>NW_021604565.1:21154288-21220010 GCF_004785775.1 Grammomys surdaster | reverse complement strand
ACACACACACACACACACACAAAGAAAGGAACAAAATAAGAATGAAGCCAGATATCTGGCAATTAGCTATGTTTTTGGAAGGCTGAATTGGTATTTGATTTCTCCAAAACAGTAAGTAACACACTGGTGTTGGGAATATCATTGTTTGTAAGTTTCATGGTTTTCCATAGGCCTACAGGACAGTAGGAGGTATTTCATGGAAATAGGCTTCCCAGTGTCCCTTTGAAAAACACGTTGTCAAGCTGTCACAAAGATAAAAAGCAAAGCCACTGGTGACAGGCAAGAAGACTTTATCCATAAGAGTTGTGACAGTGGCTGAAACACTGTGGTGATTGTTGATACAAGATAAATAAGTAAGGGTACAATAAGAGCACTTCTTAAAACCAACAACAGAAATTAAAGCTTCTCAAGGATTTTGCTACTATAATACTGTTATTATTCCTTGCCAGTGTCTAAATCTGAGCTGTTTCTCAATCCTGTCGAATAGCTATCTTCCTAATCTTTACCCACAAGTAAATTATACATATATAATTGCATATTTACTATACATACAAAATGAGGAATAAGGAAATTCATAAAGAAGAGTATATGAGAATTTGATAGTGAGATTTACTGTAGAGATGTTATACTCAGTCCCATAACCCCTCAGTCCTTTCTGTCATCACCTCTAGATGCTGTGAAGCTGATGTCTGGAATAGACAGCTTTCCCCGCTCAAATGCTGATTCTTTCTGTTCTGTCTGAGGGCTTCCTCCAGGACCACAAGGACTCACACCTACAGGATTTTCTAAAACTCCAGGGACATAATAAACAATCCTACTTCCTCTTCCTCCTCTTCTTCCTCTTTCTTTGCCTCTTCTTCATTTTCATCTTTCTTTGCTATTGGTGAGATAATGCTGAAGCAAATTCTTCATGGTTTCTTAGATGACTCCCCAAAGACTTATATCTTAGTCATCTACACATCACCAGCAATCCATTGTTTACTCTCCTTTTGGCGTTTCTTCTTTCTCAATTTCCATAGCTTCTGTAGAAATCTGTGGGATCACTTCCTAGATAAAACATGTGTAGTTATGTCACAGTCTGAGTATCTGTTGTTAGGTAAAACTAAATTTAAAAGATCCTTCCTTCCTTGACAAAACTCCTATATTGTGTAATTTAGAAGATGTCCCAATTTTTAAGGCAAGTTTCCTGGAACAAATTCAGAAATACATGGAACCAGTTCAGGATCTAAAAGCAGATACTTTAAGTGAAAGTCTCTTAGACTATGTAGACATTATATCAAACATTTACAAGATCAGTTATAGTTAAATACAGGGATCTCAGTCTCTCTTCACCTTTGAAATTGTCAAATTTCAGTACTATTAAGCACAGGAAAATCACAAAGCATTCCAGGAACTATTATAAATTTGAACCAGCTGTATTTAGGGGAGCAGGAAGACTCACTGTGCTTCCTGCAAGTGTTGCTTTCAATTATCTTAGGAGGTATGTCATTATCTGTGGAAAGTGTCATTGCTCTCATGGGCTTTTTCCAAGCCAACAGAGGATAGGGGTGACTTTAAATTTTCATTAGCTTCATCATGCCTCATCCTGCTTGTCATCCTGCTAGGCTGCTATTAGAGAGCAATTACTTGATGAGCTCTTTTAGAGGAAGGAAAATGCTAAATGATGTTCATTTAGTGGTAACTTAAAAATCTGATCTCATTTCAGAGCCAGGGTTTCTGCTACAGGAGAAGACCAGAGACGAATTTTCCTTAAAACATCTCACATATGTGGCCCCATAGTTCAAGTGAACAATCCTTTCATTGATTTCTAGAGAATTTAAAATATCTTCTAATATTAGCATTCCAAGATTGTATTTGATGAATAAAAACAGTTATATCATGGTTTTAACCTGTTTCTACTTAAAACAGACTTAGGTTGCTAGCACCCTGTTTTTTTTTTTAAATGTCTTACTGTTAATCCTGGAGAATATAATTCAAATAATTTATTATTGAATTTCGTGTACAAAATGGTATCTTCCTTCTTCCAAGCATAGTAAACCAGAACAGATAATCCAAATAACTTCAGAGACCAAACCAAAACCTATAAAGGAAATGCCACCGCATCTGCTTAGCTTAACAAAATATTCCACTACCAAGTGTTTCAAACTTCGGAGAAATCCATCTAAATATTAGCTGTTTGTTTCACCTTGCCCAGGAGGCAGAATTAATGCATATGAGTATGCAGTGAAACATCACCAAATTTGAAGATTCTAAACCAGAGAAGAGAAATAAAAAGAGGGATAGATACACAGAATAAGCAATATGTACACAGTATTTACCATTGGTGAGCAAATAGAGCTTGCATTCTTACATCATACAAAAATTCTACCATAATGCAATCACAGAGTTTGTCTTCTCCCAATACTGCTACTCAACCAGAGGCAAGAAGGTAGTTCCACTTGGTATAATATTTTTGAGCCATGGACTCATACTAAATGTTGCTTTCTTGAGGCAGTGTTCCAAACCCTCGGTGGTGGAAGAGACTGCTAATTTTATCGACAGCCTAGCCAAGCTAGAGGGAAGGAAGTGACTGCACATCTGTTCTCACTACAATGCCAGCTTTCCTTCCTGACACCGAGTTTTCAGAGAGCAGAGAGTGGGAGTGTTTAAATAGGGTGCCATGCAGATGAATCAAAGATAGCTGCTTACGAATAAATGCACCCCTTCTCATATAGCCTCATTTTGTTAGAAAATAAAGTGGATTGCCTGTGGTATTCCACTTTAATTTGAAAATAGTCTCTTCGTATTTATGATCCCTTCATATTTTTACTTTTTGTTTGTACTTGACACAAAACATAGTACATATTTATAAGACAGAGATAACTTGGTATATACATACAATTTATAACATGATAGAATCAGTATAATTGATATTTCTATCCCCTTCAAACATGTACAATTTCTGTGAGTTGAAATCAATAACTAGTGCTAGTTATTTTGTACTTTTGAGAGTAACGTAAGTATAAGTTGAGTAGAAAAGATCAACCTCTATTGTGATGATTAATCTTGATTGTTACCTTGTCATCTCTAGAATTACCTAGGAGCCAAACCCCTGGAAGAAACTGTGAAGGAGTGTATAGATTGATTTAAATGAGAAAGAAAGAGCTACTCTAAATGCAGGCAGCACTGTTTCATGGGCAGCACTGCCTGAATGAAAAAAGTACCAGTATTCACTTACTCTGGTTCCTAAACTTAGATACAAAATGTGATCTAAAGCTCCTGCCTCCATCTCTTCCCTGATGGGTAGTGCCTTCAAACTGTGAGCCAAAATAACCATTCCTTTTTTTTTCACTAGTATACATTTACTGGGTATTTTGTCACAGCAGCAGGAAAGCAAATAAAGAATGCAACCACCACCAGAGTATTCCTGGGCCACTTAAAGAATCAGAATTTCTAAATTTCCAACAGGATTGCTTTATTTTTATAGATAAAACTTAATTTTTCAATCATAGGTTTTATAACTTTCCTTTAAAGTTGTAATAGGTTGATTAATGTTGTCTTTAGTGAAGACATTTGAAAATATCACAGTGCTAACATCGTGTAAAGTTTTCAATTTTTACACATTTAATCAATAACACATATATTCTATTCACACATATGAATATTTATAGTCCATATATATATATATATATATATATATATATGGAATTTGTCACTAAATGGCCATGTTCCCACTGTAAATGATTTCAATGCAACAACATTTCTCTATCAGCTGTTTGTGACTATTATACTTTCTCTTTGTATATCTTAAATATCAACAAATTAAACAAGAAAGAAATATACATTATATAAAAGGAGTGTGAGCAAAGAAGTACTTTTTTTTACTCATAGTTCAAAAGAAAAATGTACAAAATGATATAAATATGATTTCATAATAGAATGAGTCATGTCTTCCATGGACAAAGGGTCCATAAGACAGACATGTAGGAAGCAGCTTCAGAAATAACAGTGATATTTGCATTCTTTTTATAAAGCTTCCATATTCTCTTTGACTCCCTTTATTCTTTGAAGTAAATAATATCTGAGGATGATATCTAAAGGAGGAAATAATATCCAAAGGAGATGAACTAACTTAATCATGACTACTCAGGAAAGAGGCTGGTTAAATGGTGCAGTGTTAACAGCACTTACTATTCTTGTAGAAAACCCAGGTTTAGTTCCCCAAAACTCATATTATGACTCTCCAGTTCCAGGGGATCCAATATTCAGTGAAAATACTTGTATATGGAAAAAAGGAAATGTAGATAAGAATATAGATCAGTGGAGTTATCTAGTATGGCTAGACAATAGAATGTATATTAGAATGAGAAGAGATGATGGGTGCAGCTAGAAAATTCACTACAGCCATCCAGCCCTAAACTGTTTACATAATACATATGGATTTTACGCATGTGCACTGGGCCATTTTTGCCTGTTAACTGAGAGGGGCTACATGAGGAGCAAAAGAGAAACAATGATGAAGGAAGAAAGACAGAGGTTGACCAGAAGGAGGGCAGGGAAAGAGACCAGCTGAGCAGGTGCAGCGATTTGTCAACTTGTGCAGAGAACTTCGACTAGAGGGACACTAGATTGAAATGATCACTCAGAAGAACTTTGGACAGATATTCTTTCTAGGCTCCACTCTAGTCTTTGACACTATCAACTCTCCATTCTACAGTACTTTGATTATATCAAATGCATTTGGTGTATTTGAGTATATTAGTGTCTATTTGGAGGACTGGCACTTCTTCTCATGAAACCATTTCCATATAATATCTGGAACTGATATTTTTAAAAACATCTCTAAGTTGTTATAACTATTTTCTCATATACTCCAAACATTAAGATATTGCTTCTGAGGTATAATGCTTACTTTTAAATATTAAGGTGGTTGGGCTATAGTTAAAAAATATTTTAACTGAACATTACTATGTTGTGATTATTTTATATGATTAATGTTCATGAGCAGATAATATTACATAAAACATATGATTACTTCAACAGATAAAATGGGTGTCACTCAATCAGTTGAAAAGCATCAAGTATAACGGCATCAAGAACAGAATAATGATATATCTGAGGCAAAAAAGAATTCTACATCAAGAATAAAGCATCAGCTTCTAGCCACCGTTTTATGTCCTATAGATTTAATATTTGTCAGCTATGATCTAATTCCTTGAGAATAATATGTTTGTCTTTTCTTTCTATATAGATATGTGTGTCTATTTATACACTGCTTTTATTGAAGAAGAGTAGAAACATGGAATGAGTGTTCAACACATAAGGTCACTTACAAAGGCTATAGGGGAAATGGTTAATATGCATATTAATTTTAGATATGTGGAAAATTCCAGCAGAGATACAAGAAAGCAAATGAAAATATAAGGCATAAATTCACAATAGAACTTATTGGTCCAAATATGTGACTGAACCATAATATAGCTTTTCTGTTCCTATGAAATATATGCTGTAATAATGCAGAGATTTACACACTATAGCATATATATATACATATATAACATATATATGAGCTATCTAGCTGTAGTTACTATAACTTACTATAACTGGACATAACTTACTTTCAAACTTATTCCACCTAAAACATAAAATTTCCCTTGTAAAGACAACCCAGTGTCTTCACATCTAAAGCATTTTCTCAATAAATATTATCTCAAAGCAGATATGAAACCTTCTATTGGGTTTCCAATAACTCTACCTATCATGAGGCAGAGTTGGTTAGAGGTGGAACAATATGATAGTGTAAGAGGGCAGTTGTTTTCTGTCCTACACAAGTTGACTTCTCAGCTGTCTCTGATGTACACAGAGATATCATTGGTTCCACTAAGTGACTGAGATCTGTTTATGACAGACTCACAGCCAGATGTATTTGGAATATGACTTAAGTCACTGATTAACTGCAGATCTTTGTATTGACTTCATTTTAGTCATCTACGTAAACATGATGCCTTCTTACATTCTATAGTAAGAAGAGAGGTATGAAACAGTCTGCTCAAAGAAGGGCATCCTCCATGATCTACAAAGCAGAAGCTTTGTCTGATGACAATTTTTTTATGCATTAAACAGTCTGCCTTCTTTGGAAATCACATCATGGCTTCCCATCCACAGGGTGATGGCACAAACTATCACCACCATAATGTTCTGCCCAAGCACCAGGGTCAAAGCAGCCATAAATTGACTCCTCTGAAGCCCAATATAATCTCCAGATGATTCAAAAAATCCTTCTTTTGAAAGTCAATGGACTTCTGAGCTCCAAAGCTCTTGTTCTTTTGGGGAAGATGGTAAGTAACGTGTGAAACATCTATCAAGCAATAATGGTCAGAAAAAGAAACTGGAAAACTTAGAAGAAAGAAAATAACAAGCTTGATTCTTTTTCCTTTAAAGACTTTCCAGATTAATTAATTAATTAATTAATGGAAAATTTTCACTTAGGATTAAACCTGGTGTCTCATTAAGCATGCAGGCATTATATCCCCACCCATATAAATAATTTAAATTCATCTGCTGTTCTGCATCTGACTCTTCTTGGTCAATGTATTTCCAACTGAACCATAAATACAGAAGCCAGAATGTAGAAGTTCAAAAAATGTCTAAAAAGACAATGGAGTAAGTGTGGTTTACTGGATTAACATTTGTTGGAGAAATGGTGACTTTAAGGGAGATATAAGTCCACGAAAAGGTGCATATGGGTGTTTGAAATGTTTAAAATGTTTGAAATGTTAAAATATTGCAGGCTTTACCTTAATGATAGTTTGGGAAGCCGGTTTTTCTTGATGTCTAAAATCAGTCATAACATGTAAAACAGAGGACAGAAAAAATAAAGTACAGAAATCTGTAGTACATACTGTGAAGAAAAGAAAAACCTATAGTTTACCAAAATAAGAGATGCCTGTATTCCCAGCACTCAGGAGGCTGGGCAGGAGGATTATGTGTTTGAGGTCAGCCTGGCCTATGTTGTGGAGATTAGAAGAAGCCTTGAGTATATATGTATAGTTGGCATGGGAACAGCCAAGTTTATGATGCAATGCTTTGGTCCTATAGAAGTGTCAAGGCTTTGGTCAAACACAGAATGACAAAGCCTTTGCCTGGTCCAAGTATACAAATGACTAAGCAGTTTGTGCACAGAGTCTAGCAACTGCAGCTTCCTCTTTCTAGATGTTTACAGCCAGAGAGTGCTCATAAGAAACCTCCTATGAAGATTAGCTAACCCTTCCCACTGTACCTGAGGTTTTCTCTCATCAGAATGCACACATCCCATCTGACCCCAGCGTTTTTATGTATGTGTCTGTCCTTTCTTCACTCCCTCACCACTCCTAGTTAAGGGAATAGTGCCAAGCTTTGCATAACACAGCACTATGGAGAAGCCCAGCCTAAGCTACAGAGAAAGTGGCTGTATCATCAAAAGTTATGCTTGAAGTTGTGAGTGTGTGTGTGTGTGTGTGTGTGTGTGTGTGATTTATCTGCTTTGTTCTCTAAATACTTCTAGTGCCTTGAAGAAGGGCGCTATGCTCAGGGCATGGAGAGATAACAGATATAAAATGAACACACAACTTTCTGGCAAGTGTCCACTGATTCATTCATAGAAAAGAAGAGAAATATTCTTCTAGCTGGGCTGTTGGATCTGCCCTCGGTGAGAGAGAAAGCACCTAGACTTGCAGAGACTTCAAGTGTCAGGGTGAAGGAACTCCCAGGGGTGCCACCCTCTCAGAGGAGAAGAGGATGGGGAAGAGTGAAAGGATTTTTGGAAGGGGGTGACCAGGAGGGGGCCAGTGAGCTAATGTAAAGTGAATAAGTAAAAATTTTAAATTAAATTTAAAAAAAAGAAAAGAAAATGGTAAATGTGTTAGAAACTGTCCACAAAAGTAATAGACTTGCTGGAGTTACATTTATAACATGTGCTGCAGGAGATGCTTTCAAAACTGCACCTAAGAATTTGAAGTTCTTGGCTTGGAAGAAAGACTTCTTTTCTAAATATGTGGAACCCTATAGATTCAATCCCCCTTACCCACAATACTATCTCTGGGAATTTATTTTAACAATCTAGAGAATATGCAATAAATTGTTTATATTACTTATAATGGGTCAAAAATCTTTTAAAAACAAATATCAGAAATAGGAGAATTGTAGGTAAGTATTACCTTCCCATATGATGGTAGTTTTTAATATAATAGGTAAGAAAGAATATTTGCATAAAACATTATAAACTGTTTTCTCTTTGAAGATAAACAAATTCTAGACAATGACCCTCTAAAACTTGATACATTTTATTTTATTTTATTTTATTTTATTTTATTTTATTTTAATTTTATTTTATTTTGAGGAAAGGTCTTGGTGTGTCTCTCAGACTCTTCGCCAACACACAATCCCCTGGCCTCTGCCTCCCAAGTGCCGGTACTGAAAGCATGCACTAGATCCAGCATATGTGTATATTTTACTTACTAAAAATATTCTGCCCATTTATCATGAAAATAATTCAATATGTAACAAAAATTTTATCATATGATTAGCAATTTAATACTAAAAAGTTGGAGAAGAAAACTATTTAAACACTGATCAAAAGCAACTATTCAAAGAAACAAATAACGTAAGAATACAAAATATAACTTGAAGTAGACTGAAAAGATTTTTATCTGAGGTTGGGGAGATATTTTGATGGATAAAATACTTGATGTGCAATGATGAGGAGCAACTATTGGATCCCCTGGACCCATCTAATGTTACACACAACAGTCTGTGAGATGGGAGGCAAAACCAGGAGAATCTATGGAAGCTCACAGGCCAGCTAGCCTGGGACACTCATGCATGGGATTGCATACTCTCATACGCACAACACATAAAAGATCCCAATCCAATATTAAGTATATATTTTAAAAATATACATTCAGAAGAAGTATAAGAGAATAAATAAAATATCAGAAATGGTAAGGTTAGGGTGAAACATTTGAGTTTTCTTTTAATTTGTTAAAATTTCCCAATCAATATAATAAAATATCAAAGTAGTTTAAATCTTCAGATAGGGGAAAAACTAAAAATTTGTTTGAGACAATGAATCACAGAGAAATAATAGGGACCTGGGAATGAGGAAGAGAGTAAATGTGGGCTTTCTCTACTTATAAGGGGAGCAACTTGACTGAGGATGAGTTTATGAGGAGGTCCATAGGACAAAGTGGGCAGGAATACCTCCATAATGCTGAAAGAATATCCCAGTTGTTTTCTAGATTACAAGTGAAGCAGGAGATTGAGAACAGCTCCCAAAAAGATACCATGGAGCCAGTACAGAGCAAGGGACAATTCTACAACAATGAAAGCTGAAAGTTTTTCTGAAGATGTGGGTTAAATGGCTAGTAATGTACCAAGTGGTGTGTATTCCCAACTTAACAAAATCAGGATGGAGCTTGTCAATCCTGGGAGCTATTACAATCATCCTTACTTAAAGACACCACCAGAAATATCAATAAAACTCATCACCTGCATCATGAAACTTTAGATTTATATTTATTGACTTTAATAGATGGTAGAGTTGTGCCATCAATAACAGACTCTGCCCCACCATAATAAAACAATATACATAAAAGTTGCATGTCAGAAAAAGACTTGATTAAAATCACAGAACATCCATTTGGACACAGGAGTGATGTATGAATTTGGTGCTTTGCTGTAAGATCACTAAACAATGAGTTATTGTTGACCTTTTTTCCAGAGGAAGCATAATACAGTGCTAAGATGGCTAAACAGGAAACAGGAAGGCCTCAGAAAGCTGTTACACTACAACTCTACCTATGGGTAGACGTAAATACTCATGTACGCAATGCCTACCTCAGCATTAGGTGCTTATGAGGGAGAAGCACATTGAATTTGAGTGGAAAACACTGGAAAGACAAGAAACAGGAATGTGTGAGAATGTCAACTGATCACCCTCCATTCTTTGTGGAAACTCAGGACGTTCTTGATTTCCACACCAGCTTCAGCTGCCATCCCCAGAACCAGCTGCAATGGGTATGCGAAATTTCTAGGGTGTTCCAAACATACGCCAGTAATAATCGTCACCATGCTGCTGGGATCCAGGATCCCTGGTCTGGATGAATCCAACAGACTTTTGCAGAACTCAAGAATATTGTAGAGATCCCAGGCATCAGAGTCTGGTTTAGTCATCCTGGGTCTCACCAACCTCTTGGACACAAAGGACTGGCAGAGAATGTACTGATTCCTTCTCTTTAACTCATCCTCTAGAAAAGTGATGGCTGCCAAGGCCCTGCGGTCTTCCCATTTTAGGATGTATAGTGTGTCAACCACAATCTTGGGTATGATAAGAAAAAACTTAGCACTAGTGGCTAGTTTCTGTATGACTGAAAGATGCTCACAGAGGGCCCTGGGGTCAGGGAACAGGTAAGGGGTCAACACTGACCGAGTCTGGGGACCTCGAAAAGTTTTCTCTAGCAAAGCCACTTCCCGCTGTAACCAGAGCTGGACTATGTCTTTGGAAAGTCTGATTCTTGGAGTTGTTCTTGGAAGCTGCTGAGTTGCACTTTCTGATCTTTCAAGGGTACTAGTCACAAAGACACCCAGCTTAGAGTCAAACCTCAAGAACTGTCCTGGGAGTCTTGTTGCAAAGTGACCAAAGCTTCTGAAGAAACAAATACGCATAATAACTTCCTCCTGGTTGGTGAGTTGAGGTGGATCCTGCCCTAAGCCTGCCCTGTCCTGGGACACTTGAGGAGGGGACTGTTGGAACAGGGCTATGTCCTCAGGGAGCTGAAGGTACTTGGGAGTATTTGGCCATTGACAGCTCTGCAGCAAGTCCTGGAGATGGTGAGACAGGCAAAGGCCCGGATGTTGAAGGTCCCCCACTGAGGGCAACAGGTTCAGCAACACGCAGAGATGGTCCCACAAACTACATCCACTCCTCCAATGTGACAAGAGGAGGCTGTGATTGCTGCGGAGCCAGCTCAGAATCACCTTGATGGTAGGCAACAGTCCCTCTCCAGAAAGAATGTCCAGTTTCCACTGAGTGGTCTGGAGATTATTCTGGGTGATGAAGGACTTCTGCTCCCAAGAGGAATCCGTGTGGAATTCTGTCTCAGGAAAGCTGCTCATCTCACCTTCAGTGCCCAAGGAACTACTGACAGCAGGGCTTGGATCAGTCTGAGGTGTTAGAACATTATGACTGAAGACAGGACCCAAAGGCGAGGCATGTTTTCCTTGGAGGTTTTGGCTCAAAGGAGCTGGCAGGCTAGAAGAAATAGCTGTTTTCAAGAGATCAAGGAAACTGTCAGGAGGTACATATGCTTTCAGTTTGCTTCGGGAATGAGTGCTTTTAGATTTGGGTGGACCCCCACTCTTCTGAATTTCCTCTGAACCCAAGGACCCACTCCCTTCTTCATCTGTTGTATCAGAGTGGGATGTCTCACTGCTTGTGTCCGATTGTGCCTGGGAACTTAAGGATGAGTTTTCATCTTCCTCTGTCTCATCTGAGTCACAATAGGAATGAAAACTGGACTCACTCTCTCGACAAATACCAGACCACTTTTGGATTTTCTGAGAGTGGCTGTTCTGGAGCCCAGGAGATGGAAATTCTTGATGTTGTTCCTTTCCAGGCTCTTTGTCCCAGCGTCCATCTCTGGGAGCAGCCTCTTCTGGAGTCAACTTCCTCTTCTGCAGCTCAGCCTGGATCCGTGTGTTCACATGTTGTACTAGATAAGAGAAAAGAGTCAGGGTGAAGATGACAGCTGGTTTTTGCTGTTTTGCGCCTGATTTCCTCAGGCTGTGCACATTCATGAGACAAAGAACCACCATGTGGAAGATGAGGAAGTCCGGAAGAAACAGATAGCCTTTAGGAGGCTTGTCTTCTGTGGAAGCCTGGCACAGGCCAGATTGATGCGGCCTGTAGGAAAGACAAAGACGGAAGTCATCAAGAACCAGTTGGCACAAGGCTATAAGCCTTGGCGCTTTGAATTTTCTCTTGGGCTGCAGGAGACTCTGAAGGTAAAGGAAGCTAACCAGAAGCCTTTTGTTGTCCCAACATTGCCTTTGGCTGTGAGACAGTTTCCTTCCCTGGTACCTCTTCAGACAACTGTATCTCTTTCCGGCATGATCATAGAGCCGTTTGAGGTTCCAAGCTGCTCCTTTAAAAGGCACTTCAGCGTGGAGGCAGCGCTGATAGTAGTATGTGGCTTCCAGACCATAATACTTACTCCCCATGAGAGCACCCAGTTGGTTGAAGGGCATTCCCATATTCGGGGCCACTGACAAGGCTTTGTAGTAACATCTCTCTGCCAAGTTCTTGGTGGCCAGGTCTAGGAACTCATGCTGATACCGGAACAAGTCTCCCAGGTAGAGCAGGCAGCGATGACAGGCCATGCGGGCCCAGGAAGCCTCTTCCGCTGATGTGGGTCCCACTTTCTTACAGCCAATCAAGTGTATGGCACTGTGAGGCCAGTCGATGTAGCTCTGTAACCTCAGTTCATAGTGGCCCTGAAGGAACAGGAAGAGATGCTCATAGAACTTGAGGCCAGCCTTCAGGTGAGCCTGCAGGGGCTCTCCCCAATGTTGGAAAGTGTCCATTTGTTTCTTGTTGGTCTTCATGAGCAGCATGACAATGTCAGAGTATATTTTCCTCCATAAGAGCTCTTCGGCCTTCCTACCATAAACCACCGGATGCAGGAACATGAGTTTAATGCAGGCTTGCTGAACCATCTCTCTGAGAGCCAGGACGTGTGGCTTAAAAACCTCTTTGTGGGCATTTTCTTTTTGAAGGAAGAGATCCAGTCTCTGAGCTGCCAAGCAGACCTCCTGGTAGAGGAGTGTAGCCCTCAGAGTTTCTTCTTGGTTTCTCTCCATGAGGCTGGATTCTTTTTGAGCAAGGCTAACAGTGTTTCCTGAGAAAAGATTAAAATTGCCTGTTAGTGTTCACGCACAAAGACTGAAAATACTACCAACCAGAACAATAAAGTTGGAGTAGATACGTTTATTCTCTCACTTATAAAAACATTTAGTCTCATGTTCTTTACCTCCAACCCCTTTTGTAAGTATATTTCCTTGGATGTCATTCCCATCAAAAGTCAAACCTAAGGAGTCACTTCTAAATGTATCTCTAATAAAAGAAAGTCAAAAGTATATGCATTGAAATCAACCTAAACAATCTAAAATGAATGAATTCCTTATGTACATGTATATGAGGGGAAATTGGTTTAGAAAATTATAATTATATAGACCTAGATAAATAAGAATTACTTGAAAAACTGGAATATAAAATAATATAATCACAGCTTTCAAATCTAAAATATTGATAAGATCCCCCTCCCAAAAGAGCTATAATCCTTTGTTTAACAGACATTCTACTGAAAGTCCTTAATTTATGTAATTTAAAAATATGACCTTTGAATGACTGGTATAGAGAAAAATTAGTACTTAAATATACGTTCTAAATCTAAAGTTATAAGAACTGAGGTGATGATCCACACCTGTGATCTCAGCATCCCTGGAACCTGGGGTACAGGGACAAAAATTTTCAAGGCCAGCTTGGCTAGCTTAGCTAAGCCCTGACTCAAAATAACAAGAAACAAAGAGAACTAGGTATATAACTCAGCTCTTACCTATTGAATGGAAAGAAATATATTCAATCCCCAAAATTAAAAAAAAAGGAAAAAAGCTAACTAGACAACGTTTTAACTGAGTAATTAAATAACTTTGAATGTCAAGTAAACCAGACTAATTGAATGTGTGCCCACTGAAGGACAGAGCCAGGATACCACATGGAAAGTTTATGCATCTATCACTAAAAAGGGGAACGTTGAAAGGAGGACCTGGCCAGAATAAAAGAAAATGATTTTGTAAAAAAGCAATAAAGAGGCTGGAAATGCAACAAGCAGCACACAGCCTGGCAAACACCCAGAGCAGCTCAAAAGCTCTCACTGGGTAGAGAAATAAGGGCCCATCTGTTTTTTTCCCAATTCTGAACTGTGTAGGAAAGGGGGACAAGCCTACTGTACAAATATCTAGAGACGACAAAGCTACAACCTATAATAGATTAGCATCTTTCCCTCCCCCCACTCTCTCTCTTCCTTCCCAACTTCTCTACCTTTCTCCTTCCCTCCCCTGACACACAATTTGTCTAAAAGAAATTATCATATCAAACTACGAGAAAAACAGGTCTAAGATAGCTTTAAGGTTTTACCTAAATAACCTTCTCATTTGGAAAAGTAAAGACACCATAGATAAAATACCAACTCACAACAACAAAAAAGTTTTCTAAACATAATGGTGTCTCATGTAGTTTAGGAAAATTTTACTTCAACGTGTCTAGATAAGGTAGAAAACTCATCATCTTTAATCTAATTTTTCGGTTTTAAGAAAGTTAAAATGAGCCCTTTCAGGTGGTTCCCTTCAGCTGGGGCAGACTATCAGCTAGTCTGCTCCCATGAAGACACCACAGCCTGAGGCATCCCAGGAGATCCACTGCACATAGGAGAATTGGTTAGAACCTTCCTGAAGTTCTATAGCTGCGGGTAGGAGCACAGTAGACTAAGGACTCATCCCCCAAAACCCCCACCCCGCCATCCAAATTCCACTCCCCTTCTGACCAGTGCCTTCTGCCAAGGCAGACTGCCAGCTTGTCTGCTCCCCTGAAGATACCAGAGCTTGAAGGCATCCCAGGAATTCCTTTGCACACAAGGCAACTGGGCAACTGACACCACAGTCTGAAAACCAGGACATGCAAGGCAACTGACACAACAGACTGAAAGCCTCCCTGAAGTTCTACTGAACAAAGGAAAACAGAAACCATAGTCTGTTGACCTCCCAACCCCAAAAACAGCTTCACAGAGGACAACAGTTTGACTGCCCCTCTGAAGACCCAACAGTCTGAAGGCCTCCCAGGAGATCTGCTGCAACCCGGCCAACAGATCAGTAGCTTCTCTTCCCTTCTGAAGAGCTCCCAGTTGGAAGGACCCACAGGAGGTCTACAGGTCTATAGGCTACAGGCCTACCAGGAGACCTGAAGCAACCAACAGACAAAAGAGGCAGGCACCAGACAGAGACACACAGACCACCAAATACCAGGGATAACCAGGTGGCAAGAGGCAAGCACAAGACCATAAGCAGCAGAAGCCAATATACTTTGGCATCATCAGAACCCAGTTCTCCCACCACAACAAGTCCTGAATACACGAACACACCTGAAGATCAAGAAGTTGACTGTGATGATTTATATATGCTTGACCCAGGAAGGGGAACTATTAAGAGATGTGGCCTTGTTGGACTAGTTGTGTCACTGTGGGTGTGGGCTTAAGTCCCTCACTCTAGCTTCCTGGATATCAGTCTTCCACTAGCAGGCTTCAGATGAAGATGTAAACCTCTCAGCTACTCCTGAACCATGCTTGACTTGATGCTGCCCTATCCCCATCTTGATGCTGTTGGACTGAACCTCTGAACCGATAAATCAGCCCCAATTAAATGTTGTCCTTTATAAGACTTGCCTTAGTCATAGTGTCTGTTCACAGCAGTAAAACCCTAAGACACTGACCTAAAATCCTATCTCATGAAAATAACAGAGTCCTTTAAGGAAGATATAAATAACTCACTGAAAGAAATTTAGGAAAACAGAGGTAAACAGGTAGAAGGGCTTAACAAGGAAACAAATAAATTCCTTAAAGAAATACAGGAAAACACAATCAAACAGTAGAAGGAATAGAATAAAGTGGTCCAAGACCTAAAATTGGAGGTAAAAACAATAAAGAAAACATAAATGGAGGCAACCCTGGAAATGGAAATGCAGGAAAGAGGTCAGGAATTACAGATGTAATTATCGCCAACAGAATACAAGAGCTAGAAGAGAGAATCTTAGGTGAAGAAGATAACATGGAAGACATTGAGCCAACTGTCAAAAAAATTTCAAAACAAAACAAAACTCATAACCCAAAGCCTCTAGAAAAGCCAGGACACAATGAGAAGGCCAAATCAAAGAATACTTGGAATAGAGGAGAACAAAGATTCCCAAATCAGAGAACCTGAAAATGTCTTCAACTAAATCACAGAAGTAAATTTCCCTACTCTAAAAAAAGAGATACCCATAAATGTATAAGAAACCTATAGAACACTAAATAAATGGGACCAGAAAAACTTCTCTCTTCACATAATAATCAAAACATTAAATGCACAGAACAAAGAAAGCATATTAAAAACTGCAAGGGAAAAGGGCCAAGTAACATATAAAGGCAGACCTATCAGAATTACACCAGACTTCTCAACAGAGACATTAAAAGACAGAAGAGCCTGGTCAGAGGACATACATTACTAGGGACAGCATAAATGACAAGGACTGCCTGCAGTAGGCTGGGATGGAGACATCTCAGAAGCCCACAGCAGCTCCTTGTGAAGAGGATGGTGTCTGGGACCCTGAGAAGCAGAAGACACATCCCTCCAGGGGACCCACCATCTGAAATAAGGGACTGCCTGCAGTATGCCAGGTTGGAGACATCTCAGTAGCCCGCAGCAGCTCTTTGTAAAAAACAGTTGTTCCCACTTCTCCTAACTAATGCACAGTCCTAATGGCCCAGGTCCATACTGTGTGTTCTCATCTTGGAAACAATGCAATAACGTCACAATGATAGTTCCAGATTCATAAAGAAAGTTTGAAGAGATTACTAGAAAATGAAATATAGCCAACACTGGGACTCCAAGAAAGGTAAAATCTATTGAAGTTATGAAATAAGTTTTGCATAACATTTAAGAGTGGTTCCTAGATAAAGAAGTATAGAATACATAAAATCTTATACTAGTAAAACTAAGTCAAAACACTGAGACTCTTAGGAGAGTCATTGTGTGCAATGCACAGAAGTAGAAAGCTAGTGGAGCTACTGAGGTAAGAGTTGACTTAATTCTTTCTGGCCACTGCCTGGCAGCTTTGCCCATGTCATTTATCTTTAGAGCTCCACAGGAAAATGCAAGTAACTGACCTCAGAGCTCTGAGCTCTGAAGTATAATAAGTTAAAAGTTGAAGTTTAAATAATGATAAGTTTTCAATTATTATTATTTTGGCTACAAGCCTGAGAATAAGGAAGCCTGAAACTTTGGGGAACAATTGTAACTCTTAATTCTTTGTGGGATGTGGTTATTCTTTTGAATTTGATTTGGTGATTATTATACGATGTCTTTTTTTTCTGATTTTGGAGTATCAATAAAAGACTGGGGCAAGAAAAAAGAGAGAGAGCATGAGAAGACCATGTGAAGAGTGAATGAAGAGAGAATGTGAAGAGTGAGTGAAGAGAGAAAGTGAGGTGTGTATGGAGAGTGTATGTGTGAGTGAAAGGAGAGTGCGTGTGGCGTGTGTGAGGTGTATATGAGGTGTGTGTGAAGAGTGTGTGTGAGAGTGCGAGGGGAACACACAGAGGTGTGTAGGAGTGTGGGAGTTCAAGAAATGTGCACAGGAGAAAAGCAGAGTGCACAGGAGAATGCAGAGTGTGTGTAGCCTCAAGCTTGGAGCGAATGCGTACGAGAGAAAGAAAGTAGAGAATGACAGAAAAGAGAGAGAGAAACTTTAAGCCTTAAAAAATTGCCTGTCAGCTTGTACCCAAAAGTAGTCTGTGTATATTTATTATACGCCTTCCAGATAGCCCTTCTTCCAGTTGAGAACTCTGTCTTGTGTTGAGGCTGGACCCTGACAATACATATTCTAAGAGAACATAAATGCCAGCTACTATGCCCAGCAAACTATCAATCAACATAGATGGAGAAAACAAAATATTCCAGGACAAAACCAAATTCATAGAGTATCTATCTACCAATCCAGCTCTAGAGGATTCTAGAAGGAAAACTAGCATACACATAATGTCACCAACAAAAACAAATATGACAGGAACCAACAGTCATCTATCTTTAATTTCTCCCAATACTAATTGTCTCTACTCACCTATAAAAAGACATAAGCTTACAAACTGGATATACAAATAGGATTCAGCATTTGCTGCATACAAAAACACACTTCAATAGCAAAGACAGGCACTACCTCAGAGTAAAAGGTTAACAAAAAGTCTTTCATGTAAATGGTCCCAAGATAAAAGCGGGAGTTGCCATCTTAATATCCAATAAAATAGACTTTCAACCAAAAAGTTATCAAGTGAGATCAGAAAGGACACTTCATACTCATCAAAGGAAAAATTCACCAAGACAATGTCTCAATTCTGAACGTCTATGTCCAAAATGCAAGGGCACCCACATTCATAAAAGGAACTTTAATAAAGTTCAAAACACACATTGAACCTCACACAATAAAGTGGGAAACTTCAACACCCCACTCTCACTAATAGACAAGTCATTGAAACAGAAACTAAACAGAGACACAGTGAAATTAACAGAGGTTATGAACTAAATGGATTTAACAAATATCCATAGAATATTTCACCCTAAAACAAAAGAGTATACCTTCTTCTCAGCACCTCATTGTGCTTCCTCCAAAACTGACCATATAAGCAGTCATAAAATAAGCCTCAACTGATGCAAGAAAATTGAAATAAACCCATGCATCCTATCAGATCATGGTGGCCTAAGGCTGGTCTTCCATGACAAAAGAACAACAACAGAAAACTCACATACCCATGGAAACTGAAGAACCGTCTACTCAATGGTAACTTGGTCAGGGAAGAAAGAAAGAAAGAAATTAAAGACTTCCTGGAATTCAATGAAAATGAGGATATAGCACATCCAAATTTATGGGACATGATGAAAGCAGTGCTAACAGGAAAATACATAGCACTAAGTGCCTCTGGTAAGTAAATTGAAGAGCTCTTACACTAGCAGCTTAACAGCACACCTGGGAGCTCTATAACAAAAAGAAGCAAATATACCCAAGAGGAGTAAAAGGCCAAAAAATAGTCAAACTCAGGGCCAAAATTAACCAAATAGAAACAAAGAGAACCATACAAAGAATCAACAAAACCAAAAGCTGGTTCTTTGAGAGAATCACAAGATAGATAAACAGCTAGCCAAACTAACTAAAGGACCCAGAGGCAGTATCCAAATTAACAAAATCAGAAATGAAAAGGGAGACATAACAACAGAAACAGAAAATTCAAAAAATTATTAGATCCTATATTCAATAATACTGGAAAATCTAGATTAAATGGATAATTTCCTAGACAGAAACCATATGCCAAAGTTAAATCAAGAGTACATAAATTATCTAAACAGACACATATCCCCTAAGGAAATAAAAGTTATTAAAAAGGTCTCAACCAAAAAAAAAAAAAAAAAAAAAGCCCAGGGCCAGATGGCTTTAGTGCAGAATTCTACCAGACCTTTAAAGAAGACCTGATACCAATAGTCCTCAAACCATTCCATAAAATAGAAACTGAAGGAACACTACCTAATTCATTCTATGAAGCCACAATTACTCTGATACCTAAACCGCACGAAGACCTGACAATAAAAGAAACTTCAGACCAATCTCACTTATGAATATCAATGCACACATACACAATAAAATTCTGGCAAACCAAATCCAAGAACACATCAAAATGATCATTTACCACAATCAAGTAGGCTTCATTTCAGGGATACAATGTTGGTTCAATATACAAAAATCCATTAATGCAATCCACTATATAAACAAACTCAAAGGAAAAAATCACATGATCATCTCCTTAGATGCAGAAAAAGCATTTGACAAAATACAACACACTTTCATGTTAAAAGTATTGGAGAGATCAGGAATTCAAGGCCCCTATCTAAACATCATAAAAAGCAATTTACTGAAAGCCAACAGCCAATATCAGATTAAATGGAGAGATACTTGAAGCAATCCCACTAAAATCAGGGATAAGACAAGGATGCACACTCCTCCCCCCCATATCTCTTCAATACAGTACCCAAAGTTCTAGCTAAAACAATAAGACAACAAAAAGAGATCTAGGGGATACAAACTGGCAAAGAAGAAGTAAAGATATCATTATTTGTAGATGATGTGATAGTATACATACGTAACCCCAAAAATTCTACCAGAGAACTTTCTACAGCTGATAAACAACTTCAGGAAAGTGGCTGGATATAAAAGTAGCTCAAATAAATCAGTAGCCTTCCTTTATACAAATGATAAACAGGCTGAGAAAGAGATTAGGGAAACAATTCCCTTAACAACACCCACAAATAATATAAAATATTTTGGGGTAACTCTAACCAAACAAGTGAAAGGCCCGTATGACAATAACTTCAAGTCTCTCAAAAAAGAAATAGAAGATCTCAGAAAATGGAGAACTCTCCCATGCTCATGGATAGGCAGAATTAACATAGTACAAATGGCCATGCTACCCAAGACAATCTACAGATTCAACACAATCCCATCAAAATCCCAACACAATTCTTCAAAGACATGGAAAGAGCAATCCTCAAATTCATCTGGAAAGGCAAAAATCCCAGAATAGTAAGAACAATTCTTAACAATAAGAGAACTTCTGGAGGAATCACCATCCCTGACCTCAAGTTCTACTACAGAGCAATAGTGAGAAAAACTACATGGTCTTGATTTTTGACAAAGAAGCCAAAAATATACAATGGAAAACAGAAAGCATCTTTGAAAAATGGAGCTGGTCTAATTGGCTGTCTATATGTAGAAACATGAAAATAGATCCATATTTGTTACCTAGCACAAAGCTCAAGTCCAAGTGCATCAAGGACCTCAACAAAAAACCAGATATACTGAATCTAATAGAAGAGAAAGTAGAAAAGAGCCTTGAACTCATTGGCACAGGGGGAAATTTCCTAAACAGAACTCCAATGACTCACACTCTATGATCAAGAACTGATAAATGAGACCTCATGAAACTAGATAGCTTCTGTAAGGCAAAGAACATAGTCAGTAGGACAAATCGGCAACCTACAGATTAGAAAAAAATCTTCACTAACCCCACATCTGATAGAGGGCTAATATCCAAACTATATAAAGAACTCAAAAAGCCAACCATCAGAAAGCCAAACAAGCCAATCAAAAAAATGGGGTAAAGAACTAAATAAAGAATTCACAACAAAGGAATCTTGAAAGGCTGAGAAGCCCTTAAAGAAATAATTGTTCAAAGTCCTTAGTGATCAGGGAAATGCAAATCAAAATGACCCTGAGATTCTACCTGACACCAATCAGAATGGGTAGGATCAAAACTTCCGGTGACAGCACATGTTGGCAAGGATGTGGAGGAAGAGGAACACTCCTCCAATGCTGGTGGGATCACAAACTGGTAAAACCACTCTGGAAATCAATCTGGAGATTCCTCAGAAAAGTGGAAACATATCTACCTGAAGTCTCAGCTACACCACTGCTGGGCATATACCCAAAAGATGCCCCACCATGCCACAAGGGCACATATGTTCCACTATGTGGAACTATAGCTTGTGCATGGGCGTGGGTTCTGTTGGGCTGAGTTGTGGAGGTAAAGACATCCTTGTGGAGACACAGGGAAGGAGGTCTGGGATATGGAACAGTCAGAGGGTAGACCAGGAAGGGGATAAAATCTGGAGTGTAAAAAAGAATTAAGTAATTTTTTTAAAGAAAAGAAAGAAAGTTGAAATGATACTTACAAAAACTGATTTGTCTGCTAAGATCTGCAAACAACAAGGTAATGCAGTGACTGTGGATCACAGCAGCCATTCAATTCCTTTCCTATATGGTGCACAAAAAAACCCAAAAAAACCAAAAAAACACTACAGTGCTCTACACATGTAGGTATGAATTCATAAAGCTAAACTATAATTTCTCACAAATATTTCCAAACCCAGTAATTACCAAGGATTACTCATTTCACCTGAGTGGATGTGAATCAGACCTGGCTCCTGCACCATGTCAGGCGCTGTCTCACTAAAGGTTACATCTGATTTTTCTGTGTAGAACCTCTTTCCTCCTTTGCAAACTTTAGGAAAAGTTTCCCAGCAGGCTTACTAACAAGAGGAGATGGGACGCAGCTGTTCCTACTGAGGCCATGGGCAATGGCAATTCCCCAAACCTGATGTTTCCTGATCTAAAGCTCGTGAAATCCCAGGGTCTTCATTATAAAATGGATAAAATTAAACCCCTGCAATGACATGAGTCTAAATGAGACTCTCATAACCCACCTTTGAACTCAACAGTAAACTGAACTCCTAGAGTGTGTATCTGCTCAGCCTTCTGGCTTCCTAGGCCTGAATTTCACATAAGATTTCCAATGCCTTTTAAATACAGTACTTAACCTAGGCCCCCATATTAGCTCTGATAATGGCATAAGCTGGGTTCCCAGGAGGTCTGATTCAGGATGCTTACTTCCATAGGTAAGGTAGAATGACCCAGACAAAAGAAAACAGAGCAGACAGAAAACAGAAGTTAGGAAAGTATAACAGAGCCAGGCATGGTGATATACACCTACAATCCCAGGACTAGGATGGAAACTGAGGCAAGACAACTAACAGACTGAAGCCAGCCAGATCTATATAATGACCTCAAGGCTAACCTGGGCTACAGGATAAGAACTGTCTGAGAAATTTAATTATACTTCTATAAACTAAAAACGAAAAATAGAAAAATGAGGGTAGTAAAATACTCGATTTATATTGACCATGCTAACTGATATCTGTATTCCTAGTACTTGGAAATAAGTAGAACTATCAGGAGGTGAAGCTGTGTCCCTAGTTCAAGGACAACCTGTGTAACACTCAAAGACTCTGTGTCAAAAAAAAAAAGAAACAAACAAACAAAGAAATATAACCAAATACTTTGATTTATAATAAATTACAAAGAAATGAAATAATTGTAAAGACATTAATAGAAAGCAAATACAATTTTATACCTTAAAAGTTATAAAACATTGTTGAAATGAATTACATAAATAAATGGGAAGAAACTTATAATTACTAATCATAAGGCTTAATATTATTATAAGAAGGCAATAATTCTCAAATAGAGATTCTGTACAAAGTATATAGATTCAGTACAATCCCAATTAAAATTCTTGCTAACATTCCTTTGAGAATTTGGAAGCATGTACTACTGTCAATATAAAAGGAGTGTCTCTATAAGACTAGAGATAGAGCGCTCTGACAGAGCACTTGCCTGGCATGGTAAAACTCAGAGTTTGATATCCAGTATCTACTCCCTCACCTCTCAAGACAAATAAGAGGAGGAGAGAAACTAAGAAATTAGTGGGCTTACAATTACTATTTTCTAACTTGCAACACAGCTCTAGTAATTAATAGAAAAAGAAAAGTGGAGAAATAAAAGCTTATATTTAAAACTCATTTAATTCATCAAGAATGTTTGATAAATCTGTGAAGAAAGAATCATCTTTCCAACCAGTGGTTCTGGAATAGCTGGATATTCACTTTCACAAGAATACGGATGGACCCCATTTCTTAGAACCTACACAAAAAGAATCAGAACAGATCACAGACTGTAAGAGAACTTTAAAACTATACGAATAAAGTTGAGGAGAAAAGATCTTGTCAGAATTTTCTTAGACATGACACCAAGAGATGAGACCCTATACAGCTTTCCCATGAATACTTCCATTAAACTAAAAAGTAGCTCCACTTTCTGTCCTGAGGGAAGAGAATTATTGTCACCTTAATAGAAAGATTAAAATCAATTTATTATGTGTTCTGAATTTCAGTATGGCGCATGAAGTATGTGCCTGAGTTAGTGAAATTTAAAGGTATTCTGATGATTTCAATATACCATTCTTTAGCGCTATGGAAAATACTTGGTGCTATAAAATATGAAAATGTTTTATTTGTTAGTAGGCATTTAAGAAAACAACCTGGAACCAGGCCAGAGAGATCGCTCAGCAGATGCTTGATACACGAGCTTGAAAGCCCAACTGTGAGGCCAGAATGCACTGAAAGTGGATGGAGGGAATTGATCCTACTGAGTTTTCCTCTGATCTGCACATACGCATGGTGCAACATGCACACACACACACACACACACACACACACACACATCATACACATATGCACAATGAAAATAAATAAAATAACATTTAAAAGAATACATTTTTGTAAACATCTGGAAACCTCATACATATAATTTATAATAGATTGTCATTTCTGAATAGTTTTAAACACTAGACAACAAAGTTTCTTCCACAAATGCCAAGTATCTTGTGTTTTAAAAAGTGAATATGGTGGAGGAGGGCACATTCCCCTTCTCAGAGGACAAGTGAAAGAGGAGGGGATGAGAGGCTGTGATGAGAGAAAACTGGGAGGAGAGGAGAGGGATGTGGTTGGGATATATAGTAAATAAATAAATTATTTATAAGTGAATATTTTGTTTTAATATTTAATATTTAAAATTTTCCATATATAGTACATATGCCATTTAAAATCATTTTTAATTTAAGGCAAAGTCTTTTCAAAAGTATTAAAAAAAGACTATGTTTTATGCCTTCAGAGTAAAAAAGACATTTTAAAATAGTATTAAGCATTCCAAACACGCTGACTGGAAGCAAAAATTGATGTATTTCAGTACCCTACAATCAAGAACACATTTTATAAAATTATTCAGTAAAAATTCTGTTATTAAAAAATGTTTGTAATATTTTAACAATAAACCCTCAACATCAAGAATATTAATTGATGGTCAGACTAGCGACATTTCTCAGTGGTTAAGAGACCTGCACAGGACCTGGGTTCAATTCTCAGCATTAAACCATCTTGGAAATCCATTTCCAGGGGATATGACGCCCTCTACTGACCTTCATGACCACTACATATATGTACACATGAGTACAGTGACATACATGCATGCAAAACTCCCATACGTATAAAATAAAAATAAATAAATCTGACAAAAATGAAGTCTGAAGCCAGAAGTGGTGATGGATGTCTGTAATACCAGTAGTCAGTGTGTGTGTAGAGGCAAAATATCAGGTGTTCAAGGTCAGCTTCTATTACATAGTTAGCTTGAGGCAAGCCTGGGCTACTTAAGACCCTGTCTCAAAAAGAAGAGGAGGAGGAATGAACAGTCATCAGCCAATAATTGGAAAAGTTCAGTTTTTAATAATTAGATTTACAAATTAAAGACACTGTGAAATACAGGACATATCCAGCTGTAAAACATGGAACACCTAGCAAAACCAACTATGGGCTTTGATAGAGAGTGAGGAGAGCATTTGTGTGCTGTGGTTGTAATCAGTTTTAAGATGTTTGGGCTTGACTCACTACTCCTGAACGGTCATATACCTTAGTAAGCAGCACCTTCAGCTTTGGACTCACAAAGAAGCCTCTTGCATCTGCACACCATTTGACAAAAGAAAAAATATCCCTAGCAACATTGTCTGTAATAGATGAAAGCAAAACAAACAAAAAGTCCAAAACTAGAAATAATCTAATTGTGTATCAATAGTGAATTGAATAAATTATAATATATCCACATGTTACATTGTAAACATAAATAAGCCAGCAACATTATAGCCACCCATATGGATGTATCAGCCAGAGATAATGTTGGACAAATGCCATCATCCATAGAACATTAAAAAACACAATAGTGTGAACCTAAGACCCAAATGGACAAAACTGAAAAATGTATTACTTGACAAAAGCAGAAAAAATAGGGAAGTATACCATCCACTGTAGGAAACATGAATGTAAAATGTTTGTGTTTGTACAGTTTGTATATAAATTTCATCAGCTAAAATCTAAAGTTTATAGAAAAAGACCAAATATCAAGTATATGACGTGTGTATGTGTGTTTATGTGTGTGTATCTGCATGTGTGCGCATACATGTGAGTGTGTGTGCACTCCTGCATCCATGACTGGGAAATGTAGGTGCACACGTGCCATAATAAATGTCTGGAGATCACTGGACATTCAGGTCTTGGTTCTATGTTTCTCATGTTGTTTCAAACAGGGTTTCTTTGCTGTTTTTCTGCAGCGTAAACACACAAGCTTCCAGAGATTCTGCTGGCTCTGTCTCCACTCTGCCCTAGGAGTAGCATTAAGATTACAGGCAGTAAGATTAAGATTACTCTATAGAGCCGGGCGGTGGTGGCACACACCTTTAATCCCAGCACTTGGGAGGCAGAGGCAGACGGATTACTGAGTTCGAGGCTGGCCTGGTCTACAGAGTAAATTCCAGGACAGCCAGGGCTGCACAGAGAAACCCTGTCTCGAAAAACCAAAACAACAACAACAACAAAAGATTACTCTACAGGTCAGTACATCAATAGTGAAGATTTGAACTCAAATCATCCTGCATGTTCAGCAATCACTTTTACTCACTGAACCATCTCTGTAGCCCCATGGATCCTTATTCTTGTAACTTCAGAGGATCGCTACACTGACTGTAGATAACTTGAATAATAAATAGAATTAATACTAAGTAATTGTTTTCAATTAAATAGTTACATTGTTTACTAAAACTTATCAAAATTATCAAAACATTTTTCTATATTCAAGTAGAACTAGAAAGAATTTAAAAATTAAAATAGGATAAAATCTCAAATAATCTTTAGAATTACAGATGATGCCTAGGTGGTGCAGATGAGTTAGGTGTAGTCAAATAGCTGTACATAATGGAGGTATAAACAACCTCAGGCTAAATACTGCCTTTTGTTCTACATATAAATATACTAAACTATTTTTCCTAATTTATTTTTCTCTCAATTCATTCATAACATTCATGATTCAATAATGCATTCACTCTTATGTGAATGATAAGCTTCTGTCTATGTTTACAAACTATATTCCTGTAAAAGACACATGACTTATGATGAAAATCTAATGACCAATTTAAATGTAACTCTCTTAAATGATGGCACAGTATTTCAGCAAATGATATCTAGAATGAGACTTTCGAAATAGATGTGTCTAATTATATCACAGAGACACCTTACACAATAGTATACATTGATTCCCAATGAAACTAGCAAAATTAGATATGAAATCAGGAAAAGATAAAAACGGATTTTGTTTTTAAAGACAGAACCCTGTGAATAGGCAGTCAGTCTTGAAGTGAAGATTCTTCTGCCTTCTGCATGCAGGAATTAAAGATCCAGTAAAATATTTTATTATAAGTCTGCAAAAATAACTGAGCTCTTTAATGAAATAGAGACCTTCCAGTTATGGAAGTTCAAACAGAAATTATTCTCATTAGCACACTAGGATGAGTTTTGCTGGTGGGTGGGAGACTGACTTAAATGAATATTAATATTCTTTTTGTCATTTAAATTTTTTTATTCATAGAGATTTGTTTTTAATTGTTTTATTTACTTACATTTTAAATGTTGCCCCCCTTCGAGGTACCTCCTCTAAAAGTTCTTTACCCTATTTTCCTCCCTTTGCCTCTGAGTGGGTGTTCCCTAAAGCCCTCACTCAACCCCTCTCACCCACCTCACCATCCCACCCAACATCTCACTTCCCTGGGGCATCAAGTCTCTACACAATTAGGCATATCCTTTCCCACTGAGGACATACAAGGCGGTCCTCGGCTACATGTGTGCCAGGGGTGTGGACCGGCCCATGTATGCTCTTTGGTTGGTGGCTTAGTCTCTGGGAGCTCCCAGGGGTCCAAGTTAGGTCTTCCTATGAGGTTACCATCCCCTTCAGTTCCTTTAATCCTTCCCCTAACTCTTCCACAATGGTCCCCTATCTCATTCCATTAGTTGGCTATAAGTACTTGCATCTGTCTCAGTCAGCTGCTGGTAGAGCCTCTCAGAGAAGAGCCATGCTAGGGTTTTGTTTATAAGAACCCACTCTTATATAACTGTAAGATCCTGTGAGGCAGTGCTCTTAAGATTCTTCTCTCTACAACTTTTATTTGTTCCCTAATTTGTCACTTGGCAGAGTAAGCAGTTGGGAAGCACTACTGGACTGGAAGCAGAGAGAGAAAGGAAAATCTGAAACCATACCATATGCAAAGACACACGGAACAGAAATGCAAACTGTAACACGCTTCTTTCACTCCCTCTAGTGTGGTGGATGCCTGACCTACAGGGAAAGCTGGCATCCTTCAACAGCCAGCATCTTTCTTTAAAATCAAACTGTTCCTTCCTCCCATGATGACTCATTAACCTATTCTTAGATGCTCCTTACCGAATCACTCACTATCAGTGTATCTAAAACTAAAATTGCCTCACATGTACATTCGTTTTGGTCAGAAAACAAGACAAATGTTTTTTTTTTCTTACATTGTGTCTGAGGTACTGAATGATAGAACAATTGTAGTCAATCCTGGACAGGATAGATCTGGAGCAAATGTGTCATCTGAATAAAATCTGTCATTGTTTAAGACAGCCTCGGTGAAGAAAGGAAATTGCCAGTTGAATCCAAGGCAAGAATGACACCATCAAGCATGAGCCTGTTGACGGAGGACCATATATAATCATTGTCGGAGGGCTATGTTTCAGTCACAGAAAGCTGCAAGGACAGGCTTCCGTGCAGTATGAGACGAGTCTGAACTTTCTTGTCAGTGACAAGGTTAGAACAGCACACCTCCCACACACGAAATGAATCAGACACAAGGAGCCTGGTTCTCCCAGAACTTAAAGCACTTCAGGAAACCACTTTAACTCTTTCAAGTACTGGGGGAATTTTTTTAAACAGGAGGATTTGGAAAGAAGTAGCTAATAATACATTCACAGCAGTTAAAAAAAAACGTATTTAATGCTATTGGTAATGTTGGAACAAGGGCAAGAACTTTAAATGTCCAAGAAGAGGGAATAATTCAGTTTGTTATAGTTTATGTCAGAAATATTGTCATATTCTGCAACTTTTATGCCTGGCATGAATCAAAGTTTCCAACTGTGAGATGCACTGACAGGCATGAAGCAAATACATCAAACTGAAAAACCAAAGTAAGCACTGATAACAAAAACTGAAACTGAAATCTCTTTTAGGGTGCAGGAAATACTGACAGACTCCCAGGAGATGCTTGCAAGACCCCCTGCACCTGACATCATCCTCACTAGCCAAAGAATGGCTGCTTTCATAAAATGAAACTGTCAAAGCTCAGAGGAAACAGTAGATTAGGACCAAGCCAGGCAAGTGTAGGAAAATAATATACAATCTGGGAAAAGTTTCTTTGTATTATAGCTTGCCTGGTTCTAAATTACAATCCACACTTACCAACTTTGGGAAGCATGTGGACTAGTCAATGTCACTGAGGTAGCCTTTGACTTCAGGGTACTATCGGAGCAAGGTTAATCCTTGCAACCAATAGGGGGCAGCAAAAACAATATGCGCTGTCGACGATGGGCAACATCAAGGGACTCCGATGTGGGTGAAAGGAGGGTGAGAGCCCTGTCTTAGGCCATGTAGGCTGCACCCACTCCCAGCACCACGCACTCCTTTTCGGCTGCATTGGGTGGGCCCCTGGGAAGTGGACCTACAATAATCCCGTCATTGGACTAACTCACAGCCTCCTAGTCCCTTGTAAATGTTCAAGTTACCAACCATTTGTCAGTTTGGGGTGTAATATTGTCATAAAGGAAGGCTCCCCAATGTTAGCGGCCATATCAAGGGCGGCCTTGGTTTAGGAATTCGACCATCGATGTGACTCGTCTCACATCAGTGTTTTGGGGTTGTGAACTTGTCTAAGACCCCCCATAATTAGACATCCAAATTCAAAATTCACATAGTTGGGATTGATCATAAGATGCCTTCTCTAACTAAACAGAGAAGGGGGAGATGCCAGAAGCCAGGACCCTCGCCCTTACCCTCACCCCCTACCTTTCCCCACCTGCACAATGTCCTCTGAAGCTTGGCAACTGCAAGATCCTGCTTAGCAACTGCAGATAGACTCAAAGCAGTGTACCATATCATCTGAAGAATAGCAGGGAGACCATAACTCAAGCAGTGTACCATATCTTCTGAAGAACAGCAGGTAGATCATAATTCAAGGCAGTGTACCGTATAGACCATGACATGTTTCAAGGCACAGGCCAAGAAGATTTTGTACTTTTCCACCACCTGGCCCCTCTTACCCCCTCCCCTTGTAAAACATGCTATAAAAAAGCATTTCATGTTCAAAATAAATAAATAAATAAATAAATTATTTAAAAAAAAAAACAATATGCGCAAGTAAGTGGAATACCTATTGTTTACGTTCTCATCTTTGGTCACGTTGTAAAAATCACCAGCTCTCCATCATCATCATCATCATCATCATCATCTCATCAATTAATCAACAACAACAGCAGTGGCAGGAGCAAGGGGAGCATCAGCTGCAAGCGATTATAAATATGTTTTTCTCCTCTCAAAATTTAATATATCAAAAACTCCGACAGGTGGGGGGTAGTTGTCCCACCCTCTGCACTTTATCAAGCAGAGCCGGTAATTCTAATGCAAAGCAGGTCTAGATGATTATAATACAAAGAAAGAAGTTTTGAAAAAGGGGGTTGGAGAAGGCCTACAAGAGATAAGGAATCTGTTACTGAGAAGCAATGGCGCCGTGAGGAGTGGAGAACGAGAGAATGGGAAAAGGCAGTGTTCTAGCCCACACGGTGACAGTGACATTGCCAAGCTGAGGTAATGCGTCCTTCGATCTCAAAATGTAACAGGAGAAACATAAGACTTATAAAAGAGGAGTTGCTGAGCTCATACTGTAGGGAGAGAAGCTGAATAAATGCGCAGGATTAAATAAGAATGGAAAATAATCCAGTGGAGGCAGGGAGACACCAACCTACCTACAAAAACTTCAACCCAAAATTTGTCCTGCCTACAAGATGTGCAAGAATAAAGATGGAGCAGAGACTGAGGGAATGGCCAACCAATGGCCAGCCAACTTGAAACCCATCTCATGGGAGAGCCAACTGTTGACACTATTAATGATATTTTACTGTGCTTGAAGACAGGAGCCAAGCATAACTGTGTTCTGAGAGGCTTCATCCAGCAGCTAATGGATACAGATGCAAAAATCCACAGACAAGCAACAGGTGGAGCTCCAGGAGTCTTGTAAAGAGTTGGCAGAATAAATGAGGGAGCTGGAATTGTCAAGCACACCACAAGAAGATCTGCAGAGCCAACTAACCTGTAGGGTTCACAGAAACTGAACCATCAACCAAAGAGTATACATGGACTGGATCTAGGCCCCTACACAGTAGTACTAGCAGATCTGCAGCCTGTTCTTTATGTGCAGGAGCAGCAGGGCTGTCTCTGACTCTGTTGTGGGCCTTTGAATCTCTTTCCTGTAGCTGGACTGCCTTGTCTAGGCTCAGTGGGAAAGGATGCACTCAGTCCTGCAGTGACTTAATGTAATATCATGGGTGGATACCAATAGAGGGAACGGCGAGGAAGGAGGGGCCTGTGATCAGGCTGAAAAGTGAATAAATAAATTAATGGAGAAAAAAGAAAATTAAACAACATATTTAAATGCTCAGTGAAATAGGGGAGAGTACTAGGAACAAGATGCAAAAACAGTCACAGCAAGTAACATCTGGGGATATTGGACATAAAAGTCTAGTCGTTGAAATAAAAACCCAGACAGGCACTTGACTCTATGAGAAGATAGCACTATAAAGGAGGTACGTCAGTACTGATGAGATGTCATGGTAGGTAAATGTACTTGTCAATGAACATGATGGCCTAAGTTTGATTCCTTGGCCCCACGTAATAGAAGGAAAGAACCTATTTATACAAGTTGTCCTCTGACCTCCACATATAAGCCATGACAGATGTATGCCTACATACATACAGATCCACACACTGTCTTTGTTGGAGTTTTACTTCTCTGAACAGACACCATGACCAAGGCAAATCTAATAAAAAAAATATTTAATTGGTGCTTGATTACAGGTTCAGAGGTTCAGTCCATTATCATCAAGATGGGAGCATGGCAGCATCTAGACAAGCATGGTGCAGGAGGAGCTGAGAGTTCCACATCTTCATATGCTAGGAGAAGACTGGCTTCCAGGCAGTTAGGATGAGGGTCTTAAAGCCCATGCCCACAGTAACACACCTACTCCAAAAGGGCCACACCTTCTAATAGTGCTACTCCCTGGGTCAAGCATATACAAACTATTACACAAACACATACACACATACACACACACACACACTAGATAAATGTAACTTTAAATTTATTTTAGTTAGAAAGGAATGCAGGTATAAAGCATGGAGGGAATGTGTAATAGTGTAATACCATTCTACAAAGGAAAACCAGTGATGAATGAAAGAGCACTACATTTTCCCAAGAAGTCTGTAAGCCTATAACCTTGGTAAGCATAATTTAAACAATAGTAATAAGTGGAGGTAGGGAAGTGAAGTACAGCAGAAGATACAAAAATAAAGACCTAGCAGGGAATTGTGATGTGCTCTGCTGTGAAAGCAAGCATCATAAACTTGATTCTCTGCCTCAGAGGACCAAATCAAGCTTTTGAAAAATTCTATTAAAAAAGCTGCAAAGAAAGAACTACACAAAATAATAATAACTATGTTCATACAGTTTGGTATCTCCCATAATTTTAGAATTTGCTGTAAATCTGTATTTATAACACTCAAGTAAAGCATAAATGCCAAGGCATTCATTTTTCACTTGAGTGTTATAAATACAAATTTAATGACATTCAGTCAATGTACTTCAAACAGCAAGGTCCAGGTTTATTGAGGGAATCTGTCTCAAAAAGACAAAAAGGCAGAGAATCACAGAGAAAGACATATAATATCACGACATGAACTGTGTCCTCCATATGCATATTTAAAGGCATGGGCTCCATACATATGGATATGCATAATGCAACATGTACAGATTTAAAAGTATAACAAAATAATAAAAAGAATGCCTTTTTTCCTGAAAGCAGTGAACATACTGAGATAACCTGACATTAATCCTTTCTTCATTTACAATATTAGAGAGATTTCTCTTAGCTATGAGTTAGATGAAAGGCAGTATAATTGACATGGTGCCAGTTGAAGGCATTAATCCTGAAGATAACAATACAGGCCTGCCAGTCAGCAATGTCATCAGGAAGAAAAGAAGAAAAGGTTGTCTATATTGAAATTATCTACATGTCTAGACTTTGATGTGTCCATTGACGAATTAACTTGTGAACAATCCCTAAAAAAATTCATTTTGTTGTTTCAGTTGGGTTCTTGCTTTGATTACTCAATCAAGTTCCCTGATATTTCTTTCTAGACATGCACAAAAACTATAATAGTCCTAATCTGTATTTTTGATAAATGCAAAACTGTTAAATACTATATTAAATTTAGAATTATCATGTCAATATTTTGTGACTTGAGACAAAATCACTTAAAAATAAATTTCCTTTATGCAACGTATGTTTGGATAGCATTTAGTAATTCAAATAAATCCACAAATGTCATTTCTAGTTCCAAAATACCTTTATTATCTCCAAAGAGACCTCCTTGCCATTAACAACCCACCCTGAGTCCCTCCCCTCAGCTCCTAGCAATTGCTAAGCTGTTTTCTGTCTTTACAGATTTGCGTACTCAGTATATCTCAAAAACATACAATCATATAATACATTCTCTTTGCCTTTTCTTTCCTTTTAGGAAAGCCATTTTAATTCTGTGAGTTGTTAACTGTTGATTGGAACAAGCTCAATAATTTCAACACAAGTTGCCTTTGGAGTAACTGTCATTGTTCCTATCCATAAATCACTACTTGGTGTGATGTAAGATGCTAAGCACTGGGGCAAATCCAAGACAAATGCAGCCATATCCCTTCATTGACTTCTCTAATCTCGCTGCTCTCTAACTTGGGTGTTTGGCAATGGCTGGAATCAGATGCATACATCCACCTACTCATCCTTTTCTGTCCTTGCATATACTCATCCCTAGAAGACATTTTTACTTTTGGATCACCCTAATGTAATCTGGTTTTCGTTCCACATGCCTGTAATTCTAGCCTTTGAGAGCCAGAAGCAGAAGGCTTTCAAAACTACTCTGTCTCAAAATTCAAAATATAAGAAAGAAAACTCAACGTTAAAACATCACCCTGCATTAAAACCGCCCATATGAAACTTCCTCTGACATGCCTTCTATGCACACACTTTTCCTCCACCTGGTACCTCTGCTGTTGGACTTACCATGGACTATACTATGAAATGTTTATGCATAAATACTCTAGTAGATATTGGATATTTTTCTACCTAATGCTTGGCCCAATGCCTATAACTAAGAAATCAATAAATTGTTGAATTCATAAAACCAGGAAAATGGACAAAATACCCACAAATACTCTGTGGACTACAGTTAGATAAATTTGGACAATAGTGGAACTTAAAGCAGCATTAACACCAGCATAGGCAACCTTAAAACTTGATCAAAATGTGAGTTCTTGGCCTCAACTAAAAATCTATTGAGGCATATTTCAAGAGGGGATGCCAGCAATCCATTGTTAATAAGACCCCCTGGCTACTGATACATACAGCTTATACACATTGGCCTGAAAACAGAGAAGACAGGAACAGCTGTCTTAATGCAGCCTCTAAGAAAACCACACATGGGCTCCTGAGAGGTTCAGAAGGTAAAACCACTCACCACCAAGGCCCACAACCTGAATTGGATCCCTGAGAACCTCAGAATAAAAGTAAGAACTGACTCCTGAAAATTATCCTTTAACCTGCAATTAGATGCTGTGGCATACACCCTCCATCCCCATACATATACATACTGTAATAAAATTAAGTTCAAGGCCAATGATTTTTTCAGAAGCCATGTTTTCTGGTTTTCTGTGTTCACAGGTTGCTCACTGGTAGCAGTCTGAAATACTTCTTTTTCTGCTTCTCTACACTTCCATGCTGAAGTCTCTGGGATCATGCTTCTACTCTCAAATCTCTATTCACTCCTATTGTGTGTATTATTTGTATAATAGAAGCCATTTATTTCTCTAATACCAACTTATCTGAAAGCACCTTGTGTCAATGTGCCTTCTCAGTGCCCCTACTTAAATTCTTATTATAATATCACTTATCTTTACCATTCAACTCACAACTTTGTATTTGCACACATCACTTACATAACATCCCCAAATTCAGTGGCTTTAAATTGCATGCATTTATTATCTTATATCTTTGTGGACTAGACAGGAATCTGGGCTAGCTAAGATGGGGTCCATTTCCAGTACTGTAATCAGGACTCAACTGGAAAAGAATTAACTCCAAAACTCAATGAGCTATGAACACATTGTCTTCACAACTGTTGGGTTGAGGGTCTGAGTTGCTTGTTGTGTGAACCTGTCATCTATGACTGATATTGTCACTAAAACCAGCAAGAAAGACAGTATTCGAGAAGATGAAAGTCCCTGTTTCCTGCAAGCTACTCACAGTATCTCATCACCTTTTCCCTAATCTACACATTGGAAGTTAACCCTTTAGTGGATGTCACAATAAAGAAGAAAATTGATTACACAAGCTTCTGGATTAAGGAAATTGAAATCACAGGATACATTTCACAGCCCCGCCACCCACTGTCTTAATCATGTTTCATGTGGATAGATACAGGGCCATGAAAGAATTACTTTTCTCACTTTAAGACAAGCCTGCTAAAAGATGTAAGGCTTATAAGTTTTGTCAAACGTACCTAACTAGTCAGAGACTCATTCAGATTTGAACTTATTGGCTCTGAGCTATTCTGCCTGTGATCTCTGCATCTGTATGGTTGAGTTCTTATGCTGAGTCTATCATTCAGCCCTTAATGTTCACTTTTTCTTGTTACTATTTACCCTTTTATGGCTAAACCCATCATTGTGTTATTATCTTTAAATACCTAGTAACTTCAATGATCTCAGAAGCAACAGGCCTAAATATTTGCAAAATGCAGTTACTCGGTTTTAACACAGCAGTATCTCAATGTTAATTACTGTCACTGTTCACGTGACAAAATGATATGCAAGTAAATTAACAAACATCTGTTTTTGTCCCGATTCCTAGATTCCTCTGGGCCTCATTGTATTCATCTGTTAAATAAGATCATTGAAGTAGAGCCTTTATAAGGCTCTTCGGTTTATATAGCACAGCGAGATGCTGAGAGTGTGAAACAGACTCCAAGTTCCACTAAGTCTCCTTGCACCTCACACACCCTCTTCTGGTGAGGTATCCTGCACACTGAGACACATCCACCCCCAGGCTTTCTGAAATTATTTATCGAATCAACAGAATTTCAGGCAGATGGTTTCTATGTCCTTATGTCCGTTTGTTAAAAAAAAAATCTGGCATGTGAACTGAACAGGGAGATTAAAATCTAGCTCTTCCTTTGTATTGTTTCCAGTTTTCCCTTTCATCTCTTCCCTGCCTTTCCATTTACTAATATAGTGAACTGAGCGAGCATCAGCACTCAGGCCTGTCTTCATCACCACTGTGAACTGTCCTCTGAAATGCATATAAGTCAAATAAAGAATGATATATAATACAAAAGAGTTGCTATGGCATATATCCCTTGATATTTTTTCTATTTAATCTTTTAAACTATTTTCTCAGAGTCTTTACATGTTATCACTCCAAGCTGGCCATTTGTAATTAAAATAAAAATCAGTTTTAATAGACTCAACTCAGCCTCACTGAATAGATATGAGTTTCTGATTTTCCAAATTGATTTAGGGCTTTGTTGAATTTTATCAACTATTACACAGCTCATTTTTAGAAAAACTTATTAAACAAAAGTATATTTAGGAAGTCAGACTGTTGAGATATAAATCAATATAAATCTGAACGTGATGTCCACACAAGACTGTACCATTTACCTCAAGTATTATGTAGTATCACATAAACAGAGGCTTCTTATGCTTGAGTTGTTACCCACCTAGGCAGTCCAGGAAAAAAATTATCAAAGCACTGTCTGACTAGGGTGGTATAACATTCAAATGAAATCTAAGGTCAATAATTACAATTTTCTTCATACAGCAGATGCTAAATGATCACTGAATATCTGAAAAACAAAAGATGAGAAAATCAAACATCAAGGAATTTAGGATCTAAAGAACTGAGTGTATTGTGTTTTATTTCCAGATGTTTTTCTAGAGTGGCTACACAACTAGATATGAGAAACAAAGGGACTGAGGCTTTTCACTGAAGGAAATCAGCTAGATGCTATGCCATGTGGACTGCAGTGGAAGTTCATAACAGAAGCTGTTCCTTGTGAGCTCAGATGCCACTGGATCTTGGTGTTAGAAGTAGAGGGCAGTAAGTAAAGGTACTTGCCTATTAGTCAAAAGACTTGACCTTAATCGTCAGGACTTCTGCACATTTTCCTCTGATTTTCACATATTTGCTGTAGTATACACACACATACACACACACACACACACACACACACTAAATAATTAAAATTATGATAAGCTGAAAAACGGAAACAGAGAATCCACAAATACAGAATCTCAGTGGCAAAGTCACATGGTAGTGATTGTTTAAAAACAGGATAAAGGAATAAACAAATAAGACAAAAGAAACACAAATAAATACACATAAGGGATAAAAGTCTTTACCAAAGTTCATCCAAATGTTTCCCCTACCTGTGGAATGTATAAAATGTTCCCTTGAATAAAAAACAATCAAGGAAAGTTCTCCATTCTGGGCAATTCTGACAAAAAAAAATACAAATGCTAGTGTTTTAAGTAAGATTTGTTTTCCAGGGCTGCAATAATAATGAGGCCCAGACTCTATGACTTCATCAACAGAAACATATTCCCTTCACTTCTAGTGGCTGGAGATCTGAGAATAGAAGGGCTTATTTCTTCTCTCTTCCTGGTGTCCCCTGGGCCATATTCTCTCCTGCATCTTCACATACTCTTCCTTCAGGGAGTCCTGAACTCTTTTTATACATGAGACCTGCGATTCTGTATTGAGCCTACAATAATTTTTCTCAATAATGTTAAAGATTCTGTCCTAAAATGGAGTCATTTTCTGAGACAAAACATGTCAGGACTTCAGCATATGAATTGGAGGGGTGGAGACAATGTAGAATACACAGATATGCTCACATGGAGTTCACACAGAACGGTGTAATTATCCAACAGGAGAGTGAGCAAAGGGCCACATGAGAGATTTACAGGTGCCATGTAATTTCACAGATATAATCATGGAAAAATTTTAAAGCAAAATAGGTCCTTGTAAAGAAAACCCTGAGATGAAAAATGTAGTGTTAGAAAAGTATATTACTGATTTCTCTGTGTTCTTCAGAGTACCTGTGTTACTCAGGTAACTATAAATTCCCGCCTACTACACTTGGGGTCTGTTATGCATATTTACAGTAAATTGAAACAACCCCTACTACAGGGAAGAGAGGAGCTCATATGGCTCAGGAATCTCACAAAACTAAGAAAATTCGGAGAGCTCAGAAAATTGTGAGGTTCATAAAGCCTTTTCCCCAACCCAAGGTTATAAGAACAGTAAACAATTTCTGGGGAGAAGACACCGTCTTCAGTACAGCTACCAGTTAATTTTACAGTGAGATCCAGGGATGCAATTTCCATGACCCATCAACCATGAGATGAGGTTTGGTGATATAGCTATGGGAGAGACATGTAGGCTTCCATAAGGAACCCCAGAACCCCAATAAACTCAGGCTCACCAAGCTGGATGTGAGTAGTTTTTTTTTTTTTTTTCTAAATCTACCAATACTGCCCTATCTGGGATGAATACGCATTGGCTCATATTTCCCCAGGAAAAGTCACAGATGGAAACCTTAAGCACCCTGGATTTCACTAGGGAAAGCAAGTGTCTTCTCCAAAGACAACTTTGATAATTGGTGACAAAACCTGATTCACACTCAATGTTCTTTCTACAACCACTTAGTGCTTGAAAAAGAACACAATTCTGATGATTATGTTTTTTAAAACTTAATATTGTACTGGACTTCAAAATCTGTATTGCTTTGATATAGATAAACTCCACAGCTATAGGTGAAATATGAATGTATTATCTAGACCTGTACTGAAAGATATAGGATCTACTAACCATGTGTCTCTAAATAAATTTAAGTCACTAAATTTTAACCAACCTAAAAGTCTAGTTCTTCTGTTTTCCTGGCTATATTCCTAATACCTGAGTGCCAATATGTGGTTGGAAGCTACCACAGCAGATAGGACAGATATACAGATTTTAATTCTACAAGTTCTTTTGGACCATCCCAGTCCAGCATATTAGAGAAAGTATGTTAGCATTTCTTCCAGAAAGTCTTATGAAGCTTATTGGTAAAGAATGTTTTTTAAACAGCAGGTGACAGCTTATTTCTACTACAAACACACATGTTCAAAGCACAAAGAAGTCTCTCACAAAAAAACATTTGTTGCAAATTTCAACTTCATATTGGCCTTTATTTAAACAAAGTTCAACTTTTCTGGAAGGACAAAGTTATAAAGACACATTGATGATACTCCCTAATACAAATTTTGTTAGGTAATCTCAAATGACTCAATATCAATTCTACATTATTCCAAAAAGTCTTCATTTCTGAAGAAATTCTAAATTTTTCTTCCATACCTAAAATACTATGAATTTGCCTGAATGATAGTTTATCTCAGTGTTTAAGCACTGGTAAGGAATTCCTCTACCGGTCTATAAATTTTCAGACAAGAGCTTACAACTAAAGCTTTTCCTAAATTCACAAAAAAATGCATTATAATATGAAAACTACAAAATCAATCACCTTTACATTTCAGCAACAACAAATTTTGTGAGGTTATGGTTGTAGAGATGTGGATGAATATTTTGAGAGGTATTAGTGACATAGCAGCAGAGTTCTGGGTGGAATTTGCCTTAAGAAAAGGCTTGAAATCCCAGATGGAGTACATCTCAACAGTACTCCCACAAGCCGCAGAGAAGATTTTTCTAAACTACGAGAGTCCATAACTTCCCTGCAAACCTCTTAAATTAGAATCTCTGCTAGCAGAATATTAGTCTCCCCATTTTTATAAGCTCCTTGGATAATTCTTCTTCTACTAAAATTTAAGGCAATGTGAATTATGAAATAATGGAAAACCCATATGCTTGATGTATAGTCTGTAGGGAGGGATTATTAGTCATTCTGGCTATAACAGTTCTATACAAGGTGATGAAAAACATCATTTATAAAGCAGATAGCATTAAATGCTTTGTGGCTGTTTTCTTATTCTGAAACTGGAATACTGACAGTATTTTCAATTATAATTAGAAAGGCAGAAAATGCCTCACACCTCTGAACAGTTACCTAACCTGCATACACAATTACATGGTCTTCCTGAACATGTAGAAGAGAGAAAAACAACTTTTGACAGCCATTTTAACTCTTCTGATTTTAGAGCCTTTCTTTTATTATCTTGCATTTCTTTTCATTATAAAAATCAGATGGTAGAGAACTGTGCCATTAATGTATGGCTAATGAATGGAAGCTATACATGAAATACTAACAATAAGTAAAAGTCATCAGAATTTGAAAACAATTCTTTTAAAAAGGAAAGGTGGATGTCATGGGTCACTCCTGTAATTCCAGCATTTAGAAAGATGAGACAGAAAAATTACCATGAGTGCAAGGCCCCCTTGGGATATATAGTGATTTCTAGACCAGCTTATGCTACATAGTGAAACTCTACATAAAAAGAAAAATAGTAACACTATGATAATAATTATTCTAAAGATTTAAACTTTAAAAAAGGAAGAAGAATTATACTAAGATGTATCACTTGAGTTAACATCCAATGTTCCAAATCAATCTGTTGATTTTATTTAATATTTTGACAAATAATAGAAAGGAAAAGGAGAACAATTTATTTAATTAATAAAATTGATCTTGCCTGTTGATTATAATCTACAGAATACCTGGGAATTGAAAGGGAAATTATATATATATATATTTGTATGTGTATGTATATGTACATACATATACATAACAAACAACACACACACACACACACACACACACACACACACATATATATATATATATATGTCTTTTTATATCAAGAATTGAGAGGACAGCAGAAGAATTTAAAAGAATGTAAATGAATACAAGCAGGACTTTCCATAAGGCTAACTGAACACCTACTGTGTGCTTTGCACTTATCCATGCTCCTTTTATCTGTGCTAAGTTTACTTCATAAACTTAGTCATTGCAAACCTGAGCTTACATAGTACCAATGAGTCGGCTCAAAAGAAAACCCCAGAGAGTCTCTTTTACACCCTGAGATACTGCTGGTGTCTGAGTCACCATTTACTTTCCACCAGAGAGGGATGGAACCTGTACTTATAAACTACTTCCTCCTGCCTGCTAGATCATTTTACTTGGTAAGTGCCCACAGCGTTGCTGACACAGCCTGGAGACCCATGTGTAAAGCAGAGTGTTTTGTTCCTCTTTTTAGGAAGCAGGAGCCCTCTTCATCAGCCTATTGCTGTCTAAATAAAGTGAGATGGTGACAGGTGTAGGCTATGGGACTCAATCCACTCTTTTTTATCCTGGCAAGAGGATCCATCACCCATCTGAAAAGACATTCAGTCCCTGAAAACACGATTTTAATGCTTCATCAAAGTTCGAGGAAGCCTGAAGATGTTTTGGAAGTTAGCCAATTAGGTGTGTCTGGGGGGCATCTGCTCTCCCTTTCACTCAGCTAGCCTTCTCTGTCTGGATTCTTTCATCATTTGCTAAACAGGAGCAGATGAGCCCAAGGCAGCAAATAGGATCTAAAAAGAACAGCCTTGGCATCCTCTGAAAGCCAACTGCTTTACAGAGATGGCACATCAGAGAGTCTATCACATGCTGGACAGTTTATATTGAATGATATTAAGCACAGCCCTACAGAAAATAATGGGGATGACCAGAAAAAAAATATAAATCACCTTGAGGAAGAAAATAATATCTTCTCCAAGTCTGATATTCCACATCTCTCTCTTCTTTTTTTTTTTTTTGAAAATAGAATATTTTCTCAAACAATATATATCCTGATTGTGGTTTCCTCTCCATCTACTCCTTCCAGTTTCTTCCCACCTCCCTTCCCATCTGGATCCATTCCCTTTCTGTCTCTCATTAGAAAGCAAACCAGCTTCTAAGGGATAATAATAAAATACAATAAGATAAAAACAATACCTAAGCCACTGGAGTTGGACAAGACAAAAAGAAGAGCCCAAAAAAAAACAAGAATCAGAGACACATTTGTTCACACACTTAGGAATCCCATAAAAACACTGAACTCATTATACAGACACAACAGACCTGGTGTAGACCTGTGCAGGTCCTGTGTATGGTGCCTCTATCTCTGTGAGTTCATATGAGCCTTGGTCATGTTGATTTGGAGGGCTTTCTTCTCTCGGTGTCCTCCTTCCCCTCCTATTCTTACACTCTTTCTGCTTCCTCTTCCACTCTTTCACATGGCTCTCTGAGCCCTAAGTGGAGGGATTTATATGCTATTCATTCAATAAGCGCAATAATCATTGAGTTACTCTTTCTGTCTCTCCTATTAGACCTGAGCCCTTAGAGAGCTCATGTCTACTTACTCATCTCTCAGAGTGTGGTAGATATCTGGCCTAGCACGTGGTAGATGTTTATAAAGTTCAATGCATAAATGAGAGGGAATCAAGGCTCTGCGCCCTTGCTTTATATCCCTGTTTGGGTTCACCTTGTTTGATTTTAAGAATGTCAGCATTCTTTTCTGTTTATCCTGCAGGAATCATTCTTTATTAGCATGTCCATAGTTGACTCTTTTCAGTATAATTCTCCGGCTCTTGTAGTACTACAATCTCTCTTTAATCCCCTACAGAGAGAGTCATTGCATACATAGCTCCTCATTCACTGGCAAACAAACTCACCCTTGCATTAATTCATCTATCCAACCCAATCTTTGGACTGACCCTCCTGTCTGTTTTAAGCTCCAGGTACATGAACAGACTCTGGATCAGTCAGTCCATAAATTCGCTGATATGTCTACTCCTCCTTATTTCCCTTTGCCTCAAAAAGGAAAGAAAGGAAGAAAGATAGGAAGGAAGGAAGGAAGGAAGGAAGGAAGGAAGGAACAAAAGAGAGAGAGAGAGAGAGAGAGAGAGAGAGAGAGAGAGAGAGAGAGAGAGAGGAAGAGAATGCCTTTTGAAATAACTATGTTTTGCTTAAGGACAGATCCATGTGGGATCATGTGGATTTGCATCAGACTTTACTATTAAAAATCAGTTAAAGTGGTAAAGGGAAAGACCAAGATGCCTAAACCCTACACAAAGAAATACAGGTAACTAAGGAATTCTGAGAGTGGGAAAAATAGTCTTTCCCAAGGAAGAATATATCAATTGCTTCTCCAATTCCAGATGATCAGCCCTAAAAACATATACATAGGTAACACATCATAAAGAGTGAGCTGGTGATAGTTAGGGATATATGTATGTACACATACACACAAGCATGTAACAATAATCAATAAAAAAGAGGTCATGAATTTGAAAGAGTACTAGGAGGATATGCTGTAATTATATTATAATCTCAAAAGTAAAAGAAAACATTTTTTAAAAACAAACAAAACAACAACAACAAAAAAAAAACAAAACCATTTAGCCCTTCATTTTGAATTGCAGAAGCAAAACAGATGCTGAGCCTACATATGCTACATATGAGAGACACCTCTGTGTGGGGAACTAAAGCAAGCATGATCTTAAGCAAAATAGCAGAGCTTTGTTCAGTGTGTGCACACATGCTCTAGACAGTACACTGTCCCCAGTGTGGTATTATTTTTAGCAAAGTCCAATGGGTTATCCATTGCACCACAGAGCCGGGACAGTATTCTACTTAGCTTTGCCTACTTCTACTCATTTTATCTCACCAGCCAACAGTGTCTGTGCTGAGCACCAGAGTTTGCTGTAAATTAAGAGTCTTAGAAACTTCCAAGTGAAACTGTTTTCATTAATAAAATATAGTGGTGGTCACTAATGCTGTTTTATTTTAAAGAGGTCGGCACTGAGTCTTACTATAACTAACAGTTCCTTCTGAATGCATCGCCATTGTCCTATGTGTCTGTGTGTTTCTCTCTGGTTTCATTCCCTGCTGAATATTTGCTGTAGAAACGGTCTTGTAAGTTAACTTTCACATGTTCAAGTTGGTAGAAAATTGGAGTGGTTTTCATGCTGGAAACCAGCTGTGAACCAATAAAAATGGAAATCTACATGACATGGAGTAAATGGTAACCACAAAGACAAGGGATAGAAGGAGAGCTCGTCAGATATTTTACATCTAAATATACTGTATTAGATTTCATGGTTACCAAATGTAACATTAAAATGTTAGAAATAAAATATAATCTACTTAACAAGTAAGAGAATTTCCAATATTGACTCACTTAAAATACTAAAATAAATATTGTTAAGGTGAATATAAGTTAGATCATATACAAATAAAAAGTAAGTATATTGTATTTTTATAAACCTTTTACTTATAGACTTCCTAAAGAGCAAAGTGATATAAAGGTATGTCTCAAGAATAATTAAGAATTGTATCCTGCAGTTACTCTCCTTGTCAGTAGTAGCAACAGTTACTATTAAGAAAAAGTACACCAATGACTTGGTTTGACAATATCCACCTTTTATGGATCTTTGTAACTATTTTTAAATGTCTGCATATATGGATCAATTTTTAAACTATTAACAGTGCTAACCAGAATCGTTAGAGATTTAAACTGACCTTCTAGAGTTTCAAAAGACTCTAAGAGATGCTCTTCTATGTGAATCATTGAGCAAATATTTATTTAAAACTAATTGTGTGTAAATATTAGGCTAACATGCAGTTTACAATTCCAAAACATTTACTGTCACATATGATACTTACAAAGTGATAAGATAGCACCTGCTCAGATGAGGCAAGGCCTGCTCAGGTGTGTGCTTCTGTCACTCTGGGAATACCTGGGCACTTGGTCAAAGCATTGGGATTTCTCTTCTCCAGAGAGACTTCAAACAAAATCTTTTTCTTAACTGTGTGTGAAAGCTGAGAAAGATGCCTATATCCCTGGTCTAGTGAGTTTCCTTACTGAGACACACAGAAATAAGGATGCTTACATTTTGGGTTTGTTTGAATGAAGTGTGTTTTCCAGATAAAGTAAGTATTCTGTAAGTGATTGTGGCTGTTGATGGCAGAAGCGGAGCCAGAGATGCTGTAGACTACAGGTCTGCAGAGGAGCAGGGGCCTCTAGAGCCTGTATGGGATTCTACCTAGCTAAGGAGAGAAGAGAAATTATGTTAGGTAAAAAGAACAGCAAGTAAAAAGACCTGTGTAAAGGATCTTATTTAGAAAAAAATAATCTATATTTTTAATGAGATACTAATTTAATGAGATGGTAAATTCATGAGATACTAATACAGGAGTCAGGAAAAAAAAGGTAAAAAGAAATGGACAGGATTTTAGAAATTTAAAGTAGCACACTCTGTCCACTCAGTGCCAACTGGGACTCTTGTTTGTCAGAGTAAGGAAACAGTGCTGCCTGGAAACATTCCCAAGCTCACATACAAACACAAAGACTTTACTGATGTGAGGAAAGCATGTTATCAAGTCTGTTCCATTAGGATTGAATAACCTTCAAGCAAGGGAAAGTATACATTTTGAAATAATAAAAATCTGTTAAGTCTCAATATTAATATTTTCTTTCTTTTTCTTTTTCTTGGAAATGCTATTTACACAATGGAATATTACCAGCTATTAAAAACAATAATATCATGAAATTTGCAGGCACATAGATGGAACTAGGAAAGATCACCTGTGTGAGGTAACCCAGACCCAGAAAAACAAACATAGTATGTACTCACTTATAAGTGGATATTAGCCATAAAGTACAGGACAACCAAGCTACAATCCATAGACCCAAAGAAGCTAAGAAATAAGGAGGGCCCAAGGAAGAATGCTTGAATCTCACTGAGAAGGGGAAATAAAAAAGACATCATGAGTGGAAGAAGGGAGGAATCTGGGTAGGAGAGGGGGTGGGATGAGGACCAGGAGGGATCAAGTGTGGGGACAATGATGAAGGAAAGAGAACTGGAATTAGTGGGGGCAGGGGGCACCTATGGCATGAGAGAAACCTAGCACAATGGAAACTCCCAGGAATTTATGAAGGTGATCCTACCTAAGACTCCTAGCAATAGATATGGAACCTGAAATGGCTACCTTCTATAACCAGACAATGCTAAGGATGGAGAAACCAACCCAGCCACAAAAACTTGGACCAACATTTTTTTCCTGCCCACAAGATGTACAGGGATAAAGAGGGAGCAGAAATTGAGGGACTGTCCCAACTTGAGACCCATGTCATGAGAGAGAGAGCCCACCCCTAACACTATTAAGGATATTCTGCTATGCTTCCAGACAAGAGCCTAGCATAAATGTCATCTGAGAGGCCTCACTCAGCTGCTAATGGAAACAGATGCAGAGACCCATGTCCAAACGTTAGTTGGAGCTCTGGGAATCTTGTGGAAGAAGGGGAGGATGGATTGAAAGAGCCAGAGAGGTCAAGGACACCACAAGAAAACCTATAATATCAACTAACCTGGGCCCGTAGGGGTTCACTTAGACTTAACCACCAACCAGAGAGCATGCATAGGATGGATCTAGGTCCCCTATGTAACAGATGTGCAGCTTGGTCTTCATGTAGGACCCCTAACAGCAGAAGCAGGGGCTGTCTCTGACTCTGTTATCTGACTTTGGATCCCTTTCCCCTAACTTGTCCAGCCTCAGTAGAAATGAGCCTAGTCCTACTGCAACCTGATATGGCAAGGGAGGTTCTATCTATGAAAGTCCTCCCCGTCTCTGAGGACACAGGGAAAAATGGATGGAAAGACAGGACGGGGAAGGGAGGACCAAGAGGAGAGGAAGGAAGGGAAGCAGAGATCAGGTTGTAAAGTAAAACAATAAATTAATAATAAAAAAGAAATACTAACATTGCTGACAAGAGGCAAAAAAAAGTATAAACAAACTCAATTCTATATGATTGGTGGATCTGTGTAGACAGATGGATTTGTGCATATTCATTTGTACAATTAATGTCTCAAATAAATATATAGTTCATTTTAAAAGCACAACTCAGTGTCAATGATCTGAACAATTCCAGAGTCAAAATGGATATGGGGAAGCCATGAGCATGGATTTCTATCCCTTCTCAAAATTGATTTGTCCTGATTTAAAGTGGCCAATCATCACAAAGACAAAAGGGATAAATATATTCAAGATATGAGGACTCTTAGCCATGATGAACAAGAAAATTAAAATCAAATCAAAAACCCTCTCAGATGTGAGTTTATCATGAAAGATAGAAGCAGCCATTTGGAATCTTTACTTACAGCTGACTGAACCTAACCAGATACCTTCATGTACAATTAAATTAAGCTTAACTTCTGGCTGTTTTAAGTGAGTTCAGAAAAAGCATCCTAACTCCCTGATATTTCTCTGAAAATTACTTACAAGTGAACCATCTATAATGCTCTCACTCAGACTTACTGAGCTAAACATCTATAGAGGACCTACCTTACACATGAGTTTTAACAAAATGTTTTTCATAATTTACATGAACAGGAAAATTGGAAAGCAAAATTTTAAAAATCTCATTTTCCTAAAAATTAACTACTTCAAATTCAAATGGTGAAGGGATCCTTATTATTATTTTATTGTTTGCTATGTGAGAAAAGTGGTAGGATATGAGACATAATCTTGTCCTGAATAAGTTCAGAGAGTGAGAAGATGAAAACCTGAGTCATGAGATGAGACACAGTATTGATTTCCTGGTATAAACAAGAATGTACTGAGTTCTTTTAATGTGACCTACATTTGGAAAATATCACAATAACCTTATAAAACATTTTGAATTGAGTTTGGTTGAAGTGATGAAGGTAAAAATAACTCATTAAGACGGGTGAATTCTGAGAGGTAAATGATGGACATTGTCTGGGACAAGTTTGCTTACACTCTCCACAGCAGCAATTGTGAGAAGCATGCATTCCCAGGTTTCTCACTCCCTGGGGACGGAGAGATTGCATCACAACAAGTTTTTAGAATGTTATTCCAATTTCACTGAAAAGGAAAGAATTTTTGAGAACTCATACAAGGAAACAGCACCAAAAATCATAGGAAAATGAACCCAAACAAATTTTCTTTGCAGGGACGGTTGGTATTTCAGCTTATAATAGCCAAGTTACAGTACATCCCTAATGAGAGTAAGGATAGGAACTCAAGGCAGAAACTGAAGCAGAGGCCACAGAAGGATGCTGCTTACTGTCTTACTCTTTATGGCTTCTTCAGCTGGCTTTCTTATACCATCCAGGACCTCTTGCCCTGGGTTGGTAGCTCCCACAGTGGGCTAGGCTTTCCTCCATCAATCATTGATTAGGAAAGTGCTCCAAAGACTTAAGGCCAATCTTATGACAGCATTTTCTCAACTGAGTCTTTCTTCTCAAATAACTTGAGCTTGTGTGCAGTTGACATAAGACTAACCAACGTTTTAAAAAGTATATTTTATGTGCATGCAGTTATTTTAACTGCCTGAATGTCTCTACACATCTGTGTCCCTTCATTCAATCATTTTACATAGTTTGCTATAGTTTGGGGGTTTTCGTTATTATCATATTTTGGCTTTTCTTAATGATGCTAATCTTTTTATTCAAGCTTTAATATGTGACAAGAACTTCGAGTCCCTAAAGAAGGAAGTTAAAGAAGATATCAGAAGATGAAAAGATCTCCCATGCTCATGAATAGGTAGGATTAACATAGTGAAAATGGCCATCTTACCAAAAACAATCTACAGATTCAATGCAGTGCCCATCAAAATTTCAATACAATTTCTTATAGACTTTGAAAAAGCAATTCTCAACTTTATATGAAAAAACAAACAAACAAAAAACCAGAATAGCCAAAACCAAAACAATCCTGAACAATAAAAGCACTTCTGAAGGAATTACCATCCCTGACCTCAAGCTGTACTGCAGAGCAAGAGTGACGAAAACTGCATGATACTGGTACAGAGACAGACACACTGATCAGTGAAATTTAAACAAAGACCTGGAAATAAACCCACACACCTATGGATATTTGACTTTTGACAAAGAAGCCAAAATCATACAATGGAAAAAAGAAACCATATTTAACAAATGGTGCTGGTCTAACTGGCAGTCTGTATGTAGAAGAATGCAAATAGACCCATATTTATCACCCTGCATAAAACTCAGGTCCAAATGGATCAAGGGCCTCAACATAAAACCTGATGCAACAAATCTCATAGAAGAGAAGTGGGAAATAAGCTTGGACACATTGGTACAGGAGACAATTTCCTGAACAGATCACCAATGGCTTAGGCTCTAAGATGAACAATTGACAAATGGGACCTCATGAAAGTGCAAAGGACACTGTCAATAGGACAAAACAGCAGTCTGCAGATTGGGAAAGATCTTCATCGACCCTAAATCTGACAGAGAGTTAATAGTCAACTGTTTTCTAATTGAACCCCAAAATGAGATAAGAGTTCTATGGTCCATAGTTATCCATTAGGAGAGGCTTGTGGATCTCTCATCTCCACAAAAGGCAAGTGAAGAGCCCTTCTATTATAGTGTATTCACCAGACCAAACTGTTCAGATATGGATTTATGCCAAGAGAACGTTTTCATTAGCCATCAGCAACTTCATTGGATGTTCTCAATCCCAGTGTAGTTCTGACCCTTGCTCAGAGTGAGCTTTTAAATAAAATCTATGTCCTCAGTTGACATACTTCAGTTAACAAGAACAGTTAGCCAGAAACTGAACTTGCAGAAGCCAAAACACACAGTTAGTATATTCAGAAACTTTGCCAAAACTTTGTTCTTTGATCAACTAGATCTTTGGCTTCATCTTTGGCAGGTGGTGTTGTCTATGTGTTGAGTTTTATAGCTTGATTGGCATTTCCATCATGGAGTCAGTTGTGCTAAGGTCTGGGAACCTACTAAGATCAAGGGACCAATTAAACCTTCCATATCACCAAATGTTCAAACTGGCTATCAACATAGGCTAGTCATCACACTTATCTGTACTGTAGTTTCTGTGTATTCCATAAAAGCTCTCCCACTGCACCAAAACTTCCTTTAAAAAAGTAACATGTGTGTATGAGTTGAGGGGTGGGGGAGTAGTGGTGTCCAAAAATCCAACATATTTCAACTCTCTGCCTTCGTGAAAGCAGTCAGGAAAGTTTTTAGAGGTCAAAGACAGGTCTCGCCTTTTCTCTGCTCAAAAACATCTCATGTCTCTCATTTCACTCAAGTTTAGGCAAAAATCTTGAGATGGCACACAATGTCCACATAATCTGTTCACTCATAAATCACTGTCCCACAGTGATACCCTTTATCCTTGCCATTGCTGACTTCTGCCATGAGTCACCTGGCTACCTTAACATAGCAAGCAAGCTCCTAAGTCAGGGCCTTTACAGCAGCCTTTCGTGCTGCACTGCTGAGTGGTGCCCTATCTGGATCTGCCTGTGGTTCACTCTCTCCATTCCTTTACTAATAGAACATCTCATGAGGACAGATTCTTCTTTATCCACATCATGTAAAATCACAGCCTGTCCCATCACTGCCTCCTCGCTTGTTGTTTCTCTTCCATAGCAAATTACTGTCTGGCCACCTCCATTTGCAAATCTACAATCTTAGTCCAACCATAAACTCTACCCTAAGGGATGGCAGCTCCTGAGACTCTTTCATTTCTGAAATCCTCCAAGGTTGACTCTGCACCACCTCACTTACATTTGGTACTGAATCTCACTTTCTGTTAAATTTAAGCAACAGTGTTTTTTAGATATTATACTTTTATTTCCCTTTCTGTTGTTGTTTCCTTGGCAATAAATCTCCATACACCCTGTAGCTAGAATTGCTTTTTATTGTTTGGTTGGTGGTTTTTTAAGCAGGGTCTTACTGTGTAGTAATGGTTAGCCTAAAACTGTCTCTATTGACTAGGCTAGTCTTAAAGTCACAGAGAACTAGCAGCTTCTGCCTAGGACTAAAAATACTAAACACATCTGGCCCAAAACAATAGTTCTTTTGTAAAGTGTCCTATAGTTTCAAAGATAAATGTATCTTGACTTCAATAAATATCTTAAGGGGTGGACAATAGTAGTAATTACCACTAGATGTATAATTAGCAAGTCTCAGGTCAAGGAACCTGTAGATAGCATGATGTCATCACCTTGTACAGATGAGATACGGGTAGCCCACACAAGATCTGAACCCTAAGATGGAGACTAAGAATAAAGCAGAGACTGTTAAAGTCCACAGTTCACATTCTGTTCCTCTAACACTGTCCCAAATTAAATACTTCCATTTGTTAAGTATCTGCTATGGCCCTGGGTATGCCAGGCACTTCACAGGTTAGTTCACACTCAGAAAAACACAGTTGGCAAGTAGTACCAATTTTGCTTTATGAACAAGAATACCATAACTCTGGGGGGTTAAATACCTGACTAAAGAAGGACTCTCCAGGAATGGAAATGGTGAATGCTCAACTCAGCTACAGAATTGCACCCACTGTGTATGTGCTGCCTAGTAGCTCAAAGACCTGTTTAAATAACATGGTATGCGCTGAGGTCACCGAGCTCGGTCAGAGGTAACAGAGTCCTTATTCAGTGAGGTTGTAATCTCAAAAGCTGCTTTGTCTTGAAGCAATGCCTCCCTTTTGCCTCCTTTCATGGACTGGTGTTAAACTTCAACACCAAGGGAAAAGAATTGACAGGTGACAACAAGGAAAGGCGTTCCCCCAAGTCCTTTAGTTTTGGCAATGTTCAGGTTATAGTAGCATGTCTTTTCTTCTCTCAGTTGCCTATTTGTGTGTGTGAAAGAAATGAAGATTATGAAAAAGAGGAAGAAAGCTAAAGAGATGACCCTTCCTCTCTGCCTTAATTACCTATAGATTTTTTTTAAAAACTGAACAGTAAAAACCTTTGCTCCAAGTGTGTCTTCAAGTGGTATGATTAACCTTACAGTAGCTTTCTAAAGACTACTTTCAAAAAAAATGTTAAGCACTTGTTTGAAAATGTCATAATGAATAATAAAAATGTTATATATATATATATATATATATATGTTTAATCTTTGAAATTGTCATACATATACATGTATGAATATGACCAAATCCACTTTTCATATGCACTCCAAATCCACCAGTACTCCACATCATATTTCCCTCTCAGACTCTAGTTCTCTTTTTATAATTTTTAGTACTTATTTATTTTTTCCGATCTGTCCAATTACTGCTGCCCCTATGGCAAGGGTTTGGGATCCTCCTCTGAGGAATAGGGAATTGTCCAATGGCCACACTCCAAAAGAGAAGCAACCATCTTTACAGCTGAGCACTCTCAGTCGATTACTGTCAGTACTTTGGTTGATGACGCATCTCTGCATTAACCATACCTACTTCAGTAAGACGCTTCTGATCAAGGACAGTTGACCACAAATCTACAGCTATAAACATATATATTTATAAGGTAGTATGATTACAAAACCACTTAGAAAAAACATCAATAGTTTCTCCCCTAGAGCCTCTGAATCCTCCAGCCATGGATTTGACAATGTTTAAAGTATGTGAATTTCTGTCTGTACAGCAGGTCTCAAATTAATTCAAGAAAGTGGTGGGTTACTCAAGCAGTCCTGCTGCTATTGCAGTGGATAAATACTGACTGGCACGTTAGTACTCTAACATGCAGGGAGCGGAACTGGGTGGGACCATTATGTCTTTGATCCTTTAGGAGCCAGCATAGCACCCTCTAACCTTTGAATGTTAACCAGTAAGGAGAGTTTCCTTGTCAGACTGGTTTTTTTGTGTGCAGTAACTGAAGTGTGTGGTGTCTTCAGCTATAGGTGTTGTCAACTAGTTATGGTGGACAACCAAGAGCACTGTTTACAGCCTGACATGTTTTGGGTGACCCTTGGGCATTTCTAACTCATAGAGAGTTAACATTTACCAGACACTGAGATTTTTCACATTTAACCAGATTTTTTTTTATTTGTTCAGTAATGTAAAGTACTCCTTTACAAACCCCATATATATGGGGTTTGAAATATATGTGTACATATATATATATATATATATGTATATGTATATGTATATGTATATGTATATGTATATGTATATGTATATATGTGTGTGTGTACATATATATATGTAGACATATAGAAACATATATAATGATATACATAATATAAAATATACATATACGCATATATATAGTTCTTTAAATTAGCTTATACCTAGTAAGGTTTCATAAAGCCTCACCATGTAGTCTTAATATTTATGCTTTTGTGTGCCTGGGGGATCAGGGAACAAAATTCAAAATTTACACTTAAGAATCCAGAACCCAGTCTTCAAAAGGAGAAGACTTTGGAAATAGAATAAATAAACTAGTAATAAATGAGGAGAGTTTGCTGAGGAGAATGATGACTCCGGGGAGAATCAGGGGCCTGAGCCAAGCTCCCCAGCACCGTTCTGAGTTGCGTGGCTGTCAGTCAAGCCCTTGATTCCCCTGTGCAATAGATTAGCAAAGCCAGCAGCTCCATCTCCGGCATCTGCACTGACACCCTGATGGGCTTTGCTTGCACATTTGCTTTGTTTGTCTGGGTGTTTGGGTGGGTAGGTTTGCTTTGCTTTGCTTTATTTCAAAGAAAAACTTCAGTTCTGCACTTTGATCCTTATCCAGTCAATGCTTTGATAGTACCAGAGGCCTAATATGCCTTATCAGTGTAGACAAAGCCCTAAGGTTTCTAGTATGTTCTGTCTGTTCCTTCCCACCACCACTCCGCCTCAGCCGGCATGTTAAAGATCTGAACAGAAAGCCTAAGTCTTTCTGAGCTTTGCTGTCTTCTGAAGCTTGATCCAGCACAAAGCAGTTATGAAAAACCTCTTTAATTCAAAAAAAAATACTCTGTGCAATTTTAGTGTCTGTGTTATGTCTTATTGTGACCGATTTTCACAGAGGCAAATAGAGCTTCTCAAAATTACATCTGTAAACACAGGGACAGTAGGGGGTATAGAGGGGAAGACTGGGGAAATGAGCCCATAATAAGTGGAGAAAGGAGGGGGCAAGGAGGGAAGAAATAAAAACTGGGACTTTCTGGGTGGTTTTGTTTCCTGCAGCTGGAAGATGGTATATTTTTTTCTTGTTCACTCCTGCCATCTAGTGGTTACTACTAAGTAATGCCTAATTCAGAGTGATCTAAATCTAACACCTTTTTCATTACTTTTATTTCAGAATTTCAGACATGTACACATATATTTTATCATATTCAGCCCTCTCTCCCCTCTCTGATATTCTTTGGGTCCTCCACTCATACTGCTGTAAATTTTACTTATATATGGTTTGTGAAGCTGATTAAGTCCAATTGGTATTATCCAGTGTTTATCTTTGGAACAAGTCCTTTGCCATTCTGGCTGTGACTGATCCATGTTTGTCATTGTCAACAAGAAACAAAGCTTAATTTATAGAAGTCACAGATTTCTCTCAGCCAGCATTAATCACTGGGCAAGTTCTGTCACAGAAAAAATAATACGTTTTAAAATTCTAGTGGGTTAACCAATAACTTTTTCTAAATATTTAATAATATTTATTATAACTGCTAACTGAAGGTATTCTCAAAGCAAAGTAATTGAACAAAGCAATAAAATAGAACTATAGTCTTTGAGTATTTTAACTAAAAATCAAAAATGCATGCACTGCCCTCTTTTAAAAAAATATACATAATTATATAATAATTTATGTTAATTTTCTTTTTAAATAACTTATTTTACAATTGACAAAAATTAAAATTAGATTTTTTTAGAGGAAGTTACACTTGATTTGTCTTATGATTGACAAGGCAGTAAAGGACAATAATACACAGGTAGAAGAATTTGTTGGCTCAAAGATCTTCAGCCAAACCCAAAAAGTCCTGCTATGTAGCTCAGTCTTGCTTTGAACTTGCAGTTTTCCTGCCTATGGTCCTCTATTTTCTTGGATTGCAGGCATGCACTGCAATGCCTATATAACTTCTAAACCTTTCCCTCAGGGGAAAAAAGTGTCTTCATGATCATCAGCATGGTAGGTGGTTCTGCTGAAGAGTCAGCAATGTAGAGAACAGGGCACAGTGTTTCACAGTGCTCTGTTGCAAGGTGCTCTGTTGCAGTGTGCAGTGCTGCAGGGTGCAGTGTTGGATGTGGCTGTGTTTCAGGGTGCCAAATCACAGCGTCCATGTCAAAAGGTGAAGTGTCGCAGGGTACTGTGTTATAGTAATCTGTGTTGCAAGGTGTTATGTTTCAGGGTGCAGAATGCAGGGTGCTGTGTTGCAGTGTCCCCTGTTACAGGATTCACTGTTGAAAGGTGCTGTGTTTCAGGGTGGAGTGTTGCAGGGTGGTGTGTTGCAGGATGCTGTGTTTTAGGATGCAGAGTTGCATCATGCTGTGCTGCAGGGTGATATGTTCCAGGGTGCTATGTTGCAGGGCACAGTGTGGCAAGGTACAGTATATCAGGATGCTGTGTTTCTGGGTGCTGTGTTGCAAGATGTGTTGTAACAGGGTGCAGTGTTTCAGGATGCAGTGTTGCAAGATGCGTTGTAACAGGGTGCAGTGTTTCAGGGTGCAGTGTTGCAAGATGTGTTGTAACAGAGTGCAGTGTTTCAGGGTGCTGTGTTGCATGCTGCAATGTTGCAAGCTATAATGCTGCAGAGTGCTGTGTTCCAGGATGCTGTGTTGTAGGGTGCATTTTTGCAAGATGCTGTGTTCCAAGGTGCTCTGTTTCAGAGTACTATGTTGTAGGCTTGTTACAGGGTACCAAGTTATAAGATGCAGTGCTGCAGGATGCTGGGTTGCAGGGGGATGTGCTGCAGAGTGATGTATTGCAGAATGTTACATTACTGAGTGCTGCCTTACACAATGCTGTCTAGCATCATTCAGTGTACAGGATGAAGTGTTGCAGGCATGCAGTGCTGCAGTGTGCAGTTTTGAAAGGTACCATGTTGCAGGGTGCAGTGTTCTAGGATGGTGTGCCCCAGGGTGCTATGTTACAGGGTGATGTGTTGCAAGGTGCAGAGTTGCAGGGTGATGTGAAGCAGGGTGCTGTGTTTTACAGTGCAGAATGTAGGGTGTGATGTTGTAGGGTTCACTGTTCCAGAAAGGCATGTTACAAGGTACCATGTTACATGGTACAGTGCTGCAGAGTATTGGTTTTCAGGGTGCAGAGTTGCAAGGTGACGTTCTGCAGGTTATGTATTTCAGGATGCTGTCTTGCAGAGTGCTCTCTTGCAGCATGAAGTGTGTAGAGTGCAGTGTTGTAGGATGCTGTGTCTCAAGGGGGATGTACTGCAGGATGATGTGTTGCAGAAAGATGTGTTTGCTGTCTTGCAGCATGCAGTGTGCAGAGTGCAGTGTTACACTGTGAAGTTTTTAGGGTGCTGTGTTGCAGAGAGGAATGTCACATGGTGCAGTATTGTAGGTTACAGTGTTGCAAGATGCTGTCTTGCAGGATGCAGTGTGCAGGGTGCAATGTTTCAGTATGTGGTGTTACAGCATCCAGTGTTGCAGCATGTAGTGTTGCAGTGTGTGGTTTTGCAAGGTGCCATGTTGCAGGGTGCAGTTTTGCAGGGTGCTGTCTTGCAGGATGCAGTTTTGCAGGATGTTATGTTTCTGTTACTACTTACTGTGAACATCACAGTGCATTGCAGAAGTTGGTAGAGGATCAGGAGCAAAGCTAGCTGTGGATAAGAAAGTTTACAAGAATTGTACACCTACCTGCAGTGAGAGGCCTGCACTTTAAAATCAGAAACAATGCTTCTTTGTGGTAAAGAGGAAAGAAAAATGCAAGAAACGCTCTGAGTAAGAAGTAATAACCTACACACATGGCTGGCTTTCTGAAAGAGAATTTTGCAATGGTATAAAACAGACCCAGGTTTAGACATATAGATGACAAGCCCAAAGACAAGAAATGGTAAGCAGAAGCAGAAAAGTTTAGGTATGTTTTGAAAAATAGAAAAGGGAGCAGACATGCGTTGACCTGGATCTTCAAAAATCCCAAGGAAACTTTTTAAATGTAACTCACACATATAGATACATTTGTATTTTCTAGTATGAAGGAAATAGTTATTGATCTGATGTCTTCCTGGAGTCTCCAAGTAGATGAGATGGGAAAAGAAGGCTTATGTAACAGTATCATCTGTGCATATTTTCATCACTAACCAGATTTCTCCAAGGACTGCTTCCCAGCGCTATGCTGGACATCATGTCATTTGTCCCTTTCTGCTTTCTTTCCATCCTGTTCCAACACGGTAAGCTGCCTGCACCCAACACTTATTGCCCCTTCTGGGTATTAGTTCTTCCCAAGGACCTTGCAGCCAGCAACTTTTCTACCTGCATACTATTATCCTTTGTTTCATCTCTTTTCAGTTTGCAGTATGAAGGAGTTATACATGTCCAAGTTTAATATAACCCTCAAATGAGTACATTACTCAAGCTCTGTGTTTTAAAACTTGTAGCAATGGAGAGAAGAAAAATTCTTGTTGTCAGGAATTCCTCACTTAAGCTTCAATGAGTCACAAGCATTTAAACCCTATGGACCTTCGGTAGATTGTACTTTGGTCCTATGGTACCTGGCATATGAACATATGCTAGTCACCCTGTAGCTAAATGACTTTCCCCTATCCTGGATCCGTAAATGCAGTACCACTGTAGGCAAATTTCTTTTTAAATGCCTTTACTGGTTTTATTTATTGGGATCATCAATGATCCCTTGAACAGTAGTTATAGTCTTCTGCTATTTTCTAATGTCATACTTCACACCCAACATTCCACATTTGTTCCATCAAATAAAACATTTTTATAAAGATGATTTCACTATTATTTTTGCATATCTGTTGGTTTATTATCTATTTTCTTTTCCTAGAAGAAAAATACGGCATAACATTATGTTCTCTGAAAGCAGGTTTATTGCCAAAAATTAATCAGAATCACCACAGGAACTTCCCAACAGGAAGTACATGAATTACTATTTGAAAAAAGTTTAATAAAGAACTACTGGTAGATTGACTATCACTTACTCTCTGCCTTGTGGAGGATAGTGACTAAGAAGTACTCTTGTCACTCTCAGACCTGAAGGTTGGGATGAAAACACAGCTAGAAACGAGGGACCAGGGGACCTAAGTGAATAGGCCCCAGGTAACAAGAGCAGGGACTTGCAGTGGTGGTGCACTAGCCTTTGGGAATTCTTTATGTGAAAATCATTGCTTCCACTTCTCTTCTCTCTCTTCCATAAATAAAATTCCCTGAGGCTGCCTGAATCCAAACCGCAAAAGAAAGCAAGTAGCCCCTCCAGATCAGCCCTGGGGCCACAGAACAGGGTGATGATGGTTAAAAGTAGGTCTGTGAGAACACTGAGAGTATAGCCAGGAGGTGATCATGCCCAGTATTGTAGGAGGGTCTGACTTGGAATAGATCCTAACAATACAGGTGCAGTCTGCAAATAGTATCTTACTTGGGAATGCAAACGTGAACAAATCTGCTTTTAAATAAAGTAACCAATAAAAGAAATTTTTTTAAAAATGCTGGAGACTAGAGAGCTGACTCAGCCTCTGTTAAGAGCGTTCTTGTAGAGGACCTGGATTTTTCAGTACCACACATGGCTCACAATCATCTGTATCTCCAGTTCCAGGTGATCTGGCACCCTCTTCTGGCCTCTGTAGACACTGAATGCACTGACATGTAGGTAAAACAAATTTGATTTCCCTGGAGACAAATTGTCACACAGCAGGAGACTAAAGATACCTGTTTCCCAGAATGATACAAATGAGCAAGACTCATGGCTGTGAAGGACAAGCGTCTGGTTGTGCAGTGTATTAAGAACAGAATGATACCCTTTCAGAGAGCTAAGACACGATTGAAATCGTAAGGAAGGGAGTGTACATCAGAGGTCAGTGTGGGCAGTTCATCAACGTTTGCGAAGCCTTCAGAGAAGCTCTTGAGGAGCATCACATACCCTGTCATTCAAGTCTCAGCATCTCACAGTGCATAGCAAGGAACTCCTCACTTCCTAAGCACAATTCACTTGGGCCAAAACAAGTGTTTTATCCAAGGTCTAAAGCTTGGACAGGACACATATTCAGGTGTGGAGAAATGAACAAGAAACGTGCAAAGAAAGGAGAATCAATTGAAAATGCAAGCGCTGAGCAATGAGAATTTAGGTGCCGGAAAGAGAGCGATCACTTTGAAGGCATTTTCCTTATTATTATTTAGGTTTTATCTTTAGGTGGGGCTAAGTTGATCAAGATGCAAGTGGCTTTTCTGCTATGACAATCTTCAACTTACATGGAGGTCTTTGAACTATCCTTGTTAGTGAAGTAAATAAAAATGAAATAACACAGACACCATGAAAAGAGAAAGTCAAAATCTATGTAATCTGTCTGAATAATTCAGAACCTAAGAAGATGACACCTAAATAGTAATAATAATTAATAAATAATAATTAATAATAATAATAATGCCTTCAAAGTGATCACTCTCTTTCCAGCATCTAAACCATGACATGAGAATTGGAAATAAGATACAAGACGTATGCATTTCTATGTGCCAGCAGTCTTTATGAAATATTGAGAAGTAGGCTTTTACGTCTCAAATATTAAATCTGTCCAGATAGTAGAGGTCTGAACTCTCAAGGTCAAACTATGAAACAAGAGCGTGGTCTTTAACTCTTTGTATTCAATTATTCACACTAATCTGCACTCATTTAATCTGCCTCCATAACATGGACCCTACCATTAGAATGGCACAGTGACATTTGTTGCAGAGCAGAAGACATTCTTTGTTCCACCCCTCCTGTCTACTTCACAGATGTATTAGAACCGAGACAGGCTGCTCTGGAAAATCTCAATGAAACACAGAATGAAGATGCAGCTGCAGGGTTCAGATGACTTAGCCTGTAAAGGGACGTGGCACCAAGCCTGATGGCAGAAGTTCAACCCTGGTCTCCATAGTAAAGAGAACTGACCCTACTAAACTGTGTTCTGACCCCTACATACATGTGTCCTAGCCACCCCACACACAGACACACACACAAATAAGTATGTAAATAAATAATTTAAAGAAGAGACTTTACTGAAGGTCTGTTGCTCGTGGGGATACATGAAAAATTAGCATGGATCTGTGTCCTCAGCCACAGTTTAAACATGGTCTTCAGAGAAGCCACAATCATCGCAGACTTGGTGCATTAGCCTCAGTGGCTACATTCAAATTAGCACACCAGGCATGACTACCTAAGGCTCTCAAAAATTGTCCACCAATAAAAAACCTTCGTGTGGGTAATATGTAACAAATAGATACTTGTAGGATAAAACAAAAAAAATAATCTTTTAAACACATCTGAAGGTATATATCCTTGAGAAGATCATTTAGAGTCAGCTTTGGAAAGGATTCATTGAAAGCCTCCCTCTGGTGATATAGACACTGATTTTCATTACCCAACAAACTTCACTGCAATTAATCAGAAATCCTTGCTCCTTTGCTCTCTATTTAAGCTGAACAGCATGGGACAAAACAACTGGAAAATGAGCCTTCCTGCTTGATTTTTCACAAGCTGTCCTTCACAGCTGCCACTCATAGACAAGTTTGTTCTGAGACCAAAGACAATTAAGTGGACGGAAAGTTAATTCCACAGTCTCTGCAATGTAATTAAATACTCTGCAACTTCATATTATGGCTGATTATGTCCTTTAGAATATATGTTGAACCTTTTGTTGCTCAGTTATCCTATTTACAGAAGGAAAGTTATTACAGGACTCACTGGAATTAGCTGGAGTCAGATATATTGACACATTTTTTTTTTGAGAATGAACATGAAAACAAACAAACAAAAACACTGTTATAGGGTGAATCATTTATCTTTTTGAGTGCTAGAGAAACAGAGTTTGAACTTAAATTACATTGGGGATATGGGTTTAAAGACTATTCATTGTCTTCAGACTTCAATTTCTTCATCTGTGAAAGGAGAATAGCTCTACATAGTTGAGTGGGTGGCTAAATGAAAGAAAGGGGGACTGTGCATAGACTACATGATTCAGACTCCCTCGGGACACGGAAGCCACATGTATCTCCCTTTGCACTGGAGTCAGAAGCAAAGCTCACTTTTCCCAAGCTGGACTTCTCCAGCACACAGCAAACCTGCCTATACCCCTGGCATAGCTTGGCTTCATTTTCTCTGTACTCTGATCCCTTTTCCCCAAATCATCTCTCATGCTCTATTTCTTCCTCCTGGTTGGGGATGCCAGGGTGACCTTCACATCTGCAGGGCACACCTTCTTCTACCCCAGCATCCTCTGAGGCTCTGCAGAGAAGAGGGAAGAGGCAAGTAACAAAACAATGATACCCTATGATGAGGAGAGGGAAGAAGTCTGAGCTCCATCAAAGAAACATAGAAATCACCAAGCCTGATAGGCTGTTTATTTCCTGGACCCTCCCTTAACTGTCCTTCAAATACCTATCATTGCTTTCTCACTGCAGCTGTGTTGATTGGACATGGGTGCTTGTTTTTTATTTATTTTTGTCCTTCTCCTCTGATTAAATTATAAATATTTGGTAAACTGATATACAGTATGACTCCCTGAACAAAACCTACAACTAGTATTTCTGTTATGTTTTGACAAAAGAACCCTCACACCCACCTTAGATTACTCACCACCTTTTATATTTATTGCAAGCTCCCCCCACCATTTCCAACTACCTGGCCCTAGCACAGTTAACCTTCACCCAATCCTTGAGTAACTCTGACTGCACCTTCTCTCTCTCTCCTTTATCTACAACTCAGTCATACCAGCTACTTGAAGGACTGATTCCTTGAATTCTCCCCCACCTCCCCCTTCTCCTCCTTTTCCCCTGTCCCTCCCTCCTCCTTTCTTCCTCCCCCCACCCTTGCCTTTCTTCCCAAACACATGAAAGTTTAGGAGAAGACATCACAGAGAATAAATCAGTTGCAAATGAAAACTGGGACTTGGAGCTCCCTAGATTCATCTGCAATTCCCCATTTTCACAGAAGATTCCCATCTGGCCCTGTTCCTGTATTCTCTCTCACAACACCACTTCACTACTACCTACCTATGTACATGCTTTCTACTTCCTAGTTTTCATTCAGGATACTGGTGTAACTGTCATCCACCTATCTCAAGTAGAATTCTAGATCGGTCTTGATAGGCACAGAATTATTTATTGCTAATCAAAATACCATCTACTTATTTGCACATTTAACTATTGAGATACCCAACAAGACATCTACAATTTCAGGATATGTCAATTATCCATCCTCACTATCTGGGTGGGACTCCCCTCCTCCCCTACTTTGGATTTAAGTTTTCTACTTGCCTTTAAAAACCTACCTACACACATTCTCTTACAGAGGACATGGTCAATAATCCTTAGAGAATACACATCTGACCACATGAACTGGCTGTGTCCCAGACAGAATGAATCTGGTATGTATATGTGTTTGGGACTGACCACTTAGGATTGAACATGTTATGCAGAAGGAGGTCCCTGGAAGTAGCTGTTCCTGTCTCTCAAAAACCACTGGCCATCTGTAACTCTTTATCTGGGGTGAGGTGATGTGAAACTTCCCAGTCCATGTTAGATGTACATACAATGCTTATGTGTAATCCCCCACCCCTGCAAGAAAAGATATCATTTTCATTTTGTTTTGTTTCCGTTTCCTAAGCTATATAGATAGAGACCAATGTTCATTTTATAAATTTTCTGTAAATTATACAAGTACTTTTTTATTTAAAAATTTTTATACATTATCTTTTGATCATGATTCCCCTCCCCCAATTCCTTCCAGATCCTCCTTACCTACCCGCCCACCTCCCCCCCCCCAGTCTTTTAAAAAAAAAACTATACAAAAGAAGAGATAGAAAGATTGTTAGGAGCCAGAGGTAATGGATGATTCCACACACAACAAGAGAGACACATATTTGACCTCACATAGGCTATGGTGGCATGTACAAGACTTGACAAATTCAAGCTAGACAAAATCCCAGCATGGAAAACAGACACAAAGTCTCACCCCAAACCAAGCAACAGTTTTTCAGTTGCATCCTTCTAGAAAAGGAAAAGTTTTCTCCAAGGGAATTCATTGGGTATGTCAGCCACACTTCAGGGCAGGCCAACACAAATGAATAGCATGGGGTTTTTGTTTGCTTGCTTGCTTGCTTGCTTGCTTGCTTGCTTGCTTGCTGTTTTGTTTTGGCATATTTTTGTCTCTGTTTTTTTTAAACAATCTTATGATTCTTTAATGCTCTTCCTTTTTATTCTAATTTATGCTTTCTAGTTTTTTGTTTGTTTTTTTACAAGCAAAAGTACATGTTATTTGATGGTGTGATTTTGTAAGCAAAAAATTGCCAAAATAATGAAGTTGAATTAACAAACACAACTAATATTTCATAGTATTAATCTGCCAATGAAGAAAATAGATATAAGATTGCCATATAATGTCTTTCTATTTCATCTTTTATTAAATGAATATTTTATTGGAATATATCATATGTACAGAACACCAGAAAGTCAGATTTTCTCTCTGATCCATGATTTCACTTTTGCTTTTAAAAGACTGAATGAATCTTTCCTAAAGTTTTGAGAGGCTATGTGGCACAGTCATCAAAATCTATCCTGAGATGTTGCTCACCTGTCCACAACCTGATGAGTTAGCACTGTAACTAAGGTGAATCCATTCACCTTCATGAGCCTTCTCATCTAGGTGGTACTTAGACTATTTTTATAAAGGGTAACGCATGCATGTGTATAAAGCCTGGGTCAGGAAAGAAGTGCATCTGCTATGATTATTGCCTGAACTTTCTTGAACTACCCTGCTAACATCTTCACCTCATCTTACGCTACTTTCCTACATCTCCTGCTACGCCACAGCCAGAACGCCTGGTGCAAGGCTTACACTGCACATGACCTGGTGCCTAGCCTGTTCCCTCTGAAAGTCTGAGCTCCTTCAGCTCACTCCATTTCTGTTCCCAGTTTCCAAATTACATCTTAAGACAAGACTTTGCAGACCCTCCAAGCCTAGAACATCTTCTTTCTGCTCCTAAAGCAGATAGCACTCAGTGTGAATATACATATTTACCATAAGTAGCTTACTTTCTGTGTTGATCTTAGTTGTACCAGTCTGTAAACCCACTGAAAGCAGGGAGTTTCTTTCCTTCATGTCCATACTTGCTGTGTCAGGCACAGTGCTAGTATTTGATATATCACAAATGCCTCTTCAGTAAATATCAAAAGCCAACAAGGTAGACAAAACGAAGACGTATTTTACCATTCACACACTTTTTGAATACTGAACATAAATGCTTATAAAATTCTAGTCTACCCTTTGGTGCTTTAAGTGGTAGCATCTCAAAGTGGATTTATAAGACCTTCTTTAGCCCTTCTTCAGCAAGCTTGATGACCAGAATGCAAACGGAAGTCATCCCAGATGAGCAAATACTCTGCTTTTCCTCAACCTGGGCTGGTATGCACTGTGCACAGCCGACCTGGCTGAGCCAGCCCTTTTGACTGTCAGAAAGGGACAAGAATTATGGGTGTGTGTTTGTTGGTTTGTTTTTGTGAATTTCACATCATTTAGATATTTATGTACTTCCATGACAGTGATAAAGAGACCTCTGGAGACTATCCACTGACATGCAATGCAGAACACCCAAAATTGTCCTCTCGGATACTTTTCTCTCCCCTACTCACTTCCTTACCATGCACTGTTGAGTTCATCTCCCTAATAGTCACTAAGCCTACTTACTTTCCTGCATCACTTTTAATTTATTCAAATCTATCTCCATTCAGTACTAGACAATCTATGGGCATCCATGGTCTCAACAGTACACCTTTACAGTCCATTTCTTAAAGCAGCAGTCCTCAACCTTCCGAATGCTGTAACCATTCAATACAGTTCCTCCTGTTAGAGTGATCCCAATCATAAAAGTGGCTTTGTTGCTATTTAATGAATATAATTTTCTACTATTATGATTTGTAGTATAAATATCAATATTTTCAGATTGTTTTAGGCAACCCTTGTGAAGGAGTTGTTCAAACCTATCAAAGAGGTTGCAACCCACAGGTTGAGAACCACTCCCTTAAAGTGTATAGCAAGAAACACACACACCAAGTAAAGCCACTTACTAATTCTAAAGAAAAGATAAGCACCATCCCCCAATTCAAAAGAACTTTATACCTTCTGCTCACCACCCACACCTCATGTCACCTCCACACTCCTATGCTGGCTTGTCTTTTAAAGTCTTCCCATTTCAAATGCACTTTACAATTCTTTGTATATTTGCCTTCACTCTAGTTTACAGATGAAAGGACTGCCAATCTGGGCACTTGAGTAACTTCCTCAAAACCACACATACAACCAAGTCCTAAACTCAGAGATTCTGGCTACAAATCAGACCTGTGGATTCAAGTCTCTCTGCCATCACACCTAAGAAGTATGTTTCACTATGCTCGCACTATTTCTCAAAGAGCTTCCTGCATCTCTTCCCATTTAATGCTGGCCATAGTTCTTGAGAAGTCTCACTGAAAGAAGTCTCTCAGGGAGTTGGATGACCAGAGAAAGGACGAAGTGGGCATTTAAGGGTTTTATATGGGTTCATTGGCTTTTTTTTTTTGAACCATAGTTAAAGTAGGCAATCTCTATTGGTTTTCTGAGTCTACCAGAGAAAGAAAGAGAGATGGAAGAAGGGAGAGAGAAGGTGGAGGAGAGGGAGAGGGAGGGAGGAAGAGACAGAGGAGGAGGAAGAAGAAGAAGAAGAAGAAGAAGAAGAAGAAGAAGAAGAAGAAGAAGAAGAAGAAGAAGAAGAAGAA
>NW_021604565.1:21032705-21154278 GCF_004785775.1 Grammomys surdaster | reverse complement strand
AAGAAGAAGAAGAAGAAGAAGAAGAAGAAGAAGAAGAAGAAGAAGAAACCCTCATTCTCAAATGCATGTTTGTTTCACTCTTTTAAAATATTTAACTCCATCTCCTCCAACACCCCTCAAAAATACACTCTTAAAGTAAAACCACAAATCCCTTAATCCACTAGACAAAAGCTTACCTCTTGTTACATGGATCTATTCTAAGATTAATTTGCAGTTAATATTTTGGTTTATACATCCAAATCACACCTAAATTTTTTTCAACTAATACCAGCATTTGGAAACAAAGTGCCAATAACAACAGCATTACACTAGGCTCACTAATCTAAAATGCATAAAGTCATCCCACTGTGCTCCATATATACATGCAACCACAACTTGATATCAAGAAAGAAAATATAAAATGAGTCCTTGGAGGTCTGTTTCTGAAATTCTAAAATTGACCACAAGAGGGCAGGGTTGACCCAGTTCTGGAGTTCATGGCTTTCAGATCACTGGAAAGGATACACAGATGCATGACAGATGGGAGTATAAATTAGAAAAAAAGAAAAAAAATCTCAAAAATAGCATAGGTTCATTTACAGAAATAATAAGAATGCTTGCAACACTTTGACTTGTGTTCAACAGATAAAATGCTTTGAAAAGCATGAGACTTAAATTCATATACAAACATAGACAAGAAATAGTCCTACAACACTTGAAAATATCTTATAAAAGTGAGAATAGCCAAATATTTTAATGTTATCAATTTAATTAAATAAACAAATTGACTATACAACAATCAGGAAAGTTGGGTAGCAATCAACTTAAACATGACACAGTAAAAAAAGGGGGGGTGATACTTTATTCTGGATTGAAAGCATACAAAATTCATATCCAGAAAAAAGTGTACAGAGTGAAAACAGCTTTTTAGGAAGGTAGAATTTTCAATAATTTCTTATTTTCACTATCATTCTAGAGCCGTATTTGCACCATACATTTTAATCTCTTTGTCTAGAATAAAATGTGCAAAATAAACTTGGCTACATCTTTGATGCTATAAACCAACCTGAGCATGACCTACACAGGCTGGTCACACTGGGAAAAAGCATAGAGGCCAAGGGCATGCACTCTCTCTTTGATCAGCTGCCACAGAGAAACAAGGGTGTCATAGGCACAAGCAGGATGGAGGGACTGAGATTCAAATATAAGTAAAACACAGAGCTTATCTCTGGACAGTTTATGGTTCATCGGGATCATATCCACAGAAAAATGTGACAGAGTCATATATTTTACTTGTTTGATACAGGAATTTCAAAAGAACTTTGTGCCAGCAGCTTTCTGTTATTGTAACAAGTAGCTGGAATGAACCACTTACATAGAGTTAGAAGGTTTGGAAACAACATTTTTCACTTATATAGAGTGATGTGGTTTGGGAACATTTGGGAAAGTTGATGCTACTCATTGGTTTAGTTTTGTTGCAAGGCATCATCATGACAGGAGCATGCAACAGAACAAATCCCATCTACATCATCGCTAGGAGCAAAAGTAGGACAGACTAGACAGGACATACAGCCCCTTTTAATGGTGTGTCCTCTGTAACCTAAAGACCATAATTAGGCCATATTGATCTTCTTCACCTTCTTCCTAGATTTTGGTCCCTCATCCCACTGCCCAGAATTTGATTACAATATTTTATGTGTGTGGTGGTCTGAATGTGATGTTTCCCCCCACAGTATTATAGGTTTAAATACTTAGTCTCTGATTGGTGAACTGTGTGGGGACCTCATGGGTACATAAGGAGATGCAGCCTAACTGGAGAATGTAAATAAAACTTGGGGAGTAAGCCTGGAGATGATGCCCACTTCTGGTTTCCATCCTGGATCTTAGCCCCATAAAGATTCAAGACATGAATATATCCAGTTTAAGTTCCCAATATGCCGTGCTTTCCTTAGCATGTTGGGCTATGGCCTCTGAATTGTGAGCCAAATAATTCCTTCCTCCATTAAGTTGTTTTTCTTAGGTATTTGGTCAAAGCAGTGAAAAAGGTAACTCAAACAGTGTACCCTGTTCTGCTCATGTTCTTTGAACTCCTGAGACTGGATTATTCTTTGTGCTTTTCTACCAGCATTCCAGAAGATCTTAGGGAGTGAGGAGAGGAACTACTATGTGTTCATTTCTACTTGGCCCATAAGAAAAGATTAGATCTATCCTTTAGCAAGTGAGGCCACCAAGGAATATTGATCAAGATGATTAGCAGTGTGTCTCTGACTTAGTATAGGGAGAAAAGTCATGAAACTAATTATCTTCGAAGCACTGAGATTCTTATTCAGTTGCCAGTTCAGTAAATATTAGTTGATGTCTACTGAAGGCCAGAGTGAAATGAAGGCCATATAGAAAATGAAAGACAGCCCTTGCTCTGTGGAGATCAGAGGCTTGTGCTCACTCCAGTCAAGTAACTGTAAAGTGGCAGCATGCAAGAGTAACAGGGAAGCCTTTAGATTAAACATTTGAGAGTGACCAGCAAAACAGATCCTGTGCTATTCTGGGAAAGAAGAAGAATGGAAAAATTTTTTAAAAAAGAGTACTTAACTATATCTAAGAACAAATAATAGCAGAGACGAAGTTGACAGTTAGTAGAAAGCAAGGTCAATAAAGTGCTATGACAATTTGCCTAAATGGTCCTAGATGTCCTAATGGTGATCAAATGACATTGATACATTTCAAGTATAGAAATAATGTGATCAAACTGTGATTCTAAAGTGATTGCTCAAATCTTATTTTGGAGAATGGATTGAAATTTTATTACATTACATTAATATTTACACTAAGATACCTACAGAGACAGGTGATCTATAACTAATACTTTCATTGCATGAACCTGAGATAGTATGTATAAAAAGAAGCAATAATATATTGTTGATAGTAAGGCAGCCATGCAATAACAGGAAGAGTATATAAACATTATTTTATTTCATCAGTATATCAATTATGCAGAGTGTTTACTGGAACTGTCTTATAGAAGAAAAACGAGGATATGAAAGCTATGTAATTTATTAAAGACTCGTAGCTAGCAAGTGACAGAACCTAAAAGTAGAGCTAAATTGGTCTGAATTTTAAATCAGGAGATCCTGAACCTCCACTCTATGTAGCCACTATCTCTGGGCTATTTACTTGGTATCTGGGTTCCTGCAGCAAAGATATAGACAAAATGCAGAGACATGAATACAAGTACTATCTAAACGCTCAACTCTATGGCTCCACCACTTTTCAGTCATTGGCAGCTTATAGGACCAGAGCTAATCCACGCAAGACTGACAGCAGGAGGGAAAAGAAGTCATGTGGCCCTGCAGGTTTCTGAGATTACTTGATTTCCATTCCTATTAACTGGCAGTCTGAGCCACATTATTTGGAATAATTAACTATATGTCTCTAAGGAATATGTCCATTCCTCCTCTCTTGCCTTCCTAATAGAAGAATGAGTCTAGAAGAAAGGACAAAATATCTCCATGGAAATGAACCTTCTGTCTCATTTCCAACAATGAGGCCATCTTTAATTTTTTCCTGCTCATCCTCCTACACCTTGATAATGTCATCGTTTTTATATGATTTCTGAGGATAAGGAGCTCTGAGGAACTTGTATTAAGCAATTACCCCAGGGATCAGCAAGAACAACCCCGTGATATTTACTTAAAATTCTCAATTTGGTGGATATGTCAAGGTCTTTATAAACAATACTGACTTTTTCCACATTAGCAAATTAATACCGTGTCCAGAATAATCATTCCCACAAGGAGAATGACATGTTGTTTTATCCCATCTTCTTCATTGGTGAGAAGTGCCATTTCAGGCAATTTGTGAAATAAATTCTTAAGATTGCATGGGAATAATGCCTAGGCTGCTTTGCCATGAGATAAGAAAAGCAAAACAGAAAAAAAATAAAAGTTTGCATGATGTGGATGCTAAAAGAGAAAATAGAGGGTCTATCCCGAAGGTCTGGAGTACAGAGCTATCTCAGTTTGTGATAGATTTTTATCTCCTTATAAAAAGCATTTTACAAGACACCAACATGCAAAAGGCACTTTTGAAAGCTTAATGATCACACAGACGGCTCATGTGGAGTCCTAGCAAATGAGATGCAGACAATAAAATCTAGGAACCAAGAATGCGAGCATGCATACCATACGGCAAGTGTTTTTCTTAGTAAACAAAAGATACCAATGTAACATTTTAATCTAATAAAAAGAGAACTTGCCCAAAAACTCGACTCTTAGTTTTATTTTGTTTTATATTCAGAATAGTTAAAAGCATCAATTTAACAGCAATATTAAACCAATGTTTACAATAACATTATTCACAATATCTAACATAGTAGAAGCAACCAATTACCTATCTCTAGATAAATACATAGAAATATCCTATAAAATGTAATATATAGCACACAGACATAGGAAGAAAAACAACTTTTTTATACATATGTCAATATAGATGGGTCTGGAAAGTAGGCACTGAAATAAATAAAACACAGAACAAATATTGTGTGTTTCCAATAGAAGAGGCAAGTTCACAGAGAGTGACAAAACAGATGCTAAGGTTGGGCTGGAGGAAAAAAAAACACTGGTTATTGGGTTAAGAATTTTTATTGGGGATGATAAAGTTTGGGATATAGATAATGCTGGTGCTTACACACCATGTGATTGTATCTAAGGCCACTCAAGTGCACAGTTTCAAGTGGTTACAATATACTTTATCATAGTATCCTCTAGATAGAAGTCTACTTAGTCTTAAGCTAAAAATGCTTAAAGTCTCCATACTGTGGTGACAGAGAATCCAGGACTCTGAACTATAATAAAATGAAGTATTACAGAAGTCGTTTTTAAACTTCTTTTAATTACTGAGTTCCTGATGAATTTTCAAGAAATGCTGAAACGTCTTTCTGCAGAAAGCAGTACGAAGAAAACATAAAATACAATGCTGTAGGAAATTTGGGGGCAAACTTTATGATATCCAGAAGCCCCCTCACTGATTTGATTTGGGGATCAGTCATGTTGCAATGACACCACAGTTGTTCTTACAGTTGATCAGTTAAGGTCACCCTGGGCAAGGTATCCCTTAAGCTCATCCACTTGAAGACGTGGTTCCCAGCACTAGTGATATTTGGCAGGAAGGTCTTTAGAGTTTTTTGGTCTTGACCAGGAGGTATGCAAAATATAGAAGTGTGGCTGTAGGAACAGGGGTAGAGAGCTATAACTTACACCAGTTCTAGCTCAATCTCTCTGATACTTGATCCATCTAGGTGTGAGGAGTTCTAATCATTTGCTCCTGCTGCCGTGAACTTCCACATCAGGATAGACTTACATCATCTCAAACCAGGAGCCAAAATTAAGCCTCTTCCTTGTGTTATTCCTGTTAGACACTTTATCATAGAGGCAAGAAAAGTAACAATATAGCAACAACCAAAGGAAGAGGACTCTCACTGACATGTGATGCTCGAGTTTAGTTGATGTCCTCAAGAAACAAATGAAACAAAACAAACAAGCAACAAACAAATAAATAAATAAAATCAAAGATAGGATCCTTAGTCCCAAAGTGCGTGCATGAAGGCTGAGCTTTGCTATGCTGAGTCTTGCAGCCCACATCAGGCATGAGGAAGGATAATAAAGTTAGAGTAAGTGATAAGACATCAAACACCATGGCTCATCTTCTTGCAATGTAGTCTGTTTAATAAGCTATTGCATTCATCTTTAGGGCTATTTTGAGACTTGCCTGCACACAGCTGTCTTTTTCCTGCCCCCAAAGGAAAACTTAATAATATGCTTTCTGTGTGAAAAGAGTTTTTTTTTTTTAAATCTGGTTATAATTTGAAAAGGAACAACTAAAATTACACATGTTGAAATAATATAGGAAATGCACTTCCCTTTATTACTGGTTACAAGGTTCTATTTTTATACTACTATCTAGTGTGTAGTATTTTCTCTGGGTTTCTGAGACTGGTAGCATTTTTATAGAGTTCACACAAATTGGTACTTGTTAATCTTGGTTTTAAAAATTCATCAAATTTGAAATATTTTAAATAATAATTTTTCTCTCTAGCTTCCAGTTGATAAGAATACCCAGCATGCATGTTGGTGTATTCTTTTATTTTTTATTTTTTATTTATTTTTTTTTCAAGACAGGGTTTCTCTGTGTAGCCCTGGCTCTCCTAGAACTCACTCTGTAGACCAGGCTGGCCTCGAACTCAGAAATCTGCCTGCCTCTGCCTCCCAAGTTCTGGGATTAAAAGCGTGCACAACCACTGCCCAGGATGTTGGTGTATTCTTAACAAATCAAATAGCAAAAACATTTAAACACGAACTATTTCTATTGCACCTCTACTAAGTATACTAATAGCAAGTACAGATGTATACAACAAAGGCTATTGAGAAGTACTTTGAACTGTATATTTGAACTTTTCTAATAAAAGTTCTCTTAGGGTTTTCTAACTCTAAGCACCACAAAGCCAAGTGGCATATACAAGCCCAGGCTGGCAGAACCACTTAAGCATCCCCAACTCTACATATGACTGTGTGTTTCATTCTGAGTGCATAGACATTCTACCCCATAATCTAATAAATCTAGCCTGACCATTGAATTTTCCATGACAACATCTACCTCCTAGATCCAACATTCCACTTTCATTGCCCTGCTGATGCCATTGTCATTTCTGTGTTTGATACTTCCCTTTCTGAGTTAAGACAAACACCACAGGGCTGATGGCCAAGGAGTATGTTCATCTGTCTGTAATGCAGCCACTGCAGAACCGACCTGCTCCCCTGGCACAGTGTTAGGACTGACACCATTCACTCAAATGAAATGTGAATACCAAAAGACACATCCAATCATTCATGAATTTACCCTTCCATAATTACAATTATAAATGGTCCGTAAATATTTGTCAGAACTTCTCTCTGTAACTTGGATTTTCAATGATGTGATCAACAGTGCTGGTGGGTGGTATTGTAAAAGGACCAATATGCCAGTGTTGTTATGTAAGATGATATAAAATAAATGTTAGGTGCAGACAGATTTTTACAGCAATATTTTTATTTTAATGGGTTTCTCATATCTGTTGCAAGTCACACTGAATTTCTGCCTAGTGCAAAAATACAAAGGCTCTTTTTAAGGTAGTATTATTTAACTTAATAATCATCTCTGTGTTATTAAGTAAGTAAGATATATTTACTTTGCTAAACATTAGGAAAATGATAGAAAGAAAAAGATATACTCTATGATTTTCTAACAAAAGAATAAATGACTATATTTGAATCTAGAAAGATAGGCAAGAATTTCTAAGAAGACAAAGAAAACAGAAATTCATCCCAGACAGACAACTAGGATGAGCACTCTGGAGTTAATACGACTAGAGAGTACTAGACAGGTGAATAAGAGAAAACAGGAAACCAGATCACAAACAATCTTACTAGGCTAAAATCTTATCAATGATAAAAGACCACGAGAAGCTATCAGAATGTTACAAGCCAGAATCAGCAGGGCTGACTGAGGTTGGGAGGGGAGGCACTTGAGAAAGGGCAAGGAGATTGTGAGATTAATTATGAAGATATAAATGGAAAGACCAGGATAAAAATTGAATTATTAAAAAATAAGAGCATCTCTAATTTAATAGAAATATTTAAGTGTATTATTTTATGGTGATTGATGAGAATCATGGGCAGTTCATATTGTAAATGGCTAAGAACACAAAATGGCTATGTTCATAATATAACACAATTTCTTAATATTCAGAATGTGGTACATTAAAACAAGAAGATGTCAGGAAATCGAACAAAAATATGTAGTGGGGATGAGGGGGATGAGGAACTGGGGATAGCCACTGGAGGCTCCCAGGACCCAAGGAAGATGGATGACTTTAGCTGAAATGTGCAGAGGAGGGAGAGATAGAACCGGTAGAGACCACCTCCAGTAGATAGGCACGGCCACTGTTCAGGGGATGGGGTCACCCACCCATCTCAAAGTTTTTAACGCAGGAATGTTTCTGTACAAAGGAAGAACAGGCACAAAAATGGAACTGAAGGAAGGGCCAACTAGGGACTGCCCCACCTGGGGATCTATCATGTCTGCAGAAACCAAACCCAACACTTGCTGTGGGCAAGAGGTGCTTGCTGACAGGAGCTTGGTGTGGCAGTTCCTTGGGAGGTCTGGCCAGCAACTGACCAATGCAGATGTGGATGCTTGGAGCCAACCATCAGACTGAGCTCAGGGAACCTGGTAGAAGAGCTGGCAGAAGACTGGAGGAGCAGACGGGGATTGAAACCCCATTGGAAGAACAGCATAGGCTCGCCTGACCACCCAGTTCTACCAGACACTAGACCACCTACCAAGGAGTGTACCTGGAGCGATCTCTGGCTCCAGATACATATGTAGCAGAGGATGGCCTTGCCTGACAGCAATGGGAGGGGAGGGCCTTGGTCCCGAGGAGATTTGATGCCCCAACACAGGGGTATGCTGAAGGGGTAAGGCTGGAAAGTGTAGGTGGGTGGGGGAGCACCCTCATACAGGCAAAGGGGAGAGGGGACGGTGGATGTGGGATGGGGGGGTTGGTGGAGGGGTAACCCGGAAGTGGGATATCACTTGAGATGCAAACAAATGGAATGATTAATAAATAAATAAATAAATAAATAAATAAATAAATAAAGCAGTAAGGTACAACCATTTGAGCACTAGACTGTTGAAAGCTGATGATAGAACAGAGTGAATAAAAAGCTTCTCATATCACGAGTATGCGAGTATAAGCTGATGTGAAGAACACGTACGTGGTCATTAGGGAAAAACTGCTACCAGTGAGGCTGGGTGTTGTCTTTGAACTTGAACTAAGACATTTCAAATGTATTTTATTGACAAAAGGTTTATAAGAAGATGGGAAACAGAGCTATGTGCTCAGTGGTTAACCCTGCCTAATAAACCGCCTATAAAGGTATCTGTTGCATAAACCACTCATTTTCCTGTCCTTTCAACTTCCGTCCTTGATAAACCAATAACCAAACTGATACCCTGAGTGAATACAAGCGGCCATAAAAAACAGAGGAGCCACCTGATATGTGTGCATCATTAAGTATCTATACGTATTTATTAAATATATTTATCTAATGATATGTGTACATATACATGCTATGATATAATCAGCACAAGATAAAATTCAGTCATTTTTTGAAATTTCCCAAAAGTCTGTAGCATGAATAAAGAAGACTCGCCAAGGAAAAGCTTTCAGAACATCAGCATGTTAATTTGAAAAGGAGGGAGGACCCACACCAGGGAGGATCTCCTGGATCACATCTAGACTTAGACAAAGAGCATTGTCCTTCCCTCAACCAGCTGGTCTGGGAAGCCACACCTGGTCTCTGTCACAGCTGTGGCCAGGTGAGAGTCTTTCTTCGTCTGCACTTATATGACACCCACCACTACTGGGAAAAAGTGTGAGTGTAGGTGAGCCAACACATCTTCTTTGTCTGTATCAGAGAGTGTACCCTCATTTACAAAGGGGCACCACACAAACAAAAGAGGTAAGTCTTAGTGGCCAAACGGGTTCTTAGCCTAGAAATCTTGCTCTCTCGATCCATGCAAAGAAATTATCAGGAGACCTCGTCTCTTTTCTCATGTATTATTGAAGAGCCTACGCCATTCTGCATAGACACAAAAATAATCATATTAGTCCAATTGGATTAGTTCAATGCATATCATTTGTAAAGCCCTTGGGGGGAAATGGCGAATACTTTCCTTTGTTTTGAGAAAATCTGATTGAAGCAGATCATACATATGTTTGCAAAGGATAAAGAACCAGATTAATTTAAATAGGGAAAGCTACAGGGAGCATTAGTCATAAGCATTATTTTGCTAACAAAGGCTACCAGAAAAAAATTAAAATAAAAATCATTGATGGGTAGCTATGATGCGTTAAAATATAACCTAATTGACAGCCCTCACATAATAAATCCTAAAGTAAATTTATTTATAAAATCAAATTCTATTCTAGCTTCTACTAATACTAAATCCCATGGTAGGTTTAGTTATAAAATGAAGCTCTAATGTGAGAAAAAATATAAAGCAGAATAAAATAAAGGATAAAATTAATGCAATGAATTATATAAAATATTCTGACTATTTATTCTGGTATTTCTTTTGTAGGCATTTTAAAATTAAATCTTAAATTTTGTATTTGCTAGTAAGTTAACCTCTAAAAATAAAATATTGTTATCAGAGCTGTATAAGAATGATAGAATATTCATTTGCTGAGTCATGGTCCAAGACTGACCTCTCTTACTATAGAGAAATGTTTATTATAATGCTTTTATTATAACTGCATTCACACACATTTCAAATCTACATGAAAAATGCAGTATTCTTTATCAAAGTTCCATGTCCCATTATAGGTCATTTTCCCCAGAACACATATAAAGAATATTTTTCACCCTATTTAGCCATGAAATAAAATATTGCTCAGTCTCAAGAGGGGAAGACAATGGATTTTCATCTATACTGAATGACATTTTAAAAATCTCTGTTCCCTGAGCCTTCCAAATAAACATTGCTCACAATATGAAAGAAAGGGATCAGAAAGAAATAAAGGACTGAAGGGGGAAATTTGAGGCAGGATGACAGGCTCATTAAAATGTGCAGAAAGCATCTCCAACTCCCTCGAGAAGGCTGCCATCATGAAATAATCACAGATGAATGTGGAAAGAGTGGACTCTGGCAGAGGCCTTATATTGCACCCAAGAAGTTGGTGATTATATCCTGGAAATGTGACCCTATGAAAGGCCAGCTTCTCTGTTGCTTAATAGAGTTCACAGAAAATGCTTGTCTCCAAAATGAGATTTCTCCCATATTCACTGTGCAGCATGGACGTCTTGACAGCATGAGCAGGGGGCCATTTCTCCTAATCAAGGGGGGGACACATGAATCCCTGGGGGTGGAAGATTGCAAGCAATCAAGATCAACAGTTACAGAAAAAGCCATTGCCTTCTGCTTGTCAAGTGGGCATAAAGCAAAGGCGAGAAAGGCTGCTGGAACTTGGTAGAATGAGGGATAATAGGTCAGATGGAGCCATTTTTCTTAGTAATCATCCCATTTCAGTTGCCAAGGATCTGAGAAGTATTCCCTCGCTGCCTGGGTAGCCTATTTATGTAGCATGTTTAACCCTTAATTAAAAACCCCATTTTCTCATCCAGTTAGTTCAAAAATCATATGAATATTGTATTATAAAGATACAATCAAGGGTTTATAAATTGTATGGAATACGGTGTCTTGACTCTTGGTACAGCTGAAAAATCGCAAAGGCAGTGTAGGTGAAAGTAGCCAAGTAAAGGCTGCACTTTAAGAGGCCTTTGGAAAAACAGCTCTAATACAGTTTCCAAATGGGGATATATTCCCAAGCCTCATGGTCTCTGGTTCAAACATTGTTTGCTTATACTTTTAAATAAAACTAAATTAGTAGAAAATCAGACTTTGTAATTTCTTTAATTTTTGGTAAATTACATATTTGAATGTTTATGTACACATATACACATATACACACATACACACACACATGTACTTACACACACACGCACGTGCGTGCACACACACACACACACACATACACACCCTAAGTAACAAAGTATTACCTTGCATTTATGAAGCCCTAAGTTTAATTCCAAGTGTGTGTGTATATATGTGTGTGTGTGTGTGTATGTGTTTGTGTGTGCATGTGCATGTGTGCATGTGTTTACCTGCGTGAGTATGTGTGTGCAATTCATACATATGTGTATTTATTTATTACCAAATAGGTTAACTAATCTTTAAATATATAATTATATTATGTTAACAATGATTAGAAAAATATTTCAGTATCATACTGGCTACATTTATAACAGGGTCAGTAAGTGTGAAATTTGAAGGAAGAATGAAGGGAAGCCATCTCTTTATTTGAATATTTGCGCCAAAATATGTATTCATCAAGAACACAGCTAAACAATAGATTATTTACCTTGCATTTATGAAACCCTAAGTTCAATTCCAAGTATATATGTGTATATGTATGTGTGTATATAATACAGACATATGTATAGTCACTTAATATCCAGATAGGCTAATTAAATCTTTAAAATATGTTTTAACCATAGCTGGACTTGCCTAAAGCTGTAGAATACAGCTAAATTCCAAATAAGTTAAATAAAGAGGAATTGCAAAATGCAAAATGAAGCTTACCAAGGAGAGTTCTACCATATTCAAAAGTTCTCTGAAGCTAGCTTTAGTATGCTGACTGTCTGCGATGTCTGTCCATTAAGGTAATCAATGTTTACCCTATGTTGTAGTTTGTATGTGGAAGTTCCAGCACTAAAGGCTCAGTCTCTGGCTTGGCAGCAGTATCTGGGAAGTGATGGAAATCTTTAAGAAGTGAGGTCCAGGTGCCTCTCTCTCTGTCTCTCTCTCTGTCTCTCTCTGTCTCTCTCTGTCGTCTCTCTCTCTGTCTCTCCCTCCCTCCTTCCCTCCCTCTCTCTCTCTCTCTCTCTCTCTCTCTCTCTCTCTCTCTCTCTCTCAGATCACACATCTGTTTCTCTTTTGTTGTGTCTTTCTTTTTATGGCCTTGTTTTCTTCTAATATTCACACTTAAGCTTGTATTAAAATAAATTTACTAATATCACCAAAAAAGAGAAGTACTCTCCTTGTGGGAGATCTTAGTTCATTCGTACATGACCTCAGAAATAATTATGGGATGAGGCCCCTGCTCATCCTTTTTTCCTACATTACCCAGCCACCATGAAGTTAGCTCTATCCTGGCCTCCTGCTGTGATGTGCTACCTCATCACAGGTACAAGGCAGTAGGACCAGCCGGCCAAGAACTTAAGTTTCCAAACTGTAAGCTAAAACAACCCTTTTTGTTATCTCTTGGGTGTTTCATTAAGGTAATACAGAGAGCTGACAAACATACTTTTGTCTCCCTAAATATTCCTGAGGCTAAATTTAAGAGTGATCTCCAAATGGTCCTTAACTCTGTTTATAATATGCCAGGTTTATCAAGCTGTGAAATTCTGGACCTCCATAATTGGTGTGGTTTCTCTAATGTACCTATAAGAGCTCCCCTATTTATAAGATTTAATGGGAAAATATTATGTTTCTTAAAGTCAACTTTCCATAATTGTAGCTACTAAGATTCTATGCCAGACAGTTCAGAATGTAAGATCTGAGGCACAGCTCACCTCCTAATCACATTAGCTACATCTGTGGTTATATAGAAAACCAACAAAAAGCAACTGAGAGGTAAAGGGATTCCAGACAGGATATAGTCCCTCCTGACCTAGAAGGCACGTTAGAAGGCACACAAGGCTGGTCTACCAGCCAGGAAGCAGGCTGATCATATTTTATTGGCACACAAGAGGCTGAAAATGAACAGAAAGTAGAGCCAATCTGTTACACCTCAAAGTATCCCACCTCCTAAAGGATCAGTAACTTTTCCAAATAGCACTTTCAACTCAAGACCAAGAATTCAAATATGTGAGCCTATGAGGGATAATTCTCACTCAGATTGCAATACTAACAGAAGACTAAGGCATGCCCAACAAAACTCATACAACACTTGCAGAAAAGGCTAAGAAACAAAGTTAAACTATTCCTGATTATGATCTTATTTTTGTTGTTATTTGTGTTTTTCCATCGGACAATAATTCTGGATTTCATGAATCATCAAGTCAGTAATTTTCTGCAGAGAGCAGTCATTGGCAAAAGGTAGGCTTTCCCTAGTTATCAATCAGTATTTCTCTTATTTCTCAGGTATTGACCTTAATCAACTTATTCTTTGGATATTGACCCTTAAGTCAAGAATACTGTGAGTAGCAAATGTATCAGAAAGTGTTATAAAGTAAAGCCAGACATCCAGGCATTGATATTGTCCTCTCTCTAATGTCAAGAATCAAGTTCATCCAAAACACCATGTGCTGCTTCTAAAGATGGCTAAATTACCTCAATTGTCTAAAAAATCCTTTTAAGGGAATCCATTATACTAATATCTGACAATTAGAAACTGAATCTCATTTAACATGTTTGATGCCCTTACTTAAAGGCAATAATTACTTAAAAGAGCAAGTTGTATAAATCTGTGTCCCAGCATGTAGGTTGATACGACACCCCACTGGTTCTAATGCAACCATCAAGCAGAGCTTTTTATATTTAATGTTGAACAAATTATCCTTTGTAAAAGGCAGATTGAGGATTCTGGCTGTCAATCTTTCTCAAATGCTACATTTCCTTTTTGTAGAATGTCCTGAAAATCCACCCTGAAGGAAGCAAGGATCCCTAAAATCAAACAGCAAGAATAAATCCAAATGGAAATGGGAGAATACCAGGAGTTCCATACTGAGCAAGTGGCAGGAAAGTGCCCTGTAAGTCAGCACTCCATCAAAGATTGACATCCAAATCCCAAAGGTGGGACTCTCTTTGCCCAGTGCAAGAATCTCAAGAAAATTAAAGTTAGGAAGGTTTCACAAACAAGGAGAGAATAGTCCCTGCAATATAGGAAATGTTTTACATTGCAAGGCAGAATGGAATTAAACTGGGAGATACTGCCCGAGGTTATATCTGGTGACCCCACCATGGAACTTTCCATTTGGATGGAAATCTCCCCTTATCTTCCCAATATTGAATGACAACCTATAGTCTTTTCATTTCACTGAATTTGACCCTCAGGGCAACATATTCCAATTGATTGAGAACCATAAACTTCTTCCATGAAAACATAGAATTTCATAATCTGCTTTACAATGTTACAATCACTTTAGGAAGAAAATCATAAAGTAATAATCTCTTCATTTTACATAAAACTAGTGTTAAACATTCTATCAGAAAGTACGTTTCTTTAAATATTTTTCACTTATTTTTCTTTCTTTCTCTCTTTTCTCCTTTCTTTCTTTCTTTCTTTCTTTCTTCTTTTCTTCCTTTCTTCCTTTCTTTTTTCTTCCTTTCTTCTTTTTTTCTTCCTTTCTTCCTTCCTTTCTTCCTTCCTTCCTTTCTTTCTTTCTTTCTTTCTTTCTTTCTTTCTTTCTTTCTTCCTTCCTTCCTTCCTTCCTTCCTTCCTTGAGACATAATCTCATATAGGCTAGCATTAAGTGTGCTATGTATCTTAGGATGACCTGGAACTTCTTGACTCTCTTGCTGTCTCCGCCCAAGTGTGGGGATCACATGCTATACCACTGAACTGCTTAGTTCACAGAGAGGTGGGATCAACCCCAGGGCTTTTTTGCATTAAGCACTCAACTGAGCTAAATGCTTGGCCTCCAAAAAAGTTTTGTTATAATTATAAATGTACAGTAAATTCATAAAAGACATTTAAAGATTTTTTTTTTATGTCTGCAAGTACTCTATCTGCATGTACAACTGCATGCCCGAAGAAGGCGTTAGGTCACCTTGCAGATGGTTCTGAGTCTCCATGTGATAAATTCAGGACCTCTGGAAGGGCAGCCAGTGCCCTTAACTGCTGAGCCATCTCTTCAAACCCCTGAAGACAAGTGTTTATTTCTCCCCATTTATTAGTTTCTACTAATGTTTTTGGTCATGCAATAAAATGCTTTAAATTTGTATTACATGTAATTTTGTGAAAAAAAATGAATTCTGAAAAATAAAAAAATACTGTTTCAATATTAAGTAAAAGACTTATAAGGCACTGAGGATAAAATAATAAATAACATCCATATCCAGTTTTCACCTCCAGTTCAGCTAATTAGAAGTGAAACTCTAGTGCAGGATTCTATCCTATACCAGACCTGTATCACTAGTAATAGTCCCATGTGATTTAACCTTCAGACTTCTCAAGTTAAATATGCTGACAAAGACAAATTTTATACCTCTACCTGACAAAGGGCCTGTATCAGAACACATGAAGAACTGCTACAGAGTACACACACACACATACACATATATATATACACATACACACACACAGTGCAAACTATGAACAGTAACTTTACAAGAGTAAATATCCATAGAGTAAAATAGGTCCTCAGTATTACTAGTCATAATACGAATGCAAATCACAGTGTACTACTATTTCTCAACACACTCCACAGAATGTCCAAAATGAAACCAAATGTCTCCAGTAGAGCCGAGCAGGACTCTCAGCTGCTGCAGATGGGGATGCAGGTACAAATGTTGCAGAAGATTGATTGATGGCAGTATCTGCTAACCTTATGTATTGGAGCTTTGCTGGAACCCCACTCCTAGGCATTTGTCCATATAAACTCCAAGTGACCACTGAAAATTATCTACTGTACTATTAGTAACACCCACAGATTAAAAAAATAGTAAACCTTAATGTTCCTCTACAGTAGAAAGGGTAAATTGTAGTATACTTATATGAAGGAATTCTACCCAGCAATGCCTATGGATAAGTAATAGCTACATCCTTTCACATGAATTGATTCTACACGGTTCATATGGCAGAAGTGAGCTACAGTGAGTGAGTCTTGAATAGTTGCATTTCATAAAACAGAGAAACAAATGTCTAGAGCTATAAGTCGAGACAGTATTTATGGAGTATTTTGGAGAAAACTTACTGGGAGAAAGCAAACAGAGGACCTCTGGCTGCTCATAAGAATTTTATTGGGAATTGGTTGCATGAGTTCTTCATCTTGCAAATCTAACACTGTTCTAAATGTAGTCATACATCAAAAATATCCAACATTCATCAAATAAGATAACCCTTCCATCAGAATGGGTTTTTATAATTAAAAGCTGTTTTCATATATGTTGCCCTGTCGCTGTTGTGTGAGTCACCAGCTTGGTCACTCATTAGACAGAGTTTAAAATATCTCAGCTGGATGTTGTAAGACGCAAAGAACAAAATCCCTAAACACTGACCTGCCACACATTTGTGACCACAGCACTAGTTCGTCCTCTCTAGGGTACCAAGCATGGTAGCTTACCATGTTATCATACTCTTACAACAAGAAAAGAAGGATCCTCATATCATGCTTATTCTCCTCTTAGCACATTATGTAAAGGAAAATATGACATTTGTGAAGGAGAAAAAATGTAATTCTATTCCTAATCCTTAACAGGGAAGATTGTGAAGAAAGTATAGCAACCTAATTCCCGGCCATTTCCTTGGCTACTTGACAAGCGAAAAAATATACACGCAAATTCTAAACCAATTTGTGGTTTGATTACATTATTTCATAGATTAATAGCTAATAGGAACTATGCAGTAGTTTAAATTTATTCCTAAAGCTCAAGAAATTTTAACATTTAAAATAAGGCATCAGTCTGAGAAACCATGGGAGAATTTATACAATAACTATGAAGTTTAAATTAGGTATTTCTAAAAAAAGTTATACTTCCATTTATCAAAGTACTGGTTTCATAAATGTGTCATTCTACTTTGAGCTAATGCCTTCTAATACATGTGACCATTTACATCAGTGGTTCAGCCTTTTATATAAGTGACATTTTCAAAAGCTTATGAATATGTTTTGTAAGACTAATCCTCTATAACCCACAGGCTTTTAACTGATTCCAAATGTAATAATTTTTGCTTGACATTTAGGTGTTTCTTTCTATTTGTCCTATGGTGACCTTGCATTGATTTTTCCAGGTTGGTCCTACTCTTAATATATATGTGTCTTCTGCTGTATATTTAGTACAACCCCTTGAAACAAAACAGCAGTCAATAATCACCATTATATGAAATGATCTACTTTAGCTCAATCCTTCCACATCCTGAGGTAATCCTAAACGGAGATTGAACAGCTGTGGGCTCCATCAAGGACAGGCAGCCTGTGCATGCCATGGTTCAGAGGAGCAGTCTTCATGCTCCTAAGGGAAAATCACACTTTGAAGTTTGTAAGAATAAATGAGATGACACTCCTGCTTCAAACCATGATCAGATTATATCGTATGAAAAATATTTTCAGTAAAAAAAAAATAATTTACAAGAAGTTGAATGCTGACGTATGAATACCATGTCAGAGCTCTGTGAACTGAACACTTTGGGTAGAGAGAGACAAACACTTTTCAGGATAGATAACAGAAGCATTGCCAGGAAGTGACCCGTTAGCTGGTGGTGAAATCAAACAAGTGTAAACCAAGTAGAAAAAGTGTGGGAAAAGTCATCTACTCCCTTCCAGACACAAGGCAGGAATTCTTTACTACTTGAACTCTCCACCCCGCACACTGACAGCTCTCAGGATCTGGAGTATCTCAGAAGCAAAGACAGCCTGAGCTCACTTGCTACTGTCTGCACACTCTTGTAAATCGGAGTTCCAGGACCTGGGGCCATGTAAGCCCACATTCCTTGAGGTGTTACACCTGGGCCTGGGCGGTAAGCTCTCAGTCATAGACACTTCATCCAAGTTTATCTATGGGTTCCTGACTTGCATGAGTCTTTTTCAGTTGATAGAGTCTGGAGAGGAAGCTTTTAGTGTGGTCCACCAATTACCTTGAAATGGTAATGCAAAGACATGTCATTGTTTCAGCTTGCTGCCTGGGGTGGTTTGGATAAGTATACCCCCCCCCAAATGCCTAGTCCCCAGGGAGTAACATTATTTGAAAGTAGAATTAGGAGGTGTGGCCTTATTGGCATAGGTGTGCCTTTGTTGAAGAAAGTATGTCACTGGGGGTGAGCTTTGAGGTTTCAAAAGCCGAAGCCAGGTCCAGTGCCCCCACTCCACGTCCCCCTCTTTTCCATACCCCTAACCTGGGAAGCAAGATAATGGAATGAACCTTTCAGCTAAGGTTCCTGTGATAAGCAGGCTGCCATGCTTCCTGACATGATAATGGAATAGGCCTCTGAAATTGTAAGTAAGCCTCCTAATTAAATGTTTTCTTTCATTTGTGTCTCTTCACAGCAATAGAATAGTAACCAACACATTGACTCACAAAAAATCGTGGAAAAATTAGAATGATGAGAGAGACAGAGAGAGAGAGAGAGAGACAGAGAGAGAGACAGAGAGAGAGAGAGAGAGAACAGGAAAGGCAGCTGGAAGACAAATTTTAAGAGATATTTTATACTGTTACAAGGAAAATTCACTTTATCTTATAGGCAATAGTGAAACTATAAGAATCCTCAATTAGGGTAATTAGATGATCATAGTAACTCTATTCATAAAATTATATGTTGATTGTTACAATACATTGTGTGTTTTGATATCTGGGTATTGGGATATTGATGTGTGCTACTGAAGTACAAAAAAGAGGTGGATTTAAATTCCTATGGGGCAATAAACTATCACTTTTAGTTGGTAATTTGACCTCTTTCTAATTAAATGACATTTAGTCTCTGTATGCATAGTATACAGCTGGCATTAATTTGAAGGTTAATTAAGTGAGAAACTAAATGTAAAGAAGTTAACACTTGGTACACAGATAGCAATAGCTACTAGCATTTTTTTAAGTGAGATTCATCGTCATTACAATACACAGTATTTCAGGTAATCACTGGCTTTTAATAGTGCTCAAGTGCAGCCCAAGCTTTACTTCAAGATGCATCAAAAAATTTTTTTTGAAATTATATATACTAAGACCTCATCTAAATATTCTTATTCAATGTATCTGCAGCAAGTCTCTGTATTTACTTCAGGTTCCAGGATAACTTGGACTCATAGTCACAATCAAGAACACTTTATTAAATGTTACTGTCATTAGGATAAGCTTTGCTTAAAAAGCATAGCAGCTGAGCTGAATTTGGTCATTTCTTCACTTCAGCTTTTACCATTCTGAGGGAGTGGGAATAGTGTTCTTGTGCAAATGAAATGATAGTACAAGGCCTGGCTCACAATCAAAGAGAATAATACACAAAACAAATTCTGGTGAAGGGGAACCAGATGAAGAGAGGGCTATATTACATAGCCCACATTTCAGCCACACAAAGGAGTCAAAGGTCAAGGTGTTACCATTAGTTAAAGACCAAGAACAAGGAAAAAAATCTATCTGTGACTATGTGGGCGATCAGAGCAAACAGCTGATGAGTGGGAAGGAAGGCAGAGATGAACTGGAGGCTCCCAGAGCTGGAAGGCAAGGCAGGCGATCAAAAGCTGAGGCAGGACAAGCAGGAGCCAGGTGATCTGCAAGTAAGGTGAGCTTGAGAACAGGTACCAGGTACCAGCATAAGGGAGAGCTTGATTCCAAGGCAATCTTCAGTCCCTGGCAGGAAGCTTCTTACAGACTTCCTGCTGTAGCAGGAACCAGTCTAGGCCTGTAGGTGGAAGCAAGAAAATGCATGAAAATGGAGAAAGCAAGGCTAATGAAATGAGAGCAGGAATTGTATAAGATCTCTGTCAAAATGTAGACAACCATCAAGATGTAAAGCCACAAAGAAATCATAGTTAGTACTCTAACAGACACTTACAAGCAAGAAATTATGACACATGCCTAAAGTATGGCACCATAATGTTTATCTTAGAAGAAAAATGAAAATAGTAATTTCATTCATGGATTCAAACATTGATTCTGATGAAATGGCAATGATTGAATTCCTTTGATTGTCACGCCCCCCCCCCCCAGCAGAGTCCTTAATGACCATAGTAGAGGCAGCAAGAATAAGATATATCCCAGTATGATGCAGGACTCTTAAGATATAGTTAATACTAGGCTACCAGGAAGACTTCTCACTGAAAGCATTAAATAGCTCACTAAAGATAATGAGGACATAATATGTTCCACTTTGAATAAATGGTATTCATAACAACACAATGATGGTGTTGGAATAGAATGCTTGGGGAGAAAGAGTTCAGTAGGGCTTCTGTATGTGTTGCATAGTACAGAAGGATGAAAAGTTCAGACTACAGACAAAGGAGCACATATGGCAAGCCTCATTAAAATGCAGGATATTAAAGAAAAAGAAGGGACGTGAAATCAGAGAGAAAGGTGGCAGGAAGGAGCCGGTGGAGTACTTCAGTAGGAGAAAGGGATGATTATGACCAAAATTCACTCTATACACTATATTAAATAGTCAAGGAACAAACAAATTTCTACAATGGGAAATAAAGAATTAAATATATATAGATTCTAAGTAGCACACGTAAAATCAAACATATACATACCATGCAAGGTGAAGTGACATGTATAGTTAAAAAATAAACTGGTTTAATCACTTCATAACATAAGGTATTGACAAATTTCTGAGTAGAGCTTATTTCTGAGTGAAATCTATCACACAGGCAATAGACCCAAGATTGACAAACAGATACATTACATTATAAAGTTTCAGAGTAATAAAAGAAAGAAAGTATCAATAGACTAAAGAAAATGAGAGAAATATTTGTCTGCTGTACTTCAGGCAGGACGTTAACATTTAGACTTTGCAAAGAACGGCAACAATGAAATACCAAAAAAGTCCAATCAGTAAAAAGGCCAATTGTCAGAACAGATAGTTATCAAAAGACAAACTATAAATAGCTAGTAAGCACTTTCAAAGGTGTTCAATAACACTAACCATCAAGCAAATGCAAATTAAAACTAGTTTAAGATCTTATCACATCCCAGCCAAAATGGCTACCACCAAGAAAATAGCAACAAATGATGTTGGGGATACAGGAAGGAAAGAACCTATATTCCAATGGGTGGATGTATAAACTTTGCAGCCACTGTGCAACTCAAGATTGTAAAATCTGATAACAGAACTACCATGTGATGCTTTATCACTCCTGGGCATACACCCAGAAGGCTCTCTGTCCTACCACAGAGACACTTACATATCCATGTTTGTTGCTATTCTTTCAAAGTAGCCAGGAAATAAAATTAGACTAGAAGCCTTTCAAAGAAAATGTCAATGAAAATGTAGTACACACACACAATGGAATTATATTTAACCATAAAGAAAAAAGAAATTTTGATAAAAATAAATGAAACTAGAAAATATTGCATTAATCAATGTAACCAGGGCTCAGAAAGACAAATATCATATTTTTCCACATATATATGGATCATAGCCCCAAGCTGTTAAATGTTCATATTCAAGTGAATACAGATGTTGGCAAGGGCTGGGAATCTATAAAGGGACCCAAGTGACTAGGGACAAAGAAAGCTCCAAGGGAAGAAGAGAAGGCAACATAACAAGACAGAAAAAGGAACACTGGGGTTAAAAGAGACAATGAGAAAAGGAAAGACAAGGAAATAAAGGGGAACTTGGAAGGAATTAAGCAAAATGAAGTACATGTGGAAACCCATTTCTTTGTAAGCTAATTTTAAAAATAAGGATACTCACGTGCTGCTTGATGTTTATTCTGATGAACAAGTCTAACCTTGGGTAACCCATCCTATAACAAGTCTAGCCTTGGTTAGCCCCTCCCATAATTGCATTTTTTTCTATTTTATTAGAGACAGCCTGTCCTGGAAAAAGGATTTCTGCTTAGTCTTGCTGTGTTATTTGCTAATCTGAAATAAGTATCTTTGCTACTATTTCTATTCTTATTTTAACTTCATGTTAAATGAAATGGTGGTGCTTTAATGAGTTCTAGTTACAATTTCTCTTCTCTAATAATAAACCCAGTTCTCTTAAATATAAAAAAAAGTAAGTTGGTTTAGACTTGTGTAGAAATACAAGGAAGTCCTATCTTTCACTTGCACCACTGCCTGCTCTGAGTCCAACTCCTCCACCATCACCTCTGCCACCTTCACCACCTCTGCCTTTACCACCTAAGGACCACCATGACTCTCAGCATGTTTGAAACCTCCACCAACATGTCTTCTACTTCCTCCACCAACTTTGCTACCATCATTACATTGCTGTAGTGGAGGAATTGGGGTGAGTTCAAGGTAGCAATGTAAGTGACAACCTAAAGTGTAGTGATCGTCAGGATGAGGGGGGGGGTGGATGTGAAGGCAACAGCAACAATGAAAGGACTCATTTTAAATATAGGACACTTGAGCAGGTTTACCTTCTAAGGAGAGAAATAAGAAAGGTAAAAAGGATAACTCTACTGGTCCTAGATTAAAATGGACAAAATATTAGAATACCAGTATAGGAATAAACAAAAATAGTGCATTCTATAACTATAATTCCCATATCATGACTATCTGTAGTTCCCTACATGTATTGTGTAGCTTTGTGCTTGCCTCTATGTTTTTGTATTTAGCAATACACCATCAGCCAGCAGGACCTTCTCTCTTTCTAATCCCAAGCAAGGCAGGACTCAGAATCTGCTTTTTCCGGGAAAACTATTCTAGTCTTCTCTTCTTCTTAGAGAAGCATGATATTCTCTGGACCTCTAGAATCACTGCCCATGGTCCGTCTCAGGATTTTTCCATACCCCATTTTAGTTATTTTATCTCCAAAAAATAACCAACATTTCCAGACTGTATAACATTTTCACTTATTCACTTGAAAAAAAGAAAAGCAACTAAAATGCCACTACTACTAACATTTTTAAAAAACTAGGCTTGTAATCCTAGTATGAATGTAGCTAAGTAAGAACATTGTGAGTTCCAGATTAAGCTAAGCTACACAGCAAAATTATGTCTCAAAATCAACAACCATAACAAAATTCTATCGAACATTTTCATGTCACCAAATGGGAGGAAAGGTCTAACCTACTGTTCTGTTGGGTAAATGGAAATATTTAGAACACAGGCACATATATTTGTTTTCATATTATCTATGGCAGCTTTCACATTTCAATCAAAATCTTAGCATCTGTGGCAGAGACCAACTGGCCCACAGGTTCTAAAATGTTTATCATCCCATCTCTACAGAAAAGATTTGCCAATAGGATATAGTATGTTAAGTTTCTAAATATGCTGCCAGGCAGTGGAGGCACGGGGAAGGCTGAAGCAGGTGGATCTCTGTCAGTATGAAGACAGCATGACAGCCAGGGCTACATAGAGATAAACCTTGTCTTGAAAAACTAAGTTTTAAGCTTTCAATTTGACCACTTTGAAGCCATGGCGCTTGCTGAGTCTCATTTACCACAGTTTACTTTTAGAAACTCAAAGCCAGGCAGGTCCTTGCCTGAGTCTCACACATTTTTTGGCATCTGTACCACCTGTAGTGGCATTTACATTTATGTCTTAATCACACTGAGAAGGTCACTGGTGCTCTAACAGCATACAACGCTTTTTTAATAACTCTTATAACTATGGCTAACCTGTAAAATAATGTCCTCAGCACAATTTATGACCTAAAGTGACGGAGCACTGCAGCACCACCATGGCCCCGCCCTCATCTCCTGTGTCCATGATGTAGAAACTTGCTACCGTCCTGTTTTCTCCCTCACCGTTCACCTCAGTGCATTACTAGCTTGCCACGCCCCACTTAAAATTATTAAAGACGTTAATTCCAATTTGATGAAAGTCTGTTTCTCCTTTACATAAAACTACTGCACTGTCTACATCTACCTTTTTACCCCAAACTTCATAGGATGGCCAAATATTAGAGGAAACTGTTATAATTACACGGCAGAACCAACAACCAATAATGGAATTTTATATTCAAACACAGTCCTCAAATATTGATTCTCAATCTGGCTGAGTCTCCTCTGTGCTCCATATTCCAGCTCAAAATTTCTTTGCTGGGCTTGATTATTATTTGAAATACTGTATAAACAAAGAAAACCTAGTCATTTCTCCTAAGCCCATCCCAACCATCACTACAATCTGGTCTTATCTAAGGAAGCTGTTTACTTAATTGCTCAATTGTTCAGGCCAAATAGTCTGACATTCTTGACTCTTTCTCTTTCTTACACAAACCACCTGTAAATCCTGTCAGCTTGACATCTAACCAGACTGAAATACTTTCATGTCTTATTCCTGTTAGCTTCCAAGCGCATGACTACATCTCCAATTCTAAGAACTTTAAGATACATCCTGGCTAAGATGACTGTTTGCTCTTTCCATTAGGGTTTCAGATTTTAGAAGACAGGAATCATAATTGCTTTGTTCTTCGTTGTGTTTCTAGCAATGAGCTACCATATAATAGATACTCAACAAACACTGACTCTGTCACTTTCCATGACACTACCTTTATGACAAAATTTTTGATATTATAATTTAATTACAATGTACCTCTCTTCCTTATTCTTCCTCCAAACCTTCTCAAATACCTTTCCCCACTCTTTCTTCAAATCTGTGGCCCCTTTTTTCATTGGAAGAACCACCTATTTTATTATAAAATTTTCAACAGTATTCTTAGGTGTGGGAATATCACTGAAGACTATTTATGGATATATGTTTCTTCACATATAAAATGAGACACATTGAACAACATAAATTCCCTATCCATGCAAAAAAAAAATCTATAACTGTGTGTACATGCAGAGCTGACTTAAATTATAGGATATTCGTTTTCCACTCAATCCACTGTGTGATGTCCACTTAGCTTCCTTTTACTCTTATGTCTGATAATATGTGCAGTCCCAGTTCACAGAGCACTTTTATTTCTGCTGCCTCCTTTGACATTCTCCCCAAACTGCCAGGACATCATATCATTTCTACCTCACAAGTGAAGGTCTATAGACTCAGAGAAATTAACAAATCTATTATGTATACAGCATATTATCTAGTACTTGAAGGTTTTATAATTATGGTGTGTACCAGGAACTGTCCGAAATGTTATTTTAACTAATATTAACTGCTACATATGTGGCTTAAGGAATTCTAACACCATTTTCAATCCTCATGAGGGTTTCAAAAGATTCTAACCTTTATGAGAGCACCTTTCTGAGACCTTCTGCCAGTTTAAGCGCTATGATGGCCAAATTTCAGAGTCAATTTGAATGGACATGGAATCATCTAGGAAACAGACATCTGGACAGGTCCATGAGGCAATTTCCAGAAACATTTAACTAAAGAGAGACTCACCCTGAATATGAACAGCACCTTTTTATGGGCTGAGATGCAAAGACTAATAAAAAGTAGAATGCAATCTTATAACAAGTGCTCATGTCTGCTTGCTAGCTACTGTCACAGTGTCACCAGCCACCTTGCATGCCTACCAGTGTGTGCTCTCTGTTATGCTAGCATCTTCTCAAAATGTGAGCCCAAATACATCCTCCCTCCTCTGAGTTTTCTTCTTGGGTATTTTATCACAGCAATGAGTCCTGAAAAGACCCATGAGACCAAACTACCCCATTCTCACTACAAGAGCACCAACTACTTCTCCTACTTTTGTATTATGTTGAATAAATAACTGCCTCCAGAAATCTGCTGGAAAGAGTTGGAGTATAGAATTTTAAAGGTTTAACTACTGATTAGCATCCCCATTCAGACAGGGAGAATTCCACATACTTCTACCTCTAGATGGACTGCTACAAAAATTCAATGGCTGCCAAAAGGAGAATCAATTTCCCCCACAGAGGACCTTTTATGTAGATTCGCCAATCTCAAGTGGTCAACCCTAGACATATATACATGTAAGCAACACTAAATTAACTTAGTAGGCTGTATTATATGTGAGCACATATATATATATATATATATATATATATATATATATATATATATATATTCACATACATGTATATATATATACATGTATATATGTGCATATGAGTGAATACGTATACATATACATGCGATAATGATAATAAAGAAGAGATCATGAATTTGGGAGAGAAAGGCCAGGAATGGTCAGCTACTGTACTCATGTGAAATGCTCAAAATTTAACGTTAAATAAGAATAAAGATTTTAGCTTCAAGTTAAGCAATAGGTGTTTGCTATATCCTCAATTTCAAAAGATCTTTTTATACCTATGCACTATGCTGCCAAGGAATGAGGAATGAAACTCCTGTTGGGAAGCAATCCATCCTGGTTCCACAGCATAATCAGTCCTGTGCCCACTCTTCTGAAAAGCATCCCGATCATGATTTTCCTTCTTACCCTCCATCTCTAGTCAGGATGGTATGGTCTGGAACTGCTCATGCACACATGTGCTCGTTCCCACTCCTTCACACTGTATCTCGCACCCCAACCCTCACACCCCACATACCACATTCTGTGTTTTCAACATTTCAATTTTCTGTATAAGAAGATGGTGATGTTTCCTTCCAAACAGGTAGAATCTATGTTGTAAGGGCCACGCTGGTTAGCTTAAAACGAATCACCTGAATTTCTATTGTACTTTTCTTCTAGCTCCATGGTGATCTTTAAAGGACTCCCATGCAGTTAAAGGGACACAATATCTGATGCAGACACTCTGGAAGCCTAGGATGTAGACAGAGGAATCCAAATTCCAAGGGCACAGTCCCAAGAGAACTTAAACCAAGCTAATGAAGAAAATACAGAAAAAACAGCAATTTTAACCAAAAGCCATAGTGGGAATTTGCATCCATCTATTAAAACCCAATAAAACATTAAATTCAAAGGTCGGAATCTCAACAGAAGTGGAGGGGGTTGGGCAACGTGCATCTATTTATGTCAAGATGTAAAGGTATAGAGATGGATGGATGGAGGGAGGCAGGACATGACAGGGAAGCGCGGGAAGGATTTATTTAAAATTATCTGTTGGCCAAACAATAGGGAAAATGACATCATCCAGAGAGGTAGGGCGATGAGATAGGACACAAACAGCCTTTCTTGCAGAACATGTCCTGCCGGGACACAAATACAGAGTAAGTGTAAAATCAGAAAGAAATTCACCTGGAAGTATTTAACCAGCTATGGTGGATGCCCTTGCACCCCTTAGTTTATTGGGAGGAGGAGCAACCACGTTAATTCTCCATAGTTCTAGACAACTTGGATGTTTTTGCTGGACTACTTGGATCTGCATTTTTGATGAAAGCAAACATCCTTCTACTGGTCTCTTCAGAATCTTACCTTTCCAGAAGAGCAGGTAGAGAAGTTGATGCTTAGCCTTGTATTTGCGCTAACAAATTAATACACGGTTTCTCTCCAGCCTCTTGAGGTTTTTCAGCTTCTTCTAAAACCAGTACAAACTCTGTCTCCATTTCACTAGCTGTTAAATAATTTGTGATTGTTGTTGTTAATCCTATTATCTCCTAATAGGCAGAAAGTAAACGGCCGTGTATGCCTCCAGATCAGAAATGAAAACAGTTAGACAGATACCTTCCTTGGACGCAGTAGGCAAGGTAATTGGTGAACTTAGAAAGGGCTTACAAACACTTAAATATTCCCAGTTGGGGATGTTGTCTCCTTAAGTGAACTCAAGTAGCCTTTGATGGTGAGGGGAATTTTTGCAAGGACAGGCTGACCTAAAAGCTTCCTTAGGTCCATGCTGTGGTGTCTAGGGTTTTATATCTCCAGCTCAGAGATCAGAATACTCCTCCCTCAGGCCCATAGCCGCCCCCAAGGCTTTGGTGCAGCCCTACAATACAGACAACCCATCTCCCGCCCTAGATGGGGCTCCCCCAACTGGCGGGAAACGGAGGCACTGCAGTGCGACACCCTGCCAGGAGCTGAATCTCAAGCCGGAGCTTGTGAGCCACACAGGCCCTGATGACAGCGGCCTGACCTTGGGTTTGTGAGCCCCAGAGCAGGACCCTAGGTGTAATCGGTCTTCTGGTCGCCAGGATCTTTGTGCCCTCACCTACCCGTGTACAGAGTCTCCGACCTCCAGCGCCTGTCCCCACGTGTTCCGAAGCCCCAAGTGCCGCCGCGCTGGCTCCAGAAGCCAAGAGGCCGAGGGGACCGGAGCGCGCTGGCGGCTGCCGCACCACGTGTGCTAACCGGGCTGGCGCGGGCAGAGCGGGCCAGGGCTGGCTCCTCCAGCCCCAGCGCAAACCCGTTGCCACGCGCCGTGTCGCCGGTCGGCGGCCCAGTCCAGCACAAGCCTCTAGGGCATTCGGGGACACTGTCTGGACAGCGCAATGGACAGGGTCTGCAAAGAAAACGGTAAGACGCACGCTTTGGTGTCAATGTCTGCAGGCACCGCAACCAATGCCTTGGGTTCAGTGAGGGCAGAGAGGACTGCTGACCTCAGAACTTCCCCTTCCATTGAAGAAGGCACCCAGGGTGGACTGGACAAACTCAAAGAGGTCATGGGAAATTGAACACACGGGTGCTCACCAGAGAGGTACACCAAGGAGAAAGTGGCCCTGTCTGATTGGCTATTGAAAGGCTCTAATTGCAATCTGTAACAATCAGGTTAGCTAGACCAGCAAGTTGGCCATCAGTTTTGCATGCCCCTTGCCTGGTGTTTCTCAGAATTTATGCTTGGAAATGGCGCCTTTAGAAAGGTAAGGTTCAGAGGTTGTCTCCAAAAGGCCACTGGGGGAATGGATCGTTCTCAAGTCTGCAGTGTTCATGTTTGTGTTTCCTAGGTGATTTTTCATAAAGATTATCCGAGGTAAAAAGATTAATCTGGATTTCATTGCTATGTTATTGAAGTGGAACATCTCTTAATGGGTGGTATCGACAGCTTACAATATATAATGGAAGTGAATTGTAGAACCAACCAAACGAAGGAATATGGAACATTAGGTTGTTGTGAGGGGAGACACGTCTTCAAATAAAGAAGACACTTGGAGAAACACTTCTTTACTGGCGTTTTTATCTTCTCTGGTGCAGTGGAACCACGTGAGAGACTCTACTGCTGATTCTCAGGGTCCTTTCTAGGTGTCTTGCCTCACGACCACAGAGCATGGCAATTCAACTCTTGTGCCCTCATTTTTTTTTCCAGAAAAAAAGCCAAATTTGAACCCAGTGCAGTTCAGAATCTGCATTTTAGAATCTGCATTTTAGAATCTGCTGTAGGAATGCCAGCTTGGTGTTCCATCGGGTATATTTGAGGAATGGTGTCTTTTCTACCACACAAAGAAAACCCTTGGAGCAAAAGAAACCAAGCAGGCTTTCTGTGCCAAAATTTCTCCATGTGGCATTTGAGAGAATAGTACGTTTGTCACTTGGAAAGCAGCATATTACTATCATGCATATTTCGGTTTCTTTGACAATAGCACTGTTTAAATGAAAATTCATGTAAAGCGTACTGTTCAATCTATTTTAAGTTCTATGTCATTCACTTGATGTGGACTTTATAGTTACAGTCCTTAGGGTAATACCTTAATAAAACTAAACAACCAGATACATTAAATGTGCCACTCTGAAAACTACTGGATTCCAATTTCATATTTATTTATTTATTTATTTTTGTGTGCACATGCATGTGTACTTTGGTGCATGCATCTCCTGGAGCTTATGTAGAGCTCCTAGGGTAACTTAGGAGTTGGCTCTTTCCTTCTATCTTATTGATTTGGGGGTGAAGCTCTGGTTAGTGGGCTTGGAGGCAAGCAACTTTATCTGATGAAACACATCACAATTTCCAGACTAACTTTGTTAATGAGCAACTAAGGCTGGCCGAAAAAGTCAACAGGGGTGACTAATTAGCCAACGGCAAATTTCAAACCAGCATGCCGTAAAGTCCAGACATAGAAGTTTCCGTATATTTCTGTAAGTGATTTTATAAAGTAGAAATGATTTGCTGAGCTTAGCTACAGTGTTAGAGAAGTATGGCTCCAAAGGAACAGGGTGAGGATAAACTCTGAGATGATGCGTGCTTGTGCATCCTGATTGTGACGGTTTGACAAACCTATGCCCATGACAAAATGTCAGATCTTTAGACATAATATACAATGGCAATTTCTTGATGATGTTATCTATACAATATAGTTGCTTGGAAAAAAAATTAGATGAAGGGTATATGGGACGTCTCTCCCTTTCCTTTCTACTTCCTATGAGATTATAATTATTTCACAATAAAAGTCTTTTTCTTTAAGGTCATTTTACAAACACATCAAATTCCAAATATTATATATATATATATATATATATATATATATGTATATATGTATGTATATATATCAGGCATTTGCTGAATACTTAAAATATTTGTTATAGAAAATAATATTTGCATTCTTTACTGGTGTTTTTAAAGACCAACTTTTGTATATAAGCTGTTGAATTATAGAATACATATTCTTAGATATTAGTACTCATGCAGGATACCGACATAGAGTAATTCAATAGTATTTTAGCAGTTTATTCAGTGGTTTGGGGGATTTTTCCTTAATCTTGGGGAAATGGGGAGCAAATAATCTCAGAAATGCATCCTGTGTTAAGTTAGCAGCCTGTATGCTTTCCTTTCCTAGTATATTTTTCTGATTGAAAATAATAAGCTACTGAGTCTATATAGAATTTTGTTCTTTCTACCTCTCATCCCCATGCTCCCAGAAATAAGGCTCAGACTGAAAATATATTTACAAATACCCTGGCCATATAGATAGGCTCTTCTCTCTCTAGATCATAATTTAATAAAACTCATTTACTTTAGTCTACATTCTGCCACAAGGCTGATTACCTGTGTCTGTCTTATCACATCTTCCCTGGGCAAATCTCCTGAGTATGACTCTATCACAGAATTCTTTTTGCCTCCTGGATAGTCCACCTTTTATTTTTTCCTTTCCTATAGGCCATAGTTTTTTGTTTTGTTTTACTTTTTGTTTTTGTTTTTTTTTAATTGACAGGTGAGACAACCATATAGAAACAAGATATTCTCTCTACAAGTCTATAATTTTCCTTTCATTTTAACAGAATATTTTCTGTACCTCAGGCACCTGAATGCACAGTCACCTCCTTGCAGAATTGATAGGAGGGGGCATATTTTCTACAGGAAAAAATTGTGCTCATAAATGCTTCCTTCTTTATAAAAACATCAGGAATATAAATCAAAGTTGAATTTTAATATCTATCCTTTTAAGGAGTCTCTGCTTTGAAAGTTGACAACCAATGAAAGAAGCCCCACAGTACACTAATGTGATTTTAAAGCAGTCCTGTAGACTAAATTCTTCGCACTTCTAGACAAATCTTCTTTGTAGGCTTTCTGCATAGGAAAGACAGGACTCTGAGAATGCCAGTTTAACCAGTGTCCTTTATAATTTCCATGATCGATGAATATAAGCTACTTAAACACTTAATATTAGTTAAATACACTGTTTTATCAGACTTTATCTATGTACTTAAATGCACAAAATATCAGCTTTTATATGTTATAATTGTAAAAACTGCATACATAACTTTAAACAGTTATCTGGGAATCATCTAAAATCTTTTCTGTACCTCCTGTTGTACACTTGGTACACTAGGAGAGAACACATGAAAAAGTCCATGTGTGGACTTTGAGGCCCATGCTCCAGGGGGTAATGAGAGAGAACAACCTCATTCCACACAACAACAGGAGAAAGTATTGATACTAAGCCACATAACTGACTCCTAACTACTTTTCAACTGGTCTTGCAAACAGCCTGGTTGTCACTGGTGAAGTTCTGTGCTAGGGCAGCCCTTGGCAGCAATAGGAAAAAGTCAGGATCTTTATACTGAAATTAGCTCAGAACTTACACAAATCACAGTATATCTAGTGCACCCAGCCAGAAATTCTCAGAAATAATATCGTGTGAATCTTTCCAGATGCCTTGCTGAAGCACACACTTCCCACATGTCCCAAAATGGCTGTCTATGGCTACCTTCATTTCCCAAATGTATTTACTTCATTTAAAAACCAGGAAGACATTCACTTATAAAAGGTTGAAGTAAAAATATCTTTAAAACTCAAGAGAATTTGCTTTTAGAAATCCAAATTTCTAGCTTCATTAGGCCTGGCACATTCTAGTGAGGGCCAGGCCTTTCTACAGAGGGTATCCACTGTTTTTCTGCTGATGGCTCATATGTGTGTCAGGAAGCCTGCAATTGGACAGGGAAAAGGGAGATAGAGCTAGGCTTTGGAGAGAGAGAGAGAGAGAGAGAGAGAGAGAGAGAGAGAGAGAGAGAGAGAGAGAGAGAGGGGGAGGGAGGGAAGGAGGAGGGAGGAAGGGAGGGAGGGGAAGGAGGAGAAGCCAATATGGAAATGGAAGGATAGGATGGTTCAGAACCAGTGTGGCTTTAAATAGCCTCCAGTAGTTATGAATGTTTTATAAGGTTAGAATAACTGGGATAACTTGTCTAACCTAGTTGGGCAACTTGTATCATTATCAATTGGACCAGGAATTACTGTGTAGGCATCTTGTGAATTGTGAATTTATTGATACATAAATCTGACTTTGTTAATTATGAGCTTCTAGAGTTTTGTTTTCTACCTGTAAATGGGTACTGTGGCAGCTGACCACGAGATGGATGATTGTTGCATGGGGTTGGCATGGCAGCGGGAGCTCCAGCAACATTGGAGAGTTGGTGGCCAGCCTAGAGTATCCCAGCAGGACCTCACCAGTGAGGACAGAGAGTGCCCAGCAGTAGCATGGGAAGTTAGAGGGTTTGATTTTTTATTTCCCGCAACACATATGTATTGACTACTTTAAACAAAAGTGTCTAAGCTTCGTGACTTATACCCTAGACCACCTTCCAAATGTGCTAGTCCCGTTCCATCTGTAGATACAGGAGTAAAAATAGAGTGAGTTACTAATGACCCAGACATTCCTTTTAACAAAAGCCGATCTCTAAGTACCAATGTCTTTTTTTTTTTATTAAGTGTTCAAAATGCACTGCTTAAATTGTCAGATAAAATTTTAAATATTTAAAATACTTAAATACTGCACTTAAATATTTAAATTAAAATGTAAATAAAATAAATATGCAAATATTTAACTATTACTAAAATAAAAGTATTTAAGTCTCTATAGTTTTAGAAGCTCTTTTCCTTCCGTAGCTTTTGAAACAGAAAAATTAGATGTTTCCTTTCTACATTGATTTTTTTTTTGAGGGTGCAGATGTCTTTTCTCTTCTCCAGGGTTCTTTAGATGTTTACAGTGGTGCCATGATTCTGTTCTATGGTAAAAGATGTCACTATAAAGCCTGGTCACATTATTTGCCTTTCAAATGAACTAAGTGCTTTCATATATCATCCAGTCTAAGTCTCACTTATAAGCTTTGTTCTGCAGTTTTTACTTTTAAATTACTCTTGTATCCTTCAAATATAATTTAAATAAACAGATATTTTGTTTGTTTCTTAATATTTCTGCGAGACATAGTTAAAATTCATTTCTAATCTCCTTGATACTCTGAAATGAAGTGTTACTGTATCACATGCTTCTAAAATCAAAACTCTGGATTTTTCCATTATTCACAGTTATATTAGTAGTAATAACTTTCATTATCATAATGTTTAGCTCAAATATTTAACTAGCTAAACATTGTTATTGACCATAACAATTAGTAGTAGAATGAAATAGATAATGTAAAATAATAACATCTTGAATGGCCCTCTAAGCTGAAATAGAGAAAGAAAAGACAATAATAAGTTATCTATTTCTCAAACAAATAAATATATAAAATATGAATTCAATCTCAAAAGAGAACATTCTATTGTATTCCCCAAAGAAAATGATGAACTTTTGATGACCCAACCAAAGACAGTTTCTTGAGTTAAAAACATAAAATCACGTTAGGTTAATTCTACTAACAGTGCATTTTCTTTCCCTGGGGCAAAATGACATAATTTTGTAATATGAATGAAAAGTCAGGTAGAGGGTAATATTAACCAGTCTTCTCCTTACTTTCTTGGTTTAACTTGGTGCCCAGGGAAACTCACTTTGTAATTTCATCAATTTCACACCATTAATACACATTAAACTAACTTTAAAAGGTACAGAATAATGGTCTGAGTGAGTAGGTGCTATTAAACCTAATGACATTTTAATGTATTTATTAAAATGATGCATGCTTTTAAAAGGGCCATTATGTTTCCATAAGATAGCAAGGGGTAGACTTGTAAACTTTACATCACCTAGATGAATATCCTTCCATATCCTTTTGGTTCTTGGCATCTTAAAAAGAAAGGTGGCTACTCTAAGGTTATTTCTTTTTGTAATTATTTCTTTTATATTTTGAGATTACAATATAATTACATCATTTATCATTCCCTTTCTTTCCCCCAAGCAATCCTGTGTGCCCCTTCTTGTTCTCTTTCAAATTCGTTGCATCCATTCTCACCAGTTGTTGTTACATACATATATGTATATATGCATATACTCTTAAATACGTAAGTACCTGCTCAGTCTGTATCATTTTATTTATATGTATGTTTTAAGACTGATCATTCATTATTGGATAATCAAATAGTGTGCTCTTCCCTAGGAAGAGCTTTTCACCTTCCTTAGTTACCTATAGTTCTTCATGCTAGGTTGAAGATTAGCATGTTTATTGATGTTGTCCTTATTCAGCTCAAAATTGGGCAGTCACGTTAGTTAAGACTTTACAGGTGTAGCTTCTAACATTCCTAAGAGACACAAACTCACACCAAACTCTCTGATTCTCTGGCTTTTACAATCTTTCCCACTCCTCTTTTGTAATGGTCCATGAATTCTCTCATCTGGGCCAACAATGCTCCTTCTAAAAGCCAAAGACACATAACAAAAACCACAGTACCAGGCATGAGAAGCCCTGTTTTGAATTCTTGGTCAGGATTGTTCAAGAAAGCCTGCAAAGCATTATAAGCTATTGTTATTGCTCTTGGTTTCCTTACCCCTCTGGGGCAAGAAAGATAAGTTCCTACTGATCTTTATCAATAGGAACCATGAACTTCGGATACAGAACCCAGAGGCCCTTGAGCTAAAATTGAACTACATTTCATGGTGCCAGAGAGCATCAGGTAAGCTTCCAAAGTAGGGAAGCAGCCAACTGTTCTGCACAGCTATGATGCTTATGAACCACAACAACCATCACGGTACGATAACCTGAAGAAAGTGTAGAATAATGACACACATATCCTGGAAGTAACCAATAACTCTCTAATTGAACTCAGAACTCACTCAAGATAACCACTCCTGGTGTTGGAAAACCTAGCAAAGTTAATAAAGTCCTGGATCTTTGTGGAGTACCCACAAATGTCACTTAACTAAAGTGACACAATCCTTAACTACATTCTAAACATTTGTCCTTACACCCACAGATAACTGTAGTCTCAAATCCACATTAAAGAAATTACTCTTTGCAACAGATTGGAGACTATTATAGAAGAACATAATCAAAATACAGAGTTGTGAAGTACAGTCCAAACTGATCTATCTACAAAACAGCTCACACCTAAGGCTGTTTTTTTAATTACTGAAAATATTTCTATCACACAATATATTCTGATCATGGCTTCTTCCCACCACTTGTCCCAGATTATCCCTACTTCCTCACTCACCCAGCTCCTTAGTGTTTAATGGGTTTTGTTTTGTGTTTGTGTTTTTTTGTGTGTTTTTCTTGTTGTTGTTTATTTCTTCGTCATTCTGGTTACTTTCTTTGTTTTTATTTGCCTGTTTGTTTTCTAAATTTATTTCTTAAACTCTAACACAAGGAAATGGTTCTTTGTAGCTCTTACAGTGTCTGGAGTTTTCTATCCATGGTGCTGAATTGCTCTCTTTGGTTGAGACACCTCCCTCTCCCACTACAAAAGTAAACAATGAAGAAGGGAAGACTGGTGTTTCTCTTGATCAACAACTTTAAAAAAATGAATATAAGGCTGAGAGATGGTGCTGCACACCTTTAATCTCATCACTCTGCAGGCAGAGGCAGGCTGAACTCTGAGTTTGAGGACAACCTGGTCTACAGAGTGTGTTCTAGGATCACCAGAGCTATACAGAAAAACCCAGTCTAGAATAAAACAAGAGCCATGATTGGAATTTAGAAATCCATGCATTGTACAGCTTTGTATTTAGCATAGAAAATAATATGAAAACATTATTGATTTGTGTATCTGAGGATTTGAAGGGGGAACAGAAAGTAGCAGGATTTAGTCTAATGTTCCAACTTGGCATTTTCATCTTCTCACTATTCCGTTATTTACCAAACTATAATATGATAGTAATAGTCACTGCCATTCATTTACCAGAAACTTTTGAGTTTATGTTTTGAGAGGCCAATACTTTGAACATTCTTCATGTAATTTCAGGCAAGGTAAAGTCATACACTTTCTAATAATGAACCGTAGTTTGCAGTCCTCTTTATATACCTATAAAATACTTATGATTGGTTTCAGATTAGTTTAGTGAGACATATAGCTCTGAGGATTACAAATGATTTTTAACATATGTTGCTTACTATAAAGAAGCCAAAAGTTAATAATGGTTGCACACATGTTGAAAATAAAATAATACCATAAAGCAGTACATATCACTAAAACAATATCAGGGAAGAACTGAGTCAGTTTGGTATTTTCACTATTATCTTACTATCTCTATTCTCTAATTTAGTTACTAACACATACTAAGTAGGACCTATTAGTTGTATGAATTAGAATCTGACTGAAAGAATACTTACAGAAAGAAGAGAATTGGTGGCACTGATCACATGGCATGAGCTCACAGGTATCAATTAGCAAGTTAGAGACTTTATATCTATTATTCCCAATGCATTAAAATATTTTGAGCAAAGCAAGTGTGTCTGTATTAGTATACATTAAATGATACATATGCAGTGTGCTTTCTCTATTGTCTTTTTTCTCCAAATATAGGAAGCTAACTGACATGCTTAAATAACCAAGCAACTAAATAAGAAATAAAAGTTTTTAAATACTTAATTTGGAGCTTTTAAACAACTATTATCCCCAAATCACTGCCAACATTAGCATTTAAGTGCCTTCTTAATTTTCATATACCATCTAAATTAAAGCTCTTCAAAAATCTATTTTTTGTGATTATTTAATGACAAGTTTCTTTTGCACAAATGCATTTTCTTTCCTAGATATCTGGAGTTACATGGGAAATAGAGGAAGAAAATGGCATTATGGGAAATGAATAATATTTAGTGCTCTCAGTTAACAATGTTTACTGATACTCCACAGAAGGAATAATTCTGCAGTAATGTAGTCCCTCCAATAGTTAAGTAGGTATGGCAAGACGTCCAGTCACAGACTGAGGAAAGGGTTTTGCAAATGGAAACATGTTCTACTTTCCAACAATATCTAAATCAAACAACTGAACATGTTGCCCAATTCTGACTTACACATTAAACTCATTTATAGAAGTATCATTAATAAACTCTACAAATATTTTATTTTCTTAATATGACTGTTATTTTGTCTTTATGTTACATTTTTTAGACAAAATCTTGTAACTCGAACAGAGCTTGATCTTGCTCTGTTAATAATCATCACTAAAATGTGTCCAGAAAACTCACCAATCATCTGAAACTAAAAAAACAAAAAAACAAAACAAAAAAAAAACCCAAAAAGACAAAAAAAACCAATTTTGTCATAAAAGAGTACTGGAAGAAAGGAATCTGTAAAGAAGTTACATGCTTACCTGCTTACCATTCATTCATAAATTAGCTCTCTGATATCTAGTTAAGGAACTCAAGACTGGTTTGAGGCCCCATGGGGAGAGCAACAATTCCAACTAATCAGAGCTCCCAGAGTCTAAACCACCAGCCTGGGAGCACATAGGGAGGGACCCATGGCTCCAGCTGTATATGTAGGGGAGGAGGGCCTTGTCCAGCATAGATGGGAGAGGAGATCTTTGGTCCCATGAAGGCTGGGTGCTCCAGTGTGGGGGAATTCAAGGGTGGGGAAGTGGGAGTGGGCAGATGGGTGGAGGCACATCCTCATAGAAGCAGGAGGAGGGGGGATGGGAAAGGAACTCAAAACTGAGAAAAATTAACAGAAGTAAATACACTGTATACACTAGAAATATCTCATTTTTCTCATTGCAAAAGGGAAAAACAATCTGATTTTCTTTGGTGAAATGAGAATGAACCTATGTATTAGATGAAGTGGTTGATATGTTATTCATGTATTTAGTCATCCTTTATGTGAATAAATATCCTCAGAGGCTTATAATAAATGATAGGGATAGATAGATAGATAGATAGATAGATAGATAGATAGATAGATACATAGATAGATAGCTGATAGATAGATAGATGATTGATAGATAGATAGATAGATAGATAGATAGATAGATAGATGATAAACAGACAAGTAGAGATAAATAGATGCTAGAGATGATGATGATGATGATGATGATGATGATGATGATGACAGCTCCATCACTTGCTCTAAAAGGCTTAATATATTTCACTGTCCAGTTATCACATGTAAGGAGAGGAAAATTAACATTAGTCATAGGAACACTAAGAAAGGGGAATTAAGAAAAGCACCTCAAACTATAAAAATTTGAAATAAGATAACTTGCTTAATGTATCGTGCTAACACATAAGTCATGTGGCTAGCTGTTTTTGTTTGGTTATTTTTTTATTTCCTGGTGTTAACTTTTTCACAGCATTTTTCATTATGTTGTGCTTTTATCAATATTTCACTGTCCTTAGAAACTGATTTCTTCACAGCTTTTACATGTGTCACTGACAAATTTTGCACACCACGGAGAAGAAAATGCTGAAAAAAATTCAAAAATCTGTCCTTGGCTTTCTTAATGGATATTTAAAGTAAGCAATATTGTGATGTTTAAAATATATGCCTCATATAAATGAGACCAATAGCAACATGATAACAAATTTTTAACTGGATTTACACCCATTATGTGGCTGGTTTTGCTGGACTACAAGGCAGGACTCAGCCCCCTGGCCTTACTCACCCTATCAGAATACTTCAGCTGGAAGCTTTGTCAGAAAGCATCAGTGTGCCCTGATGATGCAGAAATGGAAACTGCAAATTTAGCATTAGTATTCTACTTGAACAAAGAGGTACGAGAAGGCACCGTAAATCAATACAGATTTTTCTGGATTCTGGTTAGAAGAGAGACAGAGCAATCCAACTCTTGAATTCTTTAAAACAAGTCTCCAACCCTTGCCCCAGGCAAGGGTTTGTTTTTTTTGTTTTTTGTTTTTTGTTTTTTGTTTTTTTTTGAAACAGGATCTCACTATGTAGTCTCAGCTGGCCTAGAACTTCACTATCCAGAATGTGCTGGACTTGAACTCCAGAGATCCACCTGCCCTTGCCTCTCAAGTGTTAAAGTCATTCACTATTACTCCTGGAAGATGAAACAGTAATTTTTTAAATATAACTTCTCCTTCTTAATAGGTAAGTTTACTTGTGATCATGAGTAAGAAATATTTGTTTTGATAGGGGTTACTATCTATGAAAGATTTGTCATAATGTCATGAGAAGTTTAAAGAATATAGATTAGCTGGGCACTGTTTTGTAAAATGTTGCTGGCTTTTCAAAGTTTACTTTTGAAGTTAGGAGTCTGTACCAAATTTAAATTTTCAAGTGAGCAATTAAACAATGAAGAACTTACACTGCCCGACTTTTCTCAAAATAAAAAATTAGAAATGATGGAACTTACAATTTACTTCAAAATTTCATTAGGGTAGAAAGCAGCTTTGCTTCCATCAAACCACACAAAACTACCTTCTGTCATCTTCACTATGATTGTCTTTGAGCAGACTGACAGGAAAGAGCTGCATGTAGTCATTTCTACACGCAGCAGATTGAAAGCAGCTGGAGACTGAGCTCCAGTTAGTGTCTATTCTGAGTTTATTCCAGGTCATATGTTTTTTTTATTGCAAGCGCTTTTATATAGAAAGACTGAGAACTAGTTATCAGTTTAAAACCATTTCTCATAAATAAAAATTATCTTGAAGATGGATATTTCTGTAGTATTTGAGAGTTTATACATGTTTTTTTTTCCTAGTTTGGAATTAGCATAGTTTAGAATTCATTTCTGTTCCTAACTGGAACTTCTGTACTGCATTTTATTTTTACTTAATTATCTAGTGTTTATATTTTGAAAAAAATACTTAACGTGGTTATATTAGTATAGTTTAGAACCTATTGGAGACTCCTGAAGACAAAACTGTATTTAAATACATTTATAGGTTCCAGTGCTACTTAGCATCAGGGAGACCCAATATTAAACCTCAACAAAGAGAAAAAGCTTTTGACCAATGAATGACCTTGGGCAATGGTACAGTAAGGCTTATGGTTTTCCCAGACACACAGAAATTGATTCTGAAGTGACAGAGATTACTGTTATTGAATTATGACATCTCTGACAACAAAGAGTCATGAATTTTCTCTGTGCTTCATTCCTCATAACCATCTGGTACCCAAAACCTCATGAGTCACATGTCTGATTCACATGAACGTAATGACAGACAGTTGCAGAAAAAAGTTTCCATTGTGGGAAACAATTAAGAGCTGTGCATGAGAATCAATTAGAATCACACAGTAGACCCCAAGTTACTCTATTCTTTAGCTATGGCATAAGCCACTCTCTTTGAAAGAACTGTCTTTCTCCACAATCTTAGAATTCATTTGGAACTTCTTTTTTTTCCTATACCTAAATCAGGTACAGATAATATAAGTACATCTTTATGGCAAAACAGTAAATGGTATTTCAAAACTAATAATTCAAGATACCATTCTTGCTATACAGTATGGTGAATAAAAAACATAGGGATATAAATATATTTGTCTTCAATAATGTGAAACAAATGTCCTACCTAATTGTTAATGTATTTGAAGTCAGGTCTTAAAAAGCCAATATTTTCCTTTTCTTTTCTTAAAGGTTTAAGTAGTGTTAAATTGTATTTCTCTGGATCTAAATATTCTGTAACTAAATATAACAAGAGCATTTGAGTTATCATACTCCTCCTGTCTCTGAGTTCTATCTCAGTCCACAGTTTGGAAGTCATCACATTGAAGGCAGTTTCAGCACACATAGGGGGAAGTGAGGTTGGACTGTGGCTTCAGGGTTACAAAAAGCATCGAAAAGATGATGCTCATTTGGAGTTCAAGTAACCATACAGTGGTTACTCATTTCAAGATAGTCATAACAGTTGTTCTTTATCTTATTGATTTTAAGCTTAAAACATCTGCTAGCTTTAACAAAGGATACGAAAAAACTTAAATCCTGTAATTACAGTGATTATTTGCTAATTTGTATTTCAATGTGTGTGATGATGTTCACAGGACCTACAGACACTCATTCTCTTTCTAATATGTGGGTCCAGGGGTAGAAATCAAGTTGTCAGGCTTGACAGCAAGAGCCTTTACCTACTGAGCCATCTCCCCAGCCATGTTTACTGTTTTTAAAATGTAGATTAAATTCATAATCAGATACTGAGGATAAAATTATCCATGGCCTGAGGTCAGTATTTCCATTTTAGTCAAGCTTCAAGAATGGCATATACAGCTTGATCACGCTAGCCCTTTTTGTCCTGGGAATAATTTTATTCCTGCCCATCATGCTAAAGATTGTCTTTAACAACTTGAAAATAGAACCCCATAGAGAGTTATTAATTTAACAGATTGGCAAGCCAAGGACAGGTAAGATTCTGCACAGAGCCTTACCAACCTAAGACATAAGTGTATTGCTTTTAATAATACATATTCCATGATGGGTAAGGAAGACATTCTTGTCATAATGACCTAAGACAGACTCAATCTTGTTTATGAAATAAAAAAGGGGGAGATGTGGAGAGCTTTTGGGGCTGCTTGGTAGGAATCTGACATTAGCCAAGGTCAAGGAAATGGGCTTCAGGCAGGAATCTAAATCTTTGGCTAGAACAAAGAAGTAATTTCAGGCAGGAATCTAAATCTTAGGCTAGAACAAAGAAGTAGGATTCAGGCATGAAAATGACTTTGGACTAGGACAGGGAAGTAGGCTCAAATATTTTGGTTATCCTGATAAGCCCTTAGAAACAGTGATCACAGGAATTGATGATGGGACTTTGCCTTGCTTGTTCTGTGACTATTTGTGTTTATTGTCTTGTTTGCTCCTTGACTATTTGCATCTATTGTATTGCTAGACCCTCAACCTAGAATACTTGCATGTAATTAAAATTGCATAAAAGCAAAAAAAATGCAGATTAACTCAAAACGTTGCTGGAACATAATGTGTATTTATTTGTAACTGTTTTCAAAATAATTAATGGAATTTGAAATTATTAAGCTCATGCAGAAAACATAAATGTTTTTTTCTACAACATATACTATAAGGCTTAAATGTTTTTAGCAGATGACCACTTCTAAAGTTATCTTCTAAATGCCAGGCTTACACGTTTCTAATTCATAATAAATCCATTCCTTCTCAAGTGCTATGACCATTGTTCAGCTTAATAAGAAAATGGCTAAGTGACTTTTAATCACCATGCAACTACACATCAGTGGAATGGTGAATCTCAGCACAGAAAAAATTCCTTGATGATGTATTCTCAAATTGGAGTTATACAGATTGTCTTAATACTGGGGCCCAAGATTCCCAGTTGTTCAAGCACAGTTTATTAAATACATAATAGATATAAAATTATTTAATTTTGTTGCAATCTTTCCAACAATGACAGTATACATCATGAGCAGTGGATAACTCTGGAAAGTGTATTCTTAAGTTGATAAATACAAGTCTAAGATACATGTAGAAGTTGGAAAAAGGAAGTCACTTCAACATTCAGCTTTATCAGCTTCATTACTAAGGTCTTATTCATTATTCGAATTGTACACGTCACGGAAAAACATAATTTAATGAAAAAATATTTACAGCCTTATTCTTAAATTGCATGCTGTGCTTTCACACCCACATTATTTGTTTTCTTGTAAATGTTATACAAAAAGAGCTATAACAATAATCACTTTTTGTTGTTGTAGAAGAAGAAGCTATACCCCTCATTTTTATAAATGAATTTTGATTAAGTAACCACAAACTTTTCTGTGCACATCCACTAAGTTAAAGCCCTGAATCAGCTACACATTCTTGCAACAATCATAAATCCTGTTTCACTCAAAAAAAAAAGTGCTGTAAATGCCCCAAAATTGAATAGCTTTCAACTTTATTTCCTATTTTACATTTTAAAGGTTTATGAAACACATAGAGCAAACCTAGTTTGAAACTTCTCAAAGACAACTCTCACTCAAATTATTTTAGGAGGAAGTGCTGTTGACCTAATTCACAGGGTGGAAACTTAAACTCTAGTGGATCTTAGGACCCTCAGGGGCATTACTGTAATACCTTGCCAAGGAAGGCCTTCTGCTATCCTCAGTGAACAACATTTCAACTCACTGAAAGAGCACCTTTGAGGTAGAGGCTTCATATACTGCTCAGAACACATATCTGAACGAGTGTCCTTGTGTATACATTCCTTCTGTTTCTAATGGCATGCATGAATAATGAATAAGAAGCCTACGAAATATGCACTCAGATTGCCTTTCTCTGCTTTTAGACTTTACTGCTCCAAGAAGGAAACAAATGTTGCTAAAATAACAGTCCCAGATTTAATATGATTTAACATAAAGTAGTCTCCTCCATACACATTTAGTCCACACTGCCAAAAAAGAATTAATCTGAAGAAAAAAAAAAACAGGATCACACATTGAAGTGAGATTTTCATACCTCCTTGCTCTACAATTAATTGGGAAGACCAAATAATTTGAACTAGAAAATAGTCTGAGAGATCGTGTTAATCTTTTATAAAGAATATGCCAATTTTAGCGCATAGAACAGAAAGAAAAGAAATTCTATGTTAAAGTTCCCTCCTCTCCCTTAGTCATCTTCTCTTTTCCATTTTTCTTCTCTTTTTCTCTCCCTGTCCTTTCAAATTATATATTATACTTGAAAAGAACAGAGAGAGAACGGGGATAGGGAAAGAGAGAGCAAGAGTAACAGAAGGGAAGGAATAAGGGTGTTGGTGAAAATGTATTCTGGAAGAGTTAAAACATGTTCAATCTTTACTTAAACATATTATACTTAAATGATGAAGAAGGCTCTGTTATGGAAGTGAAATATCCTTTAGACTTCATTCAGTAGTTTTCACAAGATCAAAAAGAAATTTTACAGAAACCTTATGCAGTATTAAATATTATGGGGAAAGCATCATCCTAAGAGGTGAACTAGGATGCATAGAACATTTAAACTAAGTCAATATTAAGGATGTAGATTTGTGGGATTTTAAAAAAATAAATAGTATAGTCTCATTTTCAAACTTTTTTTCAGGTGGAACTTAACCTGTTTGACACACAGTTTTGATGCTGTTATTCATATGTTCTTATACACATGTGTTGGCCATAGCTTATAATAGAATAGTAAAAGAAAAGGCTAGTCTAAACATAATAAAATGAATGTATTTGTGTTCTGCTTATACTTTTATTACTATTACTAATCTTTTCTTTGTTTTACTTAAGCCTTGGTTTTTACCTTTAAATTTAAAATATTTGCAATGGTGATGGTAAGTGCCCATCATTTACTAAGTTTTAAAGCTCTGTATTGCACACCCACAAATGGATTTTAGTTTAAATCCATAGCTAGAAAAGGGGTCAGTCAATACTACTTGCACAAAGACAATTGTCATAAAACAACAGAGATTTGTTTAAGCTAACAAATTTCTAAATAGAAACTCTGAATTCAATTAATGTATTGTTCCATGTTTTAAATAATACCAGCTAGCATTTTCCTTGAACAAGTAGAAGAAAGTCCTAGAGAGGAGAGGGCTGATCAAATATAGTTTATACTGTGATGTGTGTGTCTATACTTCTCAACTACAGTCCAGACATGAAAACATACAGCATTTATGTAAAACTGACATAATATTAAATCAGAAATAATAAGATGTTTTCCTGTTGAAATAATGGTTTGGTAGACATGACACCCTATAAATGTAATCTATTCAATCAGATTTTATAGTTTTTTATGTCAAAGCCAATACATATTTCCAATTTCACAGATGAGTTGCTTTATATAACTAAACACTCAGGGAAACAAGTCTGAATTCCCATTGCTAGTAACAGTTTTGTTCTATTTCAGTGTTCTCCTTTTGTAGACATATAGTGTTGAACATGTGGATAAATTATAGTCCATTTGTACTTAACATTTAGAAGAGATGAAATATATATATACTATTATTTGTAAAATATCATAACTAAAGTTAAGTGAAATTTCAAATAAATAGTTTCTGAGATTGGGCTACAACCCAAATGTTTTCACTATTGATCTTCTGTTGGACACTTAAGTTTGGGATTAAAATATTTACCATTCAGCATGTCCTTGCCTCAGTCTGAACTGCATTCATCCTGTAGTCTTCTAAAACATATTCATATTTAGCAGGAATGGCCTGAAAGAGAAAAATACTAGTTTGCTATTTTTAAATTATACCATGAAAATTAGGGTTTTTGCTTTTACTTTTCTTGTTGTAAAATTATAGGCTGACACTCTCCTCAAAACCAAACCTTACCCTTTATTTTCCTAGTATGTTTACATATAGACAAAACTGATTGAATTACATTATTCTGGGCTTAGGTTTTAGAGAAATCATGAAGGGACAATGAAAATATAGTTAAAACATCTTATAAAATTCCTTAAAGGACCCATTAAGTTCAACACAGACATTTTTCTTTTAAAGTTAGAAAAGATCAGTTTTCTTTAAATACTAGATCATATTGGTATACCTAGAGCCCTAATATTCAAATGGGTCTCTAAAGGCTTAAACACATGGTTACACAGGGTAGGACATGTCATAACATATACACAATTCCTTACCAGCTTAAACTGGAAAGTTTCTACTACAAGAATCTCAGGATTTGTTTCTGTTTCCAACTCCATTCCATCTACACCTCTCTCCACAGCTTCTTCCAACTTGAACAACTGTTTAATGTCTTCCTCCTCCTCTTCCTCCCCTCGCCCCGCTCTTCCTTCTCCTCCCCCTCCTTCTCTTCCTCTTTCTTCTGCTCCTCTTTTTCTTTCTCCTCTTTCTGTTCCTTCTCCTACCTTCTTTCTTTCTCTTGGCAAAATTCTACTGCCTTGACAAAAAAAAAAAAAAAAAAAAAGAAGAAGAAAATTAGCCTCCTTGAAATCAAAGGCCTGTGAAATCAGGCCAGGTCTCACTCAGAGTCTCAGAGTCACCTGAGAATCAGGAAACCTCCCAGAACCAGAATGAACTTGAATTTCGGAGTTCAAAGTGTATAAACGGTAGTTTATTTTTACCAGAGTCATCATTTTCTACAAGCAATTTTCAACACGAGAAGCCTCCTTTTCCGTATCAGATGGAGGTTGTAACCTCATCTCAAGCAGCCCTTACGTGTTAGATGGGTGAGCATTTGTTTAGCCTAGCATAGAGTTTATCAACAAATGACAGCTTTAATATCAGTACTTAGAATAATGACTCTTTAAAACTTCTGTTAAAGCAAATAACCAAGGTTGCAAAAGTTTGTATGAACTGTACACCCTCAAAATATATCTAAGAGAGTTTAAACAGCATGCTACATCTTTTGGGCCTCAGAGGAATGACATAATTGATTTTATACTAAGGTTGACACCCTCATATGTATACCAAGTGCAGGAAAGGAAAAATCTGCCCACTCTAGTTTCTGCTGTGTTGCCATTCCTATATCAACTTATGCTACCATTCAAAAAATATACAAGCAAAATGAATAGAATCCACACTATTCTTTACGAATACTACTATTTTTTAACTATCCAAATGTTTCATATAACATCAAATAGATGTGCTAAAATGCTTTGTCTGGGCTTACTTTAAGGGAACAAAGAAAAAAACACAAAGTTTGTTTTGAGATTTTGTTTATTCACCATATTTTATGGAGGTGGAGAGCTTTGTGGTATTACTTAAGATGTGAGTTCTCAAATTTTCTTCTAATTCTTCCACATTGATGGTAGTGACATAATCTATGTACTTTATTTAGGGAGTGTGGGTCATTGTAGATCAATTTCAGTAAACTTGAACATATATCTAAGAGAGTTCAGGGAACTACCTTTCCTTTGTTGTTGATGTATGTAACAACTGATTTGATATGAAAGTTGAGATTCTCGTACACAAACCAATTCCAGAAAAAATAAAGTATTTAACATTAAATTGGAAGACAAGGTGAAATATAAAACCCACTGAGATTGAGAAGGCATGGCAGGAGATAAAGAATATCATTTGACCTACTGCATTTCCCAAAGGCTGTAAACTCTTACAAGTACATAAAGTCTATGAAGTTATCAAATCAGTTAACTTGGCACTGACCTTAAAGACAATGATATATTTTAAATATCTAACTTAAGAGTTTGAATAAAGCTTTGGCCCTCAGTTGAGACAAGTCTTGTTTCCCCAGGGGACATTTGGGAATTTTGAGGTATGTTTAACATGTCACTCTTTAACTGAGTTGTGGAGGATCGTGGTTGCTAATGAAGGGAAGATGGAAATTCTTCTAATCATCCTCCAAAGTGGAGAACAGCCTCACAAACAGGTATCATTCAGCTCAGTGAGTTTTATCAAGCTGAGATTCAGAACCCAGGAATGAAGCCATAGCGTTTCAAAGAACGTGTTGTGTTGCTGGATTTTCCACTCCTGATCCTGCTCTGTCCCTGTTGTTGGCATAGTGCACTCCACTCACAACTATGGCGGTTGCACTGGTATCCATCTTTCATCTTAGAGCGGTTGCTCATGGCTCCTATTTACATAGTGTGCTATAGTTACTCAGTTTCTAGTAGGAATTTAACGTGCTTTGGAAACTTAGCAAGAAACATGCAAGCTCTCAGTAAAGAGAATTTGTGGAAAAGAAAGTTGAACAGCAGGCATCTTATTTCTCCCCCAACTCCAAATGCCTTTAGTGGATCCAAAATTAGAAGTGTGAATAATACTCGTTTGTCTTTTAAATAGATGGATTTGGGGAGAATTGGTACAGAGCCTTCAGCACATGAAATCTTCCTTGCTGCAGGGTCGCTTATTTGGAAGTGCAGTGAAGTGTGAAGAGACTGCACCAGCAGGAGGCATTACTTAAAAACCTTAAAACACAGAAGATAGTTTCACAGTCATGTGCATGGTTACAAGGAGGCTGACACAGGCTGAAGACTTTAACTACTTATCACAAAACCACTGACTTTTCTTCCCATCTCAGATGCATTAACAGAGAACTTTCCATTAATTTGTTTGCATTAATTAGATCATATGAAAGAAGAATGGAGCTTGTCACCTTTCAACTAATATGTCTCTTTGATATCCCATCAAAATAAGAAATAAAAATTCTTTCAAACCCACAGAACAGATTTCTACCCATTTAAAACCTTTGATCATTGCAAAATCTATTAGAAAACTCTACAAATCAACCCTCTTTAATTCAACTAATTACTGTTAATACTTGGAGTGTGCTATCCAATAAGTAACATATGCCATGTGCTCACTGAGAATTCTGACATGTGGCTAGACTCAACAGTATCCTGTTTTAAAGTACTGGCTCCCCTAAAACACTCATTGATTTTTTATATTCATTGCGTATTGAAATGAAGTTTGAAGTTAAATTAAAATACATAATACAGATAATGTTTTATAATAGAGTATTTTTCTCTTTATAGGCATGATAAAAGACTGGGTGCCAAGAAATACAGTTTGGGAAGTAGTGCAAGGTGTCAGTAAACATCTCTTCCTATGATTTGAGCCATTGTACAAACACTCCATTGACTTAGAATTTCAAATTTTTCATTATTGTTGATAGGTACACGATGTGCAGAGGCCAGAAAACACCATCATTAGCACCATGAAAAATGATTAATTGCCTAGCTGAATTAGCTCAAGTGCTCGTACTACATTTTTATTAGTCTTATTAATAATTAATATCTCATTGATGGCAATAGTGATACTATTTGGATATATGCCACATGTGAATCATTTGGGTTTTGCTATTATCTGATACTTCTTTATGTGTGTATAAATGTTTCTGCACTTGTGTGCTCACATGTGTGGAGTCCAGAGGAAAACCTTAGGTGTCGTGTTCCTCATGCCTAAAACAGTGTCACATTGGCCCAGAGTTCACCAATTATCCTAGCTTAACTGCCTAGTGAACCCAGGGAAATATATTCTCATCTGAGACAGAAAATAAACATTGATAAACACTGAAAATAGTTAGTATGATTAAGATATTAGATAACAGCTATGGACCTCAGATTACTTGAGATAAGATATAAGAATAACACATTAACTACACAGTTCAGAAACTTTGCTACATACTTAGCTTTCTGGTATAGGTAATCAAGGAAACAAATGTTACCCTGACTTGCCACCTCTCAGCATAGCACTGATAGAAACCATTTACCAAAGGTAAAAACATTTTTTCCAAAATGTCTATAAAGAAGGTCTTGTGTAGGTCATTTGGGGGGATGATTGCCTGGCATGCATTAAACTATACTTCATAAACCAGGTCTGACTGAGCATACCTGTGACCCTAGCAGTCAGTAGATGGAGAATCAGAAGTTCAAGGTCATTCTCAGCTAGTTATCAAATTCCCAGCCAGCCTGGACTATTTGAGACACTTTCTGAAAATGTATATCTAACACAATTGTCTTCCAAACCTAACCAAAATGCCTTCTTACTTTCTAATGTACAAATAGAAAACATTAGTTCTGGTTCATTTTAACCTTAGAATCCATGTAGGAAAATAACTATACATTTTTTAATTAAAATAAACCAATTCAAGTGGCTAACATCCAAATATGTCTCGGAATTAGGTATGTATTGCAGTCATTTCTCAGTGCTGTCTAGGTAACTGGCTATTTATGTTAAAACATTAGGATCTCTATAAAACCCCTCTCCAGCCTTCTTCAAGCAACATTTATATTTCCACATGGTGAATGTAGTTGGGATTTTTAAATCACTATCCATTTTTTAGAAACAGACTTGAGAAATCATTTTAAAGAACTATATATTTTAAATCAAATTAATAATTATAAAATATGTATTTGGGGCTTTCTCATGCTGACAATCCAACAGATTGCTCCTTATTAACAATACAAAAGAGCGATAAGATCTTGAAAAAAACTAAGTGAAAAACAGAAGTAGAAGAGCTGAATGGTTGCTAGTATATAGAGAGTTAAAGCAGCAAACAGGACTAAAGAGCTTGCGCGGATCTGGTGGTCGGCTTGTGATGGGCAAATTTGTTTTTGTTCTCTATGTGCAGAAGAAAAAATGCAAATTGGACCAGTGTGAGATCCAGAGCTTCTTTTGCCAAAGCATCCTGGACCCCTTGCTGGAATAGAACAATATAAACAAGCACAGGCAGTGAAATGTAACAAAACCATAAGCTTTGAAAACCCCTTGCTCACATGGAGAACTTGAACTGCCTAATGTCAAAAACAAGTCTCACAGACACTAATGCAAACAAGAGGTAGCAGGTTGTCATGATGTTTGCCATTGCATACATGGCTAACAGGGAATATAGCTGACATTATTTTTTCTATTGTCAAGCTAGAAGCCTACCATAGAGCAGACTTAAGGGACACTACATTTCAGAAAGTAAATATAAGTTAATTTGCACCATTGAGAGAGTCAGATCTAATGGTCATTATTGACAGAGCACATTTCTTTTCCACTTACTAGAAACATAAGGCTATAAAACACAAGTGCTTTTGGGTTGACTTTGAGGTCACCAAAATGCTCTGTGTCAGTGAGGTTGCTTTACCAAATATTAAACTATTACATTGAAAAGAGAACAAGTAGATGAGTGCAAAAGATTATACTGGGAATTGAACCTGAAGCCTTGACCCTTGAGCCTTACAAATGCAAGGTAAGTGTTTTACCACCGGGCTACAACTCCAGCATTGTGGTTCTTAAGAAAGTGTCCTATGTATGCAATCATACAAGCCTGTAATTCTAGCTACTTACAAACGGAAACCGGAAGACCAGGACTTTAAGCCTAGGCCCGTAATAAGATTTCCCTCTCAAAAAGCATAAAATAAGTATACACTGAAGTGTATATAAGTAAATACACTGTTTTAGTGTGTGATGATGATGACATTGATTCTTTTGCAATGAAGTATTATTAGTTATTTTCATGTTTTTGTTCATTGGTGTTTTGTCGGTGTGAAGGTGTTCGATCCCATGGAACTGGAGTTATTTACAGTTGTAAGGTGCCATGTGGGCTCTGGGAATTGAGCCCAGATGGAAGATCCTGATCACTGAATCTAACCTTCCAAATAAAGAGAAGTTTCTGACCTATTTGAGCCGGAAAGGGCTGTCTTAATTTCAATCATTTCTTATAGTTAGTTAAAGGGTTGCTACTTATAAATATATGTGTTTGTTTGTTTGCTTGCTTGCTTGTTTTTTCTCATATAGCCCAGGTGGGCAGAAATCTAAACAGAGGATTTACTGCTGGCCTTACTTTCTGTGTGCTAGAATTATAGGAATGTACCAGTATCTATGTGTGGGCCTGTTTTTTTCTTTTTTCTTTCTTTCTTTTTTCTTTTTTTTTTCGGTGTGGCCAGGAATCATATGGAGAACCTTGGACACATTAAGCAAGCACTCAGCTACAGCCTCAACATTCTGGTGAATTTAAAACACTGGTTCTGTTGACATTACTTCTGCCAGACTAATTTCTCTTACAGTAGATTGTCTAGATTGTCTCCCTTTGTCATTGTGAATTGAAAATGTTAGTCTTTGTTGAAACATGTTTGACAATCCCAAATAAATCAGAAATAATAATAATAATAATAATAATAATAATATAATAATGACAAGCAAAGGCCTTTCTCATGCATTTTCCGGTTTAGTGTTTTAACTTAAAAGTGAGATCAAATAAGCCCTTTCCTACCTAAGTTGGTTTTGATTACAATGCTTACCACAACAACATAAAGCAAGTTAACACTGAACTTGGTACCAAGAGTAGGGAGCTAGGCTAGGCTGGTGACAAGCTTGACCATGTTGATTGGGTGAAAGGTGGTAGAAGGGTTTGGAACTTTTGGGCTGAAAGAGAAAAGCTGCTTGAGGATGGTAACCAAGATACCATTGTCCCACACAGTCCACTCATCATGGGGACATTAGAACTACTCTACAAACAGCATGGAAGGTCAGTGTGATGGGCTACTATCCAGTACCTTAAAGAGGGATGAGGAATGAACCTTCTGTAGAATACCCAGTGAATGAAGAATGAACACTAAGGCAGCTTCTTCCAGTAGTATTAGACTAAATAGAGGAAAAAATTGTGATATAAAAAAAAAGGTGGGAAAGACTCATCATTTAAACTAATACTATTCAAAATTCTTTGCATCACATTTGAGAATCCGTATAAAGAAAATGCATTCTAGTGTTTCAAATTATTGTGCATAAAATTTTATCAACAAATAAACAAGCCACAGAAAGATGCAAAGAACTGGAAATGTTTATTAATGTCTTTGAAGGGCTGCTGCAATTCAATCCTGTGGCTGTCTCCCAGCTGGCAAGAAAACAGGATTGCTCAAAGGTTTCAGATTGAAAAGCCTCACACAGCTCTCTAGGCAAGAAGTTTGGCGGTGGTGCTGGAAAACCACAAAGACAAACTCCCCAATGGTTATCATATGATTTGTATTCTGCAGCCATTTCCAGTCTCAGCGATAACAGTGAAAGCCTGAAGTCAGAGTGCAGGAAGAGAATGCTTGAACAAGAAGTTACACACTGAGCACACCACAAAAGATCGGCTGGCAGCCTTTCCTTCCAATCACTAAAACAGACAATTTACTTCTGGGCAAAAACACAACCAGAAAACCTTGGTTTTAAAGGATAACCATAATCTTCCTGATGTAAAAAAAAAAAAAATGGGCATTTCTGCTTAAAGCTCCTGTGTGAACTGTTCCCCTTCATATTTCTTTAATTATGGAGAACTGCATGGTCTGCAACAACGAGTACTACGTGAGCCACTAGCAAAGGAACTGAAGGAGCGTGTTTCCTAATGCTAGTTTTAATATTTATAGAAACAGCAATGCCTTGAGGAAAAGGGATTCAAAAGATTCAGCTAAGAAGTATTTTTAAAAGGTAATTTTCATATGAGTACTTTTTACTTGAAACAGTAAAATACATTTCAGGTTAATAAATTTTCCTTTTGTCTTATTTTTCTGTGAATTCATTTTGGGCTTATCTTAAAATATAGTTTGTAGCTGGAAATGGGTCTCTATACTAATATCAAAAGGTCATGTGCTCATTCAATGTTAAAATCATTGTAATTAAATAATTAATTTTAAATTCTCACAAAAATAAAACAGAAAATGAGCTACCCACCCCACAGCACGGCTTAGAGTTTCAGTGACAGTCACTGTTCCTTCTGTTCTCCATGGCCACATAGCAATTCAAACATTGCTTGGGTCCCATGCAAGAGAGTCATGTAAAATTAAGAAATTACACTTATTTCTATTATCATGGCAAACTGATTAAGTGTCTCCCAATATTTACTGGAGTTCTTGGTAAATAACAAAGGCTCAATTCATGTTTGTGAAATAAATAAAAATCACATTTACTAAAAGTCCTGGATTCGAGGTGTAAGATTTGTCTTTAGTAACAGTATCCCTATTAGCCAATTCCTAGACAAGGGTCAGATATACTTAGTGATTATTATTGGCTTCATCTTTATTTATTAAAAGACGAAGAGCCTTCTTGTTTTAGGACAATACTTTTAAATATCCAATTCTGCATAAAAAAGTCAACAAAGAAATAAACAAATAAAAAACCCAGAATATCCTTAATTCTGTTTATTCCCCATTTCTTTCATTTCACAATATAGTTCTGTAAAGATTTCTGAATGTAGAGGTTTGCAGATAGGACTGCTGACTGAGGGTAGACAGAAGTAAAGATAGTAATTTAGATGCAAAACTTCCAGGTGCTTACGAATGGAACCACAAGCACACTGACTTTAGAAAATCCACACATCTATATTTAATAACCCAAGCAGTGAGAAACTGACTGATCTCAAAGAATATTTACAGTAGACTCGTAGTATGAAATTTCCTAATAGTTTCTGCCTTAGTATCTAGTTCTTATTTTTCCAAGTTTCCAAATAAATCTTCTCAAATCACACACACACACACACACACACACACACACACACACACACACACATATATATGTATATATATCTTCATTTGACTGGGTTTATTATAACAAAAATATAGCAATGAGAATATGTGAATATTTAAACATTAAAACGCTAGAGTTTAAAAAAGTAAACCCTTGTCTAGAAATTTTTTTTATTTTAATACTAAAATTCTAATAAGCAATAGAAGAAAAGAGGAGGAAAAACTATAACAAGGAATCAGGGGAATAGTTTTTCAAAGCATATTCTTTGAATTCTCACACAAGAGAATTGAACCCATTAAAAATGAAGCTTAGATTAATATTTTATAATCCACAAGATAAAATATATGTATTTTCTGAGGCAGAAGCTTTTCAAGTTTGCCAATTTGGAAATCATTATTTTCACTTGCGTACTTAAAAATTCTTTTGAATTACTATTCAACTCGTGTGAGACGCCCTGAAGCAAACCTAGGTTCTGATTATCATATCTTGCATGTGGCTTTATTTTTCTGTTGGAGTATACAACCATGTAAAAATTCAGACAGTATTTTTAAACCAAAAAAATTATTTTCTTCTATCCTACACTCAAGACCAGGACAAGCTCCCTGACTTGAGCAGTGTGATTGTCTAATGAGTGTATGTGTGAAGGGCAAGAGAAACTGGATAAGGACTATAGGTGGAGATGGGGTTGTAAAGAGAGGTCTGGGGAGAGCGGCCTCTGTGAAAGCACAAAGATATGGTGCCAAAGCTAGATCAGGAGGGCATATGCATACATGTTTATCTCCAAGTCACTGGAAAGCACTAAGAAGATTCGTTTGGGCCTGATGGAGGCACAGTAGACTGGAGACTGGGCGTGGTCAGATGTGCTCCTTAAAGAAACTCTTCGGGTCACTATTTAAGAATCTACTCTAGTGGACAAGTCTGAGAGGCTAGGTGAAGATTGGGGGAAGAAAGAGCAGAGAAATGTAGAAATGTAAAGATAATTAGGAGGTAAGAAAGATAGAATAATTCTTTGTAGAAGTTTAGAAGACGAAAGAGGTAACAAAATCATCTGGGCTCTGGGTTTGCGTGGTAAAACCATGTATTGCCTTAGAGAATGCAGAAGTAAGATCCACCTGCAGAGGAAGTGTCTAAATTTGATTAGAAACAGAGTGAATGTGTGGGCATTTTGGGACATATAAGCTGAGATATCCAAGTGGAATGTAGGAAATATAGTAGACATATGTATTCATAGAATTTATAGATGATCTACCTACAAATAGTCATTGAAGCAACTGAAAAGAAAAGCATTACCCAGGAAGGAAAGGTAAGATGAACAAATGAAACGACCATGTCAATGCATGAAGGATAGGCTAAGCATGTGCTGAAAGGTAGGAGAGAACCAGAAGGGGAAGGATAGATTTGAGAAAATGAATAGCGCTTACTCCAAAGGCTGATTAAAAGACAAGATTCTGGTCAAAACTAGCCACTAGAGTAACAGCACAGGAGGCTATCTGGGACTTGGGGCAAGGGCTGCCAACTCAAAAGTGGTTAGTACTTGTGGAGTGTCACAGGGCAGGGACAGTCCCAGATAATATACCCAGCTAATCATTCATCCAAAGCATGTTGATTAGGGAAGGGGAGAAAAACAGTAGTACTCAAAATCAGGAAAATAAAGACATATGTTGATATAATTTTTAAGAAAATAGCTAATAACAGCTCACACCAAACTTCATGATTCTGATATGCTGGGGATTCTCTTCAGCTCTTTATGAATATTAGGTCCAGTGATGCTCATAGAAACCTAGGTATAATTATTCTACTTTAAAGACAATGATATGATTCTAGAGAGTTAGAAGGGTTAATTGGTTAATTTCCTTTACAAGACTTGAAAGGGTAGAATTCAATTTTCAGGTATAAGAATTTCCCTTGTAAAGGGGGAACAAACTAAGAAGATGGAGAAACAAAGGAATAGGAAAGAGACTGGTAAATTTATAGGATTAGAAGTAAGAGATGGAGAGTTCTATACATTCTATTTTGTCTGTCCATCAAGGGCTAAGAGAATCTGCTCGGCATGAAGCAACAATAGTAGGGTGGTAGGTTTGAAGTATGGGGAAGGTTTCAATAGAGACTTAGGTGAAAAGGAAATAACTCTCTAACACTATCTTCAGATCACAAAATGATTGCCACATAAACCTCCAGCAGCTGGAGATCAAGAACAAACAGTACTATTCATTCATGAGACAATGGGGGTCAATCTGTGCAGATTCAGGTCAGGCACAGGTGGGCATTTTAAGTCTATCTGAGATAACTCTGAAAGCTAGGATGTTGACTACATATTAGAGACACAGAAAACCTTGGAAACCATCCAAACAGATGAGGGGATGGGAAGCAGGGAAGATCCACTGAGTTTGCACCTATTTTCATCTTCTTCAAAAATAGAGTATGATTCTATCTAATCAATCAAGCAGGTAGGAAATGAATTGCATTCAGACTATTAGAAGGAAAAGATGGCGCTTACTGTGGGTGTTAATGGCTTAGTTTCTGTACTCCCCACTTAATCTTTTTATGAAACTAAAACAGCTTCAAGAAACAACAGCTTAAAAATATCAAGCCTATTAATTTTATAGAAATAGTAGATACATGAGAATAAGTGAAACAGGGGCTATCTGAAGACTGTTTGCCATTATTGCTGTAGAAAGAATTAGCTCACTGATCAGCTAAAGCTGAATCCTATAGATTATCTTCTGCAGAGTTATCATTAACTGGAAAAGCAGAAAAGACAGGGAGGAAAACAAAGAGCCCTTAATTGAATTCCCAACCTGTATACATTTCTGTGTGTGACAGAGAATTCAATCTTTGGAAAAAAAAACTTATGAAGTAGACCACATATGCATTTTACAAATAAAACTACAGACTTAAAATTAAGAATGCTAACTTGTCCGATATAGCTCAGCAGAGAGCAGAAGACAGCAACGCCTAATGATTAAGAATACTACTTCGTTCAGTATAGTACCCTTCAGGGTATCTCATTCACTGACACACAGTTATGTAGCCTTACATTTTGAAAGTTGTCTGAAATAATCCCAAGAAGGCTTGAATATGCTACGAAGATTTCTTCCCAAACAAAGATGTCAAAGGAAAAAATCATTAATGGATCAATGGGTGGAAATATAACCATGATCCTCTTAAAATTTTTTAAATGATATTAATTAGCAAAAGCTAATTGAGATGCTACATATTGTACTTGGTGCCATTTGTACCCAATCGGGACTCTGAGACAAATCCCTTTCCCCCAAAACATTACAGGAAGTGAGCAGTGAGTACTTCAAGGGGAACCCAACGCTTCTGTCTGCATCAATCCACTTATGTAGCGGGTGTTTTACACAGTAGGCAGAAACAGGAAGATGAAATAGGTAAAAAGATAAGGAATGGAAAGAGAGGTAGACAGACAGAAGAGGAGAGGAAAGAGAGGGAGAAAAGATGGGAGAAGAGAGGTGGAGAGAAAAAGAAAGGAGAAAGAGGGGAGCAGGAGGAGGGTGGGAGGGGAAGGAGGAAGAAGAAACTAAGGAAATAAAGGGAACTTTCAAGAAGCCAGAAACATAATGGAACCTGTTTGTTCTTCAAACTCATTTCAAAACGTATCCTTAGCTGCCTCCAATCCCAATATAACTTAAAATTCTGACAAGCCCCTTTGACATCTCTCTAACACAATGCAGACTTCCAGAATGGCATGCCATAGCTATGCCCATGCTTCCGTTAGACCCTAAAGAACAGGATAGACACTAGCTCCGAGAAGGACCATCGGGGCCACAGACACATGAGAGAATGGACCGTTGATAGGTTCCTAGCCTTCCCCATCCAATCCATTTCACCAGTTTTAATCTGTCTTTGGTAGGAATGGCTTATCAACCACTTTTCCAATGTGAAATTCAGTTTTCTTCTTTTTGTGTAATAATCTATATGAGCAAAACAGTTTCCCCTTTGATAAAAAGCCCTATCCCATCTATAAGATGAGGCAAATGTGAAACAAGCAGGCAGGAGGCAGCAATGGTAGTTCGAACAGTTTGATCTGAGCAAGAAAAAGATATCTAGGAAACTCTAACCAGGCATAAATAAATACTAGACTTGTCTAATCCTTCTAACAGTATTACGAGCTAATTACTATTATTAAGTCGATTTTATAGGTGTGAAAATGAAGCAGAGAGAACTTAATTTACTCAAAAACACTAACTGGTCTTCCTTTTCAACCAACCTGCATTTGCAGCTGAGTCCTATGGGGTCCTTAAACAACTCCAGTGGGCTGGCACAGTCAGAACAAGGCAAACAACTGACTTCAGTTCAGGGCTGTGAGATCCAGGCCCTTGTATCTTTCATTTCCTTTTCACCACACACCCCTGTGCAGAATAGGAAATTCATTTCCCTCTCCAGCTGTCTTTTGAAGGAGCATCACCAGGAGGCCAGTCAGTAGCTGAGCTTAATAGAAGAGCAGACACAGGTGTTTTCCTCTCAGGCCCTAATTCAAGGTCATTTCCCCAATCTTAGTTTAACTAACTCTCCACCAGGCAGCTCATCCTAAAATTTTATCTACTACAGCTGTCACCAGGGGTGTGGGGGGTGGTGGGGGGTCGTGGTGTGGGAGGCCATGACGGAGCTTTCAGGCTTCCTAGCAGTAGCCCCAGTACTTTGTCTGCAGTGGTAAAGAGGCTTGGGGGTCCTATCTTAGATCATTGCCCAATCAGAGGACAAGAGGAGGTGAGTAACTTCTTGAGAAAACAAATGGCATTCCAGTCCAGGATAGTCATCAAAACAGCCAGGTATAATGGCATCCACAGATCCCCAAATGTGATAGGTTATTTAGAATTTTATTATCATTTTTATGCTGTTTTGATGTACAGTAAATAAGCCTGAAATACAAGAGAAAAACAAAGCTAACTGAAACACCATGGGAATCATAGATATTAGGCCAATGAAATAATGAACAGTTTTAGTCTTTCATTTGCCAAATTTGTTGATGATGTAATCTCAATATCTGTGAAACTAATACGGAAAGTTATCTCTTTCAAAGGCAATTTCTCTTTGATGAAATGGCTTTCTAGAAGTGACTAATGAAGACACATGGAGAGATAAGACAACATAGTTCAGACCCTCAAATCCTAGGATTATTTTCTTACTGATTTTTCTCCAGTAGCTTGGGGGAGGAGATAGGTCACAGCAAAGCTGTGTGTTTACTCACTAGGTCACAAGATGACAGCAATGAAGAAAACTGGTTGATAACAATGGCACAGCAGGCTTCGAGAATAAAAGCAGCGATCAGGATTGCCCTCAGCCCTACCTCTGTAAAGGTGTATTTGGCTCTCTGTTCTCTCTGGAAAGCACCGCCAAGCTCCTACCTCCTTCCATGTTCCCCTAGGCCTGCAAACAGCTCCCTAACTCCCCGGGCTCCTGCAACAGCTGTCATAGCAATTCGCCACTAGGGGTGCTCATTTTTGTTTTGCAAGAACCGGCTGTCTGGTCTTTTGAGTAAAAATTTCAGAATCAGCCCTTCCCCCATCTTCTAGCAGGAGAAAAAAAAGGGGGGGCAGAATTATTTTTAAAAGAGTGTTTACTAGAAAGTGAATGGTGGGGAAAGTACAAAGTCATATACATAAATTATATTATGGAAAACAAATCCTTAACGTAAATCAGATCTAGCTATACATCTGCTTCCTGGGAAGATATTATAAATACCTATTCTAAGCCTGGATTAATGTGGGTCCTGGATCAATCCTCAGGGCCCCTAAACGAAGTACCTGACAGATGTGAGAAGTGTCTTGGCCTTCACTCCTCATCTCCTTTCTAGGAAGTTTTGCTGCTGGGTCAGAGGACTCTCCACTGCCCTTCTTATTCCTCCAGACTGAGGTGCTTCCCCCTCAGGCCCAGAATTCAACATGTGGATTAAGGCCTTCCGGTGCCTACCTCACAGACGACTTCCTGTGCCCTTTCAGTGCATATTTGAGGCCCACGGATTGTCTAGTCATCGGAGGCAGATCATTAGGGAAATGGCCAGACTCGGCCTTCTCCCACCTGGATGCCCAGCTTTCCACTCATCTGTCCCAGGCATCTAATTTTCAGTCATTTTAATCCATTTTCCCAATCAGTGGACAGCTGTTTGTCCCACTCTGTGTTGCCACATTGTTTAAAATAGTTACCGTTCCAATATTTTGGCTAGTTTCTTACTCTATTCTTACAAATGGACAAAAGGCCACAGACATCAGATACCATATGAGAAACTACCTTACATCGGATTCCCCATTAGAAAGGCAGAAAATGTGTCCTTCACGCCTCAAAGTCCCCGGGGCCCAAACCTCTGCCCCTTCACCTGAACTTCAGTTCATTTCTCTCCCTCACTTAGCAGCATCTCTAACTGTAAACTCATTTGCAGAGCCCAGATAATTGGCACATTCCAAATCCAATGAATGTTCATGCCACACTGCCTCAGGTTACCCACTCCCCTCTGCCCCAAGTACTCTCTGGGCCCCCTCCTCAGGAAGTGATCTTGCATAATTCTAGCCATCACAGTTTATAGCGTCTAAATACCTTAACCATAGCTTAACAACAACACACATACAATAAGAGGAGGGTGGATCACTCACACAAGCTCTTACAGGAAAACAGGCAGCTCTCTCCCTGGTAAGAAAAATATGGGTCTCCACCCCACCACAAAAAAAAATCCCAGGATGCCCCAGAATGCAGTTTCTTTTCTTCATGACGTGTTGTAAAGCACGTCAGCTGCTCCTTGTTGCTGTGCAGATCACCCAACATCGGGTCACTGAGAGACGGCAGCGCTCGCTTGCACAGCTGATAGGATTAAGAGCCGGTGCTTTGTCAGCCCTGATTGAGTCCAAGACAGCCCTGGCATTCACAGGTGAGACATGAGGGAAAGGGCATGTGATTGTTTGCTGCAAATGATTCTCTTTGGCAGTGGATCTGTATTGTCTTTTCTGTGAAGTTTTCAGTCTGGGGGAGGTGGAGTCTCTGTCAAGAAAAACCTGTGCTTTATCATTCATCTGACTTCAGCAGTTGACCACTTACATGTCACATTTTTTTTTTTTACGGGACGTGTATAAGATTATATTATGTGAAAGGGCTCTGACAATGTAAAGTTCTCTGCATATTAAAAGTATAGATCATTTCATTACAAATTTCACATAAAGAATTCCTAGATTTGGAGAGTAAGTACATAGACTTTGCTTCTCTTCCAATTCATAACACTGTATCTCCTATATTTCTAGCCAGGTATATTATTTAAAACCTCTAGGGGTTCAAGCCTTCCAAAGCAATTTATATTCTCTAAAAAAATCCAGGAAACACTCTTGGTTTTTTTTTTCCCCTCAAGAAAATGCTACAAAATCACAAACCAAGACAATAAAGTATTTAAGTATAAAATGAAAGTGCTGCATATTAACAGGCAGATGAACGATGAATATCTTAAACTATATTAGACTATGCCTTTTGGATGCCATAATCCAAATGTTACATTTTTCCTAATGACATGAGAAACACTTGAATGAATTAAAGGCAACATAGATAACGGTTATTTGTAAAAACTCGATGTTTGGAACAGCAGAAAAACAGGCTTGGGTTCCAAAAGTACAGAGCTAAGAGGCATCTGAACAGTAAACCATCAGCCTTTCCCTCGGTAAGGTTGCCATGGTGACAGCGAGGCTACTGCACAGCCTCTCAGTGCCTGCCCTTCTGCAGTAAAAAGCTTTCACTGAACACATGTTGGATTTTTTTTTTTTAGGCACACATCCCATCATTAAATACAAGGACAGCTTTATCTGAGTCATTTGCTAAACACGAGTTGTATCTATGTTACCCATTCTGTACCAGTGAGCCCTATATGGGATCGTGGAATTCATTCATTTGGCAGTTATGCATTGATGCTACTGTATGGAAGGAATTGTGCCAGGCAGTAGCTACAATCCATGATGAAGACAAGTGAGGGGGAGTTCTGAAGAAGGATCAGTACAGCTCTCCGAGGGCAAGCACATGTGTTCTGCAGGGATCTGGGAGGCTTCCTGGAAGAAGCTGTCTAAGATTAAGCTTACTCTTTCAGAGTGGAGGAGGATGGGTAGGTAGAGTGTGAGAAATGTAAACAGGGTATCAGCACTGTGCAAAAGTCTAGAGGGACAAGAACATGAGGTCTCCAGAGAACTAAAGACTACAGTTTGAACAATAGCCATGTGTGTATGGAGAGAGAGCAGCAGGCTGGGGGGATGTGGGATGGGCAGGGAACACCTGTAGAAAAGCAGGAGCGAATGCAGCAGTCAGATCTTGAAAAGGCTAGGTGCCATCTTGGCAGGTTTCAATACTAACTGCAGGGAAATGGAGTTGTCAAGGAGTTTGGTGGAGAAGCATGGTTTGACTTAGCTTTGCTTACCAGGGGGCTGAAGATCAGCTCAGTGGTCAAACACTTTCTTGGCAGAATACTTACTTAACAAGCACATGACCTTCTCTTTCAATCTCCTGCACTATGACCTTCTCTTTCAATCTCCTGCACTACCACAAACAAACAAACAATCAAACAAAACAACATCAAAACAATCATTAAAAAAAATCAAACCAAGCAAAATCAAGTGAGGCTGTGAGCAATTTGTTTTCTATGAAAGCTTTCTTCGAAAACAAAACAAACCCAAAAATCCTTAATTGGTCAGAAAAAGAAGAGAATAAGCCTGGAAACAGAACAGCTTCATTGGCTTGCTTTGGCTAGAACTCAGAGCAAGCAGACTCCAAAAGAAGATACCAAATGAGAGTGAAAATGGATGCTGGACAAAAGGGGTCAGATTCAAGTCCTATTGCCAGGGTAGAACCGACTAAGGCTTGAGTCACTATGAATGGTGCTGTTGGAAAGCAAAAGACTGGTTTGGGGGACAAGACAGAAACTGTCTCTGATCTCAGCAGCCTGTGGATAGGTTCTGCCATTAAGATCACTGATTCAGTTCTCAGGGAATGCAGGAACGTTCATTCCTATCTTGTAATTTACAGACCTGGGCACACAGTTTTAGAAATAATAAATTGTATCAATTCTCTTAGGCCTACCTTGGTGAGGTCCATGGTTAAGAGTTATGGGTTTAGAAAGGATGAACTAGTCACCTCTTCTGCTCCAGAGAATCTCAAGATTATGTCTCTGTTAAGTAGATGGAAGGGGATAAGGATTTGTGGAATATAATCTCTTGGGGTTTTAGGAAGTTAACAAATGGATTCCACTAACCTTTCAACTTTAGGATCTCTGCGAACTCAGTACATTCCTTGTTTTCCTGAGTTGGTATTTGAAGGAATGCAAGCAGAATGGTGGAATTTGAGCTACATTACCTATAAACACAGTCATCGCACGTAAGACCCTGGGTGCCAGCATGAGACTGACACTGCTCACATTGCTACCTAGAATATTCTCTACCTGAGTAAAGCCTGTGTACGTCATAAATGTTGAAGGCCTATCACCAAATTGGATTTGAGGATAGCACAGCAAGACTGTCAACCATTCTGTTCTCAGAGACATTTTGAGCTTTTTAAACATGAGTTTTTTAAAGCACCACAAACACTTTTGAATGCCTGTCCTGTAAAAGATACCTGCAGATATTGGACCAGCTGGACCTGACCTAGCTGCCCGTTGGAAAGTTGTTTTGTCAATAGGATACAGCTGTTTTGTTGTCCTCATTTATCCTTCCCAGCTGCCCCTCCGGTGGGTATTATTATCCCTGGTGTTAACAAGGGCCAACTTGCAGAAAAGTCTCAGCTTGAATGAACCGGTGTGCTGTTTCCTTTACAGTATATTCCAGGGCCTTCTTCACTTGTAGTCAGGCAGCAGTTGGAGAACTGGGAATGAGTCTGCATGCTGGGCTCCTGCCTCCTGGTGTCAGCTGTGTTTTCCTGCCACCTTAGGCCCTTCTGACACAAAACCCTCCAAAGAGAACCGCAGCCTTGAACCTGCAACCGAGATGCTGTATCAATCCCGTAGCATAGGCTTGGCTGGGTTTCGGGAGGACCAGGAGACCCCACCACCACTATCCTCGGGCGAGGTCATTGTAGAGAATCATATGTTTACTTAAAACCTAGAGGTCACAGGGGGACAGTGAGTGGGAAGGGTGACTTCCCCTCTTTCTCCATCTTGGCTGTCTGATGTCAAGTTGCAGCTTTTCTCAGCCTCTTCATTCGATTTTCACTCCCTGCCAATCCTGGACCAGAGGAGACCTCTGGCCTGGCGATACTGCGAATAAGCCTCCGCCTGCCCGCAGTGGGTCGGGCTAGGCTTGGAAGGGAGGGGCGCTGAGAGCGGGACGTGGCGGGTGACCTGGTAGGTGCTGCGCTCCGAGGTGCCAGGCAGCTGTTCCGGGCCGCAGGTGAAGGCGGCGACCGCGAGACGCCTCCGGAGCGGCCAAGGGCGGTGGCACCACGTGCTCAGCGGGGCGGGGCGGCGGGCGTGCCCTCGGAGCCGAGCGCGACCGCTGGCGCGGACGCGGCGAGCCCGGTGCTGCTGCTGCCGCACGCAGCCTCGGACTCAGTGCTGTTTCCTCCTTCGCTCGGTGCTCACAGGTGCCTCCTCCTGGACGGCGGCGGCGGCGGCGGCGCAGGGAGACGGCAGGCAGCGGCGAGATGGGGCCCCTCCGAGAGAGCAAGGTAAGGGGGACCCGGGTGTGCAAGCTCCGTGACAGCGTCCGAGGGTGCTTCAGTAAAAGACAGGGTAGGCACAGCTTGCCTAGGGGAGGGTCAGTTGAGAGATGGACCCTGGCGTTCAGAGTCTAAGGAATGAGTGTAGCTGGGTAGAGCTGAGAAGTAGAGGGTCATCCGATAGTGACGGGATATGGCAGAAGGGGAGGTGGCACTACAGGAAGAGATTTGGGGGATTAATATGAGGATTTAAAAGATTGACTATAGAGGGTTAATCCTAGCCCCTGAAGCTGTGGCTTGAGATGAAGCTTTTAGCTGGTGTCATGTGTTTGCCTGAGTGTAATAGGCAAAAGGAATTTGATGTATTTGTGACTGAGAAATAAAGACTGAAGCCTGACAGTGACCCAGCTCAGGAGTGTGCCAAGCAGAGTGACTAGCGTGGGATACCTGCTGGGTGACTGATGGGCTAGACAGACCCAGAGGCTGGGTGTGGCTTCCAGCCTCAGGATGGCACTGATGCCTGAGCCAAATTCCAGTCTGCAAGGGGTTTTCCCTGTGGAGGCCTCTCGGAGGTGTTCATTTTGGCCTTGACCCTTCCTGGTAAGCTTAGGAAGTAAGTAGAAGGTCATGTTGGGAAATGACATTTACTACTTTAGCCAAAGCTCTCTTTCAGTTACAAGGGTTGGAAGGAGCTGTGGAATTTTTGCAATATATATATATTGCTCTTCCTGGGAGCTTAACACTGCCAAGTAGTGGTGTCCCCAAAAATGCTCTATTTGAAATTCTCTCTCCTAGATGCTATTCAGCCTTCACCCCTTTCAGTCTCAGTTTCTCCATCTGTGTAGAAGTATTTCAATAATTCCCTGCATTGCAGATTGGGGTGTAAAGATCCATTAAATGAGCTAATGGTGGAGAAAAACTTATTTTTTTACAATATTTGTGTGGGGGAGGGGTAGTGTGGGTGTCATGGCATGTGTGGATGTCAGAGAAAAACTTGCAAGTGTCCTCTTCTATCATGTGAGTCACAGGGATAGAACTCAGGTGGGCTGGCTTGGCTATAAGCACCTTTACCTACTGAGCCATCTTGAATGTCAAGAAAAGGGACTTTTAAATTGAAAACATTGTCAAAATATAGTTCTTATGCAATTTGTAAAAGCCAAAGTGTGGCAAGGTCTTAAAAAGGCATTTCTAAATAGAGAAAATTTTCTTGTCCTGGTCGTCTGTCCTTTTGGAAAAACAAAAGCTAGATGTGATGTAAAAGGTGGAGCCATTTTCCTGGGTATTGGATGTGTTTGCTTTTCTGTTGGCAGCAAGCCTTGTGTACCAGGTTATTAATGAATAATTAAGAGGCTGTCCGGAAGAGGAGGGATTTTAAAGATAAGTGTGTGTGATCCATTAGAAAAGAATTGTTCTAGGTCTACAGGTCTGGTGTGTGAGGAGACAGAAAAACAGAAGTGAAATTGTCAGCTAATTCGGGAATAACACAAGAGTCTAAAGGAAGAGACAAACCAATAAGCTTAGGTGCACTGTGAGAGCCTTTGAGAAGCTCTAGCTTGACTGTGATAGAAAGACAGAGTGTGGAGGTGAGGCAGAAATGGCATAGAGGTGTCAGATGGCATTTGTATGGGTGGCTTCCGTGTGTGTGTGTGTGTGTGTGTGTGTGTGTGTGTGTGTCCAGTAGACTTGCACTGGTGTTTGATATTCACAGGCGCAAAAGGGAGCTTAGTTCAAACACTGAGATACAGACTGCTGGACCATTCAGGGGGGGGGCTCAGTGCTCAGAGGTGTGACCTCTCAGGAACTGAGGCTTGCAAGGGCAGAGAGGAAATGATTGGTTTTGTTTTGTTTTGTTTTGTTTCCTGGCTTTCCAATTTGGAGAAGGAGCAGCGAGTGCAGCATCAGGAGAAGGAGATTTCCAGGAGCCGGATTCCCCGGTTGATTCTGCGGCCCCATCTGCCGCAGCAGCAGCAGCAGCAGCAGCATAACAAGGTTTCCCCGGCCTCTGAGTCCCCTTTTTCAGAGGAAGAAAGTAAAGAGTTCAACCCCAGCAGCTCTGGACGATCAGCAAGGACGATTAGCAGCAACAGCTTCTGCTCAGGTACACCAAGGCTGTGAGCCACCATGGCAGGAGAGATGTGACCTCACAATTAGAATTAGACTTCTCGCATCCCCAAGATACTTGCACTGCCCCTTTCTGGCTGTTGTAAGTTATCATTACAGCAGTTTTCTATGGTTCAGCCCAGTTAAATTTCTTACCATTTAGAATGTAAAATTCAACTTCTTTTTATAATTTTAAAGTGGTTGTTTTATTTATTTATTTATTTATTTTTCTTTAATTTTTTTTTTACAGTCCAGACTTTATCTCCCTCCGACTGTTTCATATCCCACACCTCCCCCGCCCCTTTCAATAGGAAATACCCAAACCCCCATCTCATCAAACCTCCCTACTCCCTGGGTCCCAAGTCTCTTGAGGGTTAGGTACATCTTCTCTGACTGAGTCCAGACCCTGCAGTCTTCTGCTGTATATGTGTCAGGGGCCTCATATCAGCTGGTGTATGCTGCCTGGTTGGTGGCTCAGTGTCTGAGAGATCCCAGGGGTCCAGGTTAGTTGAGACTGCTGGTTTTCCTATAGGGTCACCCTCCTCCTCAGCTTCTTCCAGCCTGCATTTTATACTAGCAATATCTATAATTCTATGTACTCTTGGTTATAAAATACCCCAAATAAACTAACTTCTAACAAATGAAATAAAGATCAAGGAGGATTATACTACAGGTCTGGCCCTGTGGGGGAAAACCGAGGCTTGTTACCAGCCAGACCTGATTCCCAGGATGGGCCGGAATCCCAGACTTACACTTAGATGGTATGTAATCTTGATCAGGTTGCTTAAGTCTGATGAACCTCAGTTGTTATAGTCATTAAATGGGACAATAAATACTGATTGAGGATTCCTTATCTAAAATGCTTGAGAACCTAAATGTTTATAGTTTTAGAGTTTTCAAATTTTGGAGTAGTATTGTGTATACATATATACACATATATATTACATATGTACATATATGTGTGTCTTTTATACATATAAATATACACTATATATACACACGTATACATGACACACACATATATATATGTATATATGGATAAGAGCAAAATCTAAACAAAGAATTTGTTAATGTTTCATATATACTTCATAACACATAGCCCAATGTATTTTTTAATGTACCTATTTTTATAAGAATTCTATGACCTTTGGTAATCATTCTTCTACTCATGGCCTATGGCTTTATGTCACTGCTCAAAAAGTTCCACATACACAGCATTTAGGATTTGGGTTATTTGTATTATGGATGCCTAACTATACCTCTTTTGTAGAGTTGCTGAAAGACTCAAAGGGATCATTTACCTAAGTGTTCCCCTAGCACAGAGGTGGTATTTGGGGGTCTTTAATATCTGATGGTTCTTAATGTCATGAACCATGTGTGTATCTTCCGCATGCAACTAAGTTTTTTTTTTTTTTAAGGTCAGAAGCATCTTTGAAGGGCACAGATCTCTTCATAGTTCCTCAAATGCCACTGGTACCAGTGGACAACACCTGGGGTGTCCTGGGAAATGCAACTTCAGACGTACAGCATGCATTCACAAAAGTTATATTGTAGATATGTAGCTGTCTACTGTCTAAATGTCTCTCCTCTATGAGGCCTCAAAACTATGGTTCATTCTAGAAACAGGTATCACAGTGTTATACTCTGAAATAAATTTCCTTCCATTAGAATGAAAAATGTAGTTAAAAGAAAACTCACTCCTAGCTACTTAGTACTCACTGAGGTGAAGAGGATGACTGGAAGCTACTGGACTCATGGTTATTTGCTTTAACACCATTGTGCAGTTCGGAGTTTACTCTGAATGAGTGTGCAGAGGGCATGACTTCCAGCTTTGTGTGTACTACTGGGCTCCACACTTATTCCATACTAACAGTCTTTGTGACTGACTTCAAGGTGAGTATTTGTCAGGAGATAAGTAGTTCCATACATACATATATATATACATATATATATATGTATATATGTGTATATATATTATATAGTCAAAACAAGTATATAATACAGTTTTATATATAGTTGTTTATATAGATAGTTATATACATATGCTGTCTATATAAAATTATATATACTGTATATATAAGGTTTTATATATAACTATATAGTCAAAACAAGTATTTTACTATACATAGTTTTTATGTAGTATATAAATATATATAGTTATATATAATATATAAACTATGCAAATATATAAATATAATATATAACTATATATAACTATATGTGCAGTGATATATATAGTTATATATTTATATGGTTATGTATATAAATATATGCAGTTATTAATAGGTTTATATATATACATAGTTTTATACATAGTTGTTTTGACTATATGTAACATATATATGTATATAGCAAATATATATTATAAAATATAAAGCCAAACAAATAACACTGTTAGTGTTGATTGAACCAGTCTCTCCTAGACCCATTTCCAGAATCACCCCTTCTTCCCTGAAGACCTGTCCCTCATGAGGACCATAATAGTAGACATGAAAATCGAAAGGGGATATTGATTCTTCTGCCATTAACTAGCTGAGAATTGAGTGGTAGACACATATAATTATGGGTGTCTACAAACCAGCCTTTCGATCCTTGGCCTTGTGCCTCATCTCCAGATAGGGCCTTCCACTCCCTCTTCTCTCTCCAGCTTGCTGTGCTGGCAATTCCCCAAGGTTTGGGTCTGATGCCTTCCCCTGTCTTACTTCCCTTTCCTGCAGAGCACTGATGAGCTCTACAAAGCTTCTGAGTCCTGCTCTGACTGAAATTGACAGCAGCAAGGCCTTTGGGGGATGTTAATGATGCTTTAGGAGGTCAGTCGGCTGGTGGAAAATAAATGGGTTTGGTTCTGTGGGGAGTAGTAATGCTGCAGGCAGTGAGGTAGAGAATGTAAAACATGTCCAGCCAGCAGGGGGAATAGCTGGTTTTAACCTAGACACTGGAACACAGAGGCCATATTCTAGCCTCCCTAGTCAGAGCTGTTAAACCAGACAACAAAAGACAAATGTTGATACGAGTTCAGAACTGCCATTATTTGTCAAAATGAAACCATTGGAACATATAACAATGGTCAGCCACCAAAGCTTCCAGCCTTGAATGAACCTCTCAACATTAGTATTTGTTTGTTCAGAGTTCTTACATTCAGTACTGTGAAGGGACCATAGAGAGTTAAAAGAAATTCTAATATTTGGAACAGAAAATTTAGAGGAAGGTGTTACTTAAAATGTCCTTCCTGAGAAGTTTAATTTAAAAATTATACTTTCATTTTCCCAAATTTGGTATCAAAGGCATTCATTGTGAAGAACATTATCTATTCTAAAATATCCAACTTTTGCTTCGATATTTTAGAATAGATAATATTCTTTACAATGAATGCCTTTGATAATACATGTACAAGATAATAAATTTATATATTGCTAAAGTTACTTAATATAAAAAATTACTCCTTATTTTGATAAACTGGCATTTCTATTGTTTGTATAAAACCAAATATTTTCATAGTAGATGGCCCTTATTCTCTGACAAAACTATGAGAACTCTCTTACTGTTTCCTGTACTCCAGGTACGTGTTTCCCAGCTAATTTTGTTGATAGTGAAATTAAAGTCTGACACCATTTCCAAAGTGACCTGCATACCTCTACCTAGGGTCTCTTTTCCACCCCTGACTCCACCACATTTCTTCTGTCCTCTCAGAGGAGCCTTGGCAAAGGAGCATTTAATGACTGGATAAGAATATGCTAATTTGTATGTTGTGTATATCTAATTTTGGAGGGAAAGGGTTATGTATGACATTTTGCCAATCATTTGGGGCATGTCCCCAAAGAGCTTTTCTCTGAGTGGCTGCTTGTGGGTGGAGTCCTTGAAAGTGAGCCTATGCTTTGCATTTCATCAGTGTGCAAGAGTTTTTAGACATGGGCATCATCTCTAGAGCTAATCTAGAGTAGACACTTGAGAACAGTTCACGGATTCTTAACTTTATGTAAATAATCCACAGGAAGGAAGTACAGTTAATATTGTTAATATGAACAAAATACCTGCTTTCATGTGCCTCTATGAAGCCAATGTTTGTTTCACTTAGAACATGGTTTTGACATTACATCACCATATCTCTGTCCAGGCCATCTTCCTTGTTTCTAAGGTGGCCAAAGAAGGGTGAAGCCCACAACGGCAATTTGTGTTTTGAGTGTGTCATCTGTCTATGGAATCTAGGTTTCTATTTTTTTTTTCCTTTTGGGGGTGGTTGTAATAGGTGCTTTTATTTATTTATTTTAATTTTTTCTTTAAATTCTTTTTTTTTCTCTTTACTTTTTGAAACTATAACATAATGTCATCATTTACCCTTTTTCTTTACTCCCTACAGTCCCTCCCATATACCCTTTTTCAAATTTGTGGCCTGTTTATTTATTTATTTATTTATTTATTTATTGGTGGAGGGAGATGAGGAGGTATGGCTGTGGCTTTTTGTTTGATTGGGTTTTGTTGTTGTTAGTTTGGTTATTAATGCTTCATTTGTCATTTTGTTATGACCCTGGCCACCATTAGGAAATCTGGTGACTTAAGTAAATGTGAGGAATGGCCATCAGTCACCTGCCATAGTTAGCAGCCTGCTGTGCATCCCTCCTTGCTTAGTTGAGGCAATAATTACCCCCTTAGAATTGGAGGCAGATGGGCTGGTGAGGTTTAAGCTAGTTCTCCATGGGGTGCCTTGTAAACATGACAGGTGGAACAGATTATGCATATAGAACACTGGTTGTTTTATGAGAGACTAGTAATTTCTAAGAATTACCTCTGATGTGCACGTGGAGATGAACTACATGAGCAAGTTAACACGAGTTCTATTAAAGAAAGCTTATATCAAAGAGTCAAAATCATACTTGCTTTGCCATCTAACCTTAAGTGAGGTACTTGCAGAAAGCATTTGAGTTTTTACAGTGGCTTGGGTGAAATCTTTGACTGGCACTGACCTCAAGGTAATTGTTTTGCTGTTTGTGGCAGAACAATTAAGGCAAATCATAATCTGACTAACCCTGCTGCGGTATGACAAAGCCTTCAGAAATTTGCCAGGCCTTGCCAAGCAGAAATATTTCTGCTTTGCTTTCGTCTGGCTTGAGGCAACTTAGCATCTGGATAGAGTGAACCTTTGAACATGATGATTAGAATTGAAATGGGCTGCATCAAGTGACATGAACCACAATACCAAATTATGCTAGCAGTGAATGACTGCCAACCTGCTGTAAACTGCAAAACAAACACCCTAAGAACTGAAGATCATGGGTCTGGGACATAGACCCTACAGCATAATGTACTTTTCAATGGTATAACTTCTTCAGTCACATAAGTATATACCTAGTGGAATAGGTTGTAAGTGTTGATTATATAGGCAGTATTTCTTTGGACATGTTGTTACAGACAGCAAAGGATAAGAAACTTTTTCTATTCAAATTTTTTAAAATCTTCAGCAATGGAAGCTGATGAATGTAACCATACTGAAGGAGATGAGCCACATCTAAGGGTAGAAGAGCGTCCCCAACATGAAGAATCTGTGCATTCATTCTAAAGCACTCACCAGTATGTTATTTGCTCTGAAGTTCCCAGTAAAACTTACAATTGTTTAAAATGTGGACATTTGAGGTCCCACCTAAACCTGTCATCCCGGACTTTGAGAGCCTGTAAATCTGCATTTTACAGGATTACTGGCTTATTCTCATGCAGGCCAAAGCCTCAACCTCAAAAGTTTATAGTCTGTGTCATGTGGGTGGATGTAGGCACGGGGTAGACATTGATGCACAAAGTCACGGTATAAAATACACAAATATCAAAGACGGTAGATTTGGTGGCCATGAGCTATGGGGCAAAAGAAATGCCTCCGTCTCCCCATGAGCTACAGTTCCTGACCCTGTGTAGACAAACTTCACATCCACAGTCTTGTCAATAATACTTATATTTGTATAATGGATTTAACTGGTACCCAGATGGTAGAAAAATAGAGACGAGGAAAAAGGATTTTCTTACTTTATTTTCTCGGAAAATCTCTGGCTTCACTGTCTGTAGCTAAACTTTTTATTCTCTTGTTTTCTTTCTTCAAGATGGGAATGATTTGTAGCAGACTGTAAGTATATGTAGCACACCTAGAACAAAGTCTGGGAACTCTATGGCTACAGTGAAAGAAGTCAAGGAAGAGAAACAGATAGTTGTGTGTATTAGAAACCCATCATTTTACGTGTTTATCCAGTAGGCATTTATTAAATGCTTGCTGCAGATGAGGACTTGTGCTAAGGTAACAGGAATGTATAGAGCACAACAGGGTTTAAAAAGACCATTCATTTTATCGCCTTAGCTAGGATGCATAAGCAATAGGCTAACAAACCTTTGGATGGCACACCACACTGTTCCCTTTACTTGCCCATTTAATGTCTGTACTGTCCAGCAGGCCATTAAACAGGGGTCAGGGAAGGCCACCTGAAAGAGAGCGGGGGTGGGGGGTGAGACAGGCAAAGACGCAAAGAAATGACAATGTCTATAGTCTGATCAGATCGCAATTTTTACTTTTTCACACACAGGTTATATACACAAAAAGGCAGGATGTGGGGAAGGGGATGACACAGGAGCATAGGTGTCCAAGGGGAGTACAGATATCTTCCAGAACAGTGTCAGCTGGGTGAAGGTTCAGGGGACAGATCACTGTGACTCCACCTATGATTCGCCTATGTTCTTATCTAAGTTGGTACTATCCACCAAGGCTACCTATCTACAAAGTCTGTGTATTCAGCCTGGCAATTTTCCACCAAAGCTGCTTGTTTACAATAGCTTCTAGGCATCTGTTTCAGTGTTTTTCCACAGAGACCCAAGACTTTGTGTTAGCAGGCATGTATGTCAGGCCTATTGCTGATTTTAGGCCTATGGCTGATTTTAGGCCTTCAATGTATAAGCAGGGCTGCCCCTGACAAATGTCCTTGTCCCTTTTACCTATATCCATATACACTCTTGGCCTGAATTTGAGCTTGTTCCCCCACTTTATTTCAACATTGGCCTTTCATATTTCCTAAGTCCAACGTTTCAAAGAAGAAGCATTAGTTAGCATGGTGTACTGAATAAACATAAACTTTGGCATCAGCAGAGCTCGATAAAAGCATGAAATGACACAGGAAGCCACTTTGACTAGATTGGGAAAGGCTTACGTGCCATGCAAAGGCTTGACTGTGAGATTAAGTGTCCATTCAGGATCCAGATCAATGACATAGACTGACAAAAGACACTGGAGGGGACTTTAAAACTATATGATATATGTGATACATCTACAGGCACCCAGAATCTTAACAGCAGAGCCTTAGAATTAGTTCCGTAACGCAGATTGCATGTCTCAATAGCCAACTATGGCTCATGGGCTCCTATTTTGCAGTTCTTAAGTATCTTGCAAAACCAGTGAAAGGTTTTCAGCAGGAAGGAGTTCTGGTCAATTTTCTAATTTAGAAAGCTCTCTCTGTTTCTGCGGTGGACAGTGGATAGAAAAGACATGAGATAATGGTATAGTGCTTGCCTGGCTTTGTAGCCACTGCCACGGTACAAGCGATGGTGAATCAAGTGCTAGGTGTGAACTTTGGAACCACAATAAATAGCTCTTGGATACCAGTTGCATGTGGAAGGGAAAGAGATCTTGTCTTGATTTCTATTAAATGAACACAAGGGAATAGCAGAATTGGGAAGAAGAAAGAAGTCAAGTGTTAATTGTTCAGATTACACTTTATTGCATTTAAGAAACAGAACCCCTTAATACAGTTTGAAAATAGCAACAGCTGAAGTCTGTAGATGGGTGTGTGGAGAAGGAAGTTTAGAGAGCCATGAATATTACACCATCTGGAGAAACATGCATAAGTGGAAACCAAGATACCACCACCATGCCCAAGGCTGCACATCAGCAGAAAGAAAGATCCATAGCAGTGGTGGCTCTAATCCCACGGGGAGGAGAGTTTCCAGAGGAAAGGAACAAGGAGGTTCAGGTGCAACAGCAAGAGTAGAAAAAGGTAGCATATGGCTCACTAGTCAAGAGCAAGTACGCCCTTGCAGAGGACCCAGGTTCAGTTTCTAGAACCCACATCAGGCAACTCAAAATTGCCTATAATTCTAGCCTGAGGGGACCCAACACCCTGTTATATACCTTCTTGTGCAAGAAACATAAAACTTAAACCACTGTATTAAATAGTTATCCAAAAGCAGACATCAATGATGTCAGGATGATAGACCAAAAATAAAGTAGAAAACTGTTGGGGAGGCTGAGACCCAAGAGAATGCTGGCCCATAGAGAAAGTGCAGACAGTTGCTCCAAAGCTTAAACTGAGGTGAGACTAAATAAAACATTTGTAATAAGTATTGGGTCATTATCAAGTGACACATACTTGATAAAGGTTTTAGAGAACAAAGGAAGAGAAAGAGATGCTAAAAATAAAAACATGTATGAGGCTGAAATCTAGTACATTGATAGAAAGCTATTCCCAACCAAAATCTGAAAGTTAGCAATTATTTACGCACAACATCCAAAACATTTTCAAAATCTAAGATACTTCTGGACCCAAGCATCTTGAAAAAGATATACTTAGGCTGGAGTAAGAAGTCATGACATGCAATACAGATGCTAGGTCATTTACCAGTGCTACACTTCTATCTTATTGTATGACTCTCTAGCATGCTCTATGCAGAAGCAGTATAGACCTCTGTACTGTGCCCAATCCATAAGCACTTTATAATCTGGGAACAGGAGGAGGGAAGAATTATCACCAATTTGAGAAGGTCTGTTGGGAAGGGAACCCAATTATAGACATCCTTGAAGTAAAACCCAGTGTCCACACTAATGCTTTGTCAACTTAAGCTGCCATTCCTGTGTTGGGGAGTGCAGTGTCTCCAAACACCAACAGAAATAAGCTCCACAAAGAAGTCACACTCACTGCTGTGGGTTGCTGGTAGAGAGAGAGAAATTCAGGAAATACTTCCCTCAAAAATTGGCATATAAAGGCTTGGATGCTGTGTAAGAGTTTGAGAAGCAGATAGTGGCCTGACAGAAAGGGAAATCAATGTATGTAAAAGCCCTTACATGCATGTATGTAAAAGTCTTTAAAGTGCTCACCATATGAAGGGAACTACTGTGAGAAATACTGACTTCCCTAATGCTTCTTGTTCAGTCTACGAAAGCGTGCACAAAGCCAGCCAGCAGCTCAAGGTACAAGCCTGAGACTGTTCAGCTCTCTATTTCCCAGGCTAACTTGACATCAGCCACCTCCACACTTCACCTTCAGGTGCTTTTATTGTGAGAAAATTCCATCTCCAAGCTGTCAAATTGGAGACACAGAGAAGATCAAATAGACACAGCTACTAGGCATGCTTCTGTTTATGATAACTTTCTTGATTTTCAGGCAAACTAGTTGCTTCAAAGTTCCCTTGCTGTTCTACTAAGCTGTGTCCTATTTTGAAGGTGAAATTCAGCCCTTTCTACATAAGAAAAAAGCCTCTGACTGGGTAGTGCTCAGACACTGGTGGATCAGCAGTCTTGCCTGGGAGTCTCTTTAGGGTGGTTGCCTTGGCTGCAAGAGGAGGCCAGTGGTTTATCTTTGTAGAGAACCCAAACCACTTGGCAGTATATACCTGAATTCAGTCTGAGGCCCGGGCTGTACTCATCCCGTCCCAGCAGAGCCTGCCTCCTTCCCTTTGGCCTGCTTCTGTGGATTTGTCTGGGTTCTTTCTCTTCAGTAACTGACTGAATCATCCTCCTGTCTTCTGTGTGGTTACCTATGTGGCTGGGATTCCCATGAAACACTAGTCTGACTCTCAGAATTCTAAAAAGGCCTGTGGATCTTCTAGATCTAGGCAGGAGGGATTCTTAAGTTCAGTTAAGAAAAAGTATTCAAATTTAATTGAAAATTGATGAAAGGCATTCCTTATTAAATATGGAAGGGCATCTATCAGAGCAGGTATGGTTTCATTTCTAAAATTGTTTTTGTCTTGCTTCTTGCCAGGCTGCACTCACTATTCTATTCGCTGAGCTGGAGCAATAACAATGCTAGTGGGGCCCTGACAGTGCATGCTACCCAGCACCCGCATCTGCCATCACTTGTCAAAATACAGAAATCTCTTTCATTTGTGCCACTGTACGATGACACAATAACCTGAGGACCGTCTTTTATAGAAGCCATTCTTCTGTAGGCACACATTTTGTATCTGAGTTTTGCTTTATGACAGTTAAGAATTAGACTACATAGGACCATGTTTCTTTCCTCATTCTCCTGTTTTCTTTTTTCTTATTTTTAAAGAAGGTAAGCTGGTTGTGTGCCTCAGTAGTAGAGAATCTGACCAAGGCCTGACTTCTCTCCCCTATCTCTAGCACCAACCAGTATAAGCATACGTTTGGGCTGGAAAGATGGCTCAATGGTTAAGAGCACTTGCTGCTCTTCCGGAGGCCCCAACTTAGATTCCCAGAAACCACATCTATAACTCCAGCTCCAGCCCACATGCAGACACAGGCACATATACATAATTAAAATAAAACAATCTTAATCAAAAGTAAATATGATACATATCATATTACCTAAAATCATCATTTTTACCAACTATTTGAAGTTTCAAATGATGATCTACACAAAGAACATTCCAGTTTTTCCTCTTTTCTTCTGTTTTATACTTTGCATTATTTTGGCCACCACTGTCATCAGATCTTTGGTATTAGAAGAACTAGAAAGCAGGGCAGGGGCAGTATGTTGCTACAGCGCAACTTACTGTGACGCAGGCAACCCCAGAAAGGTTTAGAGCTTCTTCGATATTGAGTTCTAGAGACTGAGAACTGGATTCCTGGTCTGTTTCTGTCTCTCTTCTCTTCCTATTCTTCCATATATGCTTTTTTAAACAACAAACAAACAAACAAATAACCCCTGAGGCTTGAACAAGCCATGAGCCAGAAATGGTAAATAAACTGACATTGCTAAACAGAAAGATCTGTTACTACCTAAAGCAATGGTTCTCAACTTGTGAGTCCTGGCCCCTTGAGGGTTGAGCTAGCCTATCACAGGATTCTCCTAAGACCATTGGAAAACACGGAGATTTACATCACAGTTCACAAAAGTAGCAAAATTACAGTTAATGAAGTAGCAAAAAAAAAAAGTGATTTATGGCTGGGGGTCACAACAAGATAAACTGTATCAAAGGGTCGAGCATTAGAAAGGTTGAGAACCACTGGCCTAAGACTTCTGTAACAGCTGGATTCAGCATTTCCCCTACCAATCTCACCTGGATCTCCAGTTTTGTAATGTAAGCCCCTTCTTTCCCAGAACATCTAGGTAAATATCCTCTTACTATATTAAATGTTTTCCCTCCAGTCTCCTTTTCCAGGGACAAGTTAAGCAACTTCAGTCTTGTGAGGGAAACCATGTCACAGGCCCCTCTTTCATACAATGAACAGACTTTTTCCTGTACAGGCCCCTGTCCTGCCCAGTACTTCACCCAGGGACTTTTAAGGGAACTCAGGGCTCCAAACTAGCCCAGAAATCCTGGGAATGTTCACTTGTGAGATGATTATTTTTGTCTCCAAGAAACAAGGGAAGCATCCATTAAATAATTATCCCAATCTCCGCTTGTTCTGGGAAACACTGGTTCCCTGACTGAGGGTGAGGTGCTCATCTGAGTTACTTAGATAAGCCTTGTCTATCAGCATCTGGAAAGTTCCACAGCATTAAGAGAAAACAGTCTCTGTAGCCCCACTTTTCTGCAGCTACTATCCAATTCCTTTGTGTTTCTTTACAGGAATTTGTCACCAGAACTCTTGTCTCAACAATTTGCCATCAAATAGTGTGTGAGTGGCCACGCTGGCAAATCTTATAATCCCTTGTCTCCCTCCGGTTCCCATGGCCTCCCAGTGATGCTCAACACACTGTCTTCCTCTTGGGCTTCTGTACCCCTCCCTCCCCAGTGGCCTGTCAGGTTATTCTATAGGCACTCTATTCCTACCTGACAGGCTTCTTGTTTATACTACACTCATGGCCTTTAGATGGGTATTTGCCTCTGACCTTTCAGTCCTAAAGCAGGCACACAGCATACTGTTGAAGGGGACTCTGGCCTTGCCTATCTGGATTTAGACCACAGCTTTACCCACTCACTAATTACAAGCTAGGGGAGGTGCCACTCTTGTCCATGCCCAGGAATCCTGCTGACAATAGTGACTCTCTGAAGGGGACATCGGATTAAATTAGTAAAGATCTGTGCTAAGTGCTTAAAACAGTACTTGATACTTACTATCGAGTTGTGCTATTACCAATGACTTCTGTTCCTCATTAGCACAAACCAGATGTTTGTCATTTCATGCTTAATGTGTTGAGATACTTGAGATGAGCTCAACCATTGCTACATCCCTGCACATGCCTGGGCTTCAGCCTTCCTTAAGCCACAGTAGCATTCATTGTCCCCCATCAGCTTCCTGTCACTATCCTTAAAGGGCCATATCTTTTGTCATCTCAGAAGGGTTTTTAACACTCTTGTTCACTTTGCTTGGAGTTATTCTACCTATCTATTCTCTAAGTTTCAGTTTGTTCCTCCCTCCTTTTTTTGTTTTCTTTTCCTCCCCCCACTCTCCCCTCTCTCTGTCTCTCCCTCCCTCTTTCTTTTCTTCCCCCACCCCACCACCAGTCTCACCTCAAATGATCTCTTTAGGATCTTTCCATGACAAGCTGTCTAATGAGGCTCGTCCGCATTAGATTATGCCATCCAGTGTGCTTCATTAATAGTACATTACACTCCTAAGTACCCTCTTTACATATTTTCCCACTTGCTTGTGTAATATCTCTCCTCACTACCACAGTGTGAACTCTTTAAGGGAAAGCTCTAAGTACTGGTCATCATGGCATCTTATAGAATACTTGGTACACTAGGAAATCAACTATTTGTCGTTATAAGAGAGGATGGGTGGGTAGATGGTGTTATTATTTCTCAATACTGAACACTGTATTTTTTCTGAAGTAAAATTCGTGTAGAATCTTATACAGTTGTGAGTTCGTCCTATGAAAAGATGCTAATATTGCATGAATAAATAAAAGCTCTAGTAAAAAAAAAAATAGACTGCCCAAGTATGCTTTCTGCATAAATCACTCCATGGGTGGAGGCAGGAACACTGCCTTCACAGAAATATGGAAGCATTTCTTGCCTCAAATTTTTGTGGTCTGCTTATTATGAGATGACTGCTTTCTGATAGATTGCTTTGTCTGTTTTTAATATGAGCATTTTGGGAACTGCTGACATTTCCTCTCAGAACAGGCTTGGAAAGGAAAGGAAAGGAAAGGAAAGGAAAGGAAAGGAAAGGAAAGGAAAGGAAAGGAAAGGAAAGGAAAGGAAAGGAAAGGATGTATTTTAAAGATACATGTTTTTCATGCAACTCTAAGTCAACTGCTTAATCTCTGTAACTGAGAAATTCTCTTCTCAGAGCACCGGGTCCTATACATAATAATTATATCCTATAATTGTTACAATTATAGGGTAGACATGATTGTGCTACTTTCTTGCCTCACCTATGCCCTTAGGTGTATGCTATCTGGTTAGATTCCACAGGGTCTATATTAACCATGAATTAAAGCTTTGATATTCTATGCATTTCTCAAACTGTCTTCAAAAGTACAGTATTTGGAACAATTGTGTTAGCAGCATCTGGCACATAGTAGGTATTCAATAACTGTTTGTTGAATGAATATCAATCGATGATTCTTTGTGAGAATAAAGCAAACTCCATATTATTCCAAGTAATGCTTCCTTACAATGACAGTGATTCCCCTTTAACATATACAACTGAACCCTGAACAGCATCCAAGCATATCTGAATGTCTCAAGACATTTGGATACAAAAATTATATTTTCTTCTGACTGATGTTAAATTTTAATGTGTCTTCTGGAATTATTTAGTTCAAAATTTTGCAAAGCAAATGAGCTCTGAGATCATCTATATTCAAATAAAGGGCAGGAGGTTTAGAGATATACTTCTTATACTTTAACAGAATATTTTATTTATAATTCCTCAGAGTTGGTGAGGGGGTGTTATTGTTGGTTTTGTTTGGTTTATTTTTGATTTGGTTTGGTTTGTTGAGACAGGTTTTCCCTGTGTAGCCCTGGCTGCCCTGGAACTTAATTTGTAAATCAGGCTGGCCTCAAATTGAGAAATTCATCTGCTTCTGCTTCTCAATTGCTGGAATTAAAGGCCTGTGCTACCACATCCACCTCTGAGAGCGCATGTTTTAATGTTGTAAAATTCTAACAATTCTATGTAATTGGTACTAGGACATTTAAGTAAGGCTTGGCCATCATAGCTGCTATCAAGTGTGTTTGGTGGCTGCTAGGCATACTTGTTAAGTATCAGGAAATTTTATATTACATATTTACACACACATGTAAACATTTTCATGATATTAAGATTTTAGAAGTATAAACTAACTTGCCATATATTAAAAGAATTATTTAAAAGAATATTCAGTTCTTTTAAATTTCTATGTAAAACCACTTGAAACATATTAAAATGACTGATTTTCTAAAAATTATAATAAAATAATAGTTACTATTTAACCTTAACACTGAACTTTGTAATGAATTCCAGAAAGATTTAATAAAAATGAAACTATAGTCATCTAGAAAATAGTGTGGCTCTTTATCTAGTTGATCTTTAAATATAAAAAAATATTCTAAGCATTTACAAAGGTGCTGGGTGTGGTGATGAATGGCTTTATTCCCAGCAGTTGGGAGACAGAGGCAGGTGGATCTCTGTGAGTTTGATGCCAGCCTGGTCTACAAACCAAGACCAGGAGAGTCAGGGCTCTGTTACACAAGGAAACATGGTCTCAAAAAAATTATTGAAAGAAAACACAAATGAACATTTGTAGAGACTTTGCAAAATAGGAAATATTTGAATGTTCAAAGGATTATGAAGGAAAAGTTAAAATAGTGAGTTAATGGCATATATATTAAATTATATATATTATATATAAAGTATATATATTATATATTTTTTTAAGAAAGTCTGAATGCTCAAATAGAAAAGACATGAACAAGTCATGGGCTATGTACAGAAAGACAACAATCCAATATATGAAATACATGAAGCTTTACTGACAAAAGCATGCAAATTACAACATCAAAGCATCATGTGTATTATTAATGTGAGAAATTATAAGCAAGAGATTATTGTCAAAAATTCAGCAGGATATTAGAGTACAGAAATATAAATTATCTCAGTTTATGGAGACTGCAGTAATTCTATTAGACATGTACTCTACATGCTAATCAGACTTGGCTGAAAATATATCTATAAGATGCAAAAGCAATTTTAACAATAATGACAAAAATGGAAGCTTAAAATACGCTACAAAATGGAAATGGTCTTTAAAAATCCATATCTTATCTATGTTGAATAGACTTAAAGGTAATACATTTAATAAAATAGAGTTAAAAATAATAAAAAGTAATAATACTTTAAAAATTAAATAGATAAACCTGGTAGCATGTTTCTTTTTTTTTTTTTTCATCCCAGCACTAAGGAAACAGAGGTAGACAGATCTCTGTGAGTTCAAAGCCAGACTAATCTACAGGAGAGGGTTTGGCCAAGCAGGACTAAGTAGTGAGAACACATTCCCCCCAAAATAAAAATAAACAAGAAATGAGTTACATCAAAACTTTTAAAAGCATACTCAAAATCATACTAGCACCGTATTATATTCTCATTGTCAATTTCATCCCTATTAAAATGCGGTTGCTAACGTGTTACATCTATTCTGTTACTCATTTTGAAGCAAATCTCTAGGCATCATTTACTACACGTCTCTTCACATGCCCCAATACCACTTACTAATGCATGTAGGCATTTTCTGATGTAATCACAGAACTATTTAAATCACTAATAGAATTAACATAATGATATAGAACATGGAGATATCCCCAATTGTTTCAGAAGTGTCTGTTTACTTCCTCATGGTAGCATATTTGGTGAAAAAACAATTAGTGAATATTTTCAACTTTGCTGAGCAGACAGCGTTTGCTGCAGCACCGCTAGGAAGCCGCCCTACACAATGTAGATGAGCAGGGTAAAGTGTCCCAATGACGCTTTGTTGTTATAAGCACTCACAATTAGATTTGGCCTGCAGGCTGGAGTTGCCAATGATTTACTGTGTATTGTGGAGGATGAACATTAGCTTTAAAATGTTGATTAGATGTAGGGACAGTTTTATATGTGTGGCAAGAATGCTTCATAGGGAGTCCTTTGTTTGTAGTGTGGGGGACACTGTACTTGGAAGATGAGTGTCTATTATTGAGTTACATCCCCAGTCTCCTTGAAGCTCTCAGGTCCTTAGAGGATGCATACTGATCAGCAGCATGGTATTGATGATTCCAAGTGGGTAATTTGGAGAATGCCTGTTCTTACTGTAAATTTTAGCTCTTTGTCTATGACTTCATTCCTTAAGCTTATTGCCTAACTCAGTTACTTCATTACAAGTTGCTTAAAAGTAATTTTCTATTATTCTGCCTACTTTCCTTAGCCAAAATGCTTTTATAAGAAGAAAATGGACTTTCCAAAGGATTTTTATGTCCACTGAATGAAATACAGCATATATTGCTTGCTTTTTGCCGTCAGTATGTCTGATGATTTTTGTTTTCCTTTGAATGGACAGTTTTTGTTGGAGTCAGTGTCCATGTAGACCAAGCTAGGCTCAGATTTGCTGTGTAGGCAAGTATGACCTTAACTTTCTGATCCTCCTGCCTCCAACTTCTGAATGCTAGGGTCACAGACTTTGACCACCAAAGCTGGTGAACCACGAAATGCATATCAAACCCAGGGCTTGGCACATCCTAGATAACCCCTGACCTACATCCTAGACCCTAATGGAAAATGTCCTACAATATTCCTTCCATGCTTTCTGGAGTATTTGAAGAATGACGAGGACCTTTCTCTGCTTATGTTCATTTTGTCTGTGTAAAAATTAATTCACAGATTTTTTTATGTTATTGTTATCACTCATTTCTACTCATTACTCTTTCTCTGATCCAGCCTCCCATCCTTGACTAAAGGAGCCCTATTTTGGTCTTGTCAGTATTCCATAGCTTCTGTCTTGCTAAGCTATCAGGCTCCAGGTGAAAATGCTCCCCGGCATAGTAATAAACCTCTATATTAAGATTCATTAAAATTTTTATAAACAGCAAGCAAGTAAAGCATATTTGTTGTTATGGTTTCTAATCTAATGAATCAAATAGGCCAAATTGTTCTTTTTTTTTCTAGGTAAACATTACAATTTTTTAATTATTTATTCACTTATATGCCCTAAGTACTAATCTTTAAATTGTTAAGTTCAATTAAAGTTTTTAACATCAACAGATGATTTTTTAAATCTTTTTAATTTTGTAAATTCCCATAGCACAACTAAAATAAGATTAAAATTACCTTATAAAAATACATAAATTTTTTTATACTTGTAGGCAGTCATATAATTTTAACTATACTGAATGTTCTCAGAAAACAAAATGTCTCCCCCTACCCAAATAAGCTTTTTAACATCCAGGCAGTAGAACTATAATAGCTCCAAAGTTCCCCCAGCTATCGTTACAGACCTTACAGACTTTTTTTCCCAGTCAACAGTGTGGAAACTACTGTGGGTGTGTTTCTTTATTTGTTACCATGCTTTATATAGACAGCAACTTCCAAGGGTAACCGAGACTCTCAGTATCTTTCCCCTGTTCTTAATTCCATCTGGACAAATGCTAAACAACTGAAAAATCACAGCACCACCACCACTACCACCATCACCACCACCACCACCACCAACAACAACAACAGAAGTACCTCTGGTAATCCTCCTGCCTTAGCCTTGGTTTGTTGGGTTTTTGTTTGTTTGTTTTAGCTTGTTTTTTTTGTTTTTTGTTTTGTTTTTTTTTGAAACAAGGTCCCTCTCTATAGCTCTACCTGTCTTGGAACTCACAATGTAAACCAGGCTGGCATTGAACTTAGATATCCACTTGCCTCTACCTCTACCTCCAGATTTCGGGGATTAAAGACATGTGCCACCATGCCTGGCCCCTGACTTAGCCTCTTAAGTACTCTAATTTTAGATACGTGATACCAAGATTGGTAGACCCATTTCTTAACATATAAGTTAAACAGAAAATTTAAATTATTCTACTTTATTGTAGGTGGTGATCACTTGGGTATAGTCTTAAGTAGGATTGCTTTTGCCTAACTTGTAACAGTGGCCATCTTGGACCTATCTAGTGCAAATTCAAATCACAGACCCCAGAAGAAAATTACCCCATCCTTTTAAATAAGTCTCATTTCTTAAAGTAGTCCTGTTTTTTTAAATATAAGAGCTATGCTTGTTAGTTTTTATTGCCAACCTGACACAACCTAGAGTCATGTGAGAAGAGTGAACCGAAACTGAAGGTTGCCTATATCATACTGGCCTGGGAACACTTTCTTGATTGTTAATCGATGCAAGAAGGCCCAGCCAACTGTACCATCCCAAAGCAGGCAGTGCTGGATTGTATAAGAAAGCCAGATGAAAACAAACCAGTAAGTGGACCAGGAAGCAGTCTTCTGTATCTTCTGCTTGAGTTCCTATACTTCCTTCAATGGCCCACTGACATGGAAGGGTAAGCTAACATCAACCCTCCCCTCCCCTAAGTTGTTTTTGCCCTTGGTTTTTATCAAGTGCTCTAGAACACTTCATATCTACTATGAATCAAAGAAATGTAAACATTCAGTTGCATAATAGGTGTGTGTGTGTGTGTGTGTGTGTGTGTGTGTGTGTTTTCAATTCCTCTCCCTCCAGCAGACCAACAACTGTCCACAGCCTCTTCCTGAAGCTTCATCTTGACCTATTATAGGCATTCTTCCAGCAACCTGAATCTGTAAGGATTTCTTCCATTTCCTGCCCAGAAATAGTCCCCTCATTTCTATTATTTAGAAGGGTTTGCCATTAATAATTTTTTCATATTAACATAAGCAATAAATTATAATTGTTCCAATTACAAACACATGATTGTCAATTTATAGATTGTTCAGGCAAGTTTAGAAGTCAGTAGCAGTGGGAAACAGAAGGCTCACTCATTTAATAAGTATAGTGGGTCTAATAACGACATGTCTTTTTCAGAAAGATTTATTTTAACTTTAGGCGTACAAATATGTTTTGCCTACAAATATATACATACACACATGTACCATGTGTGTGCCTGATATCCACAGAGATAAAAAGAAGGCATCAGATCCCCTGGAACTAGAGTTCCAGACTATTGTGAATTGTCCTGTGGGTGTTGGGAATAGAACCTAGATCTTCTCCAAGAGCAGCAAGTGTTCTTAACCGCTGATCTACCTCTCCAGCCCCAATAACTATGTCTCTTTAATGTATACTCATAAGGTCAATTCGCAATTGTAGGATTGAATGTAAACCCAAAGATCAGCAGCGTGGCTTTGCAGTTTTTAAGAATATGACTGTAAATTACAACTGAGAACATTTTGTACAGAATTTTAAAAGTGGGTTATTATCTTCACCCAAACTAGTAAGAGTAGACAAATAGCCTCAGGAGAACTTGAAAGGACTGCTACAGCCTCTTCCTCAGTGCCACAAGTGTCACATCCTAAATTTTACCTAAACCATAGATGGCACTTAATCCCAGTGGTTGGTGAAGCCATAAGTACTGAAAAAGATGTTCTATTATACATTTTTTTTTAAATTTTACTCCAGAAGGATGTCACAGAACCAGGAAAAACATGTTTGATTCCTACTTATTTAAAACATAATTTCTAAAGCTTTTCTAGACACTCATTTCCCAACTAGAAATCTCTTAATTTTTATTCTTTTGATTCTGTGTACTTTCAACAGAAAAAGACATTCTAAAGCATAGATTTTTATTTATCTGGATACAGTGTCTTTTTAAAAATAATTGGTGGGTCTGATTCACAAATAAATCATTGCAAAAGCAGTAGGCAATTTTGAGTGCTCTGACCACATTCATTTTGAATTTGTCTCCTTTAGAATGGGAAAAGTTTCTCTTGGGCAATGTCCAGGTACATGTATTAATTGCTGGAGTCTGACCCAGTAAGCAGATTTGCTCCCTGAGAGAGGAGCTCTGATTTTTTTTTTCACTGAAACAAGGGCATGCAAATGGAGGGGAAGGTACAGATAGCATGTGATGGGATAGCTGAACAGTCACAGCCCAGAGAGGGGCTCACCTCTGGGACACAGGGCCATAAGTCACCCACAACCAAGGAAGAATATAGCACACTTGCAGACACTAGTCCTTTCACTTCTAGAAACAAATTGTGGAGGTTCCCATGCAAAGTAATGTGTCCAAAGGTTTAAAAAAAAGGCAATAAATATTATATTGTCTTGAAGTGACAAGTTCATTTTGTTCCAGGAACTGGAATATTTCATAATAAAAATGAAGTAGAAGCCAGAAGTGAAGCAATCCTTTTTAGAGACAGTCTAGGCATGATTCATGCACTCCTTAGATTTCATTCAACCCTACTTCTATCCTGTCCTTCTTCCAGCTGTGGAGACCCAGGGTAGCCTGTAGTAGTGGGCACATAACTCTGGGTAGTCTAATACTCATCAAAACTCAATAGTTCTAAGATTATTAGTGGTATGTATCATCGTACAATCTTTTGTTAAATTGGTAAAGTAATTCTGATATCAAAATAACGTTATTTTGTTTAAAAAAGGGTCAAGTAATAAAGATGTACTATTTTGCTGAGTATGTATATGTTGAAGTAACATTAATTTGGTGCAAAATTCTCGTGAAATTCTCATTAGAGCTTAAATGAATGAACCGGCCATCCTAAATACTTGAATAAATAAGGAAAGGATTTATAAGAGACAACAATGTGAGTTTTCTGTTGCTTAATAGGCACCTGTACTGATCACCCTATAATGTACACATTAGCTTAATACAATGAATGACCTTAGTTATATTTAGCTATGATGAAACTTAGTATTTATTTTTCCAGTTTACTACAGGTAACTAAAGGTAGGAGTAGATATGTTTGGACTATTGTTGGCTGGATATATGTGCTTATAAAATAATGTCTTTCTGCTTCTTTGAACTTCTAAACTCAGAGGCTCACTGGAAATTCTACTATCCAGATGATGGGCCATGATCAAAAAGCTCAAGCAATGTCAGCAATATTTATGGAACTTTATTTTCCTAACAAAAAAAATTCTGAAAAGTGCATGCTAATTACCTTCAGTTTTTCTTCTGAATTTTAAATCACTTAATCCATACAAGCACCTGTAGTCAGCAAGGCATGATGGTACACGTTTATTCCCAGTGCTTGGTAGGCAGGGGAAAATGGATTTCTGTGAGTTCCAGGCCAGCCAGGGAAACCTAATGAGTCTTTGTCTCAACAAATAAAACCCAAAACTAAAATCTGTGGACAAATATGAACCAAAATTATACCATATAAAATATAAAAGTAGACATATGCTTTGAATACAGAAAAAAAATGTATGTTACGGGCGTCTTTATGATGAAAAGGCTTATAAGATATATGACTGGCTGGTTTTATGTCAACTTGATACAAATCAGTGTCATCGGAGAGGAAAAACCTCTGCTGAGAAAATGCTTCCATAAGATCCAGCTGTGAAGCATTTTCTCAATTAGCAATCAGTCAGGGAGAGCCCAGCCCATTGTGGGTGGTTCTATCCTGGGCTGATAGTCCTGGGTTCTGTAAGAAACCAGGCTGAGTGAGCCTGTAAGCAGCACCCTGCCATGGCTCCTGCATCAGCTCCTGCCTCCAGGATCCTGACCTGTTTGAATTCCTGTCCTGACTTCCTTCAACATCTAAAAGCAATTTCGAAGAGTAAGCCAACTAAACTTGGTGTTTTGTCACAGCAATAGAAACTCTAAAATAGTATATCCTTAAAGAGTTTCCTTAAAATAGTATTTGTTTTTTTGCCAATGTGAGTGGCCAAAGTATGGGAAAGAAACAAAAGAAGTATCCTAAGAGAGTCATGCCCAGTATACTTGGGTCCTACAAGCAACTCATTCATGAGCATATGCAGACTGCATAGCTGGCTTCCCTGTGTTATGACTCAAAACTCATGGATTTCTGTCTCCTAGATGACACAGGTTGTCCCAGCAGCCAGTCAGTATCCCCTGTGAAGACTCCCTCAGACACAGGGCACAGCCCCATTGGCTTTTGCCCTGGAAGCGATGAAGACTTTACCAGGAAGAAATGCAGGATTGGAATGGTTGGTGAGGGAAGCATCCAGTCAGCTCGTTATAAAAAAGAACCCAAGGGAGGTATCATAAAGCCAGGTAAGTACCCTGACTACTCATATTAAAAAATTTGTGTCTTTTATTTTTTGAGATTAATATAATTATATAAGATTTTATGTATATATTTAAATAATTAAATTGTATATATTTTATATATATAATTAAGTTAGATTATCTATATAATTAAATATGAGATTATAATATAGTTAGGTTTCCTCTTCCCTTTTCTTGCCCCAAATCCTCCCTCCTTGCTCCCTTTCAAATTAATGATCTTTTTTTAATTCATTAATTGTTGTTATATACATATATGTGTCTATATATGTATATCTAAATACATCTGCTTAGTCTGTATAATATTATATGTGTGTATGTTTTCAAGGATGACCATTTGGTATTGGATAATGGATTGGTGTGTTCTTCCTTCAAGGAGATATAGTGCAGTAAGAGAGATTTCTATCTGAAATCAACCTATCAAGTGAGAAATGGTTCATGTACCCATTACCCAGAAGCCTTTTTAAAAGATGTAGCATGTAGAATAGAGTATTTAATGCAGAGTTCCTAGTAATTTAATATAGTGTGTAGCTATCATAGACAGGATTTTTATATGCTTGTTTATGCTTTAGGATTTGGTTTATTAAGATGTATGAATCCTGATTTAAAGACCCTTGACCAAAGGTATCTCTGGAGACAAACCTGACTTCATTGCTCATAGGCACAAATATCACCTAAGAAATCTTTTGTTGATCTTTTTACTTGTATTTTCTCAGTCAACTACAGTCTCAAACATTATCATTGTGAAAGTCCCTGCTGCTTTTGAATGGTACCAGGTCTATACCATAAATTCCTTGTATGAGAAAAATTACCTAAATTGTCTATGAGTTTTGGGCTGAGTAAGCCTGCCATGTCATAAATATAAAGAGAGAAAATCCAGGAAGCAAGGCCTTTGGATGACTCTTACAATTAATAAAATGCAGAGACATGGGTTGTTAGAGCTCTGGAAGGTCCTGCTCTCAGGTTAAAATCAAGCCATCAGTTACCCCCAGCCCCACCAGACTCTCAGCCAAAGCTGACCTTCAGCTCTAGACGTATGTTCTACTTTTTTTTTAAAAAAAAGGCAACTCATTAAAACCAATACCAGTTCATTAAAATAGCAAGCAATTAGTGGCTATGACTTTGGAGGGTCAGGGACTCTTTAGAATGAAGTAACCAAAGCCCATCTAATTTTAGGTCCATTGCTCTAGATTTGGGAACACTGCTGTCCCTACGTCAGAAAGTAGTCCCTGAAATGCCCCTGAGGTCAGTAGCATAAAGAACAAATAATGGCCACTGGGCTTGTCATGTAATCAGAGCAGAGAAGCCTGCCAGGGGGTGCAGGAAGGGCTTGGAAAGGTGGCTAGCAAACAAGCAAGCCTGCTCTTTGCCAACAGAGTCCAGAGGTACCTCTGGCATGAAAAGCCTTCCTGCCAGGCAGAAACTCCTACTGGAAACTTCTGAGAGGCCATTTGTCATTTTGGCTTCTGTTGTTTCCTAACTATGCAGATTTAATTAAAAGTTGCATCAAAGAGTGAAGCATAGCATTCCTACAGTCCCATTGGATGATGGATCTGCTTTCCACTTTTGCTTTTATTTGCATTTTTGCAAAACATTGGAGGATACATCTGTGTTTGTCATGGGCTAACTGTCCAGTCAAAACTTGAGTGGGAGATGGACTGTGTTCTCCGTACAATGCGTTCAGTGGGAGGGGAGCGTGAAGGTGATGATCACCTGTGACCCCATTTTGAGGGAGTTTGTAATTCAAGGCAGAGCACAGTATGATAAATCCGAGTGATAGCACAGATCAAAGGGAAAGGAATGGACGCCTTCTTCCCAGGTGGCTTTCTGAAGAATCGGGTGGTTACACCCACCACCATCACTCCCCCACCCACACATACACTATACCTGTTTGTGTGTGCTGTCAGGATTGTAAACTATTTTACTCAGAAATGAAAGCCCTAACTGGTCTGCTGCAAGTCTATTAAAATATTCCAGAGCCACTTGTAGTTGCTGATTCATTACTTGGAGAATATCTTAACCTTGAGAAGAAAAGAATCCGCTGAACTATTTTCCAAACTGAAGTATTAAAACCTTTTTGTCCACAGATTGGCTACACAGGTGGAGAGAGCGGGCAAAATTACACAACTTAAACAAATAGGAATAATAAGAGGGAAAACGACTAGAGGCAGTTGAAGGGATAAGAGCGATCAGGGCCAAGAAATCTACCCAGAAGCTGAAATGTTGAAATCTGCATTTGAAAGATGCCGCAGTATCTCCTTAACCTTGGCATCATATATCACCTGCTACTGAAATTAGAGACCTGGTTGGTTGAACTATAATAACCTCAAAACAATGGCCCAGGATTAGTTACTTCTAGAAAAAAAAATTCCCACATCTAAAAAGCATTTTGCTAGAAAACCCAGAAGGTACCAACTAGGTTAGTGATTAGTCAGCCCTGGTTCCCTTAATAGAGCCCTTTACAAGGTAAAGCTCAGATGTGTTCCCGGTCATTTCTAATTCAGGATCAGTTCAGTGAAGTGAAATAACTTCTTGGCTACTTACCTGAATCCATTCTTACAACCTCTGCTGCCAGAACACCAGCTCAGGCCTGAAAGTTAGCATACCAAGACCAGGTCCAGGTACAGATGTACCTCCAGGTACAGTTCCAGGTGTAGTTCTAGGTGTAGCCCCAGGTACACCTCCAGGTGTAGTTCTAGGTGTAGGCCCAGGTACAACTCCAGGTGTAGTTCCAGGTACAACTCCAGTTGGAGCTCCAGGTGTAGCTCCAGGTGGAGTTCTAAGTGCAGCTCTTCCTGTTGCCTCTTTGGAATTGGAATTCCTTTTCAGTATCTAGGTGGGTCTTGAACTTAAAGCAGTCCTTTTCTCTTAGCCCCTCAAGTGCTGAGATTCCAAGCATTAGCCAACACATTAGGTTTATAACTGCCATCTGGTTTTATTGTTATTGTTTGTTTACTTGTTTGTTTTGAAAACAGGACGATTATATAGTTTTCCCTCCCCCAACTCCTCCTAGATCTTCTTCACCTGCTTGTCCATCCAAATCTTTTCTTCTCTCTCTTATTAAGAACAAACAGGCATCTAAAAAAATAATAAAAAAGTAAAAAATAAATAAAAAACCAAACCTGAATAGTACAAAATGAACAAGAAAAACAGAAGAAGACCAGTTAAAGAAAATGCATGAAAAACACATATAGATGCAGAGGACACACACATTTGCACATACAATCCTGTAAAAACCCAAAACCAACTGGACACCAAAATATATACACAAAAAACCCTCCAAAAGTGCTATTAAGTCCATTCTGTTGGCCATCTACTCTTAGACCTGGAGCCTACCATTAAGTGTAGTTTGTATCCCCAGTGACTGTTGTAGAAATCTAATTTTTCCTTTGTGAGAGTGATCAGTTGTAGATAAGTTCTGGATTCGGGATTGGGGCATGTATCTAGTTCCCCTCTCAGTGCTGAGACCTTATCTGACTTAGACCTGTGCAGGTCCATGCTGCCACAGTCTTTGTAAGTTTGTAAGTGTTTGGAGCCTGATGAGTTTAGAAGTGTTTGTTTCGGAGGTGTCTTCCATCCCTTCTGGGTCTGAACGGGGCGGGGTTTGATGACAATATTGTAATTGTTACAGCTCTGGGGGAAGCAGACGCTCCATTTAGGACTGAGCGTTACAAGGTCTCTCACTCTCTGTACATTGTTCTGTTGTAGGTCTCTGGATTTGTTCCATCTACTGGGCGGGGAGGGGAGGCTTTTCTGATGATGGCTGAGAGAGAAAAGGGTCTATGAATATAGCAGAATGTTATTAGAAATCATTTTACTACCCATTTTTTTTTTTTAGTAGAATAGAAGTATTTGGTCTTTCCCTAAGCAGTGTTGGGAATGACTTTCACCTCACGGCGTGAGCCTTAAACCCAATTAGATAGTGCTTGGTTGCTCCTGCAAGCTCTGTGCCACCATTTCACCAACTTATCTTGTAGACAGGACACCATTTTAGACTGAAAGGATTGTAGCTGGGTTGCTGTTTACCTGTTTGGTGGCCTAGAGAATGATTCCCATACCACATACACTAGTCAGTATGGGTGAAGGCTCTGCATAGATACTACCTCGACTTTCTATTCTTTGTGCTCCTTGGCACGGAATTAATTTCCTCACATCTTGTCAGCCATAGGCAAAAGACTGCAGCAGCAAAGTATAGCCTCAAACATAAACTGAACTCTGTTTCTGATATTAAAATAGATAAGTGGAAATATTTGAAATTAAATTTACTTTGGGGATCGGCTAGCATTCTGAAATATAGCTGATTACCAGTAATACCAATAGAAAGAAAAGCTGAAAGTTTTACTGAATACTCACTGTCCTTGGCAAAATTCCAAGCTCTTAACTCACTTAAGTTTAAATCAGTACAAAAAATAGATATCACTATCCTACATTTTGCAATTAGGAACAATAAAATACAAATATGTTTAGTAACTCATCCCAGGTCACAGAGGTTATAAATGGATTTTGAATGGGGTAACTACTCCTTCCTTTGAACTATTACAGAAGTTGTAAGATCTGCCTCCAAAAATGTAATTTTAAATAGAGTAGAGCAGTGTGACAATTTAAAAAGATGTACTGGCATAAGACATATATATATTACATATAAACACATATTATTTATAAATGTCTAAAAATTCCTATTAGTTATTTTATGTTATCCAATATAGCCATGGGTAGGTGGTGACAACTATAGCTGATGACAATGTAATATCAATTGCTTTCAGAAGATTGAACATAAGGTGTTTTAAAGAAAATCACTAAAATAAATCATGAAGACAGAATGTAAACATTAAAGGAATGTCTTAGTTCTAAGTTATTTTCATTTATTCATGAATGAACCCATTTTCTACAAAGTCAGTTGCTATGAATAGGAATACACACACACACACATATATATACATATATGTATAGAGAAACAGAAATCTATCTGATATATATATATATATGTATGTATATATGGAGAGAGAGAGAGAGAAAGAGAGAGAGAGAGAGAGAGAGAGAGAGAGAGAGAGAGAGAGAGAGAGAGAATATTGACTGGATCATATTGGCCTGTTTCAATGGCTGTGAGAGTTTACCTTTATCCATGACTAATATGGGAGAGAGGACTTAGCCCATGCTGGGCAGTAATATCCATAGGCTGGTGGGACTGGGATACATAAGAAAGCTTCCTCAGCATGAGTCAGAGAGCAAGTGAGTAGCCAGTGGTCCTCCATGATTTCTGCTCCAGGATCCTGACCTGATTTCCCTGAATGCTAGACTGCTACCTAGAATTAAAAGCACAGTAAACCTTTCTTTCCCCTATGTTGCTTTTTGGTCAACAGCAAAAAAAACAAAGCTGGAATATTAGACAAGAGCAAATCCTAATTTCTTAGATTCTTAAAGGAAGGTCATTACTTTTTCCAAGAGAGCATTTGAAGTGATTGTAAAATGGGACTCTGAAGTTCTCATGCTGAGAGAAAATGTTCACATGAAATATGGCAGATAATGCTTTGTGGTAGAGCATTTCATACTATCCCAGCAGGACCAAGACAGCAGCATGGAACATGGATGTAATGAGCACACTTAAGTGTTTATCTCTGTGGCTGGTTTACATATTTACTCTCATGTCTTTCTCCCATCTGTGACTTTGATGACATACTCAATCAAAATAATGGTGCCAAATGGACCTTAATGGGCTTCCCCTAAGAATTAGTGAATCATAATCCTCCTCTCGAAGGCAACTGCTGTCTAAATCCCAGTCTCCTAGGATTTATTGCATGGCCAGTCTTTGCAGCCACTGAGTTGGGGGTCTGCCAGATGCTCACTACTTTAATGCATTGAGGAAGCCACACAGGTCTCTCATACTTGGAGGAACCTACAGCCAACTACACTCACCAATGAGCTTATTCATAAGTCCTCCGTGTGACAGACATAAGCCTGGAAGCATCTTTCATATGCGTACTTGCAAACTAAGAGCTATAAACCCTCCATATATTATTTTAGGTTGGACTTTTTATTTCCTCCACACTGGAGAAACACTTATTGAAGAGTGTCTGTCTGCAAAACAATGGGAATACTTGAGGAGTTCCGTACTTACCTGCTTGGTAAAATACACGGTTATAATAGCTTGGAGCCAGTCCCACATCCTGTGGTAACAAGAGAGGAGGACTGTGTTACCAGTTAGGGTTCTCTAAAGGAACACCCTGATACAGTGAACTAATTTACATATATATGAGTGTGTTCATATATATGTTCATATGTATATATATATATGTGCATATTGTTTACACACATACACACAAACACACATATGTATGTATATATACATATACACACATATATACATACACATATGCATACATATATATATATGTATATGATTGACTTACAGGCTATGATCTGAGTAGTCCAACAATAGGTGTCTCTTGATGAAAAAGCCAAAGATTTGGTAGTTGTTCTGTCCACAAGACTAGATGTCTCAGTAGTCCTAGACTGGCGCTGGAGTCCTAAGGAATTCCTAGAGAGTTGCCAGTTTTCCATATATGTTGGAATCTTTCAAAAGTAGGTTTTAACACAAGCAAAGGAACAGCTCAGGATTGGTGAACTTGTCAGTGAGAGCGAGGCCAAGCAGGCAAGAAGCAAAGACTTCCTTTTGCTGTTATGGTGGCCCAGAATGAGAATGGATCTGACCAGTAATGATGCAGGTTTAGGATAGGTGTTCCATCTCAATCCAACAAAGAAACATCTCTCATAGTTGTGCCCAGCATCTTGGGTTTCCGTTAATTCCAGATGTAGTCAAGTTGACAGCTGAGACTAACCATCACAGGTCACATTATCCAAAATCCAAGAAGAGGGAGGTTGGAGGTTTTTTGTGAAGGTATTGTAGACTTAGATAGAGGTGCCAGTGACCTGAGTTTATTGTTTACTTTAGCAGTGAGTTTGCAGTATAGCATTTGGTTGGACTTGTACAGTGGTTTACAGAAATCTATGAATTCAGCAACATAGTCTGTTTCCTTGGGTAAATCAGGTAGTAAAATTCTTCTATCACATGACCTGGATTAGGACATCGATAACAGGTAACAGCAAATAGGTTCTATGGTACCAACCAGGGGTTAGCTTCTGAAACATAGCTATAAAATGTTTGAAGGAATACTTGTAGCATTGCATGAGCGTTTAAAGGAAGGGGAGCCTCAGTTCATCATGTAATTAAGAAGAGTTTTCTGCTAGGGCTAGGTTTGCCTCCCCACTACATATTCACTGGCTTATCAGTTCACTTGATACGTATCTATGAACTATTTTCATGGTAGCAACAGCATTCTCATTAAGTGAATAGAGAAAAGGAGGGACTCATGTGGTATCTACTCTCACATCACCCAGATTAAATGGGAGGATATATCTGAAACATAGGGGCAAACTGAGATAAGAGTCAGTTGTAAGAATAAAGCAAGGTCATAGGCTAGTCAGCAGAAAAGGCAGAAGATGTAGAACTGAGATGAAGAACTGGGGCTGCCCTTTCCAGCTTGGGATTTGCATGGGTGGCTGGCAGGGTGGTGAGCGAAGAAGGCAAAGGTAACTTTTGTGCTGTCAGAGTGATGGGAGGCCAAGTCCGGGCTCAAGAGAAGAGACATGGTTTGATCCACATGCCTGAGATGTCTCATAAAACTCGTGGAGCTTGAGTTACCTAGGAGTGCAACTGACCAGGATATAAAATTCAGATGGCTAAGTGCAGGATGGAACTAGAGGGAACAGATAATACAGCACAGATAACTTAGCACAAGGCTCTCATTTTCTTTCTTTCTTTTTTTTTTTTTTTTTTTTTTGGTGTTTTTCGAGACAGGGTTTCTCTGTATAGCCCGGGCTGTCATGGAACTCACTTTGTAGGCCAGGCTGGGCTTGAACTCATAAATCCGCCTGCCTCTGCCTTCCAAGTGCTGAGATTAAAGGCGTGTGCCACCACTGCCCTGCTGGCTCTCATTTTCTTAATAGCATTGGATTTGCCAACTCCAGGGAGTTTGGGATATATGAAGTCATAAGTAACAAGTGATTTTGAATGTTTGTTTTAATTAAAAGTATTTGTGCTGTATTATTGATTTAGATATAGGACTTTCTATATGACATATAGAAATGTATATGTATAATTTTTTAGAAAAGGTCTTACTATGTAGCCCTGACTGACCTGGGACTTTGTATATAGACTAGGCCAGTCTTGGTCTCACAGGTGTCTACTTGCCGCTAACTCACAGGTGATTACAAGTGTGTCCCACTGCCCCAACTACTTATATTTTATTTAAAAGTTTTCCTCAATTATCTTTTGAGCTACATTTTTACTTTTTCAGATCAAATCATCTTCACTCGGACCCACTTTCTTTGAAGTTGAAGCAATATCGAATCCATGTCTTGCACTCATATTCATAGGTTGTTTTATAACCTACATTTATTGTGAAGGTACAGGTTTTTAATAACCCCAAATACAGTGATTAAACTTACAATTCTTTGTCTCTTTCAGAATAGCAGTTAGGTATTTGAGTGATTCAGGATGAAAGGGGAGCTAAGCTGCCACAACAGTTATCTCCTCCTTGAGTGGACATAGTGCCTGCTGTGTACTAGGCAGAGGGAAGGGACAAAGGGAATATGGAAGGCACCTGGTCATCTTAAGGATAGAATAAAGAGAGGCCACGTGCCATTTCTAATTATAACTCAGGACAACTTAGTCATGTGGGCACCTGTTATCATAGAAGAATGTTATCATAGAAGAATGGACTGAAGATATGGACATTAGTAAATAACCAACAAGTTGTCACAGTGGTCCATGCACAGCAGAAGGACAACTGGCTTTTCTCTCATCCTGTAGGCATATGAGTGTTCCTTTACTACCAAAGGCTATTCAGTGCCTGAGATCACATAGCAAGTGATGTAGGGTTTCGTGATCTCTACAACAATCACTTGCTGCATTGCTTGCAAGTGATCCTTAAAAGGTACAGGATATCATTCCTTAGGAATAACTAGAAGATGAGTTTCTTGCCTCAGCATGAGCAGAACAAGGACAGTAATAGCATGCCAAAGTGGATAGGGAAAGACCACAAAGCTTCAACTCTGCACAAAGAACTATAGGCAACCAAGGAATGCTGACGAGAGAGGGAGAGAGGGGGGGGGGGAACCTTCCCCAGGGAAGTGCACGCAAACTGGTCATCCAAAATCAAATCGTCATCTCCGAAAACATACAAACAAATGATATTATACAGACCTAGCATGTTATATTTAGAAATATATGTGAACTCACACACGCATGCACATGTGCATACATGTGCACACACACATACCACCACCACCAACAACAACAGAAATTAATGGAAAAAGAGGCCATGGATTTGAAAGAGAGCAAAGAGAGGTATATGGGAGGATTTAGAAAGAGGAAAGGAAGAGAGAAGTGATGTGATTCCATTATAACCTCAACAAAGAAAGAAAAGTAAGTAGGTTTTAAATATTTAACATCTAAGACTCTCATTTTATTTTAAGAAATCCCATCAGATGAGAATGGCCAGAGCCAGCACAGACATGGGCCATTTCAGACTGACATGTGGTTTTCAAATGGCACTTTCTGTTCAAAGAAGGTAATTATGAGAACTGTACAATAAGAGGCTTGGGAAGGCTCAGTAGACAAAGATCCCTGCTTCTTTGAGAGGTAATTGTGGAAAGAGGTACTCTACTTATATTTAGACATTGAAGTAGTGCGATCTAGGTCACCCTTGAGCAGGTCAGGGAGGGCTAGCAGAAGGGAAAATATAATGTCAAGAAACGTTCTTTTTCTCAGTTGTATGGAGAAATAACGAATCCTTACCATTTCCTCAGTGCTATGGGGGTCATAAATGTAGCAGAGTAAACACAGAGCCTAAGCCCCACATGGCCTGGCATGCAAATATACATAGCCTCCATCTTTGCAATTGTCAGTGTTAGCATTGGACAGAATGCTGTGTTACAGTGGAAACCCTTTGCCTGGCAAACAGGATTTACTCAGTGGATGATCACTTTCATTATAATCCAAAAAAAACTGGAGAAGTTTACAAATTACACAACTTCCAGGCATTTGAATACTCCCCTCCAGTTGGGCTTCTGTTATCTGCAGTGCCTTGCTAAGAATCATCCTGATCTCAAGGAGTACTCTATTTCTAGAAAGCTCCTGTTTGGAAAGTGTTCCTACAGTTGTCCCAGAGAACCCCAGATTCCATTTTCTCCTTCTCAGAACAACAGAGCTTCCCTGCTCTACTCTGCCTGGCAGCATGGTGAAGTGACCTGCATACTTAAATAGCTGTAATTCATAATGTGCCCAAGATCTTCCCTCAAAATGTCACATGCTTGCCATTGGATTTAGAGCACTGTAGGTGTTTGGTGTCATTTCTGGCTTCTTTGCTTGGACATTACGGTTGCATGCTTTGTACTCGTATTGCCAAAGGATTAGCTATGAGTGTTGTGCAAGCGTTTGCTTCCATTTGACAGTTTGGTATTTCTGCAAATGCTTTGTGTCCATTCACAAGGGCGACGCTTTCATTTGAAATGCTGCAGTCGCCAGGGAAAAGACTCAGTGCTCTTCCCTGATAGGCCAGCTCTCCCTCTGCCTCCTGTTGCTATGGTGCCCAGCAGAGTAACTTCCTTGCCCTACACACATGTAGGAGGCTCCGTCTCCATGGAAACCCCACTCTGAGATTGTACTCTACTGAGAGATGAGCTGCACACACTGTATTTCTGCAAAAGACATACCCCAGCCTGTGGTGGGAGGCTGCTTTCAGAGGCAGTGTTTGCCATGAAAGTCTATGGAGCTTACTCTCTTAGTAAGTATTGTTAGTCACAGTAAGTAAATGGTTATACTGGATCAGAGTGTGTGTGTGTGTGTGTGTGTGTGTGCGCGCGCATGTGTGTATGTATATGTGTACATGTATATGTGTAAAGTTAATTATAATAGGATAAAAATACATAATGAAAATAAATTTGAACTCTGTTATTTAGGTACTCTGAATGCAGGATCAATGACTAAAGGCTTATTTTCTTTAATGCCCTACGTATGTTGTTTCAATTCCCTCATCTTTTGTGAGCTTGTGTATGTGAATTTATGCCAAAAGTTAAGTTTAAAATGACTCTGAATGATTATATTTTAACATGTTCTCTTTCCTCTGAGCATTGCATGGTGCATTTGTAAATTGTGAGTATGGCATTATGAGTGTCTGAGCTAGGGGAATAGACAAGCACGGCCACAATTAACGCTAATTGGCACCTCCCATGGTGGTTTGCAGTGGGCCTGTGTGTAGGATGAGATGTGATGCGTTTATTATCAAGAAAGAGAGTCAGCTTCTGTAATTAGTGAAAGATGCCCATGTCTGCTGTTTAACTATGAAAAATATTCAGAGCATGTCTGTCTGACCTACTTTAATTTACTTTTCTTCCATGGCATCCAGTAGAAATTTGGAAACTCTTCATGTCTATGAGTTGGAGTGTGGAAAATTTTTTCTCTGTGTGGTCTGAGTTGATGGAACATTTTCTCTTTACTGCACATTCCAACAGTGTAAAGGTTGAATTCTCACTGTTTAAAACATGTGAGTCATCTTAAAGTGCCTTTCATGTTCAAAGCAAATGATTAAGGCCCATGGTGTTAAAATTATTAGTAGAAACATTAGAATGGCTATACATATGTTACTCTGACTCTAGTTAAATAGTCTTAAAACTGTAAAATTAAGATTTTTAGAACATCTTTAATAGGCATGTGGCATATAATGACTCCAAATAAAAAACAAAAATGAGCCATGAAGTATAAGATGCTGATATTTAGTGAGAGAGAGAGAGAGAGAGACAGAGAGAGGGAGAGAGAGAGAAAGAGAGAGAGAGAAAGAGAGAGAGAGAGAGAGAGAGAGAGAGAGAGAGAGAGAGAAGCACAGAACGTTGTGCTAGATTGCAAAGTAATTTGTTTTCCATAATTCATGGCCATTCAAGCAGAGGACATACTGTTTGGTATCATGGTTTCCAACAGTTAGTCATAAAGTGGTGGTTGGCCCAAATGACAGAAGGTCCCACACCCGAGAAAGCATGAATGTACTGATGACTGTTATGTTCCCAGCTTGCACATGGGTCAAGCTTTAGGTCAACAATTGAATATTTTGTTCTATAAGCACCATTTCCATTAGTTGGTACAGCAATATGCAAATATATATATATATATATATATCTGTAGCTAATGAATTTCTCTTTCTTCTTTATCTTTGAAAGTAAGGTGTGTGTGTGTGTGTTTATAGTGTGTATATGGTATATATGTGAGTTTGTGTGTGTATGTGTGTGTATGTGTGGTATATTGAGGGCATGTATGATGTATATATGATGTATATGTGAGTTTGTGTGTGTGTGCTGTATGTGTGTGTGCATGGGAGTATGTGTGTGCTGTGTATGGTGTATTGTATGTGTACCGTGTATAAGGTATGTGATTTATGTGTATATGTGCATATGTATGTGTGTGTGTGTGTGTGTGTGTGTGTGTTTGTTTTCTTGACTTCAGAATATCTTTTACCTAAAATGTGCAGACAAAAACATTGTCAATCGACTAGGGTTTTTTTTTGTAAGTTTGATATCATATGGCATCCTATAAATATTAGGTAGTATTATAGTAAGATTGCTATAAGCATAGTCATCATGATTGTGACACCACAGAGCAGTCAAGGGAGGTTTTAAATAACAGCTTGAACAGTTTTTTTCAGCCTATTAATTGTACTAAGAATTTACACGCACTTGGAATTCTGAAGGGAGTTGTGAGTTTCAGTGTACAAAAGAATATAACTATCCCAAAGTGAAACATTTTGACTTTTTGTCCACTTCAAATAGGTTGCTTTGTGTTTTGTTAAATAGTTACACACCCATAACAGAATGCTTTCCAATTCATTGCATTGCTGGTAACAGTGGCTCCTGAAGCTTTTACAGGGTGGAAGCATAGTGAAGGAAGCTAAGCTACAGAACAATTCTAGTTCATATTTATGCAGCGAATTGAATATGTAACAATTAAAATCTGGGCTTGGGTTTTCTAATCTCACTTTCTGAAAATATTTCCATTCGTGGTTAGTGGAGTGGATAAAGTATTTTGAAGAAAGAGTAATTGCATTAAGTTGAAAGATCAGGGACTGGTGGAGAGGAAGGGATGGGAAATGACTGATTAGTATGTATAGAAACAGGCCTCATGCTGAGAGTTTTCCTTCTGCACTAATTCTGTATGACATTAAATCAAAAAATATATATATAAATAAATAAATGGAATGAAAAATAGAAATCAGTGGTGCCATACGCGCAGAGCCTGCTGGTGCTTATTTTAAAGCACTCGAAGAGTTGACCTAGATTATACTTTGCAACTTTATTTTCATTTTGTCTTTTTCACTTCTGCTTTTCTCTCTGGCATATTCTATTTCTTCCATCTGTTTGCCCTGGGAAGAATGTGGTGTGTGTAAAAAGGAATATATCATTATCCCACTTGAATAAAAAATGAGCCGGGGTGGTGGATCTAGAGATTAAGAACTCAGAAGCAATGTAGATCCACACACCCCACCTACACTTTGCTAAGCATAATTTTACATGTACGTCACTCAGATGATCTAATAAGAATAAGCCTCTTTTCTAATGTTCCAAGGCAATTAAATCTTTAACATCATCCCTATTCACAAAGCAGCTTTCAGTTTTATTTTACAGGTCTAAAAAAAAAAAAAAGCTCTTATTTTTACTGTTGTTGTTAGTCATGCATGCATATGCTTGGGCAGCTTGTCACAGTTTGTATGTTAAGTGTTTGGGTTGCTGTCATATCATTAGTTGACCCCTGCAGCATTAGGCAGTCTTGGCTAACGGTTCTGTATGCTGAGTCCTTTTTCAACAGTGGAGTTTGTGGCTGTTCAAGTGGAGGGGTGTTCCCTTGGCTGATGCAGCGAATGACATTGTATATGGAAACCAGATAGTCCTGAGTCTGGTTTCTTGTGCTCACTTCAGCTACTAAGATAAGCAGCTCCACAGGTCTCTTCCAGGAAGATCTGATTTCTGTTGTAGACTAGGAGCAGGCCTGACTGTTTTTGAGCAACGGCTTCTATGCCAGAACCTGATCCTGGTTTACAGCCTGACATCCAATGCTTTCTTCCTGAGCAGCAGTATCAGGGAAGGATCACAGCCATAACCGTAGAAGAGAGTTCATAAAGAGAAATGGTTTGGATTTACAGAGTGCACCACTGTCTCCATGCTGCCAAACTCTGTACCTTGAGAGCTGGCTAGAGCTCTACAGCTTAGCAGTTCTACCCTCAGTGTCTGCCACCATTCAACAGAGCTGAGCCCAGCTTCACACTAGTGCTGCTCGCTAAAATATTACGCTTTTATTATGGTCTCTGGGTTCTATTTAAGTGGTATTTCTAAATTGTTCTGTACGGAGATATACGGTTCTCTAGAACAAGAATCATCTTTTCCTCTTCTCCCTTACCCTGCCCTCCACTGCCCATCCTTTTTCTGTGTTGCTCTGTCAATCATTCCCATGTATTTTGTCCTTTCTCTTAGTCACTTCATTATAGTTTGTTTTGTTAGATTTTGCCACTTCTTTCTTCTTAAGCATTGCACATGATGTGTACCTAGAAAAGAGCACTTGTGACAGTGTGAGCTAGAAAGCATGACAGCCACCTCTTTCCATCTGGAGAACTGCTGTCATGAAAACCTCCCTTGTCTTCCCATATTCCATTCTCTGCTTCACAACAGAACTGACCATTATACCAAGATGTGGGGTTTTTTTGTTTGTTTGTTTGTTTCATTTCCTTGCACTTCAAGATAATTTTGCCACCTTGAACACATATTCTTGAAAAATATGATGAGATTCAAAGATACATTTAAAAAAAAAAACCCTAAAGCAATGTTTTTTTCTACCTTTCCATCCTCTTTCTTTGCCCAATTCCTTGTACTTCATAGGTCTTCAAGGGATGCTTTCGAATAGGCACAATTGAGCCTAGGAGGTATTTTTGTGCCCCTAGACAGCAAGGTACTATTGACTAATTCCAGTTGGCTTGGTCCTTTGGACCCTTGTTTTATCTCTTCAGGGTACTTGTAAAGCACCTGAATGTCACATCAGATACGATTCCTTGGGGGCATTTTCCTCCTGGCATTTCCAGACCCTGCTTATCTTCTTTTTGCTACCATGCCGACATTCTCCAGTGGCCATGAAGAAAGTAGCCTTCATTGTTTGTAAGGCTCTCCTTGGCTTTTGATTTTTCATAAAACATCATGGGGTGGAGAAGGAAGGAGCAGAAAGAGCAGAGAACACTGAGTACACTTGACTTTAAAAGTTAGCTTGTACAGAGGGTGGGGTAGATTAGCTGGGCAGGCAAAAGCTTGGCCTTGAGAACATCTGCTCTGTGCCAGCTGTCACTGAGAATAAGATCCTGGGGATGGTTCCATTAAAACAATCCATAGACATGCAGAGCTCATCTTTGGGCAGAGCATCATCTAATTGTGAGTACCCGTCATTCTCTTTAAAAGACATGTATCATTAAAATAAGCAGAAAGCCCTTTTAGAGGGAAGGAAGGGGCAAAGGGGAGTGTGCAGAAGCTTGAGACTCTTAGGAGGAGCTTGAGGGTAGGAATGGTTAGCAGTTGATAGACAGTGATGGAGGGTACAGAACTAGAGCCCATTGCTGGAGATAGACTTCCTTGCCTGCACCCAAGCTCCAGGAGAGCAGGAGTAGAGTAGAGCATCTCAGACACATGTCCCCGAAGAACTGCAGTTTCTTCTTTGGTTCTCCTGGAGGCAGAAAGAGGCAAGGAAACAGCCCATGTAGAATTTCTGACCAAGGAGTCTCTGAGCATATCCCAGCTAGCAACATTATTTCCCATCATTCATTGTGCCTGACATCACCCTCACCCACTCAGACACAGTGTAATCTTTAGCACTGTGACAGCACCGTACTTGTGACCAGGTGTCAGAGGATGGGAGAGAAGGCCCACTCTTCCTACCCTGTACCTGTTTTCTTTTGAGCCCTTTGCTTGATCTAGAAGCTCTCTGAAGGTGATCAGGCCCTCCCCATGAAAAATTTCTACATGACTTCACTATCCAACCTTTCCTCTTTTCTGTTTATGTTCCTTAAACAAATGTCACAGTGAAAGCAACCACCCTGTGAACTTGCATTTCTCCATCTGTGTTTGTTCCCATACTCTGTAATTTGTTTTATTTTTATTAGAGTGTACAGGGATAAATCCAGCATTGATCTTTGACTATCTCAAGCCATTCAGATTGTATTATTCAGTTTTTTTTTCTTTTAGTAGTTCCTCAGGCTGTGTACCAGATAGATTTTCCATTTTCTGACTGAAATGATTTCCATCTTTTGGAGGGGGTTTTCTGCCCTTTGATTGAGTGGGTTTATGCATATCTCCTTTTGGCTGTTTCTTTATGTAGGTTGCAGTGCTGCCAAGTGTGCAGTACAAGGCGAAAATATTTTTAATGTTTAACTTTTCCCGTTAAATTCTTTTGTTCACCTGGAATTTTGCACAGTTTTTATACTAGGAGTTAATTTTGTAAACATACAAGCTCTGAGAGAAGAGACCTCACACTCATCTCTTTCTCCTTTAACATGATCTCTGTCTTCTAACTGTAACCATTGTCCTGATTTCTGCCCAGCAATCCCCCTCGACCATGTTATCATATGTTTTCATAAGGCATAACTTGGTTCATATCATGACCTCATTCACAGATGGCCTTCAGTGTGATCTGCGTCCCTCTTTCCAAAGCGTGGCTTTCTCAGTTTTCATGCCTTGATACAAAACTCCCATTTTGACTACAGTTTTTCTCATCTGATTACTGTATTTCATTCAAGTAAAGAACTGAATGGCCTGCACACCTGCCCTGTTTCCCTTCTTCCATGGTTCAGTTTCCATTGGCCCTGTTTCTTGAACTCAGGTCTCTTCCTTTATTGCTTTCTGCTTCATGCTCCATGCCCATCTCAGGCAGCACCTATCCCTACTGCAGAGCTGACTGCCTTGATGCACTCACTCTTACCAACAATTTCTTCCTCTTCTGTGTACTTTGTCCCCTCTGTGTGCATGTGTATATCTTACTCAGGGTTTCTATTGGCTGTGACGAAACACCATGACAAAAAAGCAAGTTGGGGAGCGAAGGGTTTATTTGGCTTACACTTACTTCCACATCACTGTTCATCACCAAAGGAAGTAAGGATAGGAACTCAAGCAGGGCTGGAACCTGGAAGCAGGAGCTGATGTAGAGACCTTAAGGGGTACTGCTTACTGGCTTTCTTCCCATGACTTTCTCAGCCTGCTTTCTTATAGAACCTAGGACTCCCACTGTAGGGATGGCACCACCCGCCCACAGTGGGCTGGACTCTCCCCCACTGGTCACTAATTGAGAAAAAGCCTCACAGCTGGATCTCATGGAGAAATTACCTCAACTGGTGCTCCTTCTTCTTTGATGACACTAGCTTGTGTCAAGCTGACCCACAAAACCAGCCAGAACAGTGTGCTATGTTCATCATGCAGCCTAGCTGGCTGACTGTAAGCTCTGCCAGTTCCCTGAGGGCTAGAACTGTATTCTCCAAGTTGCTGCCCCACACAGAGCCTAGAGTGTACAAGACACAGCACATACTTGATGTAAGCTGAGTTAAATGTCCTCACCCTGGAATCCAGCTGTTAGATCTTTGTGACTTGTGATGTTCAGCTCCCAAACTGGGAGGAATTCAGACTCAGTCGAGTTGGCGCCGACTTGGGGACACTCATCATCCCTCAGAACTTCAGGTCCCTTATCCTTTCTCTTTCTAGGAATAGGAGGATGCAAGGGAACAGCAGAAGTGGGGTTCTTGAGCAAGAAGGCTCTGAGGACACACAGCTTACAGTGGCATTGTTATCCAGCACTGGCATTTGTTGTCGCTTATCCATTACAGGCCTGTGGAACTGTAGTCTGCTGTCAGTGCTATGCCTTCCACATTTCTGTTCATGTCATCAATTAAGCACATTAAATGGGATAAGGATGAGGATAGAGCAGGGTGACATACTGCCAGAGGTTTCCCTCGAGGTTGATGGGTAGTTCATTAGTCAGGCCTCTCTGGGTACCGAAGTGTGCTATCATCCAGTACACATGGCAGCTTTGTTTGTCAGAGTATCTTAAATGTTTGTATCAAGTGTCTACTGAATTCCAGACATGTGCTTTATATGATAATCTTAACCCTGTCAGAAAAGAGGAGTGTTTTTCATATGTGGCTCTCAAGGAACAAGGAACTACTGCTGGCTCCTTTTTGCATTCATATGGGACTTTTTCTATAATTTGTATTGATCAACACCAATGTCAATGGGGGGTGATTTTTTTTCACAATTTGTCCCTTCATCTACAGCCTGCATATTTCCCCCATTTCCAACCTGCCACCACTCTGGAATTACATAAAAAACTAGTAGTATTGCTGAAAGGGATCAGATACCTAAGCATTATCAGAGCTTTTCCTCTACCACTCAATGAAGCATTCCTTGAGTCTACTGGATTCCAGGGACCATACTTGCCTCTGGGGATACAATGAGGAATAAGACACAGGCCTTCCAGCCACAAACCCTTAACAGAGTTTTAAGAGTTGGGTAAGGTGGATGTAGATAGTATGAAGGAAGTATTGATTTTTTTTTATATAATTAACATCAATCTGTCAATTCAACCTAAGGGAACATAGGAAAAAAGATTTTTTTTAGCTTGGTCACATCCCCTTCCACGAGGCATCACTGAATTCTGACAAAGGAATTTTTAGTGCAAATTGTCAGGGTAACTGCACTTCCTGCAACCTTGCTCTCTTGGAAGTGACGGTGAGTAAGCTCACGGACAAGTATGTTAAAGCATATCCACAATAACCATGCAAGGTGATGAAAGCTTGTGAGGCTAAGACCATAAAGGAGGGGCACCCACTCTCTTCTTGAATCCAGTAAAGGTCAAAGGTCAACTGAGACCTGAAGAACAGGTAATAGACAAGCCTTGAGGTAAAGATAATAACTCTAGCAGAAGGAACATCATGTGTGAGAGTGTGGCATAGGCATAATAGGTCACGCTAAGGTCAGTGAACTTTATCTCACTTGTGTCTTCCATAACACAGGTGACCCAGAGGAGCTTAAGTGAATTAGCTAAAGAAATTTATGTTTTGGAACAGAATCAACAACAAAGTATCTGGGGTCACATCCAACGGTTGAGTGTAGCCTGGAAATTGAAAGTGGTGGTTTCAGCCAAACATTAGTCGGAGTTTGGGGAATCCCACTGCAGAACAGGGAGGAAGGATTGTAGGAGCCAGAGGGTCATGGACACCACAAGAAAACCCACAGAATCAACAGACCTGAACTCATGGGGCTTACTGAAACTGAACTGAAAATCAGGGAGCCTGTACAGGTCTGGCTTAGGCCTTCTGTATATATGTTACATTAGTGTAAATTGGTTTTCTTGTGGGACTCCTAACAGAGGAAGCAGGCTGTCTCTGACTCTTTTGCCTACTTTTGGGGCCCTTCTCCTCCTCCTAGATTGCCTGGTCCAGTCTTAATATGAGGGGAGGTGCCTAGTCTTATTCCAACTTGACTTGCCATGGTTGGTTGATATCCCTGGGAAGTCTGCCCTTTTCTGAAGGGAAATTCAGGAAGAGTGGATAGGAAGAGAGGAGGTGAAGATGGGAGGAACTGTGGTCAGGGTGTAATACATGGAAGAATAATTTTTTAAAAAAAGAAAGAAATGGAGGTTCAGGTAGAGCACACAGGATGGGAAGGAGGAGGCAGATCAACGTGCAGGGTTGAACATCTGACGACAATATATAGTTGATACATTGAAAACAAGATCCTGGTTTTCATACTAGCTCATCATAAAGAGTCACTGAGGCCACTTGTAAAAGAAGAAAAGTGGATGATGGCATGATGGCATTTTTAGAGAGACATTTCCATCAGCCAAGAGGAGGACAAGGACTTCGGGTCAAAGATGGAGGTGCTACAGGTGACACTGTTACAGGGACTCCTCTCACCGCACTAGTACAAACCCTTATCTAATCGGTGTTGTGGTACTGATAATTCATTTTAAAACATGCTTATAACACGTTGTCCTATCTGAGCATGCAGGCTCATTCCTGTTATGCAAGAATTTTGAGGGAAGCTGTTTAGCAGCAGACATACTAAGCATGGCTCCACGTAGATCAACAACCTGATGATGAAGATAAAGAATCCTTATTGTGCAATTAAGGAAAACATCATGATGTTTAATGCCCACAGTAATGCCAAGCAAAAGGAATTCTTTAATTACTTCATTGGAATGAGGAAATTGAGGCATAGTGAGGTTAAGCAATTGCCTGAGGTCACACTGTCCTTAAATAGAAGAGTAGAAAGATGACCCCCAAACCTGCTGGCTAGAACACACTCCAGCAGAGAGAGAGTTGACAGTTGCATGGAACACAGGCAGTCTGAGTCAAGACTCTGCCAAGTAAAATTCATTAAAATTTCACATTTTGGATGTAAAATGTGTAAAAAAACAACTCCCAAAATATATACTATAGTGTCTAACTATATTTGAAATAACAGTCAAACCTTCTGTCCCATTCTGTCAGAGGCAGCCTCTGAGAAAACTGCCTCGTGAGTCATCTCAGGCAAGGAGTGCCTGAGAGCAGTGGCTCTGGAGTTTCTATAGGCCTAGAGGGACCATCAGTACTGAGCCCTGTCCCACCTGTAAGTTACTTAAGTTCATAAAGACCATTCTTAGTGAGTCAGAGACATGTGTCCAGGTGACTTCAATGCATCTTCCAAGAATCACACAGTAATTAGAAGGATGATCATGGGTGACTTTTAGAACAAGACTGGTCTAAAGTAGGTTCCATCACTGCCTGACCTGCTCTGCCAGCAGTTATGTAACTCCCCAAAGGCATGTTGGCACAGCACCAGCTTTAGCTCAGGGATGCTTACATGACAAAATCTTCACTTTGCTTTTAACTACTCTAAAGCAGGTCGGGTGTTTTCTCATAGAGATCTTTCAATGGTGGTTTTCTCTTCTCAAAAAAATAAAACCAACAAAACAAAGCCTTCATTTAAAATTGAGACATTTCCCTTACTTTCAGCTCAGTCCTAGAGCTTGATCTGAAAAGTAGCATCAAGCTCTGAGCTGTCATGGTCAATGGCACCCACCTGTTTGCCCTCTTCACCTTCCTGTGACCAGAGTTGTCTCCTTCAGAGAGATTGTATGCAAAATCCAGTAACTTAGTTACCTCCTCACGTCCACTTTTCTCCTTGTCAAAGCAAGAGACAGAGTTGTGGAAACACCGACAAGGCCACCAGGCCATGAAGAACATCTTGATGTTTCAGGGCCAAGTCGAGTAGGAAGTATCATAAAGGGAAGCATGACCACAGCCACGTTGGACCTGAAAAGTGGGATGGGGTAGAGCACAGCTTCTAGGTGGTGGTTGGTGGTGTTCTACGTTGTTTTGCTTTTGTTTTCTGAACTCTTTGACCTCTGTAATGAGATGGAAGTGGGTATAAGGGCAGCCGCTCTGTAGAACATTTCTTTATCCCTATGGATCTGTCATATGTGTATTTGTTCTAGACTTTTGGAAACAAAATGGGAAGGAGTTGGAGTCCTGTAGATGAAATAAATATCAGATTGAAAAATCTAGGAGTTGGGGTGTATCTCAATTGATAGAGTGCTTACTCAGCATAAGTAATGCTCTAGGTTCACTCCCCAGCACCCCAAAAAAGCAGGGCATGGTGGGGCACACCTATAATCCTGGAAGATCGAAAGTAGAAGGTAGAGGTTCAGAAGTTCAAGATCATCCTCAGTCCCATACTGAGTTTAAGGTCAACCTGAGCTACATGAGACTCTGTCTCAAAGAACAAAACAAAACAAATAGAACAAAAAGTAGATAGTAAATCCATTTCATTTTTTCATCAATAAGAAACTGATTCAGGAGGATTTTTAAGCTCACCTGTCTCGAAGTTACCTTTGTGGCCTTGTAAGTGTCATCTCTTCTCATGTCATCATTTCCATACTTGGCTCCTTCTCCTCATGTCTGCTCCTCTTTTTAGGTGTTATTGTCTCCAATAGTCATGATAGTTTCAAAAGCTGACTAGTTCTATGTTCCTCCTGCCTGATGTCCTAGTCCTTTAGCCAGAAGTAGTCTATGTTGCTCTCTTTAGGAAAACTTTGTCCCAACTGTGATCTTTGTTTCTTCCTGAAACAAAAGATCAGATATCCACCTGCTGTTTGTTAGGCATCAAAAGAACTGTAGGACATTAAAATATAAATTAGTGATGTCTCCACCTTGTTGAACTCTTGGTTTCCAGCAGGTGCTTGTGGACCACAGACTTTTCCAGAAGGCTTTACTAAGTGGGTCTTCATTGTTTAGTTTCTCACAACACTGACAAGTTCAGTCAACCAATACAGTTAAGATCTAAGAATTCACATAATTTCTCAGACTCTAAAGGCAAAAGGAGTCCTTACTCTCCTTTGCCAGAGTGTCTGCTACTTATTTCTTCATGTCTGTTCTGAATTCTCCTTTCCCACCCATATGCCATGAGAGCTTCAACCCTCCTGAGTTCCTGCTCCACATCCTTCCCCTGGGTCTGCTTCCATTCAGGTTGGGGATCCAGATGTGATTCAGAGAGGGTGACTATAAGAAGAGAATTAAGATAATAGCAATCCTGTGACATAGACACTATTTTGTTTACCTACACTGCTTACATAGACCCTAGAACTCAGCATGACACATCCTATGGTAATCTTCCCTTCACAGATGAATGGAAGGCATAGAGAGGTTATGAACTTTTCTCAAAGCCACATAGCTAGTGCATGTGGCTACCCAAAACATAAAACAAAACAAAGCAAAAAAAAAAAAAAAACCTAAATGTAGCTTTATGAGGATTAAACATACAAGTGATAAAAACAAGAAGTGATTCATGAGCCAGCATGAAAGGACACGGAGAGGTAGGAACCAGAGCCTGGCTGATTCCAGTGTTATACCATAGATACGTTCACTAGTACAAGGGTAAAGAGTGATACTCTGGGATGTCAAGAGTGTGGGTCAGTGTGAAATGCCACTGTTTGATGGGTTCTGAGCTGAAATGCTCTCATTGCTGCTATGAAGGGTGAATTGGAGGCTGAGTGTGCACAGGAGACTGAGCTGTATCCTGGATGTTAATGACCAGTAGAGACAAAGATGAGGAGAGACATTTAAGGCTGTTGGATTTCAGAGTTGATTTGTAAATGTGCTTAAGTACGGAAATGAGAAGCTATTTCAGAATCCTGGTGGATGCTTTGGCAGTGAGTTGTAAATTTTATGCTGTCTTATTTCCAGCATGTGGGAGTTTTTCGTTCATTGAGATTTGGCAATACAAGCTGATAATACTACTGTCTTCACACGAAAAGAGTGGATGAAGAGATCTAAAAGTGGAAGAAATATGTCCATCTTTTTTTTTTCTGTCTTGTATTCTGGACTTAAAGTTACAGCCCTTCCCTGAATTCTACTATTGCCAGCATCTTGTCCACATTCTGCCTCCCCTCCTTCCTCACCTTCCTCCATCCCTCCCCCCCCCCCACACACAGGGCACTCTGCTTCCACTCATCACTGCCACCTTTGTGCTCCTCTTCCCCAATTTAGATTTTCCTGCCAGACGTGCAGAGCAGCCATCTCATTTTGGTAAACACCAGATGAACACTTCTTAAATAGAAGCAACATCCTTTCCAGCTAGATGTGTTTAAAGGAGCAGAGACTGTTTAGCCCAGCAAACTGATGGATAAATAACAAGTTAACATGTAAGTTAGAAAAATACTTCAGGAAAGATGTGCCATTATTACCAGGTCCTCAAGATAATCAATTAGAATGAAATTCATGACCGACCACTGTGTATGTACTTCGTCCAAAAGCAGTGGGGGTTTGGGCAATTCCTGGAGTCCACCTGCCATCAAGCCTGTTCACCACATGAGAGGCAATAGAGCCCTATCTGAGGGTCCTTCTTTTGTTGTTCAATATCTCTGCCATGGATACATGGGCTACATCAAAGAAAAGATTGGTTTACAAACCATTCCAAATCTATGACTTCTTTTAAAATGGACCATGAGGGCCTTTAAGCCTTAAGGGTCCACTACAAAGTCATACTAACTTTGAATCCCAAATTTTTTACGAATTTGCCTGGTTTGCCTGGTTAAAGAACTTGTGTGTGTGTGTGTGTGTGTGTGTGTGTGTGTGTGTGTGTGTGTTCTCTGTGGAATATTGAACATCTACGCCTTTTCTATCTTATTTTATTTACCTATAAAATGAGAGTGAATATATGAATACTATTACTAAACAGTTGAGGAAATTCCTGCGAAATTTACTAAGAAATGACAACAATGCCAGGTATACAGCAAACACTCAATACATTTTCATTATTGTTTCAGTAAAACCACAACTACAGTACAAGGATCAAAAGACATTGCCGACAATATTATGCCTGCCCCTGAGAAAGATCTACAATAAGTCCTGTGCTGAACTCATATATTTTTTATAATCACTTGATATCCACAGTAGTTTCCCCTGGAAAAGTTCAATTAAGAGCTCCTAAAACAAAGCAAAACTGTATAGTGTGTATATGTGTACATACAGTTTCTAAAGACAGAAAATTCTAAAGTAGACTGCCCATAGGCTGCTACTCCAAGAAGTTGTAGAATTGCCATTGGGTCTGAGTCTTGCTTTCAGAAAAATTCAGGGCAAGTTATTGTAGCACTCAGAAACCTAGCCAGGTGTCTTTCAAGGTCTAAGAATGTAAGGGAGGTGGTATCCAAGAGTAGTCTCTAAAAGAGCCACAGGTCATGGGCAACTCCGCCCAGTTTATCCCCTTATCTTTGCTGGCTCGGCATCCTGTTCTTGGCAGATATTCAGGCGATGCACCTGTTGAACAAGAGTGAATGAGAGAACTTTAAACAAAGCAAACAGAAAGCTCAGCAACATAGGGAAAAGTGAATACTTTAACCAAAGTCACAGCCTCTTAGTTTTGGGGTTTTGGTTAAAATTTAAAAATCTCTCTTAAGCTTTAGATATGTTCTCTCTCTCTCTCTCTCTCTCTCTCTCTCTCTCTCTCTCTCTCTCTCTCTCTGTCTCTCTCTCTCTCTCTCTCTGTCTCTCTCTCTCTGTCTCTCTCTCTGTCTCAGGTTAATATATTATTTACTTAGCAAATGTTTGTTGACCATTTGTCTTGCCACATGTCAGTATCTGCTGTAGGAAAGAGGATAACGATTCCAACCTTGTATGGCTGTTGTAAAGAGAACATGAATTTGTACATAGAATATGCTTGATACATGCATTAATACCCATACTGTCAATAAGTTAATGATTACTATACTTTAGCAGGCAAACCCTCACCACAGAACTTAACAGTTATGGATTTTCCTAGGCAACACCCATAGATATTCCAGTTCTGAAGACGTAAGAGGAAGCAACATAGGAATGTGCATTTTTTAAATGGCTGTCATAACTGACTGTGTAGCCCATGGAATGGAACTTCAGGAGGAGTAGACTTTTTCTTCATATTCTGCCCAATTTCCAAATGGAGATTCAGACCCTGGATTTAAAGGTCTCTTGACTCCAAAGGCCTGCAATGCTACATTCAATGTCTCAATTATTTGAAAAGTAAAACATTATATGTGTCACCACACTTATATTTTTTGTGATAAGAACAATATGCATATGACCAGGAATGATAGTAAAGTAAAAATGTGTTTGTATTTGCCCTTTCTCAAGTTACTTTATGATACCCAAAGGAGGCCATAATTGACAGATAATTATTACCCCTTGAGAAAGTGCTCTAGAATATAGTAAATTGCATGTGGTTTTCAGATTTGCTTACAACAAAAGGAGATACTCCACACCTATAATCCTGTATCTAGTTTTAATGTAATAACAGTTCTCAAGCTTTTCTCATGTCTGTTCTCCTATGTTACTCTTCCCATGATTGCAGTGTGCCCCATGGCAGTTCCTCTTCCTGATTTAGTCACCCACTCTTAATAGGCACTCAGAGTATCTTTCAGATGCTCCTGAGATAAACAAAATTGAAGGAGTCTAACTTTCTTTTAGTATATAGTGCTATTGTTTACATATTTAACTACATGGGTGCTCCAACAATTGTCAGTCACAACAGAAGTAAACAATTTCTGAACTTATAATAATAAAAATGAAAATTATACTTACAGCTTTTAAAGAACATTTCTGTTTCAAAATATAAGTAAGCCTTTGCCTCCAATGGTTTTATCACAAGTTCCTTTTCTGAACAGCACTTGCAGCAGCCTTAGATGGCTAAGGAGTCAGAAGGTTCTGTTTGGCTGTTGAGTATTTACTTCTCAGATGCTGTCTGTGACTGAGCCCCAAAGCCTTCCCAGCTAAGAGTCAGCCTCAGCAAATGGGCTTTAGGGCTTTCCGTAGTGTCTGTAGTAACTATGTGTGCACTGTTCCAGCTATTCCATGATGCTGTGCTTGACTCCAGCGAAAGTGACCCCTCTGTCCTACCCAGAGGCAGTTAAAGAGAATAACTGTGTATTTGCCAGGGTGGAGGAAATGAGAATGGGAACAGGAATCGGCATTGATTTGAACTGAGGGTATAGAAGGCAAACATGAGTTAAATATATAATTGTAATGGCAAAGGATGCAGAAGACTTGCAGCTACTTTCATGGGTGGTTTAGAAGGACTTGTCAATGCTTACTAGACAGGATTACCATGTGTTCAAATGCATAAGGACCCTATAATGTTCCAAAATCAGGCCTAAAAGTATCATCCTCAAGACTCAAACACAAGCATTAATTTAAAAGTAAGTTTAGTTTTCAGCTTGAGCTGAAATTTGTTTCCTTTTTCTTCTTTAAGTCCAGGACCTTGACACCTCTGCACCAAGTGCTTTTAGCTCTAGCATTACAAGGAAGAACAAAACTTCTCTACAGAACACAGCAATGGTACCAAATGAAGAGGCAAACACAGTACCCACCAGAACTTTTGGATGTAGCTTTTTCTTTCCTGAAAATTTGTATCTGCTGCTGGCTCTTAGTCTCTAGGAATTTGTCATCATGAAGGTCACCAATGCAGGTGGCCAATGATGAGTTTGGTCAGGGACAAAAGCTCTGCAGATGGGGGATGACATGAGTTTTTTAGTTCCCGTCAGCCTTTCAGTCTGAACTTTCAATAAGCAATCGTTTCTAGTGCTTTGTCAGAATATTTCCAGTGACATCAGAGACTTTCCAAGTGGGTACACACAAACAACTAATGATGAGGCAAATATTCTCTAGGGCACAAAACTGCACAGGCCAGTGATATTGCCAAATCTCTATGGAAATGGAGTAGGTGTTAAGTCTTCCAGTTTAATATAGCCTTTGTCTCAAAATTCTTCTAGGAATTTAATGAGATCAGCCAGTGAAACAAGTATATGAATTCCTATGATCAAGTGTATTCATTGAATATTAGCTGTGTTTATGAGCAGGGTCCCTAGGATCAGATGATCTTGAGCCTTGGCTTCAGCCTTGGCTTATTAGTTGTGTCAATCTGTGCACCTCCCCACTATAAAAGGCAACTTCATGACACCTGCCTCTACTTCATAGGGTCTATGTTATTATGAGGAATAAATTATTGGAATAGTTCCTGGTACATAACATTTGCTTCTAATAATAGAAAACAAATGTAAGTAGAGTATTATTTATTCATTTTTGTTAAGGTATGCTATATTTCATAGATTTTTTTTTTTACTATATAAGGAGAAAACAGTAGCCTACATGATAGTGTGTTAAGTGTGAATGCTGAATACTATATAACAAAATGTTACATTTCACAATGAATTTATAGACTTACTTTTTTTTCCTTAATAACAAGCACTGTTTTCTAAATAGTATACATATACTATTTAGAATAAATTATAATTATGTAAATTATATAAGCAATATGTAGAAAAAACCATGTTTAATACTTATTTAGAGCTTACGCTGTGTTTGCAAGCATATGTCTAAGCTTTCGGTTAGGTATATATTAATGGCTTACAGTAAGCCTGTGATGTTGCTCTGAGGGAGCTGAGGCATGAAGGGATGAAGTAATTCTCCTAAGATCCCCATAGAGAGTGCAGAGGTAACACTTAGGTTCTGTGGTCCAGATGAGCTACTCTGGAGAAACACCCAGCAGCTACCATGAACTACATGTCTGCAGCAATGCCCAGTGGCACATGCTAAAGCAGACAGTTGGGTGCTTTTTCTTCCTTAGACTTTTGCTACCAACTAATAAGTGAATGGCAAGTCAAGGTCTCTAGTCTTTTCTTTATTATTTTGTTTATAAAATTAGCTTTCTCAGCTGGGCATAGTAGCATGTGTCTATAGTCCAAGGATGCACTGAGATGGGAGAATCAACTGAGTTCATGAGTTCAAGGCTACTCTAGACAACACAGTAAGACCCCATCTAAAATGAAACTAAAACCTCACAAAGAAAAGTTTGTTGATCTTCAGTAAATAGTAATTTCTGTGAAATGTATTGCGTGCATGCGTGGATGTGTACATGTATGACCGTAGGAGGTTAACTTTGTAGACTTGATTCCCTCTACTTCTACTTGGGTTCTAGGATTCAAGCTCAGGATACCAGTCTGGTGCAGCTTCTTCAAGCATGTGTACCGAGTACCTTTATCCACTGAGCTTTCTTGTGAGCACCCAAATTACAAATATTTAAAAAAAAAACATCAGCTGAAATAGGTAGGAAGTAGCATAGGCATAATTTCACTACCATATCATTTGAACGGTTTTGAGTACTGCTGCAGCTATGGGCCACCTTGAAGTGGCTCCTAATCTTTTGCAGGTGTGCAGAAGATAAGATAGAATGTACTAGAACAAAGAGACCTTAGGCTCTGAAATTATGTAAGAATTCCAGTAGCAATAAAATGTTAAACCAAGGTAATCTTTTAGCTTGAAGACCTAATGACAAGAGATCAACGACATCCTAGATATTTAGTAAAAATTCCGAATTTTTAGTAATGGTCTGTTTCTATTCAAGAATTTCTGTTTTTATGCAGGCAGTTGTCACATCTCATGGCTTTTTGCATGTCTTTTATGAAATGAAAACCGGGTGTTTCCAAGTAATAATTTCACGTTTGAAAATAATACCTTAGGCCTGGAAACTCTAACCACATGACATATTTCTGATAATTGCCCATCTTTGACACTTAGTAACCAACCTGATGATCTGCTAGCAGACAAAGCTGGGAAAACAAGACGTTGAGAATAGTGTGTTGTCAGATCACACAACCAATCACTCGTCTTTGAGATTGCCAAATGCTAAGAGTATTATGCAGAAACAACAATTCAGTTCACAGAGCTTTGAAAATAATGTCACCATTAGAGAGTTTCTACCATGCAAAGGGAATTGCTGGTCTGGGTCTCAGTAAAATGTTACTGTAATCTGTCAAGAACTGGGAAGGAAAGTTATTGTTCTGGTAGCAGGTCATTCATGACTCTCTCCAAAGGAAGCTGGCACCCTGAGGGGTTCTGGAAGCTTTAGTAGGGATTTTTCTCTGTCTTGCTATGATCCACTATTCCCACTGGTGGAAGTAAGCAAACCTATCAGAATTTACACAGCTGGGACACAGCGACTCTGGCTGCTCCTTGTACCAGGCTCTTCATGCTAATTTCTAGTTGATATCAGAATGTCTGTTGATCCCCTGGCTTCCTTCTCTGCCCTCCCATGGATGATGTACAGTATCGAAGATGTGTTCTGTAGACTTAATCCTACTGTTGATCAACCTCCCATGAGCCTAGGGTCAATTTACTTCCATTTCTTCCATAATAGAACAGTGAAATTAATGTCTGTCTTAACCTTGCAAAATTGCCAAGACTGAATGACAGAAAGTACCTCATACATAGCTGATGATCTAAGAGGCACTGAATAGTCATTGTGGTGATAATAATTGTTCACTGTTTGTGAGAAATGAAAGGATTTAGATCATTCGTAGTTCCCTCAGTTCAGAAATGGAGCTGGCTCTGGATTCTAGGCCAATACAACATATAAATTATGTTGTAGGAGTCGAGCAAGAAAGTCAAACAGAATGTACCTAGATTCAATTTCCAAAGCCATGTTCAATTTCAAGTCTTGAAACATCCTGTCTTATCATTTCTGTTGGTCTCTGTTGCCTCTGCCCCCTCCCCTTCACTTCCCTAGAAAACCAATGGAAATGACTCCAGTATTGATATGAGGCAACTAGAGTTTTTTATTAGAATGGGTTTACATGATTCCAACAGCATGCTATTCCAGTCACACACCCAACTGTCACTTCCTCCTACAAAGCCATTTACCTTTGTAAACTAACAATCCCACTTCGAAGTTCAGATCCCAAGTTTCTGTCTCACACGTCCCATTATTGTCACTCTCTTTGGAAATCTCAATTTTCTGTTTTGGTTAAGATTCTGTTCCTAAATAGATATACACACAGTTAAACTGCTGTTATAGAAAATCATGTCTGTAATCAGACGGTGTTGTTTCAAGCCACTCCTGAAGCCAGTGCCTCTCCTGACTGCTTCTGATTGGCTGACTCTAAGCTGGAGGTGCCAAATTCAACTACCAGGAGCTGACTGCAACAGCTCCAAGATAAAAGCTAGGAAAACTACTTTTGCCCTATCCGTACTCTTCTGATTACTTACATTTTGGGTGGTGTGAGCTGTTGGTGAGAGCCACCCAGGGGGACTTGGAATTCCTTGCCCTGCTTGGGCCACTGTTTATAGTCTGCCGGAGATTGGCTCTTTGAGTAACCATCTGCCTGTCCTTCTGTTCTAGTGTGTTTATGAAATGGTGTCCTGTGCTTGTGCTTTCTCTTGTCTGCCCCGAGGAAAGCACAAAGCTTTTGGAAGCTCTGGAATCTTGGCACTTGCAGGGTTAGAGCATGCAGCTCAGGGAGCTGGGCCCTGGGAGGCAGGGCGCTGGCCGCCTGTTCTTGGCTCTCTTTCCCTTCATGCCTCTCTCTCTTTCTCTCTCTCCTGTTGTTTTTCAGGCAGTGAAGCAGATTTTAGCTCTTCGAGCAGCACAGGCAGCATCTCGGCTCCTGAGGTCCACATGTCCACGACAGGAAACAAGCGAGCCTCTTTCTCACGCAAGTAGGCACTGACTCCTGCTCTGTAATTACGAAGCTTTATGCAGGTGACTTTCTGTCCATAAGGTTCTGCGGAACCACCTGGATTTTGAGTTTGTTATTCGGAGTGAGGTGTATTGTTAAGTATTCCAAGGTGATTTGAACCTGGTCCTTTCCTTACTTCATCCTGTTCCCCTGTATCTGAACCTGTTCTCCCTGCCCCTGCTATCTCTTCTCCAGACCTTAGCTCTGTACCCTTCTCCCTCCATTCCGTGCTCCTACCTTTACTGACTGGGAAATGAAGCTTTGTGCCCAGTCTACCCCTTAAGACCCGATTGTTTTCTAGCCATCTGCAAAGCCTCTAATTTCCTTTCTATAAAGAAGACATTTACTAGGGAAGAAGTGAAAAAAAAAAGTAAACTTCATAGATATGGACAGCCACCACTGCCCGAGGCAACACAGAACAGATGGATGTCTGCCCTCTGAAGTCAGGCTGTCTGACAAGAACCTCCTGAGGCTGCATGACCCTTAACAAGGGACTTCGTTTCTCTCAACTTCCACTACTCATTTGCAAAATAGAGTTATCATGATAACTACCTTGAAGGGTTTCTGGTTAGGGCAGTCCTTGTGGTAAGTGTTATATATTGTTCATCATCAGCATTAGTTAAATTGGGGGCAGAGGATTATGGGAAAATGCATTGCAATGTTCACACTTAGTGGAGGGATGCTGTAAGCTCGGGATTTTGTAATCATCAACAGTGCCATTATTCTTCAATAAGTACTCACTGAGCATCGACTGCCAGGCAGTAAACAGAACTCACTGAGAA
>NW_021604565.1:21013146-21032605 GCF_004785775.1 Grammomys surdaster | reverse complement strand
CCATGGAATACTTAATTTAATATATACATATATATAAATTAATTATAATATATATATTATATACATACACACATATATACACACATACACACATATATACATATATGTGTGTATAAAATGTATATATTATACATAATATGTATATATTAAAATGACACTGGGACCTTATAGAGAGTACAATGGGGCATAGCTCTGTTTCTGGTGGGCTAATTCCAAGACATCTCAGTGACAAAGTTAGCCCCATCATATATTTAAGAATTGGTTTGTTTTTTTTTTTTTTTTTTGGCAGGGAGGGGAGTAGTTTACAGTTATCTAATTTCTATATGCCTGTATGAGTTCATGTGCTCATTCCCTGAAACTTAATTACCAGCAATTTTGAGCTGTCTCATGTGGGTAGTGTAAACTGAACCCAGGCCATCTACAGGAGCGGGAATATGCAATAATAGGGGTGGGATTTGAGGGAAGGGTGAATTTGTTGAAAAGATTTCTGACGGGTGTTTTTTTTTCAAACAAACAAACAAACAAACAAACAAAACCAAAGCTGTAGGGACTTGCAAATCAACTAACTCATTGTCCAATTCTGATGGTATCTGAAAAAAGTCTCTTTTTTCTTAACTACTAAAGCATTAATCAGTCTATAAACTGTAAAGGAAGAATGAGGTGTGGGTTGTTTGGAATTGGCATCAAATATACCATTGTTTATGGGGTGAGTGACTATACATTTGGATCATGTTCAGGAAAACAGAAATAGCAGTAATATCATGGAGTTAAGTGAGCTGATATTGGTAACTGCATTACAAGAGTCCAGAACTTGGTTAAAAAACAGGAGAGATGTACTTTTAAAAGAAAACAAACATGTTGCTTCTACTACTGAACTGTACAGTTAAGAGCCTTAGAGTTGTTGGCCTGAACAACAGACAACAACTCACTTGCCACTTTAGGGGCTTTCAGATCAAGAAGTGGTAGGATTGGTGTCTACTGAGACTCGCTGCTCAGCTTGAAGATGCCTGACCTCCCTGTACCCTTCCATCGTCATCTCTCTGTACACATCTGTGTCCAAATTTTATCTCTTATTAGAGTATCTGTTAGGTTGAATCAGGACCCAGCCTAACACTCTAATTTAAACTTAATTACCTCCTCAAAGGTCTTGTCTCCAGATTCAGTCATATCTGAAGTCTGGGGGATTAGGGCCTCGATATGAAATAGGGATAGTGACAGTGACACAGTCATGTTCAAAACAATGATAGCAGTGAATGATGACAATGATGATGAAGAAGAAAAACAGTGGATGGTGGTGGAGACACAAGCTAAAGCTTAGGGCCGGTGGCTAGGGATTATAGATCCCTTGGACTCTGGTGAAGATTTTTTGTTTTTTTTTTTTTTTTTTTTAGATTTATTTATTTGTTTTGTGCATGAGTACACTCTTGCTCTCTTCAGAAACACCAGAAGAGGGCATCAGATCCCATTACAGATGGTTGTGAGCCATCATGTGGTTGCTGGGAATTGAACTCAGGACCAATGGAAAAGCAGTCAATGCTCTTAACCACTGAGCCAACTCTCCATCCCTCTGGTGAGGTTTATATTTGTTCTTTTACATTACTCTGCTCAGGTGTTCAGATGTATGGGGTGAGCAGAATTTTCTCTTTTCTATGAACTACATTGTTCTTCCAGCTGGACCAAAGAATTTAGGGTGCATGGAGGAGGCAAACATTGGGCTTCCTTCTCTGTGGCCATGAGAAACACAGAAATCCAGTTTCTCCTTTGAAAATAGTGACAATCATTGGTGATGTTTATGTCCACGTTTGTTAACATTTGAACTGAAGTAAATAAAACGAGAAACAGTAATAGTTTAAACATGAAAAAACTAAATTAATTAAGGCACTATGATATTCATGTCCTGAAACACATATGAAGACTTGATTGTGTGTTTTATAAGACGAGTAATGTTTTAAGCTTGAGGAATCTTTGCTTTCGTCCATATATCAGATAAGGTCTCATGAAATCACCTAATTTAATGCTTGTCACGATCATGAACCTCAGTACTTTGTTGCAAGGTGGATGGGGAAATGCCCAGGTGGATTGTCCACAGAACTACGTCCAAAGGACAACCTGATAAACTTGTTTACAGGACCAAAGTAATGTATCCCATTTCTATAAGGTGGGAAACATCACTGTTATGAAGTTTTAAATTTTCTGGTTTTGAATTCCATCTCAGCTGCATCTTCTTGTATTTCTCTTCCCTGAGCTTCCATTGGTTAATGGGAAGCCGTGGTCTCACCAGTCTGACAAGATGAAGTCAAGTATTCACAAAGTATATGGAATAGTACCAGCACCACAGGAGCCATAAAGGACAGTTAACAGAGAATAAAATTCCCCAGGTCAAAGTTATGGATAGTTCTTTATAGTCTCTCATCTCTTGCAAGGGTTAACCATCCATATTTTCTTGTAGTCACGTTGGGTAATACAATCGCCAGTGCCAGGCTTGGAATTGAAGCATAGAGAAGAAACTCCGAGCCAGAGTACATGTTCCTTTGAGCTACACATGAAGTTCTTCCCACCCTTGGGCTGCTGAAGTCGGCTTGTCACCAAGCCATCAGCCCATCTGTTCCATATAAAGTGTCTCCTTCCTTGTGAAAGGGAGACTCAGTCCATTTGAATGATTTCAAGAGGAAAGAACTTGTAAGTTTAGAAATTGCTGGGCTCTGGGCTTGTTAGTGTTCAGTGCCCTTGGTTGACAGCACTTGGAGATTGCATTTGAATTTAAATTAGTGATTGCAGGCACAGAGCCCACAGGCACTAGCAGTCAGACGTTTCTCACTGAACTGCATCAGTGGGGCAAAGCCCTACTTAAAACTACAGATGGAAGAGGTGCTCAGATGGCAGTGCTGCTGCATAAGAATCTTTACTTTAAGTTCCCTGTAATACCAAGCAATGCTCCTCCTGACAGAACATGTTATCATGCTTAAGTAATTTCAATATTCTCTGCGTGTTTTTCAACTCTACTGGATATCAAATCCCTGGAACCAGATTAAGAGGAAAAACCTAAACAAGCTGATCCTATAATTCCAGTCTAGAGCTGAGTCGCACGAAGTTTCTGGAATAAACTTGCATACCTGTCCAATTTGACCAGAAACAAACAGACAGACAGACAGGTCTCATGTGATGAAGATTGATCCACAAACTTGTTACATAGTCAAAGATGATTTTAAACTACCTCTGCCTCTCAAGTTCTAGTGCATACAGGAGTGTGCCACTTTAGTCTAGTTTTCCAACCAACTCTGCAAGGAAGGCAGGAAGATTATATGCATGGTGTATGTGTGATGTATGGTATGTATGTATACGTGAGAGAGTGTGTCTGGTATATGTGTGTTGTGTGTGCTATGTCCGTGTGATGTGTAGTGCCTTTGTAGGTATGTGAGCGCACATACACATAAAGTGACTTTCACTTAGTGAATCCTTAGTAAATGGAAGTGCCAAGACTCACACCCTGTTAATTCATTTCAGCAAACATGATAGACAACAAGAATAGGCTCAAAAGTATAAAAATGAAAACAAGCACACATCCTCCTGGAAGCTAAATCATTTGGAATATGGGTGTATTTAGGAGGATGGATGGGGAGCTTGATGACTGGAACCTTGCAGCATCTTAAGGAGTCTAGCCTTTTCTCAGGAGACAGTGGGGAAGCACTGAAGGTCTTGAAGGAAGGCAATACTGACTCCTCAGTAGAAAAGCATCAGTATCCTACAGGAGGGAGCAACATCAAACAGAAACTGAAAGCACAGCAGAGGGAGTGGTCTGTTGTGCTTATGATACAAGGAGAGCACGTATCAAGCAGGTTTAAAAAATGCTGTTCACGAGGAGCACATCATGGGGCCATATGTCCCAGTCAACGCTAGGAATCTGATTTCCTTACCAATAACCAGCTTTAGGAAGGAACAAATGAACAATACCTTGGCATCTCCAGTCACAAGGACTCTAATTAGCACCTGTAATTCTCTTTTTCAGTCGAGGTCCCCATGGGCGGAGCAATGGAACATCATCCCACAAGTCTGGCAGCAGCCCACCATCCCCAAGGGAAAAAGACCTAGTGTCTACGCTATGCAGGAATCCACTGAGTCCCAGTAACATCCACCCTAACTACGCCCCTTCTTCTCCAAGTAGCAGCAACTCTGGCTCCTACAAAGGAAGTGATTGTAGTCCAGTCATGAGGTAAGTCCCCATTTGCCTCCTATTTGCATGTTTTTCAATTTGTTCAGTTAGGGACTTTTCTTTAAACATGGGAAAAACTATGTAACTCTTCATTCCCTACTTTAATCTCTAATAAGACACTTCTCTTCTTTCTCACGGTTAACTAATCCTTTAAGGGTTAATGCACATAGAACATGAACCATCACAAGCTAAAGCAACACCTGACAGGCCAAACAGTTACTGGATGGGGAGGGGAAATGCCACAGTGGCAAGGGCTGTTCTTATTTCTTAGGCAAAGGGAGGCATTGTGCTGGTGTTTGTTTGTTCATTAAATGCATATTCAGTAGCAGGGTCTGTGCTCCATGCTGAGAATAGAGTGGTGAACAGAAATGGCTCTCAGGCTCATTCCCAAAGAAGGATTCTAACTATCTAACAACAAAACAAATCTAGATTTTCCTGTACCTATCTGTTGCAATATGAATATGTAAAACACAGGGCAGGGGTCCACTTTCTGATGGAGTGATCAGAGAGGCCCCACTAACAAAATAAATTGAAGTGGTACCTGAGTGGTGAGTATGGAGTTAATAGTAGGTGGGGTGGGGTGTGGGAAGGAGAAGGAAGGGATGGTATATCCAGAGGAGGGCTTGGAGGGCTGGGAACTGAACATGGGGGCCATATTGAGCAGAGTGTAGGCACAGGGGGCAAGCAGCATGGGGGCTTGAACTGAGTCCAGAGTTAGAGGAGAACCTGGCAGCCATCCACAGCCCTGTTCCTCTCCAGCATCCCTGTTCTCATTAGTCAGCTCTCTTACAGCCGGGATGCCCAGGCTTAGCCAGGCCTGAGAAGGGCCAGGATTCCAGCTGGGCTGTGTTTGCAGAACACTGAGTGCTTCTCCTCAAAACACACTGGGAAGAGTGGAGTGGCCTTGTTCCCTCTGAGCAAGGAACTTTCCATTCCCGTCGAATCAGCACACTTATACTGGCATTGACTTCAGAACAGTTTAAATTCAACTAATAATAAGCAAGATCTTTAGGCAGGGGCAAATTGTGAGGAAAATTAGGTCATTATGCTCTCTCCATCCCTCCTGATCCCCCTCTATGGCTGTGTAATCCACACCCATAGACAACCATGTACTACCTTGTATGAAACCATTCCTAAGCCTTAGAAACATTCTTCCACAGACACACATATACTTCAGTATTGCATGTAACCATCAGCCCTAAGATTGGCCAGTGTGTTACAGTCATCTGTTCTGAGACTCCGATGCCAGCATGCCGTTCCCATTCTCCTCTAGCTGTCAGTTTTGTGCCTATTTGAGCTGCTAGAGCAGAGGGGCTTAGACTGGGTGACAAACACGATCGAGGCATTCATTCAGCTCTGGAGAGCAAGTCTGAAACGGAGCCAATATGGTCAAGTTCTGGGGAGGACTCATTTATGCGTTAGCGATTTCTCTTCATTGAATCTTCACAGAGAAGAAAGAAATCTAGAGAGCTCTCTAGAGCTCTTTTAATATTTGCATTGGCATATATTAATGGTATAAAGTAACCTTGTCATTGAGACCTTTATGCATATATATAATACACTCAGATCATAGTTACTCTTCTTTTCCTTCATCTTCCAGTAGTTACAATCTCTGATAAGAACATTAATCCCATCACAAAAGCTCCATGCTCATTATGTCTTAATTACCTCCCAATTTGTGTGGCAGGGGTGTACCCAGACATCCAGTATATTGCGCTCCTTTTCTTTCCATAGAAAAGGAAGCAGACAGAGCTGGAGACATGGCTCAGTGGTTAAGAGCATTTTCTTCCCTTCCAGAGGACTCAGGGTTTAATTCCCAGCACCCACATGGCAGCTCATAAATGTTTGTAGCTCCAATTCCAGGGGACCTGACTCCTTCATACAGATATACATGCAGGCAAAACACCTCAATGCACATAAAAAAAAAAACTAAATATTTTTAAAAAGAAAAGGAAACAGGCAAAAAGTAACATCTTACTGCTTGCATTATCTCAGGAGGTCTGGAAGATACATGTCTTGTGGAGAAAATCATGGAGTCAAACCTCCAAATCCAGAACAGTATTTGACTCCTCTGCAGCAGAAAGAGGTCACAGTGAGACACCTGAGGACCAAGCTGAAGGAGTCTGAGCGTCGACTCCATGAGAGGTAAATCTGGATTTCCCACACGGGGAGACCTAGTACAGTTCCTTCTTCACAGAAAGTGACCCAGGGACCAGGAATATACTGAAGAATGAAAGCAAAACAATATTATTAATCTTTTCAGTCTTTAGAGTCATTTCATAATTGTTGCCTTTGCTGTTGCAGGAGCTTGTGATAGCCATTAGGTTAGAGGAGAGCCTGTCTCCTGGGTGTGGTCAGTTTTGCCATAACGAATTGGGTGTGTACATGACTATTTTTAAATGGCACAAACACTTGTAGGAACAATCTTCTTCCAGCAGAGCAGGTCACAGAGGCCCCCATCAAGCCCTGATAATCTCTGGAGTCAGTGGATATCTGTGTACACTGTGACTCCTGCCTGCTATATCTATACTGAAGGAAGAGCTTTGTTATTCTTGGACTGTTGTTAAGATGTAAGGGAAAAACTCAACTAAACAATAAAACAATCTTGTCTAGATGTTATCACAGACAGAAAGTAAAAGCAAAAGCAAACAAAAAAACAAAAACAAACAAACAAACAAAAAAAAACCCCGAACTTTTGATATGTTAAGAACAAGCCAAATTTTTTCTTCACGGTTTCCTCTTGGGACAAAGTAACTATCAGACATACTAGCTGTGACTAGGGAGCTGCATTTTTAGTGGCCACAGTATGTGCACTCTCTGGGAACTGACAGTCTCCATCCTCCTCTGCTGCCACAGACAGGACAATGTGAAGAATCTGTTACCTTGACGAGTAAATCAGGACAGACAGTACAGGCAGGGAGTTTTCATCTTCCTATTTAATTTGACTCATACCTGATTGAAAGAGACTTGAGACCCAAGCTCACCTCGCTGAGTGAACTTTGTGGACTACGTTGATTTATGAAAATCCAGCAAAAGGTTTGAGCACTTGTAAGGAGAAGAAGGCAAGCAGGAAAACTTGATAAAATAGGCAAGCCTAAACTTAAAGAAGCAACACTATGTGCTCTCAGAGACATGAAGACGTGGATTGTGTGATCTTTGTATTCAAGAGTAACCTGAGGATATATATCTACAGAGACTCTGAAGAAATTATACATAAGAATTTCTCGGTAAAGTTTTCAAAATAGGTTATTGTGAACAGTAAGACATCTCATTGTTACTTCAGCATATTGCAGAATGATTATTCTCTGAGATGAGAAAGAATAAGAAACTTTTACAAAGCTCTTCTTGAACATGTAATATTTTGCTGTTTAAAAAGTATCACTGGAATATTATAACTATATACAAGGCTATAATTGATTTTTTTCTGCCTCTCTTTAATCAGTAATTAAAAGTAAAATGAACTTTCTCATACATATACATACATATACATGGAGTAAACTACAGAGCTAGAAGATGACTAAAAATCTAATAGTAAAGTACAAAATACTAAGTTTGGCATAGAGAATAATGCTAATGAAGTACTTGGTACACACCCTGCTCTATAGTGAATATTCAAAAAGGAAACAATGGGCTATTTTGATTCTGATTCTGGTTACTATTATTAGCTTAGCTGTTTTACAATTAGAAGGGGAAGTTCCCTGGCTAATACTTGCCAAAAAATAAAAAATAAATTCGGAAACTTGCTATTTCGTGTGGAAGAGCATGCACTGCCGGTACTGTCGATTGTTAGCTCTCTCAGTGTTGACTTCTCTTGTAACTGTGCCTGCCTTTCCTACAGGGAGTCTGAAATCATGGAGCTCAAGTCTCAGCTGGCTAGAATGAGGGAAGACTGGATTGAGGAAGAGTGTCACAGAGTGGAGGCTCAGCTGGCACTCAAAGAAGCCAGAAAAGAGATTAAACAGCTCAAACAGGTCATTGAGACTATGAGGAGCAGCCTGGCTGATAAAGATAAAGGCATCCAGAAGTACTTTGTGGACATAAACATCCAAAACAAGAAACTGGAGTCTCTGCTTCAAAGCATGGAGATGGCACACAATAGTTCCCTGAGGGATGAGCTGTGTCTTGACTTTTCCTTTGATTCCCCAGCGAAAAGCTTGCCCCTAAGCAGCACATTTGACAAGATAGCAGATGGGTTATCTCTGGAAGAAGAGATAACAGAGGAAGGTGCTGACAGTGAGCTTCTGGTGGGAGACAGCATGGCGGAGGGCACAGATCTGTTAGATGAGATGGTGACTGCCACCGCCACAGAATCCGGTGACCTGGAGTTTGTTCAGTCCACTCCAGGGCCACAAGCCCTCAAGGCTCTCCCGTTGGTGAGCCAGGAAGAGGGCATTGTGGTGGTGGAGCAAGCAGTGCAGACCGATGTGCTGCCATTCAGCCCTGCCATCTCGGAGCTCATTCAGAGTGTGCTAAAGCTGCAGGACTCCTGTCCCACAAGCTCAGCATCCCCCGATGAATCTGGAGCTGACTCAATGGAAAGCTTCTCTGAATCCATCTCTGCCTTAATGGTTGATTTAACTCCAAGAAGTCCCAACTCAGCCATCCTTCTGTCTCCTGTGGAGATTCCATTCGGCAAGGCAGCTATGGAAGCCAGTGGAAATCGCCTCATGAGAGAGCTAGATTTTGCAGCCTACACAGAAGAAAGGTTGGACAGCATCCTCCCGCTGTCTCAGGGAGGTGTTGTGAGGCAGTACTGGAGCAGCAGTTTCTTGGTGGATCTTCTGGCTGTGGCTGCCCCTGTGGTACCCACTGTTCTGTGGGCATTCAGTACTCAGAGAGGGGGTACAGATCCTGTCTACAACATTGGAGCCTTGCTCCGGGGCTGCTGTGTGGTGGCCCTACACTCACTACGCCGCACAGCTTTCCACATGAAAACCTAATTAGTTGTTACCGTGTGCCAATGTATCTGTGTGGCGTGATGCCAGGTAGACCAACAGCAGGTGGATCAGTGGAAGTCTCTGTTCTGTCAGTTTTGCTTCTCGCTATTTGATTTGCACTATAGTCAGTTGAAGCCTGTTCACTGTTTAAACCAGAGGTATCTTCCAAGGCATGGAGGCCTGGTTCTGGTAGATGTCCCACCAGAGTGGGGTAGAAAGCATGCTATGCCCCTGCCGTGTTGTCTGAGGTGCCCGTTCTTATCCTAATGGTTCAGGAAGAGGAAATGCAGTTTGCACTTTCGCCACAGCCTAAGGCTGGCATGTTATCTCCTTGCTTTGCTTTGTGCCGTTTTAAAATGTGTAATTGTTCCAGCATTCCAATGGTCTTGTGCATAGCAGGGGACTGTAACCAAAAATAAAAATGTATTTGTGTAATTGGTTCAAAGAAGACTTTGAATAGCTCTTTATTGTCTTTCTTGACGTTGATAAACTTTGAGTGTTTGAATTTTTTTTTTAACTTAACGTAGCTCCAAAGTCTTAAAAGGCTTGTTTGCTCTTAAACCTGTCAGTTGATGATACTATGTAAATTTACAATGTACTAACTTATTTTTTGCTTATTATATATAGTGGGTTTTTTGGAAATTGTTTGTACCCACACACTTCAGCATGAAAATAAAGATTAGTGTTTCCATTTAAATGTTTTTGTCTCCTATAATTGTGAATTTACTACTATACAAGACCAAATAAATATATCATTCTTTATCAAAAAGATTCTATAAAAATGAAATTAAGCAGAGAAACGAGAAAGAGAAAATAATTATTAAAAACAAAATGAAGGCCTAGAAAGATGCTCTAGTGGTTAAGAGCAGAAGTTAACTACTCTGGTGGAGAACCTGAATTCTGTTACCAGCACCCATGTGGTTCACAACATCTTCTGACCAAATACTGTGGCATACACTCACAAAGACCCTTTCCTTTCCCTCCCCTCCCTTCTAATCCCCTCCCTTCCCTTGTCTACCCTCTTCTCCCTTCCCTTTCTCTCTCCCTCTCTCTTCTCTTTCTTTCTCCATCTCTGTGTCATGCATACTTAAAAATTCTTAAAACAAAAAAAGGTAAATATATCTGGCCTTGAAAAGCATTATATAGAAAATAAGGGTAGTTCTTAAATAAGGCACACACTTCTTGCACACAGAATCAGCATGTTTGAACTCATTCAAGGAGAAGTGAGCAGCATTTTAAGATTATTTGATTCCCAGGAGAGGGAAATTCCAAGAGTAGCATCTATCCTCCATCCTCCTTCTCTTTCAATGAAAGGATGGGGGTAGACAGAGGAGGGAATCTGCAGTGATTATTGATTCTTACCAGCCTTGAGAAGTAAGATTGGGTATTGTACTTTATAAACATGGAGCTAAAACGCCACAGAGAGCAAAATTGCTCAGGCTCTCTAAGTTCATCTTCAGGCCAAGATTTTAAGTATCTGCAATGAAAGTGCCTTTTCTATCTCATTACAGAAATGGAGAGGATCTGGCAAGTATCTTCTCATCCCAAACCGTTTCCTCCATGGCACGTTAAACATGTGCTGATATTATTTGTACCTTTAATATTTTATTACCCATATTTCCTATTGATATGCCAGCTCTGTTAACAGGGTAAGGATCTGTGATCTATCTCAAGCATAGATGTTAAGAACATAAAAGAACCTGACACACAGATCCGAAAATCACTGCAGAATTATTCATCCAACAGCTGCTAACTGGGATCTCGTAAGCCAGATAGCTACTTTACTGGGTTCGTCACTAATAGGCAGGCAGGGTGCTTCCATGCTGTATCTGTGAAGAGCCCAGGGCTTTCTAAAATAAGTTTAGGCTGAGATATGTGCTTTGACCCAAAAGAGACAAATAGGTAGAACTAAGGACGATACCTCTGAGTAACATCATGAGTGAATTGTGAGAAACAATGAGTAAAATGTCACACACACACACACACAGAGAGAGAGAGAGAGAGAGAGAGAGAGAGAGAGAGAGAGAGAGAGAACAAATGTTAAGATCCACAAGGTAAAAAGATTTCAACCTATATAATTTAGGAGCGTGGTGGGAGAGGGTAGACAAGAAGCTGATTCATATGCGGACATGTAGATAAAGGGTCAAAGAAACAGGGATGCATGTTGTCTAACTCGAAGGTGTTCATCTTGAGCAGCTACGTCAATGAGTACCGTTTGCTGAAAATGAAGAGTTCAAGAGAATCAGATGTGGCTGAAAAAAAAAAACCCAAAAACCTGCGACGTCTACTGAAATAACTATGTGGAGATGCCAAGCAAATGACTGCATATATACATATGGAGTTCCTAGAAACTGCCAAGGCTAGCTACAAATTTGGGGCTCCTTCATTCTGCATAGTATTTAAAACACAGAACAGATGGGCAGAATCATCCAAGAAATGAGAAAGAAGGCCAAATACTTAGTCCTATCTTACTCCCACATTTAGACACAAGGAAGGAATGGAAGAACAGACAAAGCCAGAGAAGAAGCTGCCCCAAAGATGAGGAAAACTGAGAGAATGGGGTAAGGGGGGAGAAACAGTGACCGGAGTGTAGTGTTAAAACTCTATAAAGAAGACACATAATGTGAAAGCCATAGTGTCTTCACTGGCTTTGACAACAATGAGTGTCAGTTCAAGGGATGGAAGCCAGACTGGAGCAGTTTAAGGAGTGAATGGAAGCCCAGAACCTAGTCTGTCCATGTCAAGACCACACTCCCAGGCTTAAATCCAGATTCACACCTAGTCTACTCACCTTTCCTCCTAAGTTCCCCCAAACCTCCACCAACCGCACAGTCCCAGGGATGGTTTCAATCATTCAGTTCCCTCACAGGCCTTGTCTAGTGAGTTCCCCCATATTTCCTGTGCTAGATCTAGTCACACTATTCGTGCAGCAGAGGCAGGCTAGAATCTCACATCAGACATACAACCAATGAAAGTAATCCATAAGCCCAGGTCACATCACAAAAACACAAACAACGTAAAAGGCCAAAACAACAGGCCACCCAAACCCACTATAGAAATGTCTTATTGAAGCGTTTGCTAATGAGAATTATATAGATGAACTATAGGCAGAGAATTTAAAAGAACAATCATAAAAATTTTGTGATGTTAACTTAAGATATAAACATATATCTCCATGAACTAAAAAAGGGATAGGAATAAATTTCTGAATGATGTCCATGAAAACACAAATATACAGCTGACTGAAATGATGAACATAATTCAGGCTTTAAAAACTGAATGCATTAAAAATACATGAGTATTGAAAAGAACTCTATGAAGATGAAAAGCCCTCAATAATCCAATTAGAAAGCAAGGCATGCAAGAAGACTTGACACACATATACAAAGGGCTTGAGGTCCTCCTCCACAGTCATTGCTGCTCTAGTCATAACAGCTAGAAAATAGAAGCAACCTAAATGCTCTTCAACTGAGAAATAAGGAAGATGTGGTACACAGACGAAATCTATTCAGCTGTAGAGACTAAGTCGTGTTACTTTCAGGCAAATGAATGAAACTAGAATATATACTTAATGAGGTAGCCAAGATCCCTGTACTCTCTTATTTGTGGATCCTAGCTCTGAATCTTCAGAGATTATGTAATTGCAGAAGCAAGGACAGTTAAAAAAAAGGTCCATGGGGTGGGAACAAAGGCTTCTAGAGGCGGGGCTACTAGGACACAGGTGCTATGAAAGGGGAAACGGGGAAAATGAGGGGGGACTGTAACTAGGGAGGGAGAAGAAATAATACCACTGTTTGAAAAAAGTCATAGGGATCCATGTTTACACACACACACAGACACACACACACACATACACACACATATGCATCATTACATGCACATGTATGTAAATCATTACATACATATAGTTTGAATGGAATTATGTCACATGGGGTAAAAATGTTCTCCTAAGAGAGCTATAGATTACCTAACAAAAAATCCCAGTGCCAGGCATGGAAACCTCTTTTCAACTGGTTAGGAGAGTGTATACACACATGTACATGTGCACATATACACAAACATATATCCTAGTGTCATATGTGTGTGGGTGTACATGTACTAATTAAAGAAGAGCTCATGAATTTAACAAGTACTGGAGATGAGAAGAGGGGAGGGGTGGAAATGATGTAAACGCAGTGCCTCACGTAAGAACTTCTCAACAAAAAAAGGTGAATGAAAGGAAGAGGAAATAAGACTGAGTGGCCAATTTGCTGTTGTTTTCATTAAGTTTTCCTTTGAAGGGAGGAAGGACACCGTGCAATAGTTACGAGAGATACCAGGTCCTGAGTTTGATTATGAGTGAATCACTGAATGGAAAGAAACTGATGACAGATAGACCAAAAAAAAAAGGGTTAATGGAAGAAAGGAAATGTAGAGAGGATCCTCTCAGGAGACACAATGAAGAGAGCTCTCTGAGAAACCTATCTACTGAAGTGTACAGTTGGGAGGCACACATACGTGTGTTTCCACAGTAACTTTGCTTGCAGGTCTAGTCAGACGTGCAGGGATTTGGCTGAAATGGAAGGGAAAGCTATTCAGGGACTTGAATATTCAGAACTTTTCCAAAATAATGAGCCACACTGACTCAGGTCCTTTCCTGTGGTCCAGCCCAGACTAAGAACCTGGATACTGGCTGCTTCCTTGGAGCCCCTCCTTTTGCTTATTTTTAGTCATTGCTAAACTAAGGCATTTTTACTTTAAAGAATTATAAACCTGTTTGTGCTATCTGCTTTGTGTTGTCATCAAAAACCAGAATTCCATCTCACTATCAATTCAAGATGGATCTAGAAGAAAGACTCCCATGAGAAAAGATCTTCACACACCACACAGTTGTTAGCAAATTGGAGGCAGATGACCACCAGCAGCAAATTGCTTCCTTGCATCCTTCCCAGAATTTAAAAGTTTCAAAGAAAGTTTATTTGTGGCCCTAACCGTTGCATATCCTATGCACAATAACACTGTCACAAAGGTGACCAGAGATCCTGCCACACCTATTTCTTTTCCTCTTCTTTGCCTCTTGCCCATCCGCCTCCCCCTGCTTCAGAATGTCGACATGTACAATCTGTGGAAAATTACTGCTTTTATTCAGACCACTCAAACGACTTCCTTGAAACAAAATAATGACGTATTATGGAGTATGTTTGATTTCTGGAAGCCGAAGGCATTGCCTGGTTTTCTGAACAAGAGGATCTGATCAGGCAGACAGAAGTGTCTCAGAGTTGCTTTCAGTAATTTGGGTGCCTGTGGTGTACAAACAGTCAGGAAAATGGAAACAAAAAAAACAACTCCACTCTATTGCACAAACTGCTACCACATCAAAGCAAATGTTAAACACTTCCTAAGGTTAGGTGAGCAAACATTTCAATTTATAAGGAAAGATTTTTCCCAAAGGGCTATGCTGACCTTTCCAAGTGGGGGTGGGGCATATGCACAATGCACTTGGATGATGGCAAGCATGCTGACCTTTGTGGTAGAAGGAAGTCTGTAATCTGCATTTGTCATAGGCCCCACCCATGCAGTTGGCTCTGTGTTTCTCCCTTGATGGTTTTTTTTTTTCTTTTTAAAAGGTTTGGAACAGTTTCTTTATTTCCTTTTTGGGTCAGTGAGTACTTACAAAATGCCTGTATTCCTAATCTTGACAGGCAAAATACATAGCAACTTAGGAAAATACATTTATAGCAAACGAACCTTGAGACAATGTCCACAAACTCCCGACTTAAAAAAAAATACTGGAATTCCAAATAAAATGAAGCAGGTTTCTATCAGTTCATTATTTTGAAACCAGCCAGCATGGGGGCACACTTCTTTAGGAGGCAGAGGCAGGCAGATCTCCTAGTTCCAGGCCAACCTGGCCTACAGAGTGAGTTCCAGGACAGCCAGGAATACACAGAGAAATCTTGTCTTGAAAATCCAGTAATAATAATATTATCATTATTTTTAAGCCACTAGAAATGTACTCTGTTACAATCACCAATTTTGCCTGTTATGACTGTAATAATGATGTTAACAAAAATTCCAAGTAATTTTGAAATCCAAATAATATTCAGAAGAATTTTAAGACTGAAGTATTTCCATATAATTCAAGTTTGTTAAAGGCATATCCGTTAAAAATGATTTTGAACAAGAAAAACCCAATATATAAAGCATATTCCCAAGCACGAAGTTTTGGGGATGACAGTGAGCCTGGGACTTGGAATTCATCTCCAGTCATCTCCTACCGCAATGAGGGCATAGCATCTGGAACAGTTTGAAAACCACTGTGCTATGTACCATGTTCTTTGAAAACTGCCAGCTTATGCAAGACTTCATATGGAAGCTCTCAGTTAATTGGAATAGTACTATTCCTGTTAGTACTATTCCTACAAATGTGTTTGCCAGTGTCATGTTAGTTTAACTGTGAAGTGGACTTATCACCTCCCACTCAGGGAACAGAGGCTATGTACGGAAGCAGCTGGGGCCACAGTGACATGTACAATAAAAAGTCAATATACAGACTCCACCTGTAAATACTAAAGTAGATACCACAGCTTCTTTAGAATGTCCATCCTTCCTTTGAATCAAAATAGCTCAGTGTTTGAAATGATTTGCCACTTTCTCTTCCTACACTAAATAATAAGTCCTCACAATCTTCAACTGACCTTTCCTTTTTCTATGCCAGCACATCATTCCAGGCTTATTTGTTGTGTAGAGAAAATGAAAACAGTTTTAACAATTTTCCTATGGTCCCCCCCCCAGGAAGCAGTATGTGAGGTATCTAGGTATGGGGGTGGCACTTTCAAAATATCAGCCAGCCATTATTGCTTTGATCCAGAAGGGCTCCATCTAGTCAGAGCAGATTAGGCAATTTTTAGATTCAGGCACATAGCAGAGCTTTATAAAATAAAGCACTTGTATTCCTGTATGTTTTAGACTTAAACATGGCAGGTTAAATATGTCTTTAACTGTATATGCACCACACTTAGCATTACAATAAAATGCTGATTCAAAATAAAGGCAATATTCATTTTTGGTATTTTAAGACATGGTTTCAACTCTGTAGTTCAAGCTTGCCTTGAATTTGTGATCTTCTCATCTTACCCTCCCCTAAGTGTTGAGACCATAAACATTCACCACGAAAATCAGCTTCAATCATGATTAGAAAAATGCATTTTCAATCTCCAGACATGTTAACACATGCCTTTAACCCCAGCACTTGGGAGGTGGAGGCAGGTAGATATTCTCTCTGTGAATTCAAGAGCATCTAACTCATAAGCGAATTCCCCACCAATGAGACCCTATCCAAAAAAAGAAAATAGATGACTCATTTTTCCCTAGCAACTGTGTTGTTCTTCTGTTACAAAATAAGCACAGTTTTATTCAACAAAAATCAGCAAGTTTAGGAACAGCAACTGTAGAGTTAAGAATTCAAACTATAGAACAGGTAAGAGTCCCATCTGCCCTTAGAACCTTCCCATGCTTTCAGATCCGAAAGACCTGCCTTCTTGACACCCCTTCCCACCCCATCACCCATACCTGTTACTCTGCCCCCTGCTGCTGTGCCCTTGCCCCTACATGAGATGATATCCCCTGCTCAAATGCAGGCCACACCAGCCAGAACAGGTATGGGCCATGTCAGTCACGGCCCTGTTGGTAAAAAGGCCATGCTAGCTGCCAAATGTCTAGCCCCCAACTCTGCAAAGATTCCCTGATAGACCAGAAGTCACATCAGCCACCTTACATACAGACCACAAAGACCAAAGGAAAAACAGAAATCAAGGAAAAAACACTATCCAACAAAAACAAAATCAGAAATCATCACCTAGATCTATATTCATTCCAAACCCAGGTGCTTAGACACAAGTGTAAGAACCCAATCAACAATGGCCAAGGCAATATGGTACCACCAGAGCCCAGCGATCTACTACAGAAACCCATCTATATTTCAACACAACAAAAGCACAAGAAAACAACCATAAAATCAACTTTATAATGATGACAGAGGTCCTTAAAAAAGGAAATGAATAAATCCTTCAAAGAAATCCAGGAAAACACAAACATGAAGCCAGCAAAAAAAAAAAAAAAAAAAAAAAAGCTAGGAAAGCTAAAAACAAGCAATGGTAGAAAATGAATAAATCCCTTAAAGATTCCTAAACAGGTGAAGAAAATGAATAAGATGTTCAAGACCTAAGAATGAATATAGAAGCAATAAAGAAAATACAAACTGAAGAAATCATGAAGATGAAAAATTTAGGTAAGCCAACAGGAACTAAAGATGTAAACAACATCAACAGAATACAAGAGATGGAAGAGAGATTCTCAGGCATTAAAGATACAATAAAAGAAATAGAATAGATTTATTGGTCAAAAAGATGGTAAATCTTAAAAATTTCCTGAAACATAACACGCAAGAAATCTGAGACACTATAAAAAGACCAAACCTAAGAATAATAGGAACAGGAGAATCCCAGCTCAAATGCTCAGAAAATATTTTTTCATTAATTTATTTATTCACTTTTTATCTCAATTGAAGACCAAAGACACCCTCCCTCCTCTCCTCCCAGTCCCACCCTCTTAACTTCCTTCCCCCCAAGTCCCCATCCCTTTCTCCTCAGAGAAGGGGAGGGACCCCTATCAGTATCAATCTTCCCTGGCACAAGTCACAGTAGGACTAGGCACGTCCTCTCCCACTGAGGCCAGACAAGGCAGCCCAGTTAGGGTAAAGGGATCCAAAGACAAGCAATAGTCAGAAACAGCCCCTGCTCCAATTATTAGGGGATCCACAAGAAGATCTAGTTGTATATCTGCACTATGGATAGGGGCCCTAGGTCTAGCCCATTCATAATCTTTGGTTGGTGGTTCAGTCCCTGCGACCCCTACCACCCACCCATGAACCCAAGTTAGTTGACTCTTTAGGTCTTCTTGCGGTATCCTTGACCCTTTCAGCATCCTCAATCCTTCCTTTCACATTTCCAAACCAAAAGACTCCCCAAGCCCCACCTAATGTTTGGCTGTGGGTATCTGTATCTGTTTCTATCAGCTGCTGGATGAAACCCCTGAGAAGACAGCTATGCTAGGTTCCTGTCTTCAAGCATAGTATTATTAATAGTGTCCTGGGTTGGCTCTCTCGAATGGGATAGGTCTCAAGTTGGGCCAGTCATTGGTTGGCCATTCCCTCAATCTCTGCTCCATCTTTATCCCTGCACATCTTGTTGTCAGGACAAAAGCATACCATGGAAAAAAGAAGGCATCTTCAATAGATAGTGCTGGTCTAGCTATATGTTTGCATGTAGAAGAAAGCAAATAGATGAATATTTTCACCTGTACAAAATTCAAGTCCAAGTGGATAAAAAAACCTCAAGACAAAACTGGATACACTAAGTCTAATAGATTAGAATGTGGGAAATAGCGTTGAATTCATTGATACAGGAGACAATTTCCTGAACATAACACAAGCAGCTCAGGCACTAAGAAAAAAATTAATAAATGGGATCTCATGGTACTAAAAAGCTTCTCTAAAGCAAAAGACATTGTCAATAGGACAAAATGGCAGTCTATAGAATGGGAGATCTTCACCAACCCTACATCCAACAGAGGGTTAATATCCAAAAGAACTCAAGAAACTAAACATCAGCAAACCAAATAACCCAATTAAAAATTGTGGTACAAAGCTTAACAGAGAAATTTTCAACAGAAGAATCTCTAATAGTTGAGAAGAACTTGAAGAAATGTTCATTATCCTTAGTCATCAGGGAAACACAATTCAAAATGACCTTGAGATTCCATCTATACCACTCCTGGCCATACACCCAAAAGATGGTCTATCATAACACAAGGATACTTGCTCAACTATGTTCATAGCAGCTTTATTCATAATAGCCAGAAGCTGGAAATAATCTAGATGTTCCTCACCCAAAGGAATATTATTTGCCTATTAAAAGGAGAACATCATGAAATTTGCAAGCAAATGGATAGAACTAAAAAATATCATCCTGAGTGCAGTAACCCAGACCCAGAAAGACAGACATGATTCATACTCACTTATAAGTGGACATTAGCCATAAATGTTAGCCATACATGATAACCATGCTATAATCCACAGACCCAAAAAGGCTAAGTAACAAGGAGGACCCCAAAGAGGATGCTTAAATCTCACTCAGAAAAGGAAATAAAATAGACATGGTAGGTGGATGGAGGAAGGGAAGTAGGTGGGAGAGGGTGTGGGGAGAGGAAAAGGAGTGGACTTCAGGTGTGGAGAGAGTAGAGGTATGAAAAGAGAAAAGGCAGAGAGGAGGGG
>NW_021604565.1:21012571-21013046 GCF_004785775.1 Grammomys surdaster | reverse complement strand
GAGAGAGAGAGAGAGAGAGAATATCAATGGAAATTGTCATGGAGGTATCTCTGGGATGTGCTGGAGACCTGGGAAGGGGGAGGTTCTCAGGAGTCTATAGGGATGACTGTAGCTGAGACTCCTAGCATTGGGGGACATGGAGCCTGAAGAGGCCACCTTCTGTAGCCAGGTGGGACTTCTAGTAGAGGGAATAAGACAACCCACCCACAAAAACCTTCACCCAAAAAGTATTTTTAACAAAATTACAGAAAGAAATTTTTCTAACCTAAAGAAGAACATATCTATAAAGATATGAGAAGATTACAGAACACCAAACAGATTGGACCAGAAAAGAAAATCCCTTAGCCACATAAAGCACTAAAGACACATAACAAAGAAGATATGGATTCAAAAAATGTGGTATATTTACACAATGGAGTATTACTCAGCTATTAAAAACAATGAATTCGAGAGGTTCCTAGGTAAATGGATGGAA
>NW_021604565.1:20968302-21012171 GCF_004785775.1 Grammomys surdaster | reverse complement strand
AAAAAAAAAGAAATAAACACTTAAAAAAAAATAAAACTTGTAAGAGAAAAATCTCAAGTAATATATATTAGGATGACACCTAACTTCTCAATGGGGACTCTAAAAGCCAGACAGGCCCAGACAGATATCTTGCAGACTTTAAGAGACCACATATGTTAGCCCTGATTACTATACTCAGTAAAATTTTCAGTCAAGATATCTATGTCAAAGTCAATGTTTATCCACAAATCCACACCAAAGTACTGGAAGGAAAATTCCAATGCAAAGAGGTTAAATAGATCCATGAAAACACAGGAAATAAAAATATCTCACACCAGCAAAACCAAAAGAAGGGAAACACATGCACACACACACTCACACACACTAAAAAAACCACAATCATCAGGAGAAAAAGGAACTAACAATCACTGGTCATTAATATCTCTCAATATCAATGGACTCAGGTCCCCAATAAAAAGATAAAGACTAACAAGAGATGGAAAAACAGTATCCATTCTTCCAATGCATATAAGAAACACACTTAAATAAGATACACAAACCAACTAAAAGACAAACTAACTAAAAGACAGGCAGAAATATTTACATTAACAAAACCAGAAAGGAAAGGTGTTAGAGGGCATAACAACAGATATCAGTTAATTTTTTTTTACATCTTAAACTTTTTCTGGTTTTTCCTCATTTTTAATAGAACTTTCCTTTTTAGACTTTATTTTGAAGAAGACTTGCTAATACAACTAAATGAAGCACTTGAATCATTAGTGACATGGCATATTTATTTATTTATTTATTTATTTATTTATTTTAGGTCATACTTCAAAAACCTGCACTCACCAAAATTGGAAAATCTAACAAATGAACGATTTTCTTGATATATACCACTTACCAAAGTTAAATCAAGATCACATAAACAATTTAAATAGACCTATAACCCCTAAGGAAACAGAAGCAGTCATTAAGTCTTCCAACCAAAAGAAGCCCAGGGCCAGACAGTTTTAGTGTGCAATTTTACCAGACTTTCAAAGAAGAGCTAATGTTAATAGTTCTCAAATTATTTCACAAAATAGAAATGGAAGAAATCTCTGCCAAATTCATTTTATGAGCTTGCAGTCACCCTGATACCCAAACAACACAAAAATTCAATAAAGAGAATTTCAGACTAACTTACCTTATAAATATTGATACAAAAATACAATACTCAAAAATCAAACCAAGAGCACACCAAAAAGATCATCCATGATTATCAAGTAGGTATCATCCCAGAGATGTAGGGATGTTCAATCTATGAAATTTGTCAATGTAAGCCATCATATAAATACATAAAAATAAAAATGAAATAAACAATACAAAAAACAAAACAAATGAACAAACAAAAACATGATCACCTGATGTTGGAAAAGGCTTTGACAAAATCCAATACCCTGTTATGGTTTGAATATGCTCAGCCCAGGGAGTGGCACAATTGTAAAGTGTGGCCCTGTTAGAATAGGTTTGTTACTGTGAGTGTGGGCTTTAAGACCCATATTCTAACTGCCTTAAGTCAGTATTCTGCTAGCAGCATTCAGATGAAGATGTAGAACTCTCAGCTTGTCATGCACCATGCCTGCTTAGACATTGTCATGTTCCTGCCTTGATGATAATGGACTGAACCACTGAACCTGTAAACCAGCCTCAATTAAACGTTTTTATAAGAGTTTCCTTGGTCATGGTGTCTGTTCACAGCAGTAAAACACTAACTAAGACAACTCCTTCATGATAAACATCTTAGAGAAATAAGGGATACAAGAGACATGCCTAAACATAATAAAGGCAAATTACACTAAACCTGTCACTAACAATAAATCAAATGGAGAGAAACTCAAAGCAATTCTTCTAAAATCATGAACAAGACAGGATATTCACTCTGTCATATTTATTCAATATGGTACTTGAAGTTTTAGATAGAACAATAAGACAATTAAAGGAAATCTAGAAGATACACATTGGAAATGAAGAAGTCAAAGTATCTATTCACAGATGATATGATAGTATACATAAGTGACTATAAAGTTTCTAACAGGAAACTCCTTCAGCAGATAAACACCTTCAGTAACGGTATCAGATTAATACAAAACCAAACCAAACCAAATCAAAGCAGTGGCCCTCCTATATACAAATGGGCTGAGAAAGAAACCATGGAAACAATACCTTTCCCAATAGATACAAACAATATGAAATATCTTTTGATAACTCTAACCAAGCAAGCACAAGTCCTTTATGACAATAACTTCTCCCATGCTCATGGGTTGGTAGGATTAACATCGTAAAAATGGTCATCTTAACCAAGAGCAATCTACAGATCCATCACAATTCTCATCAAAATCTCAACACAATTCTTTACAGACCTTGAAAAAACAATATTTCACTTCCTGTAGAAAGACAAAAAAAAAAAAAAACAACCCAATAGCTAAATCAATCCTATACAACAAAAGAAATTACAAAGGTATCACCATCCCTGACTTCAAGCTGTACTGCAAAGCTGTAGTAATAAAACCTGCATGGTATTGGCATCAAAATAGACAGGCTGATCAACGGAATTGAATGAAAGACCCAGATATAAATCCACATATCTATGTACATCTGAATTTTGATAAAGAAGACAGAATTATACAATGAAGAAAAAGACAGCATCTTCAACAAATGGTGCTGTTAGAAAATGACTATCTGTTTGTAAAAGCATGCAAATAGATCCATATTTATTACCTTGCAAAAAAAGACCTCAACATAAAATAAAATACACTGGAGCTGATAGAAGGGAAACTGGGGAATGGCCTTGAATGAATTGACACAGGAGACAACTTCCGAAACAGAACATCAATGGCACAGGCCTTAAGATCAACAATTAATAAGTGGGACCTCATAAAACTAAAAAGCTCCTATAAGGCAAAGGACACTTATCAACAAGACAAAATGGCAGCCTAGAGCATAAGACAAGATTTTTAACAATTCCACATGTGACAGAGGGCTAATATCAAAAATATATACAGAACTAAAAAAACTACTTATCAACAAACTAAATAATCCCAATTAAAAAGTAGGGCACAGTTCTAAACAGAAGTTTCCACAGAGGAATCTCAAATGAAGGAGAAATACTTAAAGAAATGTTCAATATCCTTAACCATCAAGGAAATGCAAAACAAAATGAATTTGAGATTCCATCCAATAGCGGTCAGAATGGCTAAGATAAAAAACACAAGTGATACCTCATGCTGGTGAGGATATGGAACAAGGGGAACACTCCTCCACAGCAGGTGGAAGGGAAAATTTATACAAACACTTTGAAAATCGATATGGTGATTCCTCAGTACATTCGAAATCAATATACCTCATGACCCAGCTATAACACTCCTAGGAATATACCAAAATGATGCTCTATCTTATCAAAGGACACTTGCTCAATTATGTTCATTGTTGCTTTTTTTGTAATAGCCAGAAACGGAAAACAACCTAGATGTCCAATAACCAAAGAGTGAATAAGGAAAATGGTTCATTTACACAATGAAGAGTATTACTCAGCTGTTAAAAAAAATAACACAGTGAAATTTGCAGACACTTGGATAGACTGGGGGGGGGGGGAAGCACCCTGAGTAAGGTACCCAGGCCCAGAAAGAAACTGTCGTGTGTACTTACTTCTAAGTGGATATTAACTGTAAGTAATCAAGAAGGTAAGTAACAATGAGTGCTAAAGGGAGAGAAATGAGAAGAGAAAATAAGATTTCATGGGTATACTGAGGGCAGATGGGGACAGGAACCAGAGGGATGAGGGAGATGTAGTGAGAGAGTATCAGGAGAGACAACTGGAATCAGGCAGCATTTCAGGGATGAAGTAGAAAGCTAGTACAACGGAAACTCCCAGGAATGTACAAGAGTTACCCAATCTAAGATGCCAAGTAACAGTGTGTACGGACCATGAGCCAGCTATCTTCTCTAACCATACATGGCTTTCAGTGGCAGGATTAGGACACCAGCTCAGCCACAAGACAACTGCCTTACAATTTGTCCTATCTTTAAGATGTGCTGGGGTAAAGTTAGTACAGAACTTGTGAGAGTGGTCAATCAATGACTGGTCCAACTTGAGAGCCATTCGAAGAGAGGGTGCCCACACCTCACACTGCCTGGAGGGCCAGTAACCAAAGGCTGGATAGCAAATGAAACCTAGGATAAAACCAAACACAAAAGACAAAAAGAAAAAAAAAGTCAATGAAATGATTCCTAATGATACTCTGGTATATGTGTAGACCAGAGCTGAGCATAATTGTCATCAGAAAAGCTTCATCCGCAACTGATGAGAACATGCAGAGACCCGCACTCAAATAGACGGAACTCAAGGAACCCTGCAGAAGATGGGGAGGAAGGATTGTGGGATCCAGAAGGGTCAAGAACACCACAAGAAAAGGGCTCATCAACTAACCTGGGCTCATAAGGGCTCATAGACTGAACAATCAGGGATCCTTATACAGGACTACCTTAGGCTTTCTACATGTCACAGTTGTGTAGCTTGGTGTTATTGTAGGACTCCTAAAAGTGAGTGCAGGGCTGTCTAACTCGTTTTAGCCAGCTCTTTCGGTCCTTTTTCTTCCTACTGGGAATATGAGGGGATGTGCTTAGTCTTACTGCAATTTGATATGTCATGTTTGTTGATATCCCGCGGAGGGCTGCTGTTCTCTGAAGAGGAATAGAGGAGTGGATCTGAAGGAGAGGGAGGTGAGAGGGAGAGACTAGAGAAGAGGAAGGAGAAAAACTGTGGTTGGGATGTAATATATGGGGGAGAAGAATAAATTTAAAATAAAAATTAAGAATCCAAACTATGGTTTAAATATTTTAACCAATTAAACTGCAAAGTGATAGTTAATAATTTATAAGTAACCAAAGCTGACAGAAGAATAAGAACATATAACATTGACTAACCACATCCTTTTAAACTTTCTATAAGAAAAGTTGAATGTCTTCTCTTATCATTCTGCCTCTCAACCAAATCCGAAGATGATTTGGACGGTCTACAGCAGCAAGTCTCTAAGACATAGTACTTGTCTGTACATACATGAGGCCTATGGCCTAGGTCTTACAGGAATTATGTCCCCAACAATAAATAAGTGTCTCATTCCATACCCCTATGTTATATTATATATCCCTGACAGATATGGGACTCACTCTGTAGACAAAGCCATCTTTGAGCTCAGAGTTCCACCTGCCCTTGCCTCTTGAGTGCTGGGATTAAAGACATGTTGTCCCATGCCCATTTTAAAGTAACTTTTTAGAAAACACAAACAGGTATTATTTACTATCATTTATTTAATACCATCTTCACTAAGTTAGGACTCGGGAAAAACATCTAAATCCTAATATTTGGGGCAGTTCATAGCTCACCCAGTTTGAATTTTATAGAAGTCATAGTCTACCAGGAACTGTGATTAATCACTTATGTAACCTGCTCTGAAGCTGCCCACTTATGTTGTACTGACTGAACATGCAGTTGACTTCCTAAGCTTTACCCTCTGTATGTGAAATGATGATAGCATTTTCTTACAGGAGTACCAGGCTGCTTGCACACAATTTTTCAGACATAGCACTATGCACATGATATTTAGGTTTCCATTATTGTGGCAAAATATCGATATAAACAAATGGAGGAAATTTTTACTTTGGCGTACAGTTTCAGAGGTTTTAATCCATGGTGTCCTGGCCCTAATGGTTTGGGGACTGTGGTAAAGTAGAACACCCTGGAAGGATTAAGTGAAGGAAATGTTCTCACCTGTAGAAACTGAAAGGTGAAATACAGAAAAAAGGAGTGGGCCATGTTCCCAACATGCCTTTCAATTGTACACACCTAGGACCACAGGCTGGTAACCAACCCTTCACAGAACAGCCAGCAGGGGATGGAAGCTTAAGATCTACATCACACTATAACTGCTGACCTGAGAAATATGGACTTCAGTGGACAAACCATTACCAAGTCTAACTAGCCAGTCTCTCCTAACTCTGGGAGTGCCCAACAATGGTACTGTAGAGACATGCAGGAAATTTATCTATAGGACCTCATAAAGAAAAGTGTGCAGGGCCTGGCAACTCTAATTTCCTTTTCATGTTTTAGAAGAGGCCTGGTTATGTAGCCCAGGCTGGCTACTGATTTGAGGCAATTCTCCCATAACCTCTAAAGTCTTGCAATTATAAACCTGCCTAGTTTAAAAATTCCTATTTGAATATGCATAGTCACTACTTAATAATCTCATTTAATCCCTAAAACCATCATTTCCAAAAAGACAAACAAAACAAACAAAAACACTTAGAAACTCAAGAAAAACTGCTTAATTTTGTACCACCTCTTTAATTCTATCAAGTTTTCAAAACTGCTGTGACCAGATCAATGGGTAACGAAAACAGCTGCAGAATCCCCATGGAAATCTGAAATAGAAGGCTCAGGTTAACATTTTCAGTTTTTCTACAAAAGCCACTGCTTAGAATTAACAGTTAATGAAGGTATGCAAGAACAGAAACAAATCTTCAGCATGAGGCTGGGTAGGTTTAGAAGTTCCTAAAAAGCAGTGTCTCTTTATAGCCCTACAAGACTGAAGAGGGCCTCTGGTAAAACCTCAACACCTCTCAAAACCTCTCCAGCTACTAAACACATCCAACTGCTATAACTAAGGGACACAGAAGAGTAAAAGGTAGGAAAAAAGTAATCTGACCACTAGGTAGCCAAGACAGAGGATGGCAAGTTAGAATTCCAGTTAGCCTGGATCACAGAGTAAGTTCCCAACCAGTCTAGGGGAAGGGGAGAGAAGAAAAGGGAAAAACCAAGAAGAGAAGGGGGAGGAAAAAAAGGGGAATCCTTAGTTGTAGTTGCTCCTCTAACCTTGGAACAAACTGTGAATATTCTAAGGAAAAAAGGAACACACAGACACACCCACACCCACACAACCACCATTAAACACACACACACACACCCACACCCACACAACCACCATTAAACACACACACACACACACACAACCATAACACACACAACAGTTACACAGTTCTTTTTGACCATATAGCAACTCAAAAAGGGCTAGGTCAGAGGTAGCATCAAGTTGAAGCTACTGATGAATCAACTGTGCTCTTCATGAATCTGCCTTCTTTTCCAGCCCTCCAATTTCCTTCTGCAAAGGCATAACCTCCTTCTTGAAGACAACCAACCTGCAAAACAAAGCTTATGCCTCATTCCATACTTGGCTTCCACTACAACCATTCACCTTGCATGTTTAAAACAGGACTTCCTTTGAACAAAGGAATAGTGTAACAGCAATTGGTAGATTATAGCAAACATAAATATAATATCATATTGATATTATTGGTAATATAAATTATCAGCTGTATCTGACCCAGCCCATCCTTTTACATGGGCCATTATCGTCGTCTTAGGGTTTTGACTATTGGTTATGGTTAGGTTTACACTTGGTGACAGCCTGGTCCAGATGCGGGTCTGCTCAATATCATCTTCTTGTCCACTACCAATCTTCACCCCGAAATCATCACTGTTGTGTCCAGAAGTTAGTACACATCAAAACTGAGGAAGCCACATGAAAATGTTTTCAAATTATCAGTTTACAATATCTAGTCAAACATCACAAAGGGCCAAGAAAGGATATTTTAGCTAAAACATAGTAAGAAATGGTTGGATATTAAACATTTCTATTAAACACATGAAGTAACCTTTACAATGTCTTTGTTTACCTCAAACATAGAATTCAGAATATGAGTAAAACGTCACAAATCATTTAGACCTACCATGGTTCCTCTGTTCTAATAATAAGCATCTAAAACCCATTATATCATGCCAGGAAGTGGTGGCATGTGCCTTTAATCCAAGAATCCAGGAGGCAGAGGAAGGCAGATCTCTGAGTCTGAGGCCAGCCTGGTCTACAGATTGTGTTTCAGAACAGCCAGGGCTACACAGAGAATCCCTGTCTTGAAAACACAAAAATAAAATAAAACAAATCATTCTGCCTTATTAAAATTAAACGGACTAAAAAGAACTTCTCAAACTAAATTTAGAAGCTAAAGAAAAGTTTGCTACGTATATGTATTTGACTCCATGAATTTTGTGGGGATCACATATCACCAATTTAACATAGAAATTTAGGTAAAAGTATTTCAAAGTTGTTAAAGAAAAAAATCTGTTTCTTCCTATTTAATCATATAAGCTATAACTTTTAACTGGTTCTTATTTTTCAAAAGCTAAAGAGATAAACATAAAAAAGATACCTCTCATACTCAAAAAAACAGACTAAAGCAGACCGTGGTACTTTACAACTATTGAAAACAGTAAAATTGACCTAAAGAAAATTATCCTTTATGAATCCTACATACATAGACATCGTGTAATATCCTCATAATGAGCAAAATAAATAATTGGGAGAGAATAATTGTTAAAATTCTAAAGAATTCCACTTAATGGAGAGTACTGAAGATACAATGAACACAGTAACTGTGACAGGAGAGGTGACCTGGAGGTGAAGAGTACTGGCTGCTCTTCCGGAGGTCCTGAGTTCAATTCCTAGCAACCACATGGTGGCCCATAACCATAATGAGATCTTGTGTCCTCTTCTGGCCTGCAGGTATACATGCAGGGAGAACACTATATACACAATAAACAAATAATAAACACAGTAACTGACAATGTAGTCTGGTGCTCAAAAACTCCTTCTATCATACTTAAATTCAACTTGGTCTGAAAGCATAAGCTAAATTTTTAAAAGTATCAATACAAAGTTAATGATTTTGCTATGAAGCATTGCCTTAATTCAAATATATTATGTATGGCCTGTATACTGTCTATGACACTTTAAAGCCTCACAAAATGTTATTCCTAGGCAATAACTCTGAAGAAAATAAAACATCTTTAAAAAGTCCAAAGCCACAGAAAATCAAGTCCGTTATATATCAATGGTGGAAAAAAATTTAATGTATTTTAAACTGTGAGATATGTTTTTTCCCGATAAAACACAATATGCAATTATTTCTTTAAACAAATCAACTAATATATATCACAAACAAAAATATTTATATCTTGGCTTGTAATGAATCAGTAATGTTATCTAGCTGAGATAGGCACCCTGCATTATATTATATAAGATTAAAAACAAAACAAAAACAAAACAGAGAAATCTTCAAGAATCACTTAAAACATCAATGAAAACCGAAGGCTTTCTGAATTTGAAAATGGCTTTTAAGGATGAAAACTGCTAATATCTTGACATCTGTAATGAAAGGGAAAAGCTACTAATCCTAGTTCTTGTCACAGGAAGTTGTCATTGCAGCTGATTTTCAACATTTATACATGCAATATAAATTATAGCTCTGTATAAGATTATAATACTGTCTAAAAGAAAATAAGGATATACAAAATATTTGATAAATAAAATTATTGCATTTAATGTTATTTTCTTAAAAACCCAAATCATCATACTCCTTAATGTTGTACCAAACAATGCCAGTTCAAATTATAGAAAATGTATGTCAACAGTACCTGAAACAAAATTAAGAAGGGTATAAAGCCCTACCTACAGTTTGTCTAATTTACATCAAGTGATCATGGAAACAAAAGATTATTAAAATTATTTTATAATTATGCACAATGAACAAAAGCATAATAGATAGCAGAGTACTTTTCCACCATAAAATTATTTACACCCATTTATTCAGCTAGGAACACTAGCTTGAGAGGTACTCGTCAGGTATATTCCTCTTGAAATAACTTCTCTACAGCAAACAATTGTCTTATATTTGGAACACATCGAAGAAAATAATTGTCTCATTATTTTTGTGTTTTGAGTCTTGATTACTAATAGTTCAAGGTATTATGGGAGAATCCTGGTGTCCTGGATAGCTCAATAAACACAGTAAGATCAAGCAGAGTGTTTGTATTCTGAAAATACTGTCCAATCCATACAAATGCTTGTGTAGGCTGTGGGCCCAGACTTCTCCTACTGGCAAGGGACACAACAAAGCGTGTGTTAAGAAAGCTTCACGCCAATTTTGTTCTGCTCCTTCTTCATCAGACGTTGTGCTTCCTTCTCCATTTTCTTCCTTTGTTGTTCTGCTGCTCTCTTCTCTCTGTCTGCAATTTTCTGCTGCCTGAAAATAAAGATATTCATATCTTTACTTTTATAAATACTATACAGATAAATTATAGGAAGGGTGGCTTCTTAAAAATCAAGAAATAAATGTTTGATTGTCTTAATTTTCTCATTTCCTTGAAAATCTCAAGAATTTCTGAAAAGGAGTATTTCATTTTATCCTTAGAAGATAGATGACTTTATAAAGCAGAAATGTTATCTTTATTGCACAAATGGGCAAAACGAGGTACAAAGGTAAGAGATTTGTCCAGCTATAGTATTAATATGTACAGGGTATAGAAACCCACATCTTTTCTTCATATTATTCCCACAAAAACTCTGCTTCAATTAGACCTCAGCTTTTGTGTATGTCAGGGGAAAACTATCCGCAAAGTTTGACATTAGAATTAATTATCTTTTTATTATAATAGATATTTAATCATCTAAAGGATATTAAAAACATACTACAAAAAATGGAATTTCAGATATATCTTCTACTCAGAACCAAGAAATTTAAAGAATAACCTCCATAAGGCATATTAGTAGGTATTTATCAATTTCACACTCTAACTGTGTCTGGTTCTTATCCTAGAAATAAGAAATAACACAGACTAGAAATAAGAAAAACACTCTATCTTTACCAATTGGCTTGTCTAGGGAGACTGGGCCTGGAATGATGACTTAGGAGAGAGGGGAGAGTACCAAATTGGGGGTAAAAAGTAGCTCAAGAAGTAGGTAAGGTTGAGGGGAAAATACAGGTCAGCACGTGAATGGAACAGGCAACATCTAGATCTATACAGAACAATCTAGGTGGGGCACCTAAATAAGCATATGTTCAATTGAAAATTCATGAAAGTGATATGTTAATCCATAAGTATATGCACGAGTATATGTATGCATGTATATACAACTGGTTTTCAATAACAATTATGAATGCAAGGAGGCAGAGTTACAGATGACCAAAATCTCACAAAGGAGAAAATTTTCTTTGTGGAACACTCCAACTTTCATCATAATTAGCCACGTTTAAAGAATGGAAGAAAACTTACTTTATACTAGCTTTGCTCAAATATAAGAAAATTAAAAAATGAAGCCTGAAACACTGAAAATATAGGAAGAAAAGTAATTATAAAGTAATGAATAGGTTATAAAAAGATAAGCTTTGACCTGGTTCCTATCTGAAATGAAAATAGCAGCAATGAATATTCTAGGCACAAGAAACAATTTAGAGATTACTGAAGACAAAAATGTATTTTGCCCATTCAGATTCCAGTCTGGAATTGCTTCAGTACTAGAATCATGTTTTTTTGACTGATGACAGAACTGGAGAACAGAAAAGCTTCTAAGCTTAGAGAGTCTGGAACACAAAGGCACTTTACAATACTCAGTGTCTTCCTAGAGGCAGCAGTGACATAAGCTTCCGTGTCCTGTTACTATACCTGTGGAGGACACAGCATGAAGCATATCTACTATTAACTACTGATCTCATTTAACCAAACTGGCATAAAACACTGTTTTTATTTTATTAAGGTGACAAGAGATAGGATGGGAAAAGGAAGGTTTTAAAGCAACATTAAGATGCTCTGCTTGCAGCTAAAAATTCCATAATACTATCGTTAAGATTATTAGATTCTAATGAATAGCTCTTTCTTTTACCTTTGTGCTTCATAAAATTAATAATTACAGTCCTCCAAATTTTCTAAAACATTCTAAATTTTGGACCAATTATTTATTTTTAAAAATCTGAATAAAAATGTCATTTTTGGTGATCCTTGCAACAGTGCTATTTATTTAGTTCACAATTTTAGAAACTACCCTTTATTAAAGACACAGTTACACCGACCAAAGGGAGGCTAGATATGAAAACCTCTGACAACTTCATTTTAAAACCGAGATCCCCCTCCTGTTAAAACAAGGATATACTGAAAACAAGATGGAAAAGAAAAAGACAAAAGTTCTACGTATTTAACTGCACCCTCTGCTGGTTATTCAAGGTTACTATAAAACTGCCATCAAAGACAAGAAAAAAAAAATATAAAAATCAGTTCAATTGTTAAGATAGTCAAGAAAAGGTAATTCATTTTCTATCCATAGGGCAAAACCAGTAATAATTTTAAAATAAATTTCTATCACTGTATTTTGTTAGATTTTTACATTTTGTTTTATGTGTATGTGTGTGCACCTTACATGTACATTATGTTGATCATGTGTGTACAAGTGCCCACAGGGGCCAGAAGGGGACACTGGATCCCCTGAAACTGATATGGCTCCTGGGAACAGAACCTAGGTCTCCTCTTGCCCACCAGTTTACCTCCCAGCCCCTTGCTGTGTGACCCAAATGTAAAAAGAGACTTGACAGATTTATATGTGAGTTAACATCAGAGGTAAGTCCCACTTCTGCTTTTCATTCATTCTTCCTTTCCTTTTTTGACCAAAGACTGAAGTGTAAGAACTAAGCTTACTACTCATATAAACATAGAATGAACACCCAACAAATATGAACTTTAAACTACAGCATAATATTTACTTTTCTGTACAGTGGGTTGTTAAGATGATCTACTTGTTTTATAAGACTTTAGTGGACACTAAAATTAAGATACATGTAGAGATTAAGGGTGCTTTATTAGCTACTTTCATTCAGATGTAAAATTCTGACACTATTTTAAATTGTGAAACAATAAAAACAAAAATTACAACTTCTAATCTAGAATAGGATATAACAGTGGCTCACAATTCACAGTAGGGTATTATGACTACCGTGTTGCATATGTATGCAAAAAGGTTTTGCCATTAAGATTATTATCCTTTGGTTCAAACAATATTTTAAATTCATGATATCATATAAAAAGATATAAAATCTGAAATCCAGAGCAAGTTTAATGAGAAACAAGTTCAATAAGGTCAGTATGTGTATATAGAGACAGACAAGATACTTGACAGAGTAGACTTTTTTGACCTTAAACATAACAAGAAAGCAATCTAAATTTTCTACACAAGGTACAATACGATAAAATCATTCAAATACCTCAGAACTTCTTCTGCTTGCCAGGCTGCATCTTCTTCCTCTTCCCATGCATTGGTATTTTCTTGCCATGTATCTAAGTCACCTAATTCTGACTACATTAAAACATAAAGAAAAAATAAGTTAGTAAGGAGCCATCATTTCTCTATATAGCAGTTCAAACTCAAGACGACCAAAATAAGAGGAACTTTAAACATCTAACTTAGAACCATCTGTTCCTCTCCCCTGGTTCCCTAACTTCCATACTGATCCCTAGTAGGGCACTGAGGCTCTGGCCTCTCGTTTGCCTAAAACTTCAAGTTTCTCAACAACACTATGATGTGTGACTTTCCCACGGGCTAGAAAGGTTCTGTGTAACGTCCAAGTCCAAGAGTGGCATTCTTTATGTGCAACCAAATGCTGACTGGATTTGATGTGGACTTTACAACAGAGAATGCACACTTGGTACAGTAAACCTTATCAAATGTCCGTAGCTAGGGAGACCATAGTCACTAGTAGGGAACAGTCACTACTGCTGTTCTCCTAAGCAGACATGCTGTGTTCATTACCTTTCAAAGAATTATGGTTATGCTGATAATCTGGTGCTGCTGTCAGCTTTGGTGAGAGAAGCTTTTTTCCAATTGGCTATGGTTACTGTAGACTTCTAAGTGGTCAAAATGACCAGAATGAGTGACTGCTGAATGCCTAACACTAAGAGGGTATCTTTTGCAATACTTCCTGCCTCCACCACCAAGGCTCGGAAAACACCATGGATGGAGCAGAAGTAATATAAGAGACTACAGAATGCTTCACGTACTGTGGGATGCAGTCTTCCCAGAATGGCACAGCAACTGTCCTCAAGAACTCACAGCAGCTATGATTAGCTACACAAGAAAGATGTACACATGAATAATAGTCCCCTAACATGGAAGTAGCTTATGTGGCCTCTTCAACCCCTAGGGACCTACAGGCAGTTAATGACAGCCAAGTGGGAGTGGGGCAGAAAGAAATTTTTTTCAATGGTACGGACACTGGGCAAATTTCCCAAGCTCCTATAAGCAATCCCAATTAAAACTCATTTACATGCACATACACACACACATACACACACACACACATACACACATACACACATACACACACAGGTGCACAAAACAGACACGGGGAGGGGCAGAGAAGAGAACAGAACAGAAGAGATCAGAAGAGAACAGAACAGAAGAGGGGAAACAGACTGAGACAGAGACAGAGAGAGGAGGGGAGTGAGAGAAAGACTGTGTGTGTTGAAGAAGACCAGCTTTCTTCAAATCATATGTTTTACAGAATGATATTTCCTATTTAATTTGGGTATTCACTTCCTTAGTTTGGAATAAACAAGAATAAATCCTCTCGTTCATTCCTGTCTCCTTTTGATATAAGGAATCAGAGCAAAAAGGATAGAAAGAATAGGGATTGCTTCCAGAATTAATGCCAGTGTCTGACAGGAGTAGTCTGTGCTGGGGTAAGTTTAAAAGTAGCACAGCACGCTCCAGTTAAACATACGAAATGTAAGGGTATTTTCAATGGCACTTTCTGTTTTCATCTTATACAGATATAATAAACCAGGCAAAACTCAGATTTAAGATTATATACATAGACACACATGGGGGAGGGAGGACAGGGATTATACATATGTGCATATTTTTTTTCACAATACAAATACACACACACACACACACACACACACAATCAAATACAGTAGTTTCTTTATAAAAAATGGCCTTCTAGCCAGGCAGTTAATTCCAGCACTTGGGAGGCAGAGGCAGGCAGATTTCTGAGTTCGAGGCCAGCCTTGTCTACCGAGTGAGTTCCAGGACAGCCAGGACTACACAGAGAAACCCTGTCTCGAAAACAAACAAACAAACAAAAATCCCCCAAAAAACAAAAAAATACATAAAAACTAATTACATCTGCGACTGGGGAGGTGGCTTCAGGAGGGAAAGACCTTTGCTGTGCAAGCATGAGCACTGGAGTTTGGAATGTCAGTGTCCAGGTACAACACTGGGCATGGTGGCACATGCCTGTAATCCTAGTGGACACCAAGTGAGACAGGAAGATCTGAGGTTCCCTGGCCAGCCAGTCTAACCAACTGTTGAGCTCTAGGTTCAGAGATAGACTCATTCTCAAAAATAAAGTGGAAAGTCAGAGAAAATATTCAGCACTGATTTCACCTCTACATATATGCATTTATGTATGTACACACACACACACACACACACACACACACACACACTCACCCTAAATACATCAAAAACATCCAAACCAAGCCAACAACAAAATGAAAAAGTATAAAAGATGACACAAAAAAGTTGATATTCATAGTATAAAGAATTTTCACAATACAAACAATGAGCTTCAGGATAAAAGTAGACTATTCAATTTGAAAGCACTCTACACTGAAAACCTATAGGCAGTGAGTAATGGATACGGGGGAGAGACATTTTCTTCAGTAGTGTAGCCACTGGTAACGCGTTAATGCTCCTGTAATTGCCACTGTAAAATAATCCCTCAGCCATGCCCTCCATGGAACCTAATAAAATGCACTAGGTCATTTTTAAAAAAAAAAAAAAAAAAGACATGAAAGTAGAATTTGTATAATGTTATTTTCATAGCACCATTTAAGAGTTATGTTTCTATCTGCGTGTATAATAATTTAATGCTGTCTCATCACTATAATCAATCATTTCCTCTTCCCATACCCTGGAAAATCAGTACTGCCACAAGGAAACTCAAACAGCCTGATACATGAGTACATCGTAAGAAACTAAGATTTCCTACATCCTACCGAACCCACAACTCTGCAACTGACTACAGTCTCAATGCAGCAGCTGTTTATAAACTCACTAGAATCCCTGACATAGAACGGCCCAATTTAATCACCCTTAGAGTCTTAGACACAGAAACTCTGTGACATAATGAATGTTCATTGCTATCTCAACCCATTTCACTTAGGATTTATAACTGTTAGCTGGTATAATCAATTACTCAAACATCTGTAGGCCTGCAGAGGCATCTGGGTAATTGTGGGAGTTTTGTTTTCATTTTTGGTTGACCAAGCTTCCTGGATCATTCTGATATACTCCCCGGTGGTTGGGAACCCTCGCTTTCTGTTCTCTTCACTTTTGCCTTTATAGTTTCACATAAGTCTAATTCATCTAAAACTACATCACACTTTCAATGTAAACTTACTCTATGATGAAAACAATTCATAAGTCAAAACTGGCCTTAACCATTTTGGGAGTAAATCCTCAAAATTCTAATTTCTAAATGTCAACTTTTTGTCTCTACCTTGTCTGTATATAATGGTTCCCTGACCATAAATGTCCAACATAGTTGTTAATCTTTTAAGATGTTAGGTCAGTAAAGCTATAGACCAACTTCTCATGAACTTTTAAATCTGTTACTTTATTTTTCTCCTCTTAAAACAAAAGAAAAAGATTAAATCTCCCTCTAGATCTCATTAGCACACTTACAGATTGATGAATAAAAGGCATATCTTGTGTAGCTGCCAGCCTACTGGAGAAACCTGTGCTACCATCTGGGACACCAAAATTCAATGGTTCTCTCTTCTTAATGACAATCTGAAAAATAAATTACAACAGGATTATAAGTTTATTTGATACAAAACTATATGAAAATAATTGATTGAGGTATTTGTTTATGGCTTAAGTTGTGCTTTCTTCTTTAAAATGTACAATGTAGTTAAAAATTAACCAAAATTTCCATGCAATTGTAACATATATCCTCCAAATTCTAATTTCCAAATATCATCACCTTTCTGTCTCTGTCTTTTCTGTGTATAATGGTACATACTAAGAAGAAAAAAAAAACATCACATTTTAAAAATTCTTTTTCTTCTTCCTATTTTACAAGAGTTCCTAAAATAAAATGAGGCACTTTTAGTTACTAAACTAAATAACAATATAACATGGATAATAGGTCCTATCAGAAGTGTATCCAGCATCCTTAACTTGTGGGATTTATCTATAAATGCATAAGTCTTTCTGGCTAGTAGTATTAAAATACATTTACTTGATATATTGTAAATTTTGTACAAAAACACCATCAACCTAATTTGCTGCAATAAGGTATCATATAAATTAAATTCCAGAAATATATTTTCATAATACAATATATACATCAACTGAGAAACTCATTAGTTTCCTTCCTTTTCAGTACTGATATATTTGAGCAATACAGTTTTAAAAAGAATGAAAGTATATATGTAGCTGAAAAAATGTGACAAGGATATACATTAGGCATGTGGAATAAATAATACCTTCATGTCATATAAAATATGTGTATCTATATAGACAAGTATATACAAACATGCATAGAATGTTTTCTGTTTGAATAACTAATATAATGCTCAGTATAATTTTCGGAAGTAGGAGAGTTAAAAGTATTTGAAGGAGATGAAGCAGAATTAACTCTTCATTTATTATAGTATAGTATGAATGAACAATATGTATAAGTGGTATTAAAAAACAGCAATATGTAATATACAAACAATCCAAAAAAGCCCAAGCAGAAAGTTACTGAATGGCTGCTTTGGGGAAGTAAAATGAGCCAGTGAGTGATAAGACAAAGTCAGTCATATTTCATTATAAGTCCTTCAATATTCTTCTACCTCACATACATTATCTTGGTAAAAAGACAGGAAAGTAGTCATTGTGCTCTTTCCAAGTGATCTCACTGTCAACTGAAAAGGGAGAGAAGTATAAATGGCTAACACACCATGGACTGGTTGCACTAGTTGTACATGTAATATAATGGGAAATTATCCATTTATACATATAATCAAACTTGGAACTTGTTAAAACTGTTCAAAAGTTTCCCATAGGAGAAACTAACTCCTGCTATCTGAAATCCAAAAGAATTTTTGCAAATGCTTAATTATGTTAGAAAACTTGGGAATATGCCAGGTTATTAGATCTAGGTCTGAGTCATGTGAATACATAAAATTCTTGTTTAATAAGACAGAAAGCAAAAATAATCATAAATAGGCTTTCTAGAAAATATAAACAATAGCATCTAGTTTTAACTACTAGAATCTAAAAAATATTTTAATCTCCAACATACTTTCTGAGTTTTCCGGATAGTTGGTGTCATGTCCTTGAAATAGTCAGGTTCCAGTTGTTCCAACGAGTTCTGCTGCGTTGCCACATTCCCATTCCCTCCTTCGATCTTTACACTTGTGGGTGCATCTTCATCCCAGGAAGTCCACTCCTCCACATCTGTCTACATGCGATGAAGAACTGTCAGCCACAAAACAACAACCTAATGCTCATCGTGGTGTTAATTAGAAAAACAGGCTTTTGGAATTTTAAACTTTTTAACTACATGCGTATATGTGATTCAAACTACGTACCAAAACTTTGTCAAGTAAATGCTTTTAAAAAATAAACTAGTATTAAATGTACAGCTCATACAGGGTGGACTGGAACTTTCCACTTATACCTAACCAAACTGATTACCTGACTGAAAAAAACCTTAAAAAAAAAAAAAGAAAAAAAGAAAAGAAAAAAAAAGTATCAACATTCTCCACAAGGCTGAAATAAAAGTCTAAAAACATAAAATCTAAATGTCCAAGAAACAAGCCAGAGTTTTCAATGTATAAGGAATCCATGAATATCAATTCATATGGAAAGTTAACTACAAAATCCCAACTCAAGATGATATAAATTTAGGACATAGCTAAAAGTTTAAAATATCAAACGTATCATAAAAGTAATAGTACACACGAAACCAGTGGGGAAAAAATTAGATGTTAACAAAGAAATAGAGCAGAATATATTATATTTATTTATATTATTATTATTATTTATATATAATAATATATTATTAATATATATTAATATAATATATTATTGTGTGTGTGTGTGTATGATCGAGTAAAAGGTATAGAACAAATAGTAAGAAAAATCAATGAGATCCTGACCACCAAATTATTTTGATGCAGCCTAGTTTGAAAAGCTATGTTCTAGAGTGCATGCTCCATTACAAACTACCTGCTTAGGGACAGACGAATAATCAACTGTGGTGGGCAAAGTTATTTGGTCTCCACTTAATTTCCTTCCTCTGCCAGATCTGAAAGAAACAGAATATATTTCAAGAACCACAAAAACAAGCAAGAATAAAAAGCATTTAGACAGTAATTTACTCAGAAGGTGGGACTTTCTACTTTTGTAATTATTGTTTTAAATAATAACTGCTCAGAAAGCTATGATGATAAAGCATAGTCAGCAAACTTGTCAAGGTTTCCAAAATCTTGTGCAATGTAAGTGCTCTTTGGTTAGGATTCAGAATTATAAACAAAATTACAGGACTCGGGACCAATGAAAAGCCGAGCACAAAGCAAGCTTGTCAGAATCCCTGTGCTCCACAAGTGCTTCGGGTTCCATAGGTAAAGCTCTACAGTATTTTAATCAGGGAGGGGTGGTTTATGTTTTAAGGGTTTCCTGATAAAATTAACTATTAAACAATTTAAAAGTTTAAAAGTCAATTAGTCAAACTAAACCAACTGATTTCAAGGCTGTGAAGGAATATACTAATCAGGATATAATATAACTCAGCTGTTAACATGGACTATGCAATCTATGGAACCATGGTTTTCAAAGTTACTTTACTGAGTCTAGTTACAATTACCCAACTCTTTAGCTACAATATTCTTATCTGTAAACTAGATATCCACACTTACATTTCTTAGGTTCTCTTAACGATTTAAATAAGAGACATACTTAAAACAACTAGAACAACATTGGCTAGATAGCAAAACATTAAAACACAGTAGCTATTAAAAACCAGTAATCTGAAACTCATTCCCTTAGAGCTACTTGCTAAAGTTTTATGACAAATTCAGAAGTTATATTTTATTCAGTTAAAAGATAAAGACAAAGGCATTAGTGCCTATTACAAAAGTATGGAATTTTACAACACATAATTCAGGTTAGTTTTGATACCTAACACAAGTTTATTCTAATAAACTTGTTTTCTTTACATGTGTACGTACAGTCTGTCCTAAACATATTGATACTATCAACAGAACTCACAGTGACAACAAACAAAGTCCTTCAGTGAAGTCAAATACCATTCCGTATTCTAAAACTAATCAACACTGACCAGAATTTGAGAAACCACAAACACGTGAGGACACTATGCTCCATGACTATTGTTAACCTCTTTCTGATATTACTACTCACCTACTTTCTCTAGGAAATGTCTGATTTCTTCTTCATTTTGACTTGAGCATTTTTCGTCAGTTTTTTATACTCTACAATCCAATCATCAAGGACAATTTCAACAGTCAACGACCCCATTTTTTCCATGTCTCTTGACTTCTCATCTACCAGTGACCACGTCTACTCCACATCATTTCATCAGCATGCTAAGCTCTAGACAGGATCAGCCTAGCACTGTATGTAACTTCCAAAGCTACCCACTGAAAGGATAGCTGATTACCATTTACACCCTCACTCAAACCTTATCTTAAATGTATCGCCAAGGTTTTCTGGGAATATTTAGGTCAAACGAAATACCTAACAGTCTAATAGTTACATTGATTGATAGAACCCATTTTTTTTCTTTTTGAGACAGGGTCTCTTTATATAGTTCTGAATATGTCCCAAAAATTCACTTGCCTCTGCCTTCTGCCTTCCAAATGTTCAAATTAAAGACATTCACCACTACGGCTTGCTTTACTTCCTATGATTTAGTCATTAGGCCCAAACAATTTAGTAGTTACACATATCCTGAGTTCTTAGTAGCTAATTGAAAAGCTGAATACACATGTATCTTTTTCCCCCTCTAATTTCATTCAGAAAGCTGAGAAAGGAGAACATAGGGCAGCCTACACTACACAGGAATACAGAGGCCAGCCTGAGAACCACAGCAACATCCAGTTTCAAAAATATGTGTGCTTTTTGGTAACTGTGCAGCTTCTTAACTCTTGAACTCAGACTGAATACTACCACCCTCATTTTCTGCTCAGAATTAATTTTGGTGACATAAATATCTTAAATTCCAACTTAAGAACCTAGCTTTGCAAAGATAAGTTACAAAAAAAGCTGTAGGCCCTACTGTTGCCAATATGAACTCCCTGAAATAGGATTTCATCAGTGCTCAACAGTTGCTGGCCACTGCAGCTCTGCTGGAAATGGTTAAAAGGCCACACTTCTGAATTTCCTGATGAGTCCTGAGGCACCTCAGCAAATGAGAAGCCACAGCTAGGGTATGGCCATGTGGTAAGACAGACGGATTTGGAATCTAAAAATAACCAAATGACCAAATAATTTATTCTGGTCAATGAGCACACATACACAAAAGTTAATTTTACTTATAGTTCCTCAGTTGAAAGTTGTTAAGAACATTTTTATTTTCTGTGTGTGTGCATCTCCCCACAAATGCTCATGTACTATGTGCACACCTGCTACCTGCAGAGGCCAGAGGAGGGAACTGGAGTGTAAAGGGCTGTGAGCTGCCTTGTGGGTGCTGGGAACAGAGCCTAGAGTCTCTGCAATAGCAGCAAGTGTTCTTAAGCACTGCCATTGCTTCAGCTCCCTCTGTTGAAAGTTTTAAAAATAACTATAAAAGTAGCATTCATATGAAAATATGCAGAGGAACACCTATGCTTTGCCTAACCACTTTTAAACATTCCAATAAAGAAAGAATATATAATATCTGTGGTGGTGATAGTGTACATTAATCTGCTTCTTTCTGAAATCTTTTAAGATTAATTATTTAATACATGTAAATGGAAGGTATAAAAATCTGAAAGATTAAAACCACTGACTTTGTTTCTAGTTTTGAGAAACTGTTTTCAAGCAGCATAGAGACTAACAAATATTATAAACAGGACAACTAGTTTAAAAAGTTTTCATGTCTTTCCAAGTTAAAAGTAATTCAAACCAATGAGACAAATAGGTGAGTTCAAACAAAGAAATCATTTACCTGCATATTAATCTCTTTAGGAATGAGAACACTGTTGCTAGGCAGGTGCAAACCTTAAATAACCGAAACTGAGTGATGGCCATGGTGAAAACCTGAACCTGTGGGGAAGGCACACACATCAGAACGATTACACACATTTCTGAAACATGTTCTTCTTCTTAATCTAAACAGAAAAGTCCTTATGCACTAAGAGAAATCTGGTATTTATACTGTCCTCTAAAACTGTAACAGTAAATTCTAATACAATGGAAGTCACATGAACTACTTAAGAAAGTAAGTTTTAAGTATTTTTAATAGTTTTGAGGAGAAATTTTTGTAATTCTGAGTAAAATATTTTGCCTAAATTAGTACAAATTTACTTACAATTAAAAATACTCAAATAGCATAACGTCGTATGTATAAATCCTTTATGTTTTACAATTTGATTCACTTCAATATAGCACAACTGAAAATATTTTCTTTATATATTTTACATACTTTCATTATGTCTATTTTACAAATGGAAAAACTGAACTAAGGAAAATCAACATGTTCAAAGCATAGGTAGTAAGTTCAAAGAAATGATAAAGCACATCTAGTTCACATGTGCAAGCCTGGTGATCTGCTCAAAGAAACACCGATGCTTGGGCCTACACTTAGTAAGTCCATTAGCAGATCTCTGAGGAATAAGGACAAAACACAGGCAACAATAACTTCCCAGTTTTTAAAAATAATTCATAATGCACTATTCTCAACTAAACGAAGCAGTTTAAAAATTAAACAGTAAAAAGCAGTAATCAGCTGTAATGACGGGAGGGGAAATATAAACACATCAGGAAACTGAGACCTAGTCCTCATCCTAAGTGGTAACAATACTATTTGCTTTGGTGTATACATTAGTTATATATTATATAAAGGTTCAACATACAACCAAACAGTAAAGAAAGAGAGAAAAGAAAAACAATGAAGTAAAAAACAAAACAAAACAAAAAAAACCACACTAATTGTCACGGTCCCTGACCTTGATCACTCTGTAGTCACTAACTGGGAGTTTCTGCTGAAGGAAAAGGCAGCTAGTGCTTTCTGTTGGTTAAGAGTGGAACACAGACATTGTATAAAGGTACAATGCAAGTTCCACAAGGTTCCTTTAGCCATACTCTTGTAATTTTTGTACATATAAAGACTATATTTTATTTTTTATTGTTTTACTTATTTACTTTACATTCTGCGTACTGCCCATTCCCAGTCAACACTACCACAATCCTTCCTCTATCCTCCTCCCTTTTCTATTTGGGTGGGGGCCCCCTTGGGTATTCCCAACCCTGCCACATCAAGCCTCTTCCAGGCTAAGCTCACCCTCTCCTACTGAGGCCAGACAAGGAAGCCCAGATAGAAGAACATATCCCATGTACACACAACAGCTTTGGGGATACACCCCGCTGCACTTGTTCAGGACCTATACCAAGACGAAGCTGCACAGCTGCTACATATGTGTGAGGCAGAGGCTCAACCAAAACCAAAGATTGACTGCCTTGACTGAGTGATTTATTCAATGTGTAAGGCAGATGGGCTCTGAGAGGATACAAAAAAAGGAATCAAAAGCACATTAACAATTTCTTTCAAGTAATGTAAATATTTCTAACAAAAACATCCCCAAGGTGGTTTACTTGATTTCAAAAATCTAATGTAGCTGACTCTCTCAAAGCATCGTGGAGATGCCACATTTCCAAATGTTGCCCAAACTGTTTCCTACTGCCAATGGTGTTGGCTAGGTATAAGTTTTTATTACTTCTTGAAGAAACGGTTTCTTAATTCCAGTGGTTTTCTACTGAGAAGGTTAACATTTTCTATTTTATACTACAGTAACATCTATATACTGTATCCATAATACACATTACTTCTCTAGAGGATTTTTTACCTGTATGTTCAGCTACCATTTGCAAAGTCAAACTTGAAAGAAATGACTGATTCCTCACTATAAGTAGAAAGAACTGAACAAATAAAATGATGAATTAAGGCTTCATTTAAAGCTGGCTTGTCAAAAGTAACTGTCAACAAAATGAAAAGCAATTTTCCCAAGGAGAAGTTTGAGTACAACATTCATGCCCTCCCCAGGAAAATGGACAGAACTGGAGAGTGTTGTGTTGGAGAGAATATGCTAGAGTCTGAAAGGTAAAGATAGTACTTTTTTCCTCATTTGTAAAAGCTAGACTTCTAATACAATACATGAAAATAGAGTACTGCTTGACAAGAAGAAAAGGACCAGAAGAAGCAGGAATGGTAGGGAGGAGGTGAGCAAACTCCATTATCTAGAGAAAGGAAATATAATGAAGCTTAATATTTTGTACAGTATATACAAACATATACTAACAAAAATTAAGGGCAAATTTTTAAAAATATAATAAATTTTCAGAAACAAAATATGAAAGGTAGCTAATAGATGTATGACACATAGCACTGGGAAAGAAAATATAGCCAAAATGATACTCCAGCAAGATTTTTTGATAAAAACAAACACATTTAATATTTTGGGAATGTGCAGAGGGTTTAGTGTTAGGCTGAGAATGAAATTTCATTCAGAGACTCGGCAGCTACAGTTATTCCCTTCTCAAATATCCTTAAGTGCCATTACTCAGTAAGTACCTTTCACCTTGAATGGCTCCAACAAAAATTAGAAATAAAATTTCAAGTTTAGGTGGAAAACCAGAAAGCCAGATTATTATTGATAACAGAACGCCCACATAGCAATTAACAATATCCAAGTTCTGTGATAAATCTGTAATTAATGACCATCTATTATGAATCAAGCACTATCTGAACAGTAGCTAACAGAATCTACAAAACTTAATTCTAATGAAACAGGTATTAATGCCATCGATTCATAGTAACAGCAGCAGAGTAAGCACAGGTTCCTATCTTCCTACAATTGCTTGTTCAAACCTACATCCATTTAATCTGAAAGGCAAGGAAATCTAGTTAGGGTAATCAAGGAAGGTATCAACGCTAAGCAGTTTCACTAAAATGGGGAAAATGTAACCAAACTATTAAAGCAACACTTTGTCAATTACAGTGATTTGTAGACAAATTTTATTCAGGGCTTGTACATAATGTTGCAGCTCAGTAGAATTAAGATATATTAGCACCTACTATGTAACATACGCTACACTGAAACTGGGAAACACATCCCTGCACAAAGAAACCCTCTGCTACTTAACAACTGTCTGGTGTTCTTTCTACATTTGCTTTTAGTCAAAGGGAAAAGGGCTACAAGCGCAGGACCCCACCAGTGTGGCTTAGTTTGTTCTCTCTAAATCTTAGCCAATGACACCATTTAGGTTCGCAAATATTTCTTGAATTAAAGATTAAAAACTTAACATTCTTTGGGCCCTTAACATGTTCAGGATTTAGTTCAATAGTTTCAACATTCCCTTTTAACAGATAAGGCCCATAAAGGGTCTGAGTAATTTAAACAGGTTAAATCAGGAGTGGCTGGAGGAGAAGAATCCTAAGGCCAGGCATTCTGTTTGAAACGATTTTAAATATATATATATATACACACATACATATATATCACTACAGTCTGATTTCTAAAAATACCTTATAGATTCTCAATTAGGAAAACACTTGGGGCCACTTTGCAATTTGGGTGCTTTAAAGTACTTTCTAGAACTGGGCAATACTGAAATAACCTACCAAAATACTCGAATTAAAAAAATAGAATTTCTTAAAATGACTTAACAAAATGCAGAAACTTTATGCCAGAGGAATAATTTTGAAGAAATGACATCTCCAATTAAGCAATAGCAATATGAGTTCTGTTGTGAGAACTAAAAGACTTCCTATAAGTGGGAGGAAGGCATAAAGAAAGAGAATCCTGCATGATGAAGTCAATCTCTCCTTGAGCTCAGTGAATTTCGTCACACCCTGGAGTATATATCAATTAAACTACAATTCATTAAGCCAAGCGGGCTGATACTCACAAAACGAGTCATCTAATGCTGTCCTAAACCTGGATTTCTAAGTCTTTCCAGACAATTACTTGAACATCCTATGACCTAGGACCAGCACAGAATATACTCAAATTAGGTCTGTAACTCGCTAAAGTTTAAAATCATAAAGCTCCCAAATAAAAATCTACCTGAACTCAAACCGTTAAAAGAAAGGGTCAACACCAGAGGCAAAGTAAGCAAAAAAGCAGTGCAGCTGGTGGTAAAAACCGAACATTCTGTACCATCAGGCCTTCAAATTGGCCACCCCGGGGACTGTTAGTTACCGAGGTGGGTTAAGGTCTTCTGAATAACTCGACGGAGAGCCTCATAAACTAAAATAATTTTCACTTTCAGATTACCCACCTAGAACTTGCTGACGGAAAAAAAATCATACCCACTGCACAGATGAGCAAAACAACACACACACACGCGAGCTTTCTGGTTACGCAATCCCACGCCCGGTGGCGGGCGTCATGTGAGGCGCTCTAAACTGCGGAAGGTGGGAGCCGGGCGGGCTGGGATTTGGATGGTGGGCAGCTCGGCCCCGAAAGGTGCGAGGTGCGAGGCCCATAGAGGGAGGGCAGGAAGACGGCACATCGCCCTTGGGGAAGACTGAACGTGGGGCTTTTCCGGGTCGGCAGCTCACAGGCGGCTCTCTCGTGCGTGAGCGCAGCATAGCGAGGGGACAGGGACAAGCCGGCTCCTAGCCACGCGAGGCTCTCCCCACAGGTCACCCTGACCCGGAAACAGTACCCCTGAGTGGTGGCCCGGCGAGTGGGAGGTCGAGGTAGAGGGCCGAAGAGGAAGGCGGGAGGGCAGGAAGTACGGGGTGACCCAGAGGGTGGCGGGGAAGCGCGGCCACCAGCCGCAGGCCGACCCCGGGTCAGGAGGCGGGTGGGTAGAGAAAAAAAGCCCCTCGCGGGCGCGCGCAGGCCGCACACACTCACCTGCCCCTCCCCCTCCCCGCCCGCCCGGCGGAGGCTCCGAGCTGCCGCGGGCCACGCGCGCTCACGAGGCGCGCGCGCGCACAGCCGCTGTCCGCCTCGAGCTCGCGCTCAGCCAGCTCAGTCCCAGCTCCGCTCATTCAAAGCCGGGCGCGCGCTCCGTCGCAGCCGCCGTTGCCGCCGCGCAGCCGCCATGGCCGCCCCTTCGCCAAATACCCGCCCGGACCCCGCCCTAGCTCCGCCCGGACACGCCCATTTCCCCGCCCAGACCCTGTCTCCCGGCCCTCTTTTCCCGCACCCTGCCTCTCGTACTCCTGGCCCAATAGAAGATAGATACGTAATTGACGTGCAAGCCTCAAGCCAATGAGTGCATAGGGGCGTGGTTAGTCGCGACAGTCCGGATCCTTTGGCCTTTTGTTAGTAGTATGGTTGTTGGTTGAGTGTTTTGTCCTCGAGCGATTGGGCTCCTGCCAAGTTGTTCTCCCTTCCTCCCTTGTAGATGTGTGTCTAGCCTGTGACCAAGTCTCCTTCTGTTCCATCCTTAAACCTGTCTGCTGGATGGGGCCAAGGCGAAGCTGCATATAGATTGTGAAACACTAGAGAAGCCCCCTCTGCCTCAGAATGATTTGGGTGTGACTAGGACAGACCCCGATTGTTGCAGCACCTGAGACTTTTACACGTCTCTTCCAGAATTTATCCTGATCTGATTAAATCTCGGTCCAGTTTTTAACTGAAAGTAAGGCGGGTGTTTCCTCTAAGTCCCTCCTTATATCCTGCATCAGGAGCTAGCCATTTTACCAAGCTCCTGTCTTTTTTGTGGTTCTCTCTTAGAATTGGATATTTTTCTGCTGTTTGATTGGCTTTTTGTTTTTGCTTTTCATTGTACATGTTACTTTGTTTCTTTAAAATACTTTCTCTTAAGGATACATTGTAACTTGAACAGATGCTCCCTCCTACCCCTCTTTTTTCCTCCCACCTCCCATAGACCCTTGTTCTTCCAGATAGTTTCATTTCTACATTTATAAATATGTATGTATGTACACACACACACAAACACATTTTTTTCTATCTTATATGCTTGTAAAAATCAGACTTTATTACTTTGTTGGACTAAGAACGCTTTAGAAGCTACTGTTAGGAAGTGGCTGGTAAGGGAGTGTGTGTGTGTGTGTGTGTGTGTACATATATTTGTGTTTATAATATATCCAAAAGCTGAAAGCAGTTTTTTCAAGTTCTTGCTCAGCTAGCCTTTCCTTCCTATACCTTTTTAAAGTTTCAGTTGCTTTTGTTCTCTCAGCGTGATGCATCTATCTATCCTTTTAACCTGAACTATTCTAACCCCACCCTCTTTACTGAAATCTGCTCCATATAGTATTACTCTTTTATTGTGTTTTATTTTCCTTGAGAAAAGTTCTTGCAGTTCTGAAACTTAAGCCCCTCCTGCCTCAGCTTCTACAGTACTCTGAGATTACTGCGACATTTTTAGTAACTATACCTCCCCATATCAAATAAATAAATAAATAAATAAATAAATAAATAAATCACACACTTCTACAGAAACCCTGGTGTCTGGGGACTTGCTTCACAACAGAGAACAAAAGGAATGCAACTGTTCTGGGTAGTTTTATATCAACGTGTTATGGCCTAGAGTCACCAGAGAAAGAGCCTCAATTTCACTGAGAAACTGCCTCTATAAGATAGGGCTGTAGGCACTCTTGTGAGGCATTCTGTTAGTGACTAATGTGGAAAGGCTCAGGCAATTGTGTGAGGCCACTTCAGGCTGGTGGCTCTAGCTTCTGTAAGAAGCTAGCCACATGATAAGCAGCATTTCTACATGGCCTTTGCATCAGCTCCTGCCTCTAGGTTCCTACATTGAGTTCCTATCCAAATTCACCTGTAACATACCTGTAAGAGAATATTTTAAATTTTGTTGGTGATCCTACATGCCAGCACCTCAGGATCCCTCAATGGAAACTCCTTCTTAAAATGTGCAATTTTTTTTGTAGTGTCTAATGCCCAAATCATGTGTGAGGGCAGAAGAGAATGACCAGATGTTAAAGTAGGAAGAACAAAAGATATTTTAAAATTCACAGTCCATTAAAATTACCATCAGAAAACACTCATAGACCATAATCATTACTACCACTAAATGACTTTCTGGATTGCTTTTCTCCATGGGATCTAACTCATTCTGCCTGTACTATGCATAAAACGTTTGCATTTAAAACATAAAAACATTTTAAAGCTTCCGATCTACCTCCTTTTGGTTTTACTCAGGCTCCCTTTGGGAGAGTCTCCATGGTTTAAGTTCTTCAGCTGTGGTTGAACCTGGTGCACTGACCCTGCTCAGAGTCCCACACTTCTACATTACCCCACCTCAATATCTGAATTTTTATCAAAGGGTGCTTTTTATTGTCACACTGATAAAACTTGAATGTTAATAGATTTTTATTAATGAGCAGATGTTCATGGTTGAGTACTGATTAGGAATTCACATTTATTTCCTGATCAAGTGAGACAAAGGCTTGCAGCTCATAGCATACAGTGACAGTCTGAGCAGGCATATGTGAAAGCACAGATTTTTTTTTTTTTGATAATTTTAGTAGATTGTTTTATTGGTCTGACGACTAGAGAATTTTATTTGATTTTTAAAATAATGAATGTCAATATTCTGGAAATTTAAACGTTTTTGATGACTAGTAATAAATTTAAAATAAGCCAATTTAAGCCAGATTAAGATATATATAAACACAGGTTTATTGGGAAGCTGCTCTTAGAAGGTGAGTTTACTGGCCCCAAGGAAGAAGACCAGGGAAGTCTCCATGGAAAGGGAGACAGCAGGGAGAAAAAAGAGCGAGAAAACATGTCCACAGAGAGAAGAAAGGGAGTGGGGGAGAGAAAAGAAGAAACCAAAATGTCTGGATTATATAGGAAAGAGCTTCTGTAGGAAGGGCAGCCCAGCCAATTACCTGAAAAGTTCAGGGTTGGGGGCAGGCCATGTTATGTAAGGACTGAGGAATGCTGGGAGAACCTGATGGCCAGTTCTGTTTTGGTATGTAACATATGCCCCTTAGTTCTTTGTTCTGGGCTTGGAAACCTAACAACTAATATTTAAGGTTAATAGTTTAATAAACAAACTGAACAGTTTAAAGCATCTTTAAAAAACTTCTCATGTATGTTCTTTGGTTGGTGGTTCAGAATCTAGGCCTCTCCACTCATGTGCAGCTTGACTGTCATGTGAGTCCTGAACAATTGGAACTAGGGCTATCCCACAAGCTGTTACCTGGATGTGGGATATGTTCTCCTAACAGGGCTGCCTTCTCTGTCATCAGTGGGAGAGGAAACACCTGACCTTGCTAAGACATGAGGTGCCAGGGTTGAGAGCATTCCTAGGGGATCTCCCACCTGTGGAACTTTGTAAGGGTATTCTCGGTCATGGCTGGGCAGTTGCCTAGAACCCCAAGACTCTGCATGAGAACTGGCAGGAGTTCGGCGTGCCCCCAAAATCCAGGGTCCTGAAAAGCAGTCTAGTCTCCATAGAATTACATTGTTCAGTCACGTAGGCCAGCCATTACAGCCCCTCCCAAAGTGCACAGGTAGAGGGTGTGAACTTAGGCCTCAGGCCCTAGGGATTTACATACTAATGAAGGCCAGAGGGAGGAGCAAATTAAGGATGCTTCCCCAGATACTCCCCTGATCCTCCCCCTTTCTCCCTCCCTATATAACTTGGGACTGCCCTGAGTTTTCGGTACAACCAGATCCATCTACCATCCGCCATGACAATAAACCTTTCTGGAACCAAGGACTTCCTCGTGTCATTGGGGCCTGCCGCTGCCAAAGCCAGCCCCCGGAACTCCACTGCTGTGGAACCCCCCCCCTATATTTTTCCCCACACCCATCTGCTCAGAGGAGAAGGGGATGGGGGGTGGGGGAGGGATTGTTGGAAGGAGTGACCAGGAGAGAGGCATGAGTGGAGTGTAAAGTGAATAAGAAAAACATTAAATTTAATTAAATTAAAAACTTCAGTGTTATTAAGAGAAAATTAACTTTCCATGGAGCATTTCATTTCTCCCATTATATGGGAGAAACAATAACAGTAACCCATTGCTTAATACGGGAAGACATGAAAGCTAAGAGCAATTATTCCAGTTAGCCAAATTTCTTCAGAGGAGTCTGGATAGAAATTTAGAAAAATAATGGATTTTATTCATTTTTTGTTTCTTTTTCTGCTACAAAGAGATTAAAATGAAAAGAAGGGTAAATTCTCACTCTGTGTCTAGGATTACAGTTGAATGATATAACTTGTCTCATCCCACATTTATCTGCTACTTTGTGGTTCAATTCATTTTTATCTGAGCATAATATGGCTATCTATGGACTTTTATCCTCTCCAAGTTCAAATGTGTTGATTGCCATACAACAATATAGAATACTAATATGATCTATCTTGTATGCAGGTTGCTAACTTGATAGTAGTGTCAAAGACGTCATGTATATACAGCAAGCTGGACATGACAGCTCTCACCTGCAACCATGTTAAGACTCAGTCTTCTTGTTGTTTTTGTGTGAATGTGTAGCATAGAGTTTATCTCAGGCATGGAGGGGGGAGTTAAGAGGGTAGTAGAGGCAGAGAAAGGCAAAGAGAGACAGAGACAGAGAGACACAGAGACAGAGAGACAGAGACAGAGGTAGAGGAGTAGAGGAGAAGAGGTCGGCCATGAGCACAGTGATTTATTCGTAAACTGTCATGATGTGAGCGGAAATGGGAAATGTGCTGGAACCAGCAGTAAAAGTCAATGAAAGTCTCTAGGCATACAAACCCTATTATTGTCACATCCAGTAAAACCTTTGGCTCACTACTAGAAATGCTGGTCCCAAGGAAAAGAGAAGTAGATTTTTTCCATCATCATCAATGGCCATTTGCCGGTAGCATATTATTTAAAAAGGAAAAGGAGCAGGATTATTAGGGGTTGAAGCTGTAGCCCGAAATTAACTCTGGCCAGTATCCTCTGCTGTTTGTTTTAAAGACGTGAAGGTGCAGAGTTCAAAACTGAAACACGGCAGCTCTCTTCTTGTCTCCTCAGGGTTAGTTACTATTCATAATGTTAGTTATCCATGCCAAAGGCAATCCATTCTGCCTACAGCCCATTATTTCAGCACAAGTAAGCATCCTGCGATGTGGTTTTGAGTTTTGCACCCTCTAAGTCAGCTCCATACTTTGTTGTATGCTTATTATAAATATGTCTTGGGTGCAGCCTTCTTCATGATCTAAACTTTTTTAAAACACATAGATCCAGTTAGCACTGTCTGTCTGTAAAATCTATTTGGGAAGTTTTGTCTGAATAGTTGCTATTTAAAGGCTGAGTGTATTTCTCACTGTTGCTTTAACACTCCTTCTGGCCACCCACTTCTGGCCCTTAAAAAATATTATATTAGCAATCTTGTCAAAGATGTATGTCTAGGTATTCTATATATTTATTATGGTAGAACTACTCATCTCACATAATGGATATTATAATTGAAATTAAACCTCTTACCAGTAAGGTTTAAGTTCAAATTGTAATCATACAAAAAATACTAAAAATTTTAAGTCATACATTTTCTCTTTCTAGGAAGAATTTACATATACAAAGGATCATCAGCCTAAATACATAAATTGCTCTTAAAAAAACAGTTAAAATGTTCTTGTCATGTAGTCAGATATACTCATAAATATCTTGCTCAAAAGGAATTATTTTTTCTTCTCATAGGCACAGATCCCATTGCCATAGCAACCATAACCAGTTGCTCTGAAGCTAAGTGTGAATTTTATACAGTGTTGTTTGAAACATTAGGGCTGTAAATCAAGATGAAGTACAATTTCTGTAATATTTGGAAAGTATATTCTATCTTAAAAAATACAGTTTAGGAAAGTTTTTGTTATTCTCACTATTAGTTAATTTACTTAGAAAGTTTCTTTTACACTTAAGGATATACTGTGTGACAAATCCTCATATAACCCTCAACCTGGAGGGACTTCTCTAATAAAGTCAGCATTTGTGGGCAAAGAACACTCGTGGGGGTACAACTTCTCCATAAGGTTTCAAACATTGATTCATATTCAAGAACTTCTTAACATATTAGGTCCCAGGAATGGGACAACAGGCAACCAGGCACTTAGTGTATGTCTCCTGGTGGGCACTTCCTTTTGCTATTACACAGTTTATGTAATTACTGTCTGGAGAGAAATCAGAATAAATAAGTGCCAGTGTAACTTTTCTGGGAAATGGGTACTTGTGGCATGTGGAGCCCACAAGAGTAAACTGAAAATGCCCACTGCTGAGTGTGGACTCTGTAGATCAGAGTCCCCTGACCAACCACAGTCTTGGTCAAATCAAAGCATAGGTATTTCTGCTTTGAATCGTACGGATGATGTCTTAGTTTGGGTTTCTATTGCTATGATGAAACAACATGACAAAGCAACACCATAAGTAGGTTGGTGGAGGAAAGGGTTTATTTGGCTTGTGCTTCTCCATCCATAGTTCATCACTGAAGGAAGTCAGAAGAGGCTCTCACACAGGGCAGGAACCTGGAGGCAGGAGCTGATGCAGAAGCCATGAAGGGATATTGCTTGCTATCTTACTCCCCACGGCTTGCTCAGCCTGCTTTCTAATAGAAACCAAGACCACCAGCCCAAGGGCAGCCCTACTCACAATGGTTGAGATCTTCCACATCAATCACTAATTCAAAAATGCTCCCCTGACATGCCTTGAACTGGGACCTCTGGCTGCTGTGCTGAGGTAAGTGACAAGGAGGTCATCATAGTTACCCAAGGCTGTGCTTGATGACAGTGGAGGTTAAAAATAAAGTCAAGAGACATCCAGAGACCAGTGGACCCATAACTCAGGGCACGGGTGGGATAAGAAGCCCACAGACCAGCCCTTTGCCACACAGCAAGATGGGCTATAGACATACAGAGTTTTCCCTACCACCATGGTGAGCAGCTCAGAAGGAGGAAGACATGAGACCTGCCCAACGCCATGCCATGCTGAACTGGTAGGGAAAGACATCCAAACACTCAGAGATCCACCTGCTACTACATGACTCTGGTAGGCTGTAGACACACAGACACCTGCAATACTGGCAGAAGAGGTCACCCAGAGGCTCACCAGCCCTGTGGCACTCCTGCAACAGAAGCCACTTCAGTGTGCAGGGGTGTGGTGGGCAAAGGAGAGAGGAAGTGAAGCAAAACAGTTTGAGCATTGTGAAGGGAAATGAAACTGGGGCTCTAGGGAAGAGAGAAATAGCCTGTTTTGAGTAGCCAGCCCTTCTGCCTGAGGTCATGGTGAAGTCCCAGTACTGTCAAGTGGTCTGTGCTGATGTGCATGGCTCATATTACCTCTAGAGATCATGGGGATATCTCTGGTCTGAGTAATGCTTAAAGAACATGGACGGCCAGGGACTGTGCAGGTTTGGCCTTGCTCCACATTGGTGCCATGGTGTGGAGAGCTGGCCCTACCTCTCACTGGCTGCAGTACTCAGGAAAGCAGTCCCTGTTGGTAGGGAGTGCAGGTAGGGGGCCCAAAGACATGAGCATGGGAGAGCTAAACCTGCCATTCATTTGCCAGGAGGTGGCTCCTCACTGGCTGCAGCATTCAGCAGAGCAGGGCCTGTACCTTGCCTGGACAGCACAGTAGAGCTGGCTCTGGTGGAGTGGGTGTAGGTGAGCCATCTGGAGAGCATGAGAGCAGGAGAGCTGACCCTGCCTCATGCTGAGGGCAGAGCAGTGCTGAGATGCTTGCTCTGGTGATACAGATAAGCCAGAGGTCCCCAATACAACAAAGCCTATCACTCTCTCTCTTAGTTGCCCATCATAACCAAAAGATATGATCCTATTTTTAAAAACACCATATACATTGGTTTCTGAACATCCTGAAATCAATTTTGAACTGACTAGGAAACTTGCTTCCTGCATTTAGGTCTCGTAGTGCTAGAAGGTGCTAATCACAACACTGAAGAAAAAGTTGTCAATATCCATCCCTGGTCTCTGCCAGCTACAACACTGACTTGCCAGACAGGATGTGTCCACTAATGCAATAATGAGATATCTGTTATAGTGTAAACAATCATATTCTGATTGTATTTTAGTTTTTCTCTGAAAGAGGAAATTCAGCAATGGTACTATAAACCTGCTGAAAATCTCACACCTGAACAGATTATAGACCCTAGGAAGGAACCGACTGTTGTTATAGTTGATAAATGGCATGTTCTTTTGCTGCCTTCTAAATATTTATGTTTATACCCTCAGATGTGTGCTCCTTTCAACGTTGTTTCTCCGTGGTAAATGATCAGCACAGAGACTCATATCTGGTCAAAATACTGAAAATTAGTAACTTAAAGTTGTCTGCCCTAAAGGAATCATAGATAACATGACACATAACCAGCCCCAAAACATAGGAAACATTATAGAGAAGGAAACAACATCAAAAAATAAGAACCAAAGAATTAGGAAGAAAGCTCTGAAATGCTGTCTCCTGGAGATGACATACATATCTGTTGCCTTTAGGAATTCATAGCGTCTATGGTTACCTACAGAAAGTCTGAATAAAATAAGCCACTCAAAAATCTCAGCATAAATGGAAGGGGGTTTGTTGTGCCTGGAAGCGTTTATGAATCCCAAAAGATCACCAAGGAGCTATTTCTAATGCAATCGCATTAGGGTTTCTTTATTACAAGCTCAGGTTTGGGCTTTCCTCCAACCCAACCCTGACACAGCAGGATGGGAAGGTGGAGCTGGCACAAACCCTCAGCAGAACAAGATTTTGTAGGAAATTTGAACAAGTGAGGGGTATGCAGCCTGGCAAGCATCTTATAGAATGACTATTGTAAGCCGTCAGGTGGGTATTTTGAAGCAAGACTGTGAACAATCACAAACCCACAAACCGTCTGAAAGTACATCTGTGACAATCAGACTAATCTTAGATTAACTCTTGCTAGGAAGTAGCTAAGGAGTAACTCCGGATCTGGGCCAAGGACAAGCCATGGGGTCCTTCCTGGGACTTAGGTGTAGCCTGGGTTCAGGTCAAGTTCTCACACTTTTATTTTTCTTTTAAGATGGAGGCTGGTTCCAAGATGGAGTAGGTTTGGCCTCTCAGTTTCAGCTCAAGCTTAGGTGCTATTTATAGTTGATGGCTACTGAAGGGGAGTCTTCTTTGTTTTTGCTGTTTGGGTTGTGGCCACTGGAAAGTTGACTGTGTTCCAGTGGATGGCTACCTAACTGTGTGCCTATGGCTAGCATTAATTGGAATCAGTGGGGAATAGGCAAGGAAAACGAAGGAGAAGGAGGAGGAGAAGGAGGAGGAGGAGGAGGAGGGGAAAGAGGAGGAAGAGGGGGTAGGAGGAGAAAAGGATGAAGAGTAGAAGAGGGAAAAGAACAACAAGAAGAACATGAAGAACAAGAAGAAAAACAAGAACAAGAAGAGGAGGAGGAGGAAGAAAGAAAAAGAAGGAAGGAGAAGGAAGAAGAAGAAGAAGAAGAAGAAGAAGAAGAAGAAGAAGAAGAAGAAGAAGAAGAAGAAGAAGAAGAAGAAGAAGAAGTAGTAGTTTGGATCACTTTGCCTGTGTAACTACTTTGCCTGTGTGGATCATTGCCCAATACAATCCATGGGGACAGTGGGAGCAAAGATGATGTGCAAGGGTTTTGAAGATCTGTAAGTACTTCTGGTGATCAACTCTACTTAGGGTGATTCGAGGCTTATAAGGTTTTGGATGACTGAGAGTAGGAACATCAAGGACGGGCTAAGGCACCAAAATGCCTCATTAGCATGGGGAAGCATTCCAGGAATCTCAGGTACTGGTTGAACAGGTTTTATCAGGAGAAAGAAAATTGATCTAATTGAGGTATGTGACACTCCACACCCGCCTGTGTGTGGGCTTAGAATTCCTCAGACAAGGTCAGAGGAGAAGCCCTGCCATTATGTGTCAAGCCCCAAAAGACTATCCAGTCGATGGTAGACTTCAAACTTAATTAGAAGAGTTTTCTCAGAAAACAAGAAAAAAAAAAAGAGGAAGAGGAAGAGGAGGAGGAGGAGGAGGAAGAGGAGGAGGGGAACAGGAAGGAGAGGAGGAACAAAGAAAACATGAAGTTGCAAAAGGGACACATTGAGAGAGTCTGGTAGTTTTGAAGAAAAGAGTTGTGTGAGTATGACCAAAATACGTTGTATCCATGTATGAAATTCTTAAAGAATAAGTACATAAAAAAAAAAATTTAAAAGAATGTAGTATTCGCAGTATAAGGCAACCATACTCCTTTGACTTGGGTTTTCTGTGATAGCAGGCCTTTGTCCTACATATTTAAATTGTATTTGGAACCATTTACTAGCAAAACTAGAGCAGGATAGAGGGCAAAGAGATGCATAATAGTTATGTCTTAAGGGGAGTTCTTATGATAAATCACAAGGTTATTTCTGTTTCTATAATGTATTACAAAAGACTTAGAAACTCTTCACTACAAAGAAAGATGAGGACTAGTGTTAGCATTTCTTCTAGGCTCCACATCACACTTACCTGGCAACAGCCAAACATGCCTGACTCGCTATGAAAGGGGCTGCACCCTCCTTCTCTCTCATTCTCTTGCTCTTACTCTCCTCCCCCCATCCCTTCTCTTCTGTTCCCCCCTCTCTCTCCACTTGTTCATGGCAAGTCTCTCTCTCTCTCTCTCTCTCTCTCTCTCTCTCTCTCTCTCTCTCTCCCTCTTTCCCTCTTTCTGCCTTTCTCTGTCTCTACTACCCCCTCTCCTCTCCTCCCCATGCCCTAAGTAAACTCTATTCTACACTACACTCATCCTGTAGCTGGTACCTCAGGGGGAAGGGATGCCTCAGCATGGGCCTGCAGAGATGGTCCCTTCCCCCATCCCCGCCCCTACACCATACCTCTCCTCTACCAAACATATCCCTGGGTTCCTTTTCTTTTTTTTTATAAAACACAACAACTAGTCTTTGTTCTAGGCTGGCGAGCACCCCATCTAATAACTGTCGGTTACACAGTGTCTCGTCCATGCTATGCATGGACCAGAGTAACAAGAAGCCTAATGGTTTATTGAATCCAGGCTTGGCCTGATATGAGCAGCAATTGTAGAAAAGATGGGCTGTCATTTACTGAAAGTCCACAGTCTGGTGGCATCTATTTATGGATGACATGTGTGATTTCATCAGTCCTCAAAGAATGCATGGACACTTTGCACTTGTTATGAAAAGAGAGACTGAGAGTAAAAAATAAAACAGTTAAAATCTTTGTTGAAAACATAGAGATGATAAGTTAAAAATCCATATTGATCAGTAATTTTGATAGAAACACCTTTTACTAAATACTTCACAGGGAGATACTTAAAGAAAGGTGAGACAAAATTAAATGTCAGAATCGAGGCTGGGCCTGAGAATTAGACTGCCAGGATTTTAAGTTCAGATTACCACTAGGAACCCTGTGAATGCAGACATGTTTTCTTAAGCTTTCTAAGCTTCAGGTATCCTTGTCTAGGTAAAGAGATGGCAATCTTATAGGGTTATCGTAAGAGTCACTCAGGATTGGGCATGGCATTTAATAAGCATATAGTCAGTCTTCATTTCATTGTTATGATTAGCTGAGATAATTTAGATGATAGTTTGGAGGACAAAAGGAGATACTCAGCATGGTAGTATATTTCCATAATCCACTAGAAAGTTTTGGAAATAGGGCAGTGGGATCTTGAGATTGAGGCCAGCCACTGGACTTCATATGACAATCTTCTCCCAAAGCAAGCATAAAAAGGAGAGGCATGGTAGTTATTCCTAACTGTCAATCTCTCCAACTTCAGAATCATCTATGAGGCAGTTCTTTTGGCAAACCTGTGCATGGTTATCTAAGTTATTTTAGCCTCAGTGCAAGCCTGTGGGGAGATAATATTGATTATAATAATAACTGATGTGGGGGAGACCCATCTTTAAAAAAAACAAAAAATTATTTATGTATTTATTTATTTAGTCTGTGTGCACACATACATGTGTATTTGTGTGTGTGTGTGTGTGTGTGTGTGTGTGTGTGTGTGTGTATGAAGGCTACATTAAACTATGGATATCAGAGGACAAATATGCAAGAGCCGATTCTCTCCTTTTACCACAGAGATCCTAATGATTGAACCCTGGCATTACCTATTAGCCATCTCACTGGGCCTAGAAGACCCATCTGGAGATCCTGAGTTTATAGAAATAGAGAAAGCAAGCTGAGTACTACTCTTTCTCTCTCTCTCTCTCTCTCTCTCTCTCTCTCTCTCTCTCTCTCTCTCTCCTTTGATACAGTATGGCCAGCTTCTTTGAATCCCTGCTGTTTTGGTTTCTCAGTGTGAGGGACTATACCCTTGAACTGTGAGAAAACAAACACATAAAAACCCTTTCCTTCTTTAAGCTGTTTTTATCAGTATATTTTATTCCAGTGCTAAAAAGACAGAACAAGATGAGCCATGTACATATCATTACAGTGACCAGACAAAGAAATTTTTAGAAAGATCAGACACAATATCCCAAAATACAAATACTTTACTTAATATAGAAAATGCAGGCAGATACTCTTGCTTTCTATTCCCTGACCATTGCATCGACCATGATGAGAATGATATTACCATTTTTTTTCAGATCTTAGAACAGTGCTTCGTATGAAACAACAAATCGAAACTCAGACTATATGCTCACAACATAGATTACTTTCTACACTACATGTGTAGAGTTTCTGTTTCTCCAAACACTAAGTCAGTAATCAGTTCTGCAGTAGACACCATCAGGGGCTCAGACCTTAACTCAATTCTGACACTCTCTGCCTGGAGATAGTATCAGGTCTCGGGGTAAAGACTCAGTCCCCAAACGGCTCCTTTCATTATATTTTCAGGGATACACACCAGCCTTCAGGTTGTCTTATCTGTGTTCCAGTTTAACTGACTATGAGTCACCACAACCCCTTCCTTGGTTTGACTGTAGCTCACAGAATTTAGGGATATATACACGTATACCTTTATTATAAGGGGTATTATAAGAGCTGTGATATGAGAATGTACAGAAAGCTTCTATGTTCACTTTAGGGCTGTATCATCCAGGGACTTCTGTAAATTGAACTTCCTAGAAGCTCTCTGAGCCTGGTTTCTTAAAATTTTTTTTGTTGTTTAAATTTTTTTTGTTGTGTTTTTTGTTTATATGTTTTTTGTTTTGTTTTACTGTTTCTGTTTTTTGACAATTTCATTTTGTATCTAATACCAACAGACTACCTAGAAAAACCAGCCAGGCATGCCTGCAGAGACTGTCTCATTATTTCCTTTGCAGTATTGTTTCCTCTTAAACAATGGGACAGGACCATTTTTGAAATCGAGGTAGGGATAGAATCTCAACTCTCAAACAAGCCAAATGATGTTGGGCAAGATCAGAGCTACCATGACCTGCTCTGAAACAGAAATTGTATTCTTTAGCTGCTCTTTTAAGTATAAATCATAAGCCAAGAATGAATACCCACAACACTCATACATGCATGTGTGTATACACACACACACACACACACACACACACACGCATACATGCCCTCCCACATCTCCATCATAGGCATATACTCTCATACACAGAGTGACTTTTCTTTTCAGCAATTGAATAAAATAGCCCATTGTAATATGTAAAATTATTTTTAAAATTAAAATATCAGTTTCTAAAGCAAAAATGTCAGAAAAAATATTTACAAGCAAGGAGTTTAAAAGAAAATGGGACTACTGTATGAATGTAGAAGCTGTATTGCTTTTGGATTCCTTAAAACTAGAGAAATATTTAAAAAGTAGTTATTAACTTGTGGTTTTTCTTTTATAATCTACTATGGGATTATAGTATGACAATTCTATAAAGTTCTTAAAAGACAAACATGAGAAAGCCTACAACAGCTAAATCGATAGCTTTTTAACAAGTCTGTGGCGAAGAAGACAGGTTTTAGAAATCTTCTTTACTGCCAAGCATTATATTATAAAACCTCTGCGTTAAATGCCTACCACAAAAAAAAAACTGACCGAAAATTTCCAGTGGGTGAAATTATAACTTAGGTGGAAAAATATCTACATATCTACATATGGTGCCAATTCTCTGGCTTTTATTTATTTATTGTTTTTCCTAGAGTTGGTAATTTACCAATCTAGGAATTTAATTTTCTAAGAGAAAAGATGTATCATGAAATGGAAAGTGAATGGGACTTGCCTTAGAAAGCCTGACCTTAAGTCTCAGCACGGAATACCAGTGCTTTGGCCTCCTCAACCCCATCTTAGTCAGATGTTTCACCGCCTGTCAGGGAAATAGCTGAGGGGGCTACAAAAGTGCTCAGATACCCAGTGATGAAAAACCAAGTGTCAGCTGTACTCTTTGATACAGCAAGTGTTTGTCGCACGGCTTTCATGTATCTTCTCTAAACTTTCTTGTCAGAGTCTCCTTTACCTACAGTTCCCATAAAGTTATGACTAGTTCTATTCCAGCCGTTGGCTTGAGCTTTTTCTGTTGCTTATAATCGTCCATTGGACGCTTCCTGCTTCCCTTTCTATTTTCTTTTAGGCAGCCTTCTTAGACAATGTTTCTCATTGTTGGACTCTCTCCCCAACCAACTTCTCTCTCTCAGAGAGAGGGGAGGATGGGGAGAGCAAGGGGAGAGGGGAAGGGAGGGAGGGAGAGAGAGAGAGAGAGAGAGAGAGAGAGAGAGAGAGAGAGAGAGAGAGAGAGAGACAAAGACAGACAGAGAGAGACAGAGACAGATAGAGAGACAGAGAGAGAGATTCATAGCTCATCTCTGTGTGTCTATTAGATACACTGAGTAAGTTCTACCCTTCACTTCGAAAACCTGCTGCAGCCATTGATTTTTGGTCCACATCCTCTTCCATTGTGTATACTGAACTCCAGGAACACATATTAAGTTTTCTATGAGCCAAATGCAAGTCCTTTTCTCTTGGCTTGGAATTAGAAGCTGACGTCTTTACCCTTTCTATTTTGAAGTGTGGTTTCAGCCACTTCAAAAGATCTGCTCTTGAAAAACAAACAAAAAATCTTTCTTTAATCTTTATGCTTTTAGCCTACTTACTTTGAAATATGTTACATATTTGTGAGGGGATCTCCCTTTGAACTTACTTTGCCTTAGTCAAATTTTATTTTTCTATATAAAATTTGAAGGTTAAAGGTACATCACCATGATTGAAAGAACAAAGAAAATTTCCTCAGTTACACTGACAGAAGAATGCCTCTTTCCCCAGCTTTATCTGTCTTCTCTTTCACTTCTGAGGATGTCTAATAGGATCAGAGGGTGAAGACACTGGGAGATAGTTCAGAGGAGATGGTATGCAGGAGATGGTACACAGGAGACAAATGCTTGGGTTTTGTAGAATTCTATCAATTGTCCCAAATAGGAGCTTTCTATTTGGGAAAGCTCCATGTGGACCTGCCAGAAATATGGCTACCATGCCACTATCACGTATTATACCAAGTTAGTGATTCCCTTCAACGTTTCCTCAGTAAAAGTTACATTTTAACAGTATGAGAGCTTTTGGGTAACTTTATTAATCTGTGGATTTCTGCATCCTCTAATTCATCACCTTGAAAAATAAGGTGTTGTTGTTGTTGTGATTGTTCAGTTCATCTCTAGAGTCAGAGCACACATTCAGTAGAGACCTTTTTGAACGGGAATGAGGGCTAAGCTGAAACTAAGTTTAGACATATTTGAATAGCTCATTTTAGGGACCTTAAGAAAACTCATCTTCCTTCTGGAATTCTTAGAATACCTGCAGATCTGGAAGGCAGGCATTCAGCCTGATGAAGATCTAGAACAATCTTGCCACCAAGACTTCTAGTAAGTTCAATGACTTAGCCTGCTAGAAACTAGAGCTTCATGAAGCACCCAGAACAGAAGAAAAGGTTGATTATTTCGATGACTTTTTGGTTGCTTGTTTTGTATTTGAGACAGTTTCACCGTGTAGCTCAGTGTGGCTTGGAGTCAGCTGTGATGTTCTGCCTCTGACTCCTTAACTCTAGGATTAAAGGCTTAGCATCAGTTAAAGAGCCTGGTTCCTTCAACTCCTTAAAGGATTCTCTGCTTTGATGGGTCCTGGGGGTGGAGTATCAGCTGCCACATTTGAGACTACTGTAATTTCTAATGAAATAAGAATATATAAGTATGAGGAATCGACAAAAACCTTTATATTTTGTAAAAACTTGAAATTTTTGACTAATGTAATGATTACATGTCAAATATTACAAAAATACTTTAGCAATATTTCCTTAAAATTCTATAGGCTTTTTCTTGTTGTGCAGCCAAGTAGCTGATGCATAAGCAGTATTCCAGTTTTGTTTTTATCCTGTTCTTCAGTAGGGTACTTCAGTTACTTCCTGAAAAATGACAACCAGACATTTTTAAAACGAGGAATAATCATATATTGCATATGTTAAAATATGTGTCATTAATTTTAACCTTTAAAATATTTTATGGTTTGGCTAATAAGGTAAAAGTAACATATACAGTCATTTCAAAATTTACAATTTTTCATTAAAATCAATAATACTTTTTGGTGTAAATGCATATAGAGTTATGATACATATACCTGTTTTTATGGTCTTTGTAGATATTGGCATTTAGTCTAGGGCTCCGCCCCACAGTTACCTAGCAACAGCCAGGTATGCCTGACTTTCTATAAAAGGGGCTGCTCGCCCCCTCCTCATTCTCTTATTCTTTTGCTCTCTTGCTTTTACCCTCTTCCCCCTCATTCTCCCCATTCCCCTCCTCCTCTCTCAACATGTTCATGACCAGCCTCTATTCCTCTCCTCTCTCTCCTC
>NW_021604565.1:20961807-20968292 GCF_004785775.1 Grammomys surdaster | reverse complement strand
CCCAACTCTGCCTCTCCACTCTCACAATGAAAGTCATAAAAACCTAGCTTTGCAATGCATTATGGGAATTGAATTTTTGTGTTAATTATAAATGTTTATTTAATAGTAAAGAGGAAACCATTGACTTTTTTTTGAAAAGGTCATAGAAAAGACTCAATAGCTATATAAACTAATTGAAAACAGATTTTTTTTAAACTGGCAAAGTATCAAAAATTGTGATGAACAGCCAGGATGACTGAAAGATAATTGAAAATCAAACCATTTAATTACCAATCACAAAATGCACGTAACCAACGTACTTATAAGTTGTACTTTTTTTAATTATTAATAATTTTTTGAAAAAAATCTGTTCTTGTATTAAAATTCTGGAGACACAACATCAGACATAAAGTTGAGTTGTGAAACTTGCCTGTTGTTGTTTACCTAGACATACCTATGGTCCCTCAGTTTCAGCCCCACTTCCTTCTCCCTTTTTTGACTATATATTCAGCTGTGAGAAGACCACAGTGGTCTCTGCCACTAGCAGGTAACCCATTCAAAGACTCTCCCCCATAACCCAGGGCTCGTTTTCAGCCTTTCCTTGCTACTGTCACTCCTAGAAGGAACATCACAGTGACTGCTCATCCTGGCTTCCTTTAGGCCTGCTTTAAAATCCAGTCTTGACATTTTTATTTGAGTATTTCAGCAGTCTTAATTACTGCCCCACTTAGTTTTTCTTCAGTTTTATTAGTGTTCCATATATGATGCCTCCTCTTCATTAATCTGACCCAATCGGAAGTTTTTATCTTTTACATCAATCATAAACTGATTTATATCTGCCTACCCTTTAAGCCGCTGACTAATTAACATTTCCATTCTAAGTCAGAGCTGAATGCTTACTCCCCATTGAGGAGTTAATGTCAATTCAAGTGCATTTTCTATACCCATACTGCATAAAGTATCTACTGTTCTAGCTGCTTAAAGTTTAATGAAATATATATTTTGAATGTGAAGTCAACACAATCACATAAAAGTCTCTGGTAATTATGTGAATGAAGGGATCAAGGAATTGGGGAAAATATTACATACAGAATGGGAAGGAAAAGGGAAGACTCAAGGAAGCAGATTTTGAATCAACCCCAGAGAATGCTGGAAGAGGTAGGAGGTCTTTGGAAGTAAAAGAACATCGTCTAGAAGGAGAGATTCTGTGGAGTTGACTGACTGAATTTATTTATAGATTGCTTATTTTGGTACTGAGGTTGAACTCCAGGCCTTACACATGTTCAGTAAGTCTAGCACTGAGCTATATAGTTGCCAGCCTTGGCATTTAGAATATGAAACCAGTCTTTAAAACTGTTTCTTAGTCTTTGGTCTTGATTGCAATTTGTGTACAGTGAGGCTTGGCAGTCATTGTTTAATAGGTTTTCTCTAACAACAAAATAAGCCAATTTAGGCCAAATTGTGAATGAAAAGGCAGATTTACTTGCTGGTAACTCTCAGGTGGGTTCAGTGACATCATGGGACATCATGTGAAGAGACCATCCAGGCAGAGAGACAGAGTGGGGTCGTCATGAAGAGAAAAATCCAGAGAGAAAGAAAGAGAGACCAAAATGTCTGGATTATACAGGGAAGGGGCTCTGAGGTAGGGGAAGACTAGCCCCTGGGTTGGAAAGTTCAGAGTAGAAAGTTGAGTATGCTAGCCTTGCACTGTCACAGGTAGGCACTGAGGGATGCTGGGAGAACCTGGAGGCCAGATCTACTTTGGTATGTTAAATAGGCACCTCAGCTGCTTGTTCCAGGTCTGAAATCCAAGACTGCTATCACCTTATGTTCTTGTACTTTAAAAAGTGAAATCGAATGACAATTTAGAGGGTAAAAGTGAATGAGTTCTTGAGGAAAGGTTTTAGAAGCTAATACAGTGAATGAAGAGAGCTTAAAAAGAGAATACAGTGAGAAGACTTTGAACATGAACAGATATGAGGCATTATGGTCTGATGAAGATGGCGAACAGCTCACGATGGATGTAGAGTTCAAGGGAGAAAAATGAAGTCTAAGTATGAACCAAGGCGGTCAGGGAAGCATGCTATCATTAACTGAGAAGAGGTAGGCGTGGGGAAGTGGTATATGAGGACTCAGCGCTGAATACATTTAGATGAAAATAGACCCTTTCCTACACCCACTCTCTTTGCTCCTAATTGTAGACATTTTATGCAACACTTCCAGGCTTCACATGCCGCTCATGAGTGACATTCAACACCGTTTAGAATCATTGTAGATCAGAAAGACTTCCCTTTCTTTTAATCTCTTCCAATTCACTATCTGTCTACCTGTCACATCTGCTCCTAGCATCATTTTCAGCAAGTCATACCTTGATGTTACTCAAGCCAAGCCAATTAGAGCCCTGTAACCACAGTTACTGGTTCACAGATAAGCATGTGTCTCACTCCAGATCAATGATTTGGCTGTGGTATTGGGCTGCAGGATCTGTTGAGGAATGGTGTCTGTTTTATGCATTCATTGATTGCTGGATTATATAACATAAGTATAGGGGTGTCAGGACTTAGCCACAAAGAATAGGAAGAAGAGCTAGCCTAGCAGTGAATTTACCACTAAGTAGAACAGAGCCAAGAGGTAGAGAAAGATCACCTGAGTCCTTGACTCTGCTGTGGCAGAAACCAGACCACTGCTGAATTTCTTAGTTAAATAGTTAGTTGCATAAGCCATTTCAAGTTTCTTTGGGCCTTTGTAACATTTGAAGAGTTCTGTGATTACCTGAATCTCTCTACCCCCACACTCTTGTATTCCAACATATAATGTCAATATCATTTTCATAGAGTTATCTTGTCTGCTATTGAGTTTGGGCTTCTCTTTGCATCTCCAGTGGTGCCAGACCCAACTGCTGTGCAAAGAGCTTTTGCTCAGGAACAACTTGCTGTTTGTTCTTCGTGAACCTGGAGACATAGGTTACATATGAAAGGAACAGCAACTGCACTTACCTATGGTTGTGTTCAAAATGAAAACTGCAGCCATAAATACTTCCAAGAACAGTAGTCTTCCTACAAGACACCCTGTTACGACAGCCAGTATCTGGACGGGTGTACCCACAGAGGGTGCTTTGCTGTGTCCACTGCTGCTGCTGCCACTGCTGGTGCTACTTCCACTGCCACCAGGGACAGTCTGTGCTGACAGGCTGAAGGGTCTAGATTCCACACGAACAGCATTATCCAGGACAAACTCAATTTTATAATTTTTTCCTAGGGTGAAAAACATTGTAGTGGTTGACTTCTCTGTTCTGGATCAGTTCCCATTTAGTTTTTATTGGCCTCAAATTTGTGACTAATTTCTAATAAAGTATTTTTTGTAAATGGAGTCAAGAAGCATAGATTGAGTACAGAGAGAAATTAAGAAGTTCTCAGAAGTTAAGCCTGCATCTAACCACAGGCCTGGGATGCAGTATTCTATCTAGGCAGGTAGATCTGGGATATGCAAAAAGCTACCAGAGCAAGCAGAGAGTAAGTGGAAGTCATCCTCCATGACTTCTGTGCCAGGTTCCTGATTTAAGCTCTTGCCTGGACTTCCCTAAGAGATGGGTTATTACCTAGGCACGTAAGGTAAAAAGGAACTTTTCCTTCCCTACGTTGACATTGGTAGTGGTGTTTATCGTAGCAACAAGAAACAGCAACTGGTTTATGGAACTCAAGGCAACATATGTACATATTTTCTCCTTTTCATTAGCTTGGAAAAAGTCTATAGCTAACCTCCCAGCTCAACTCTGAATTCTTGCATAGATTATTAAAGTACCACAAGTATACATTCTCTCAAATAAAAAGGGCACGTATTAATTTTTGCTATTAAATGTAACATATTTAGTGAGAAAATATGAAGCAATAACAAACAAGAAGAGAATATAAATCATGATGTGTTTTTTATATATGATCTCAAGTTATGTTTAAATTTCTCAGCATCTATTTCCATCAGCTGATGGATGAAGCCTCTCCAGCTAGGCTTCAGTTTGCAAGCATAAAGAGTCTCATTAATAGTCTCAAGGGTTGGCAATCTCCTATGAGGTCGACATTGAGTTGGGACAGTCATTGGTTGGCTACTCCTTTAACCTCTGCTCCATCTTTATCATTGCACATCTTGAGCCATAGGGGTCAAGGACAGCAAAAGAAACCCTACAGAGCCAACTAACTTGACTCCCCATGGGGGTCCACAGAAATTGAAACTTGGTCTTCTTGTGAGTTCTCTAATGGTTAGAGTAGGGGCTGACTCTGATTTGGACTCTGTTGCCTGCCTCTGGACCCCTTCACCCTAGTTAGGGTCCCTTGTACGGTTTCACTGAAGAAGATGTTTAAGATGATTAAGTTCCTGATTAAACTTAATGTGTGCCAACGTAGTTTGGTACCAGGATGGAGGAGATCGTATTCTCTGAGAAGGGAAGAAGGGAGTAGGGAAAAAGATCTTGGAGGGTGGGACTGGGAGAAGAGGAGGGAGGGGGCTGTGATTGGGATGTAAAGTGAATAAATAAATGAATTAATGGGGAAAAACAAAGAAAGTCCAACATTTAAGGGACTCATATGTGCTAATTAATAATTACACAAGTGGGGCTGGAGAGATGGCTCAGTGGTTAAGAATACCGACTGCTCTTCCAGAGGTCCTGAGTTCAATTCCCAGAGACCACATGGTGGCTCACAACCACTGTAATGGGATCTGATGCCTTCTACTGGTGTCTGAAGAGAGCAGTGGCTTACTCATATACATAAAATAAATAAATAAATCTTTAAAAAATAGTTACACAAGTGGAATCATAAGAGTTATAGTAACAAAATAAAAAGTTATTTTTCTTTGGTAAAATAAATAAGTTAATAAATTTCCTCTACCATTATTTTCATTTATTTTTGAATATTAACTGTATTTTAAAAGGGAAACTATATTCAGAAAAAGCAGACTATAGAATTCTGATTTTTACAATTTACTGAATAAAGAATTTAGTCATTTTGTCCACTCAAAGAAAATACACGTCTCTTGATGGTAAAGATATATGAGGATCTAAAATGGTCCATTTACCTGTTCTGTGAGGAGTGAGGTCTGTATAGTTGGCCCAACAGGTGCTAAATGGGATTGTTGTATTTCCACTAAGGCCACCAACTTGGTTGTTATTGGAGTCCTTTAGGATAGCCTTCAAAGTAAGTGATGTAATTCCAACTGATACACAGTTACCCTCAAGAAAAAAATAGCAGTGGTGAATTATAACAAATGTCCTGTCCTAGCTCCTCAAAAGAGATAAACTATTTTTAAATGTCTACTACAAATTTAAAATCTACTTAAGCTCCTGACCTCACAGAAAGAGGTCTTGAACATGAACAGAAAAGCACATTCATTTTAAGGAACCATTTGGGAAACAATAAATAGAAGAGGCTATCCATAGATATTGGTTCAACTTCCACATTCAAGCTGCCAGAGAGCCAAAGCCCTTCATTCAAGGACAAGGGGAGCTACAACTCACCTCAGGATCTACAGCTTTTACTGAGGGCTGCTGAGGAAAGGGCTGTCCTGGCTGTGCTGCCACCGGCTGAGTAACCACTGAGAGTGAAGACACAAGGGCCAGGTAGTGCTCAGGAAATGCAGACCTTTCAACTGGCTGGGCAGTCACCTAGCATGGACAGAGGAAGGAAGTGGTCTTTCCAGGAGCAGCTGCATTTCACAGCAAACTCAGCCAGGCTAAGAGCAATAGTTTATTTAAAACAGTAGATTCAACATGTAAAATCAACATTGTTATAAAGTTTCCTTTAGATCAAAGCTGCAAAATCTTTAAAAATATTCTAAGCAAAATACATGTGAAAAACTAAATTTTATAAGACAAGAGATTATGTTCAATGCCAATCCCCCCAGTGTGGGGGGTGTGTGTGTGTGTGTGTGTGTGTGTGTGTATGAATGTAGGTGTATTACTATAGACATATAAACCTATAAAGGCCAGAGGAGGATGGAGGATGAAAGATATAGAGTAAAAGAATGTCCCACCCTATCACTTTCTACCTTACCTGCTAGGGACTAGGTCTCTCCCTAAACCTGGAAATAATTGGTTTTAAGACTGGCTAGTAAACCATAATAACCTCCCTGTCCCCTCACCTAGTTCAGCCCAGGGCTACAGGCATGTTTGGCCATACCTAGATTTAATGTAGATGACAGAGGTCGAAATTCAGGTCCTCATGTGTAATCGTTAGTTATATGTCAAGTTGACACAAACTAGAGTCATTTGGGATGAGGGGTTCTCAGTTGAGAAAATGTCACCATATTATGGGCCCATAAGAATGTCTGTTAAATTCACACCAAGGTATTTTATTTGCAAGGTATTTGCAACTAAATATTTGTTTAGGGTGTCATTTCCCTAATTTCTTTTTCAGTCTGTTTATCTTTCATGTACTACTGATTTGTTTGAGTTGATTTTATAACCAGCCACTTTGCTGAAGTTGTTTATCAGGTTTAGGAGTTCTCTGGTGGAAGTT
>NW_021604565.1:20873810-20961797 GCF_004785775.1 Grammomys surdaster | reverse complement strand
AGTCCCTGATCTTAGTGGGATTGCTTCAAGTTTCTCTCCATTTAGCTTGATGTTGGCTACTGGTTTGCTGTAAATTGCTTTTACTATGTTTAGGTATGGGCCTTGAATTCCTGATCTTTCCAAGACTTTTATCATGAAGGGATGTTGAATTTTGTCAAATGCTTTCTCAGCATCCAGTGAGATGATCATGTGGTTTTTTTCTTTGAGTTTGTTTATATAGTGGATTACATTGATGGATTTCCAAATATTGAACCATCCCTGCATTCCTGGGATAAAACCTACTTGATCATGATGGATGATAGTTTTGATGTGTTCTTTGATTCAGTTTGCTAGAATTTTATTGAGTATTTTTGCATCGCTGTTCATAAGGGAGATTGGTCTCAAGTTCTCTTTCTTTGTTGGGTTTTTGTGGGGTTTTGGTATGAGTGTAATTGTAGTTTCATAGAAAGAATTGGGTAGTGTTCCTTCTGTTTCTATTTTGTGGAATAGTGTGAAGAGAATTGGTATTAGGTCTTCCTTGAAGGTCTGATAGAATTCAGCACTAAAACCATCTGGTCCTGGGCTTTTTTTAGTGGGGAGACTTTTAATGACTGCTGCTATTTCCTTAGGGATTATGGGACTATTTAGATGGTTTATCTGCTCCTTGTTTAACTTTGGTACCTGGTATCTGTCTAGGAAATTGTCCATTTCATCCAGGTTTTCCAGTTTTGTTGAGTATAGGCCTTTGTAGTAGGATCTGATGATTTTTTGAATTTCTTCAGTTTCTGTTGTTATGTCTCCCCTTTCAGTTCTGATTTTATTAATTTGGATACTGTCTCTGTGCCCTTTGGTTAATCTGGCTAATGGTTTATCTATCTTGTTGATTTTCTCAAAGAATCAGCTCCTGGTTTTATTGATAAAAAATACCTTGGTGTGAATCTAACCAAGCAAGTGAAAGACCTGTATGACAAGAACTTCAAGTCTCTGAAGAAAGAAATCGAAGAAGATCTCAGAAGATGGAAAGATCTCCCATGCTCATGGATTGGCAGGATTAATATAATAAAAATGACCATCTTGCCAAAAGCAATCTACAGATTCAATGCAATCCCCATTAATATCCCAACTCAATTCTTCACAGAGTTAGATAAGGAAATTCTCAAATTCACATGGAATAACAAAAAACCCAGGATAGCGAAAACTATTCTCAACAATAAAAGAACTTCTGGAGGAATCATCATCCCTGACCTCAAGCTGTACTACAGAGCAATAGTGATAAAAACTACCTGGTATTGGTACAGAGACAGGCAGGAAGATCAATGGAATAGAATTGAAGACCCAGAAATTAACCCACACTCCTATGGTCACTTGATCTTTGACAAAGGAGCTAAAACTGTCCAGTGGAAAAAGGATAGCATTTTCAACAAATGGTGCTGGTTCAACTGGAGGACAACATGTAGAAGAACGAAAATTGATCCATTCTTATCTCCTTGTACAAAGCTCAAGTCTAAGTGGATAAAGGACCTCCACATAAAACCAGATACACTGAAACTAATAGAAGAGAAGGTGGGGAAGAGCCTCGAATACTTGGGCACAGGGGAAAAGTTCCTGAACAGAACACCAATGCCATATGCTCTAAGATCAAGAATTGACAAATGGGGCTTCATAAAATTGCAAAGTTTCTGTAAGGCAAAGGACACTGTCAATAGGACAAAATGAGAACCAACAAATTGGGAAAAGATCTTTACCAATCCTTCATCTGATAGAGGGCTAATATCTAATATAATATACAAAGAACTCAAGAAATTAGACTCCAGACAACCAAATAACCCTATTTAAAAATGGGGTATAGAGCTTAACAAAGAATTTTCAATGGCCGAGAAGAAATGTTCAGTATTCTTAGTCGTCAGGGAAATGCAAATCAAAACAACCCTGAGATTCCATCTCACACCAGTCAGAATGGCTAAGATTAAAAACTCAGGTGATAGTAGACGCTGGCGAGGGTGTGGAGAAAGAGGAACACTCCTCCATTGTTGGTGGGACTGCAAGATGGTGCAACCACTTTGGAAATCAGTGTGGCGGTTCCTCAGAAAATTGGACATAGCACAACTGAGGGTCCAGCTATACCACTCCTAGGCATATACCCAGAAGATGCTCGAACATATAACAAGGACATATGCTCAACTATGTTCATAGCAGCCTTATTTATAATAGCCAGGAGCTGGAAAGAACCCAGATGTCTTTCAACTGAGGAATGGATTCAAAAAATGTGGTATATTTACACAATGGAATATTACTCAGCTACTAAAAACAATGAATTTGAGAATTTCCTAGGTAAATGGATGGAACTAGAAATTATCATCCTGAGTGAGGTAAGCCAATCACAAAAGAACACACATGGTATTTACTCACTGATTATCGGATATTAGCCCAGAACCTTGAAATGCCCAAGATGCACCTCACAGGCCACATGAAGCTCATAAAGAAGGAAGACCAAGTGGGAGTGATTCGGTCCTTCTTAGAAGGAGCAACGAAGTACTCAAGGGAGCAAATATGGAGACAAAGTGAGGGAAAGAAACTGAAGGAGGGGCCGTCTGAAGACCATTCCACCTGAGTATCTATCCCATGTGCAGTCACCAAAGGTAGATGCTGATGTGGAAGACAGGAAGTACATGCTGATAAGAGCCTGATATAGATGCCTCCTCCGAGGTCTTCAAGAGTCTGACATATTCAGAGGCAGATGCTCACAACTAGCCAGTGAACTGATAATGGGGTTCTCAATGGAGGAGTTAGAATGAAGACCATTGGAGCTCAAAGGGTTTGCGGCATCATGAGGAGAGCAACAATACCAACAAACCACAGCTCCCAGGGTCTAAGCCACCAGCCTGGGAGCACTTAGGGAGGGATCCAGGGCTTCAGCTGAATAACTAAGAGTGGAGGGCCCTGCTGGGCATAGGTGGAAGATGAGATCCTTGACCTCATGAAGGCTGGATGCCCCAAGGGGTGGGAATTTTCAGGGTGGGGAGGTGGAAGTGGGGGGGTAGGTAGGGGTTACATCCACAGAGAAGAAGGAGGAGGGGTGAGGGGATGGGGGTTCCTGGGTTGGTGGGGAATGGGGTAAGGGGACAACATATGAAATGTAAATAAAACATCCAATAAAAAATGAAAAAAAAAAGAATATCTGTTAAGAATGTTCTTGATTAATGAATGACATGGGAGCTACTCCGCTCACTGTGGATAGTGGCCTTGAGCTGTATAAAGAAGCATACTGAGAACACCATGAGGACAAGCCAGTAAACAACATTCCTTTGTATCCTCTGTTTCAGTTCCTGCCTCCAGGTTTATGCCTTGAGTTCCTGCTTGACTCCCCTTCCTGACAGACTACAACCATATGCTGAAATAATGTATTCCCCCAGCTCCAAGTTGGTTTTTGTCATGATCTTTTATCACAGAAATAAAACCCCTAACTAAGACACATGCTTGCACTGTAAGAACTCTGACTCATTGAGCCATATCCCAGCTATCAATTTTTTTTTATTTCTTAAGCTACATTATTACCATTTTAGGTAGCCCATACAAATGAATTAGAAAGACATGCTATCTAAATTTCTGTTGTGAAATATAAAGAGGATTTTAATTATTAAAAAAAAATCCACCATTTGAAATAAAATAAAATAGCAGAGGTGAGTTGCACATATGTGGACCCCTGATCTCCATTATCTGGCTCAGGGCTCACTCTGCCACTAAGGAGTCTTGTGAGACCCCAAAAGATCCTGCTTCCCCAGGGAGGCCTGTGGACGACCCAGGCACAACCAGTTTGTAACCCTTTCCCACCAATGCTTTGCTAGTTGGGTCTGTCTGGAGCACAGCCAGCGCAGGTAAGTTGTGAGATATCTCCATTGTTTGACCCACTGATCTCCCTGATTTCCCAAGGAATTCTGCTGGTGTCAGGATCATCCAGTCAGCACCAGGGATATCTAGATGGCTAGAGGACTTCACAAGAACACAATCAACAAGAGCCAGGGCAATATGGCACCACCAGAGCCTAGCCATCCTATTATAGCAAGCCCTGGATATCCTAACTCAGATGACCTTAAATCCAATCTTACACAGATGATAAAGGCTTTTAAAGAGGTAATGAATAAATCCCTTAATGAAATGCAGGAGTATACAACCAGGTGAAGGAAGTAAATAAAACTGTCCAAGAACTGAAAACTAAAACAGAAACAAAGAAAACACAAACTGAGACAATCCTGGAGATAGACAACCTAGGAAAAAGAACAGGAACTACAGACACAAGCATCATCAATATAAGAATATAAGATATGGAAGAGAAAAATCTCAGGTGTAGAAGATACGCTAGGAGAAATTAATACATCAGTCAAAGAAAATGGAAAATCTAATAACTTCATGACACAAAACATTCAGGAAATTTGGGAAACTATGAAGACAAAACCTAAGAATAATAGGAATAGAACAAGGAGAAGATTCTCAGTCAAAAGGCCCAGAAATCATCTTCAGCAAAATTACTGATGGAAAATTCCCAAACCAATAAATAAATAAATAAATAGTAAAAATAAAAAAAAAATTAAAAAGGACATACATAATGCTTACAAAACACAAAAAGATTGGATCAGAAAAGAAAATCCTCCTACCACATAATAATCAAAACACTAAATATACAGAATAAAGAAATAATATTAAAAGCTACAAGGGAAAAATGTCAACTAACATATAAAGGCAGACCTATCAGAATTACACCTGAGTTCTCAACAGAGACTCTAAAAGCCAGAAGGGCCTGCGCAGATGTCTTGCAGATTCTAATAGACCACAGGTGTCAACCCAGACTACAATATTCAGCAAACCTTTCAATTACCATAGATGGAGAAAATGAGATAGTCCAGGACAAAACCAAATTAACAGTATCTTTCCATTTAAAAAAATAAAATAGGATTTTATTCTAGTTGTGTGTTCTTACCTTAATCCAGCCAGAATCAGTTGGTTGGGGGATAGGACTGGTAATAGACATGGAAGAAATATTGAATCCAAGGATAGTACTAACTTTTCCTAAGACGACAGCTTGTCCAAGAGAGTCAGTAATTTCCTGGAGCTCAGACAATTGCATTTGACCTACAGGGAAGAAATCATTAGGCCATTTGGATTATAAGAACATAGACTTGTGATGACATGGGGAAGTTTTGTTTGTATTCTTCATCACATAGACTACTAAGACTTTAGTAGCCCAAAATGATAAGAGAGTCATATTAATAAACTCTGGGGAAAAGAAGAACTCAAGAGAATGTTCTAATAGAGAATTTAAGACAGGAAAAAATAAAGGTACTCACACACACTGACTGAAAGTATATGAGAGAATGTATCTCTTGGTTCAAACTTCCTCATGTCACTCGTTGAAGTGAAGTATTATTAGCCTTTACTGTCACAACACATTACTTTTTCAGACTAGAATATTTTTAGAACTCCGCCCCATTATTAGTATGTGCATTAATAACTTGCTAAAGTTGTCAGGTTCCTAACAACCCGTTACCTTCTTTGGACATCTGGCAATTTTGAAGATTGTTTTTCAGACTGCATACGTTTTCCGTTCTCTCTTCCTTTCATGGTAGACCTGAGATTTCCTCTTAAACCCACTGCACCCCCGACAAGGATTGCTACTTTATGAACTAGTACCTCCATATTCCTTTTGTCAGTCTGATACTTTTTCTTGATTTCTTCTCCACTTCTCTACCATATCATATCTAACAATATGGTAGTTTTCAACTCTTTGTCCTTATTGTCAAAATCCTAGCCAAAATTAGTGGTTATGAAAATAGATTTAAAACTGAATTTCTAGTTTCCACGTTATTCTATACATTGCAGTTAGCGCGTTTTTTGTTTTTTTTTGTTTTTTTTTTTTTTAGAAAACCACTGTAGCCAGGATGTTTTTTAAGATACTGCAACTTAAAAAAAAATCTGACACCTTCCACATCCTGAGCCATGCCTTTGGGAAGAAATCACTGAGTTTCTTCCATTAAGAATAAATTAGAAAGCTTCGTGTGCTAGGCAACATTGGCCAGTGAGCCTACATGACACATTGGAACCCACACTCAGAATTTTCCAGTTTGAATGCTTGCTTATGTGACTCAAATTCTGGGATAAAGGCTGAGTCTTACAGATTCCTCCCTGTCCCCTATCTCTTTCCAGACCCCTTCTCCAAGAAGATCTTCTAATGTGAAGTTTTCTATGGTCTATGGTAGAAAGCACCAAGGTGTCCTCTGTCCCTGTATGCTTACTGGTTCTCAGCACAGTGGCAGGTTCAGCCTCTTTGGTACAGCTAGTGGGTTCTTTCCATTTCTGCTGACTGCCATCTCAACACTGAAGGCCTTGACAATGAAAGCTTCTTCTTCCTTACCCGAGAACTCTAGCACCTATGCTATCTCTTTTTAGTGTGCCTGACACTGGTTGAGTGCTAAACACATATGTGTACATCCTGGGTACCCTGACAGTATGTGAAAGCTGTATGACTATGTGGCCATCTTTCCTTTTGCTTCTCCATATCTGTCTGTGATTCATCCATTCCAGGACACATTGAAGGGCTTTCCTTGAGATGTTTTGAAAACACATCAGCTTGCTTTTCCTTATGTTCCTATGTTCCATGATCTCAGACCTGTATCTTATATTTTCTAGTGTTTATCTGGTATTGCTACAAGAGGGTGAATGATCTACCTCTGTACAATGGGCTTACTGAAATTCCTAGGCTAAATCCACAGGTAAGTGGAACCAAGTAAGTAAGTTACACTGAGACCATAATACTGACAATATAAGTCCTAGGAAGTACAGAGTTGAAGAAGGGAAGTCAGCTATGACTCCAGGCAGACAACATCATAGAAGTAATTGCAGCAGCATAAACACAGGTTTTCTCTGTCCCAATTGACTGTTTAATCTATTTTCACCTTTTATCAATAAACTATGATGTCACTTCCTATTAAGTCAAGTCTTTTTGTATAAAATATTAATAAGCAACTCCATAGCGTTTCAACAAGTTATTATTTTATAAGTAGGGAAGTAAAATAATTTATAGGCCATTAGAGTTCTAGATATAGGGGTAGTAGGATTTCCTGAGTCCTGGTTAACTAGGCCATGCTAGGATTATTTATGACTTTAGACTTAATGACATTTCTTTGTTGCAAAGTCTGATAACCATACCTGTGGTAGAATTGCTTAAAAACTGAGTGGGAGCAGCCCCAATCTCAATTTCCACAACGCGTCCTGTGGATCTCTTCCTTCGCAGACTCGCTCCTATTATTCTGCTGACACGGATTTTGTCACTTGGTATTTTTAGGAACAAGGCAAGATTTATAACCAGATTGTGTGAGCTAAAAAACTCATCTGCTGTTATTGCTGGCAGTTGGAAAGATACAAAGATGACAGTGGCAGTGTGGACCTCCACAGGTGTAGTTCCTTTCAGCAAAAGGTACAGCATCTGGTAGGTTCTATCAAAGTAGTTTTCACCAGGGACAGTGCTATCCAAGTTGGGAAGGGATTGTTCTACAATGGAAAAAAGGGTCAAAATAGCACATTTAAATATATTGTTATTACCATAATGGCCACACAGTGATTAATATTTATAACTACAGAAAGCTCAATTTCATAATTTTCATAAAACATACACATTAAAAACAAAATTACTTATAAAACTAACTCTCAAAGTTAGTCTTTAAAATAATGCCATTAATAGCCATTTTATATAAAATTTATTTCTAAAAAAATTATAGTCACAATATAAATGAGAAAGCAAACTAATTGTGAGCCTAGAATGTGGTCTGTACTTATAGAATACTATTTATGCATTCTGAGTTTCAAAGCCACAGGTGAAGGAATTTGATAATTTAAAAGTATAAATTTGATGGCCTTCTAATTTATGCAGTGCCAGATGCCAATTCTTAAAAGAACATTTATAATTTAATATTTCTACTTTTACTGAGGACAGAGGCCATGTAATCAAAATGAGGGATCCATTGAAACATCTCAGAGGAATCTTAAGTCAATGAAATAGGATTACATGCTAGCTTGTAAAATCTATGATTAATCAAACAAATTCTACTTGGAAATTGGATTTTGTAAAACCGAAGTCATTATATATTTGTGTGTGTGTGTGTGTGTGTGTGTGTGACAGTATCAGCATAATTAAGAAGTAACAAATCTCTAATTTTAAGCTCCAAAGGCTGACATGCATCCTAGTGGTAGAATAAATCATATAGCTACACAGTGTACTTCACTGTGTGAACCTAGTGAATGCGCTTTGTGTTGCAAACTGGATATGAGTCCATATTCCTGATAATGATGCCTGTCCCATCGATCTTCATTAACCTTTTCATATTATTACAATATGAAGGACCTAGAGAGCAAGATAATAGAGCATTTCAGGTAAGCTTCAAATATAGAGAAGCTTGTGGCACAACGACATGCTGCATTCAATGTGCTAAAGCTTTAATGAATTCATACTAAGACAATGCTTAATTTTAATTTTAATCTTTGGCTGGAGAAGTGATTGTATGTGATGCCCTTTGGTTTGAGCCTCATAAGCAATCTGATAACACTTACTCACAGTTTTGTTAATCTCTGAAAAGGCATCTGTGCTATTGTTTTCCAGCCCTTTGTCTCCATATTAAATTCTGCTGATTGTAATATCTCTTATTTTCCTCATTTTGAATGATAGTGCTTCGTACCATTGTTGCATTAAGAGAGTTAACTCTGTGTGAACACTGAGCCGTAAGTAGACGCCATTATTTGTATTTAGAAGGTTAGGTTATAAGGCGGCATTGCCGTAGAATCATCAAGGGCATGCGTTCAAGTAGTAGGCAATATTTTCAAGCCCTTGCTTGTCTGTTCTGGCTTTGAGACTGCTATGAACTGAATTACATCCTCCCGAGACTCCTGTGTTGAAGCCTTAATTCTCTGTTTGAAGGTGTTTGTAAATGGAGCTCTCTGGAGGAAAAATTGCGCTTATGTAAGAGTGAGTGAAGACTTCATTATGGAATTAGAACCTTTAAGGGAAAGAGGCCAAAGAGCTGGCTCTCACACCGAGTGAAAGCACAGCAAGAAAGAAAACTCTGCAGTTTGGGAAAACACTCTCTCATCAGAATCTGACCACTGATTAGAATCATGAGAAAAAACATGTCAGCATGGTGGCTCATGTGTTTTATTCCAGCACATGGGAGGCGGAGGCTGGCAGATCTCTGAGCTCAAGGCCAGCCTGGTCTACAGAGTGAGTTCCAGGACAGCCAGGGCTGCACAGAGAAACCTTGTCTCAAAAAAGAAAAAGGAAAAAAGAAAAAGGAAAGAAAAGAAAAGAAAAGAAAAAGAAAAGAGAGAGAGAAAGAAAGAAGGAAAGAAAGAAAGAAAGAAAGGAAAATTAAATTAAACGAATAAATGAATTGTGCTGCTTAGTAAAAGAAAAAAAAACTTATGCTGTTTAAGTTTATAGGATTTTGTTACAGGGGTCTGAGGAGACTAAAGTAGAAGCCTTAACCAATGGCATCATTTTCCGAACCTCACTTCATGCAGCTGCTTGTTACTGCTGATTTACAATTGCTGCTAACAATGATTTCCATGTAAAGGACCTAGAGTCCAGAATCAGACACGTGAAAATGTCTGGAAACTTTGACTATATTTCAGTAGTAAAAACAAGACTTGTTTTACAAATGATGAAGAATACTGACCACAAAATTATACTTTCAGGTCTCGCTTCTCTTTTGCTGTTAATGTTTGTGCAATGATGGGCCAAGCTCATGAAGCACAGAGATAAATGACCTATGTTTACTCATGGAACACAGTGTCAGCTGTCAACAGTATTAGAATTTTGTTGAATAAAAACCTCTAACCCTAACTCTATCTCTAACTCCAACCCAACCCATTTTATTCAATAAATAGAGAAGGATAATACTTGGTTTATAAATACTGCTATGTAGATAAATGTAAGCTTTACATTTATCACATTTAAATCAAATTCATTGTATCATATTTAATTAATAATGTTGATATTCTGATAGCTTTCTTGATAATATGTCTCATATCTAGAATTAATTCAGACATTGACTTCTAAAGAACAGAAATGGAGCAGGGGGAAATGTAAAAATTCCAAGCAAAATCTCTTTTGAGTACAAGAATAGTTAAGCCCCATATACATAGATGGAAAGCTTTGTCAGGTAGTAATAAACATGCTCGTTACAGAATCTCTTATCTTCAAGCACAGGGAGGTAGAGTTTCACTGGCAGTCATCTTTCAAAGCACTTTATAAATGATCACAGCTTTGTTTTTGTTGAGTAGAGCTAAAAACATACTTTTGTTTTTATACATCAATATCTAAGGAAATAATGTCATAATGAGATATTGCAAAGAATGTTTGCAAGTAACCAGTTATATAAATGCTATGCTTACTGTCCTGAAGAAATACCTGTGTTCGAATGCCTTCCAAGTTCACAGTGTTTCTTTTGGGCATTCCATGCTGTATTTTTGGGACAGACCAAGGAATTGTTCACATAGACGTCCAAACGCTGAAGCGTGGAAAAAAAAATTCCTACTAGAACCACCTGTTAAAAACAAACATTTGTCTGTTTTTATTGGAGTAATGTAACAGAATACTTAGAATTTAGTTTCTAAAAATTGTGTTCAATGATGTACACCTTTTGTAAGATATTGAAAACAGTATTAGGGAACTTATGGCAAATATTAGACAAAGATTAAAAATATGTTTGCATCTAACCATTCACGTAGACATAGTAAATTAGCAACTAAGTGATAAGTCCCAGTAGAAAGGAGTAATGTAAGAAAAATTATTAGAAGAATCACACACTAAACAGAAGAAAGGGTTCTTTTCAAAGATAATAAATTACAAAAGAAACTTTTAAATCAAAATTAAATTTGCCATGTTGAAAACGGTCTCACAAAACATTGATAGGAAGACCCATAAAAGTCAGTTGAAACATGGGAGATTCCCTGAAGGACTTGTAGGTCATTGTGAAGGCTCTGCTTCACACAGATGAGTGTGGAAATAATGAAAAGCAGAGGAAGGGCCTGATCTGGTCTTGGCTAGAGGAGACTCCTAACATTTCCTCTCTGGCTGATGAGGGCCCACCAATGGAGAGCAAGAGTAGACATAGGAAGAAGGGCTGGTGGGTGATTTCCTTCATCTAGGGCAATGATAACGTTGTTTCACTGAAAAGTAATAAGAGGTTCTCTGATGTTGGATGTTTGAAAACTCATCAGGGTTTACAAGTGGATTGTATAAGGAATGCAATGGAGTGAGAGGGCTAAAACAATAATGCTCAAGTTGTAGGATGGAAGTGTTATCACCTGGGAAGGAAGGGAGGGAGGGAGGGAGGGAGGAAGGAAACATCCCATTATTCCTCTGCTACCTGCTTCACCTGGTCAGAGGTTGTCCTGTACCTAACACTCTAGGACTTTGAAGTCTCATATGTGTAGAAACAAAAGTCTGAATTATGGGATTATTCTTAAGTACTATGCTTGTTTCCATTGACAGTCTGAATAAATTTAATGCTCCTAGCTGAGTTCTACTTACAGTAACATTCAACATTATCGAAGATATTGAAAATAATACTTTGAGAACTCTGAAATCAATTCCAAAGACATATTTCTGGCATGTATGTGCATAATAGCCACATGTAAGAATAAGAAAAGCAAGTCTATACCTTTATGTAGTACACAATTTTAGTGTAAAAATTCAGGCTTGGTAGCTAGTCATGCTATCATAGATATCACTATCAACCCTCATATATGGAGTACAGGAATCAGTCATATTGGGAGGAAGTGTTCGGTACATGCATGTTCTTTCATACAGAGAAAACTTGTCCAGATTAATACACTAGTGGATCCTTTTAAATGAGCTGGAAGGATGACAACATTAGAGAAAGCTGGAAAGAGAATTAATCACTAGAGGCATGAAACTAATTATGACAACCTTTAAGGCATTATTTCTATCTAGGTTCACCTTATTATGTTCAACATTAAGCAACATCAGCCGAAGATTCTGAGGACTGGTCCCAGTGAAGTAAACCTCATACGTTTTGTTCAGAGCCACTATGCCATGGAATAGAGACAGTCTTCTTTGGCATGTATACCCCGCACACCAACCATGGTCCTGTGGGCCTAAATCCATACAAAATTAAAGTTCCTGCTCATATTTAATGAATGCTGTTTTGTTCCCCACAAGATATGAAGACTCATTACATTGAAAGTAAATGGCAAGGGTTGAGATACAAGTTCAATATTTAAACTTACTATTTATCTGCCATCTACCCAGACTTCTATGCTGGTTCTCAAACTTTGGCTAAAATGGAAGGCAGGGAATCAACTTGCTCCTATTATCCTTACTTTGATACTTATTGGGGTTAAAGGAATAACAATATGTTAGCTAGGATTGGTGTTATAGATTCACTAATGTAATATATTCAAGACTCACCAGTTTTCTGAAGTTGTTTCTAGCAAATCTGCTAGCATACGTTTTTTTAAGATGGAGCTTACCAACAAAGAGTGGATATTTGTATTCCTGAAGAAGACTCATCAATTATTTTTGGCCATTGTTTATTTGTTTATTGGTCAAACTATAAATTTCATAACACATTTGACTTGGGGGAGCTGTGGAGATTGAGCCTAAGGACTCATGCATGCTAGCTGTTTATTAACCCTCAACATAGGTTTTATTTCACTAAATTGTCCAGTTTAGTCTTGCAGTCACTCTGTAACTAGACACTCAGCAGCTTGAAACATAAAGGCCAGCTAACAGGTTTGTCTGAATCAAGTCTTTATTCTTATAGTAATAGTAACAGTAAATTTTTGTTAGACAGTTGTTTAGGCACTACAGGACAGTTACTATAATGAATGAACTAAAATCATCTGAGCATACTCTACCATCAAGCAGATGCTCTAAAAAGCTAAGACATAGCAGATAGTTTTCTAGTCAGGTCTAGACATTTTCAGAATGAGTATAGCATAGCTTTCAAAGCAAATTTCTCTATTTTATTTGAATAAAAAAAAACCATGAGATGTGACTGACAAAAATCTCCTGATGTATTCCTTCATTATGTTTGCTGAATTGTCTAGCTCACTTACAATCCTTATTAATATTTATAGCTGCATTTCAATCAAGTTTTAAATCAACATCAACTTCTAAATAGCAAGGGGAATATAACATCATCCCTTAGCACACAAAATATAAATCCTACATTAAATATATATTCTTTGTGGGTTTTGAAAACCAACATGCAGAAATGTCTGTGAGTAAAATAAAAAAAATCTAAGCCAAAAAGCCATATGTTAAAAAGAAATAAAATTTAGTATTAGTATTTTAAAGGAAATTTTAGTGATATTCAGTAATTTTATTGTGAGTAATTTTCCCAAAGTCCAGACGATTTTCATAATACATTCATGTTTTTTTCACTAGTATTATCTCCTCAACACTTAAATATTAATCAACACTGTTAAAGTTAAACTTATTTGTAAGAGAAATGATGTGTCACTGTGGGAAGTGGAAAACTTATACTTTCTTTCTGAAGAAGTAAATATAAAAATTTATATAATGAAATCTCTCCATTCCAAATCAGAGCAACTTGAAAACTTCTCTTCTACTTCATCATTATTCATCTTCTCTGTAATTATTCCTATAACTTCTGCTTTGCAAATGAAAAGGCTGTATTTGACATTGATTGCTGGTTCCAGAAACTAAGTTGGGAGAGCCAGAAAATCGTGGAACTTTCAAATCTCTCTAATTTAGTACCTTTGGGTTCTTTCATGGGTTAAAAAAAAAAGTAGATTTTGTAAGAGAATGGCCATTTGGTTGACTTCTACACTGTTTTTGACAACACGTTACTGTACAGCCAGAGCATAGAAATCTGTGTGGTCCAGGTTCTGTGCCTTTTCAGCATTAAGCTTGATGAGAGACTAACATTTGAGCCCCAGCACTGTTCAGGGATATACAATGAATCCCTGTCCTGTGCTTTTTATACCTTTTAGAAATTAATCTTATTAACTGAAAAATTCTTGGTCTCCAAAATCTATTGTACTTCTATGGAAACCGTCTTCCAATTTGCACTCCAGCTATCTAGGGGCAGAATGGGAGAAGCCTAGACACAGGTTCTCCACAAATTATTCTCAAAGGTCAAAGGCATAAGCTGTATGTTTATATGAACAACTGCTATTAGCTGCAAAGTATGTCTAAATATCCATAGAATAATGAAGAGAAGTCCACAACACCCTTCTTACATATTCTGAATAATGTATCATCAAACTTTCTTTTAATTTATATAAGGCAAAGTATATTTTTGAAGATCTTTAGGCCAATCTTTCTCTTCAAAATATTATGCATCCTTATCAACAAAAGGAAAGGGTGACAATCGTTACAGAAAAGTGTTCTTCCTCCTTTTCCTTGTCTTTGTCTCTTTCTTCTTCATCTCCTCTTTTTCTTCCTTCAAATACTCAATATAAAATGAATGTCTTGGTTTTCCTGGATGAAGAACTGCTAAAGTGTCAAATCTCATCATTGCACATAGATAATTTTTAAATATGGAAGGCAAAGAAGTCTTTATATTTGCTAGATTTGTATGTAAGTAATTTTTTTTTACCTAGTTCTACTCATTGAATAAATGCTTTGACTAACCTGGGTCTATTTACACTGAACACTTACCATTAATGAGATCAACATAGCCATTGCTCATGATAGCCACTGGGGAAAGTCTTCGTGTCTCTGTGTCAGAATCCAGGCTTTCTATTACCATCATTGCATATTCCATTCCAGAACACTGATAGCTCTGCCACTCTGGGATATATTTACAGGTTGCATCTCTAATAATCCCTAGAAATATGTATAATAATATTTTATAAATGACAAGATTCAACTCACAGGCCACATGAAGCTCATGAAGAACAAAGACCAAGTAGGGGGCGCTTCCATCCTTCTTAGAAGGAGTAACAAAATATTCAAGGGAGCAAATATGGAGACAAAGTGTGGGGCATAAACTGAAGGAGGGGCTGTCTGGAGACTATTCCACCTGGGTATCCATCCTATGTACAGTCACCAAAGATAGATGCTAATGTGGATGTCAAGAAGTGCATGCTGACAGGAGCCTGATAAAGCTGTGTCCTTAGAGGTCTGCCAGAGTTTGACATATTCAGAGGTGGATGCTCACAGCTAACCATTGAACTGATTACGCAGTTCCCAATGGTGGAGTTAGAGTGAAGACTGAAGGAGCTGAAATGGTTGGCTGCCCCATGTGGAGAGCAACAATACCAACCAACCAGAGCTCTCAGGGCCTAAACCACCAGTCTGGGAGCACATAGGGAGGGACCCATGGCTCCAGCTGTATATGTAGGGGAGGATGGCCCTGTCGGGCATAGGTGGGAGAGGAAATTCTTGTTCCCACGAAGGCTGGACGCCGTGTGTGGGGGAATTTGAGGGTGGGGAGGTGGGAGTGGGGGGGGTAAGTAGGAGCACATCCGCGATGGGATGGGGGTTCCTGGGCCGGGGGAGGGGGGATGGGGTAAGGGGATAACATCTGAAAATATGTAATGTAAATAAAATAACCAATAAAAATATACAAAAAAGATAAGAAATCTCTGCAAAATTTCTTTCTATTGTCTTTGTCTTGTATATGAGATCAATCAACAGAACCTACAAGTTGTTAGTTTATCACTCAGTTCTTGAAATAAATGAATTTTGCTTCATAAACTGGAGGTTTAATAATCAAATAAGATCCAACACACCTTTATGAGGTGCTTTCTCAGCAACAGGAATTCTACTTCCATTCAAGAATGTGAGCATCGCCTTAGGAATTCTGTAGTCTCCGATTCCCAGTTGGCTGTTTCCATCCCACTCATACTCTGCTTGAGGGATCACTGACCCAGAATTGCCCAGAAAGGAACCATCCAGGTCTCTAAGAAAAGATTTTCTTTTGGCATCACAAACCATGTCCACACAATCAGATGGGTTTACTTTGCTGGGAAGAAAAGGGACAATGAATGGCTAAGGTTGCTGCTTAAGTCTTATTTTAGAAGGAATTTCTAGTAGAACAAAATAGTCTATGTAATTAGCATTGCAATGAAGAATGATTTTTTCATGGTATTTATTTGCTTCATTATTATGGATCTTATTAACATTTCAAAATGACAAGTTGTACATGTGGGATATATACTTAGAACTCCATGCTGTTATTCCATATTTTGTATGGTTATAGATCTGATCTTTGTGTATTATTCACAATATACTAACATTTATTTCTCTATATAGCAGATGGATGGCTATTCTGTTGTAACAGGATGGAAAGGTCTATGTTGGCCAGGTAGTCTTTGTTAATTTTCCCAAAAATGATAAATTGCTACTTACTGTAAGACAATATGAATATTTAAAAATAGTTGCCTATTTCACTTTCCTACCTGTTATCTTAGACTCTTGGCTAGTTGAAGGCTGCTATATATTCTTATAGAATCTTGTCTATGTACACACAGATAAACTTGAATTGTGATGCTTCTGCTGTATGCTTTTAACCATTCTTTAGGTAACTATATTGTAACGACTCACACAGTTCAATCTAAAAATGATATATTGGATTCATTTTTAGTTACTTGCAGTGTTAATTGATTGTGCTCAAATATAATAAAGGAAGGCTGTAGCAGTATATTTCCCACCACATTAAACTCGGTATTTTGGGAGGAGCTAATGTGGGAGAAGTAAGGAGAGGAAGAGAAGGAAGAAGAGGAACTAGTGGAGAGGGAGGAGGAGAGAGGAGAAAATGGTAGTAAATGTAAGCGTATCGCCAGCAGTCTAAGGTAGTATATCTAGGTTAGGTATTGGGTAGCACTTCTAATTGTGTGGGCTCCTTGTTATTTGACCATTACCAAATATATAAAGCTATTGGATAATCCTTAAACATTAGAGTCTCATTTGTACTGGGTACCGCATGGATGGCGGGATGGTCTAGGCTCAGCCCAGCCTTGTGGAGACAGCATGGTAGATAGGCAGAGCCATCTCCCATGTTTACATCTAGTAGGTGCCAGGGCCTGTGTTCTGGCCTACCTAAGCTGGCAGCCTGAGTTGTGGCAGCAGCGATAACACACCACAGTTTGTGGCCTCAGGCCTTGCCTAGTCAGGAAGATGACTGATCCATACCACAAGACAGTTTGGGTGATGCTGTTTTAAAATATTACCCCAACAGAAGGTTGCTAAATATGCAATGCATCACACATTCATATTTTATGCTAAGTATTTAGAGTTGCTATGATGTATACAATGAAGAACTATATTTCATCCCTGAGTTCCAGCAAGAATGCAGTAGTGGAAATCTTGGGTCTGTTATGTGAAACCTAGTATTTCTCTGATATTTTTTGTGATGGGACAAATATTTTCAATTGTTTCTATAATACACAAGCTAGAGAATTTCAATAAATATTTTAGTACTTTATATTCAAGTGTGTGTAGTGTGGTTTATAAAGCAAACCTGTAAGGAAAGTGGTCAGGAACCCCCAAACTGTGTGATTTATCTTCATTCAGGTTCCAAAGAGCCTTGAAAGGTAAATATTTTTGTGTGTGTAAGCTATAGAAGGATACCTTCCAATACAGAAAGAGAGAAGGAACATAGAACATGCCTGACTGTGGTCTTCAGATAAGCTTCATTCTGATCTTATGAAAAGTTTTGGAAAGTGAATTGCATAGTAGAGATGTTGCTATCTCAAGATGATTCTCTAAAATCAGTCAGTTATTTTCCCTTTATTGTAAGAGTGGTAGTAATAAATTTTAATGCAGTGATTTCTATAATTACAATTGTGAAAGAGAGGGCCCATGTCTGTTATTGATCAACACTTAGAGCTTTTGAAGGCACTATTTGGCAAGGAAGTACTGGAGAATACTAACAATATCCACTAGAAATAAACTAAAGAAATGATAACTAAAATCACAATCCAATCTTCATGGCCTAGACATTAAAATTATACATAAAATCTGAAGACTTCAATCCCCACTAAATGAGCAGATGTTCAGATGTTAATTGTTTAATTAGAAGTGGCTCTGTTGAATAGAATCATCAAAACACAATAATATTAAATAAGTAAATGTTGGGCTGTCATGAACATCAAAGAATATGAAGCTGAGCTACTTATGGGACACTATTTCTCTGGGAGGATACCTATACAGTTATAGAACAGTGTTCCTTTATACACTGGCCAAGGACTTCTGACAGAAAACTTCTTTTCTTGGATATTGTCTTACACTTAAATTCCTGTTCCATGTGTCATAAGACAATATAAGGAATCAACTAGATTACTCTATAACCTGAAATCTATGGAATCATTTTCTGGTAATGTCTTGATACTAACTGATAAGTAAAAGGTCTCAGGTCCAAATTTCTATATAATTACAGTCTTTGCAATTAGAAGAACTGATGTGCAGTTCCCAAGCACATTTTTAGAGTGACTATGATAGGATATTTGGATAATAACAAGTAACAAAACTTGACAGAAAGAAATGATATAGTGATATCTCTTACACCTTTACAATGATTAGTGTAGCAACATTCATATAGAAAGCAGATGAAGGGCTGGTGAGATGGTTCAAGGATTAAGACCACTGACTGCTCTTTCAGACTGCAAATGAAACTACATCCCTGTGCTTTGTCTTTAGTAAAGATGTTACTGATGATTCATGAAAAATAATATGAGGACACATGCAGTAAAGCTCAGTTTTGAAAACAACTGAGGATGCTAAAATTTAAATTAAAGTCTGAATATTTATGAATATCACTTCCTTCTAGATAGTAGCAGTTATTTTAATGTAGTAATCCTTCCTCGGCTGTTTAACAGGAAACATAGTACAGAAAGTTAATAAAGAAAATAATGAGTTTTCATAATGATACCTTATATCAGGTCTATGTATAAATACTTTGGATTGTTCAACAGTGTCAATGAGTTGTACATTCTTCACATGGATTGGATGCTGTAAATCTTCGTTTAAAGGATTAGTAATGAATATCACATTAGTTTCTCCTGAACAAACATCCTTAAATCCAACAAATGTTGATCCTAAAACATAAATAATAAAAAAATAATTATCCTTCTCTAAAGAAAGACTTAAGGCTAGAATTATTTTATCCAATGAATTCTTTCTCATTGCTGTGAACATGGAGTTTTAGGTTGATATAGCAAAAGCATCTTCCATTATTTATGGTTGAGGATTGAATCTCAGTGCAACTGAAGAATGGATACAGAAAATGTGGTTCATTTACACAACGGAATTCAGCTTTTAAAATCAGGGACATCATGAATTTTTCAGGCAAATGGATGGAACTAGAAAATATCCTGAGTGAGGTAACCCAGATCCAAAATGATAGGCATGGGTGTACTTACTGATAAGTAATATTAGCCAAAATCCACAAAATACCCATGATGTACCCTGCAGTCCTAAAGAAGTTAAACAAGAAGTAAGGTCCAAGTGAAGATGCTTAAATCCTACTTAGAAAGGAAAACAAATGGGAGGCAGAGGAACGGAGGAGGAAGGGAGGTATGTAGGTCTGAGAGGGCGAAGGGGAATAGCGGACAGGATCAGGTGTTGGGAGAATCAGTAGAGCGGCCCAGAGGTTCAGGAGAATGAATAGAAATATTCAGATGGTGCTGATGAGGGCTGGAGAAATCTCTAAGAATTCCAAGAGACCTGGGATGAGGGAAACTCACAGGACTCAATGTGGGTAAACTTAACCGAAATGTCCAACAGTAGGGATATGGAATCTCAAGAGACCACCTCCAATAGCCAGACAGAACCCCCAGTGGATGGATGGAGTCTTGAACCCAACTACAAAAGTTTCGACCCAAAATTGCTCCTGTCTAAAAGAAATGAAGGAAAAAAATAGAGGAGACTGAAGTAATGACTGACAAATGAGTAGCTTAACATGAGATCCATCCCACTGGGTGGAGGGCACCAATCCCTGACACTACGTAGCTGATGCTACGTTGTGCTTAAAGACAGGAGCCTAGCATGGCTGTCTCTGAGAGTCTCTACCCAGGAGCTGACTAAGTCAGATGCAGATACCCACACCCAAGCATAGAATTGAGGTCAGGGGTCTCAATGGAAGAGTTACTGCAAGGACTGAAGGAACTGAAGGGGATGGTAACCCTACAAGAATAACAATAGTGCCAGCTAACCAGGACCTCTGGGAGCTCCTAGAGACTGAGCCACCAGTCAAAGGTCTGGTTGGACTGGTCCAAGGCCCCAGGCACATATATAGTAGAAGACTGCCTTTTCTGGCCTCAGTGGGAGAGGCCTAATCCTGCAGAGACCTGAAGGCCCCAGGATTGGGAGATAACCAGGAAGGGGCACTCTCTTAAAGGTGAAGGGGAGGAGGGATGAAGGGAGGACCAGGAGGGGGCAATATTTGAGATGTAATTAAATAGAATAATTTATAAAAAAAATAGAGGTCTAGGAAGATGGGTCAGGGGTACAAGTAGGTGGTCTGAAAGCATGAAAACCTCAGTTTGAATCCTTAGAATCCATGTAAATGACCATGCATGGCCGTTCGTGTCTTGTTAGGTCAGAGACAAGCAGGTCTTGCGCACCTGCTAGTCAGCCGCTTAGCTGAAACAGTGAGCTTTCATATCTGAAGGCAGTAAGACAGTGAATGACGGAGACTGGGGAAACATCCTGCTCTCTCTCACATTTGCCCTCATCCATACCCACATACAAACCTTCCTCATTCATCCCTTTACACATGTACAACACAAACCTACATGTAATTAACTTCACTAGGGAGCCATCCTTAAAATGTATTTCGAAATGAGATTTCTTTTACTGTCATTTTAAATTATATTCAGCAGGTTAATATAAAAATCAACTTAGATACATTCTACTAGCAATGAAGCATGATTAATTAGTAGGTGCTTTACAGATTCTTATAAACTCTGAGTACATTTGTGAAAGACTATACTTAAACTTGCCTGAGACATCCAAAAGGCCACTGATGGCATTGTAACTCATGATCCCAGCATGAGGCTTCCGTGGAGCCATGTTATGAGCTGAAGCAAATGTTGGCCAGCAAATCCCACTTCTCCCACCTTTTAGTAACAAGAAATAAATGAAAAGAAATTGCATATGCAGACACATCAAAATCAATACTCAGATTCCCAATTTTTACCTGATGGGGGCCTAGAACTTCGGTGTGCAGAGGTGAGTTCTACATCAGGACTGTCATTAGTTAAGATGTCAGAACAGTTAAACTCAGGGCTACTTCCAACAATTAATGAATTCTACCAAAAATAGCCAAAGAAGACAGTATTAATACTCACTCTTCCTAAGAGAAAAGCATAATAATACTGAACTGTATAGTAAGAAGAAACAAACTAAAAATTTTAAAAGTAGACTGCTCATTTAACAACGATTGAGAGAAAAAAACCATTGAGATTGGCAGCATCAACAGAAGTGAGTCTCAGATGAAAGCAGCGAGGAAGGCTAATATGCAAATAGTTGGACTAAATGAAATATTCTGTTTCTGTGATGATAGAAACACAGACATTTCCATCAATAGAAGAAATACAAAGTAGAGGTAGTGTTATCGGCATCTCTGTTGTTTCAGAAAAACCTTGGTGGAGAAGATGAAACTGCATGAACTGCCACAGATGTGTTGGTAAGAAGAGGTGAGAGAAGAAGACAGGGGGTAAGGAGAAGGGTTGTCACATGATCTCTAGAGACACCAAGGACATTATTATAATTAGACATTTAACAGTTTTACTAACTATCCTCATTGTCACCATTTCTTTGCATTCATTTCTTACCTTAATTTTTACTGTTTTACTGGAAATTTTGTGAGACAGAGAAGGTGGCATGTAGATCATTGAAAAGATGGCCATCCCATTGTTCACCAGGGTCACATTATAGATGTGCACGCTCTCCGTGGTCTGTAATACAAGACATAGTTTATATAGTGCTAAGATCAAGCATAAGAGAAAACACGCCATCAGCATTTTCCATCACATTTACCTGAAAATAAATTCCATAATCCCAGCATGTCCAAATGGTAAATCCTTGTATAAGAGAACAACCAGGAAGGCCATCCTGGTTCATGTAGATGCCATATAAACCCCCATGGGCTTCATTGTTAAACCAGTTTTCCATGGGGTTAGCCTGGCCTTGGAAGAAAATATGGAACCAGAGGTAATATTACAAGGAATGTTTTATAGTTTCAATCATCACTACAAATGAATTATAAGAAAAAGTTTATAGAAGTTTTAGAAAATTATAGATTTATGTTTTTGCACATATCAAAGAAGTGCTGCTTGAAGCTATTCGAGATTTAAATCTCTAATTTGACCATAATCATGAATTAGTTAAATCTTTTGATATGGTGGTTTATATCTTCAAAATATAGTTTGGGAAAAAATAGGCCTAAATGAAATTGTTTTTGAGTAGACAAAGATGAATTCTATAATCTTAAATATATATAACATTAACTAGAACATGAGCAAAGGAGCAGAACTTTATGATAAATATATAATTTCTTCTTAAGGCTGTTATACATTATGCTCCAGTGAAAGAAATGCAACACTAAATGGAATACGAAATTTTCAGATAAAGTTCCATTTATAAAATATTCTTTAACTTTCTTTAGGTTGAAGCAGACACTTGCCTCTCCCCCACCCCTTTTGCATGCATGTGTGTGTGCACATGTTTGCATGAAGGTGAAAATTTCCATGTGTGTGGGTTGATGTGTGTGTGGGAGCATATGTGTATGTATGTGGAGAGCAGTGGATGACATTGGCTGTCCTCCAGGATCATTCTCCACATTATATTGAGACAAGATCTCTCACTTGAATGCACAGCTTGCTAATTTTGACAGATTAACTATCTTTCTCACAGCATCCTATCTCTGTGGATGTTCAGAATAGGAACTCTGGTCCTCATGCTTGTATAGCAAGTGTTTTAACCTCTAAACTAATTTTACAAGTCTTATTTTCCTTTATGATCTGGCAGTAATTTACGTACATTCTTAAAACATAAAGAAACTATAAAATTATGTAATAATGAATGTCAAATCACATCAGTCCCTTGTTTACACTTTCCATAAATTTTCTTGGTTTGTTTAGTACAAAGTTTGTCTATGTAGATTCAAATGCCACACTCATTTTCATTTTCTTTCCTTCACAAAACATTATACCCAAACAATAACCAAAAAATTGTCTATACTGTTCAGCACCTTGCACACTCGTCACTTGGAAATATCCTGAAAATTTCTTCATCATTTTCAGCTTTATTTTCAGAATTGCTTGTGTTCTAATGTTTGTCTTTTTTCTACTACTCTAACTGTTGAGGAACACAAGATGGCTTGTAGGGCTGCGTGTCTGCCTAGCTGCTGGGGTGCCCAAGCATGGAGCACTGCTGGCAAGCAGCTCAGGGGAGGCAGAACACAGTCTGTGATGGGGATTCCAGCCCCCTGTTATCCAAGGTGAGAAACAGTGAGGTCTGGGAAAGATACTGTGGTTCCCAGTCTCCTGTGTATCCAGATGCTGCTGGAGACTGCAGGGAGTTGGGAACGGTGTGCTGCAGGTCCTCTGTCTGTGAGCCCAGGACAGGACAGAATCCAGTTTGGTTCTATGAGAGTACAGAGGGCCTGGCAGAGAGAAGGACTTTTCCAGGAGATTTAGGAGTGACTCTATACAAGCCATTTTTATAGATGGAAAGACAGTTATTAGCTATGTTTCCAGAAATGGGTACTCCAAGTAAATCAACACCCGATGTTAGTAGACACTGTCAGATATCTTATGCAGGGGTCATTTTTTATTCAGAAATATGTAAATATTCCTGAGTCCTTAAAAGCTCATCAAAAGACTAAGTATTTGATTAGTTATTATTCATTAATATAGGGAGGCAATGTATATGAAAAGTCTGTTCTTTGAATTTTTCATGTTTGTGGCTTTTAATGTATAATCATTGGGCATTTGTTCTAGATCAGGAGGGACACAATATCATATCTATAGAGTAATTTATCTACACATGTAGACATGATGGTTTGGAGTGGGACAAGGTTCTCACTCTTATTTTTTTAATAATTTATTTATTTTTTCTTAAATCGTAACTCATTCACACAGTGGTTATAAACACAGAAAGGCAGGATGTGGGGAAGGGGATGACACTGGAGTGTGGATGTTCAGGGGGAATACATATATCTTTCGGTTCTCACTCTTCTAATACTCACGGAATCAAGAAGTGAATTTGGGGATAATAACATTAGAAATAAAAAGTTTTCTTAAAAGTGGACCTGAAGATTGTAGGTATAGCTCAGAGGTAAGAGCACTTTCTCTGGGTTCACAGGATCCTGAATACATTCCCAGTAAAACACACACACACACACTCACACACCCCAAGTGGATGGTTCTGAAACCATGTCCCTTGTGTTAGACTTTAAAAGGAGGAGATACTATATATCAAAATGACAAATTATAACCACTAATTTCCATGACTTGGACAAGTTTTTCAATCGTTTTGGCAATTCCATGTGAAAGGACTCACTTGAGCATGGTTCACCATCAATGCGGTATCCTACTCTTCCAAATCCAGCAACTATGTTATTTTGTAAGACTGTATTGGTGCCTCTGTTTATCTGGTACAGTAACAAATTAAATGCTTAGAGTTAGTCTAGTATACACTTATACAAGAAATATAAGTATTTGACAACCTATAGGAAAATCCTTATTATTTTTCTTTAATTACAATAACTCATCCTAATCAAATATATATCACAAATGTAAACACATTATGTGTTTCCTTTTGAAGTGCTGGAAACTGTACTCTGTGCTTTATATGCTAGTTCTCTACCACTAAATTAAAACTCAAGTCTCATAGTAAGTATTTTTTTTTAAGTTCATTAACTTCTGCAACTGCTTTGCTTTATCAGATCATCAATACCTAAGGAAGAAATCTTGCTCAAATTTGAGAGTTTCAACTTTCACAGAATTGATGTTCATGTTATAATTATTCAAAATTATGAAGATGTTTTCCCTACCTCAATTGCTGCGTGCCAAAGTGTCGAACTCAAGTCTTTTCTGTTCTGGTAGGTTCCTGGCCAAACTGAAAGGGTGACCAAATTTCCGCGTACTTTGTTGGCATCCCCCCATATTCTTATGCCTGATTTTTAAAATAGACAGCAAAAGACATGTTCATTTTATAATTGATACTATGAATGTTGTCTTTCATTTTTTCTGCAAAGTTATTTTTTTCTAGTATGAGACTTGAAAGGGTCCCCTTATTCCTTTTGTATTGTACTTCCTCTTATAAAAAACTAGCTAAATTAGAATATTCTAGATACTTGTCAAATTAGTTGCCTTTTGGGCTTCACCTCAGATTTTAATAAACGTATGCATAACATTTGTATACATTAAATGACCTTGTAGTATACTTCATATGATAGAAATGAAAAAACATATTGTATATAATTTTTAATTAAAATGACCTTACTTTTGGATAATCTTTATGCTTGACAAATAAGGAGTATCTTAAAGGTCACATCAATTAGCAGACTCACTTGCCCAGTGGGTAAGCTTGCTTGCCTCAAAGCCTGGCTACCTAAGTTCCATTCTTGGAACCCATATAGTAACGGAAAGAGTAAATAGACTTTGTAACGTTGTCCTCTGACCTCCACATGCATGGTATGGCATGGATGCCTTATTTCATACACACACAATAATAAATAAACACATTTAAAATGTATGATAAAGTCATAGTAATTAAAAATTTTAGATCACTTGATATTACGTTTATGAGTGTTTTGCCTGTAGGTATGGATGAGCACCACGTATATGTCTGGTGCCTGTAGAAGTCAGAGGAGGGTATCAGATCTCTTGGATTGGAAAGATTGTAAGCCACCATGTTGGGTCTAGGAATCCAAGGGCCCTCTGCAAGAGCAACAAATGTTTTTAACCACTGAAGCTTCTTTCCAGCCTAAGTCATAGTAATTGCAAAGATTGGTGATTAGATAACTCATATTAGGTTCAGGTCTATACTGTTTGACAGTACATCCACAGGTGGCTATTTGAATGGAAATTAAATTTAATTAAGTAAAATTAAAATACAAATTCAGTTCCACATTTGCTTGAGCTACAATTTAAAAGTTCATTAGGTAAAAGTGGCTTAGTGATTATCTTATTAGACAGCACAGACAGACCATTTCCACCCTCATTGAAGGCCAACTAAATAGCCTTGCCATAGATTCCACAGTAAGATTGCCTTGGAGGATGCAGTATGTAAACTACAATGTTATCATGTTACCTTCTCCTACTGTAAAGTAGATGATGTTATCATCTATGTCCACCCCATCAGTCCCAAACACACCAATTGCTGGGGAGAAGCCATGATGAAATGCACAACCTCGAATGTACGACAAGCCATGGTCTTGGATCTAGGGAATAGTTGGGTTAGATGAACATTTTTAATAACAAAATTTGAATACATATAAAGAAAAATTTTAATAATGTGATTTTTAGTAAACAAGTCTTGATCATATACATATACTGTTCCTTAAATGAGATGATTTTTCTGTAATCTTTTAATCACAGAAGATTTTCATGTTATGAGTTTATGATTAAATAAAGTAAAAAACCATATGGGCATCCTCAGACAGAGTTATTAATTTAACAGGCTGGCAAGCTGAGGATGGGTACGAATCTCACAGAGCCTAACCAACCTAAGACAGAAGACCCACAATGGGTAAGGAAAGCATTCTTGTCAGAATGACCTAAGACAGACTCACTCTTGTTTATGAAATAAAAGGTGGGAGACATGGAGAGCTTTGGGGCTGCTTGGCAGGAATCTGACATTGGCCAAGGACAAGGAAGTGGGCTTCAGGCAGGAATCTGACATTAGGCTAGAACAAAAAAGTAATTTCAGGCAGGAATCTAGATCTTAGGCTAGAAAAAAGAAGTAGACTTCAGGCATGAAAATGACTTTGGGCTAGGACAAGGAAGTTGGATCAAATATTTTGGTCATCCTGATAAGCCCTTAGAAACAGTGATCATGGGAGTGTTCACAGAACTTTGTTTATTGCTTTGCTTGTTCTTTGACTACTTATGTTTATTGTCTTACTTGTTCTTTGACTATTTGCATCTATTATATTGCTAGTTCCTCAATGGTATAAAAGCAGATTGGGGGAAAAAAACCATATGTGCATGTTAAATTGAGATTAAATTTTTCTCAAGTGTTTTTTCTGTGTGTTTGCATTTTTCTTATCACCCTTAAGAAGACAATGTAATAAATGTGTTTAATGGTACAGTTAAATTGTTAGTAATGATTTTTAAAAATTGAATAATTAGTTGGCAGTGGTGGCACAGGCCTTTAATACCAGCACTCAGGATGCAGAGTTCAGCAGATCTCTGTTGAGGCCAGCCTTATGTACAGAGTGAGTTTTAGGGCAGCTAGGACAGCCAATGTGACAAAAGCACAAAAACTCTGTCTCAAAAAATCCAAACAAACAAACAAAAAACTGAACAACTTCCTCCACCACACTCCAACCTAAATAATAACACTCCAGGTAAGGATCATAATCCAAATGAGTCAGTGAATATGTCAGAAGTATCAAATTTAAAAACATTTTTTGTATTTATTAATTTACTCTCTTTCTCCCTTATTTGTGTGAGTGCATATATGTGTGCATGTGTGTGCGTGTGTGCATGTGTGTTTGCATGTTATCATGTTATAACACATGCATGAAAGTCAGAGGATAGCTTCTGAAAGTCAGTCCTCTCCTTATACCATGTTGCTCCTAGGGATTGAATTCAGGTTGCCAGTCTTGGTGGAAAGCACATATACTTGCTGAGCCATACATATTGCAGGCTCAAGAGATTTCAATTTCAACCCCTAAAACATTAGTTTTATTTCTCCTAAAAAATACCAAAACATTTTCGAGACAGGGTTTCTCTGTGTAGCCCTGGCTGTCCTGGAACTCACTCTGTAGACCAGGCTGGCCTCGAACTCAGAAATCCGCCCGCCTCTGCCCTCCCAAGTGCTGGGATTAAAGGCGTGTGCTACCACTGCCCGGCAATTTCTTCCCCTTTTTCCTGGATCTGTAGATGCAGATATTTAAACGAGATCGGGTGCGTTCAGGGTGGTATGGCCATAGACGATGCAGATTTTTAGAACTGCTTGTCTTTTGAGAAACATAAGCAACACTCACTTAGAAGAAGTTGTTCTTAGTGTCTGAAAAGTAAAATTGACCTGTGATACAGTGCAGTAGGTACGTGTGCTATCCACCAAGACTGACAGCCTGGGGTCAATCCCCAGGAGCACAATGGTATAAGGAGAGAACTGAGTCCCAAAAGCTTCTTCTGACCTTCATGTGCTATAACACACACCGTTCAATTCTATTACTTTTCCCATGGCCTTATTGACCTTAAATAAGCAAAACATGATTGAACTGTGATCTATTCAAGTTGATGTGCAACAGAGCCAAGTGCATTTCCTTATATTAGAAGATATATTTATCAACCTGAATATATAGGCATCTGGTAAAGTAATATTTAAAATACAGATATTATCCTTTGAACATATATTAAAACTAAAACACAAACCCATCATAGGTTAAGCAATGCAAGTAAAGGATATATGAGTTAAGATAGACACTATAAAGAGAGTTGTTTTTCCAGTTTAAGTCTGTCATGGGTTTTTAAGCTTTTTGTGGTAAGCATATAAAAAAGTAAGTGATAGTGAGCGGGTACAAAGATGCAGAGACGTTGGATCTGGATCAGTGCTTGCTTGAGGACTTGCTTGACCTTTAGGTGTGTGATGTACTTTATTTGCAGGGATTTTTTAACAATAATGTATTTACTTTTACTTCATATGTATTGGAGTTTTGCCTGCATGTATATCTGTATGAGGATTTCAGGTGCTTTGCAACTGGAGTTACAGACAGTTGTGAGCTGCCACATGAGTTCTGGAAATTGATCCAAGTTCTCTGGAAGTGCTCTAAAATGATGAGCCATCTCTTCAGTCCCCATTTGTAGGATGTTTTAGAATAAATTTTTTTATTCATGAAGGATATTTTATAATGATATAAAAAAATTAAAGCACAAACCTGTCCCAGGTTAAGAAATGTCACAGCATATCTTGGGTCTGTGCTATCCCTGTAGCCTTCTTGACCACTGTGATAAAATTCCACATTACTGATTCTTGCATTTCCTGAGGGAGTAGATGGTTAAAAGAAAATATCCTAAAATGAATAAAATAAATACTTGAAAAGCTATATAAAACTACTCATGTTCTTCATGGGGACCTTAATTTTCTTTGCTCCTTTACTTCAAATGAAACAATATTTCTTAATCTTTTATCCATTGGTTTTGCTCTTAGATTTTATGTCCTATAGCTTCTTTTCCTTGTAAAGTTAGAAAATTTAAATTATATAGATTTAACATTTATCTAAAATATATAATGACTCTTTGAAAAATCACAAACCATTGCAATATCTTAGATTCTTTTTTGTTCTTTCTTTTGTATTATTTATTTATGGTTATATCTAAAGGACAAATTTTCTACTTTAGGGTAATATAGCTTTGCTATGAAAGCACCTAAGGCATGGATATAATTTATCTGATGTTTCAATCTTGTTCCTATAAAGAGCTTTTATTATGAGAATTCAATTTCAGAAACTCTTTTGGCATGTGCATTGCCACTCCTGTCAGTCAGTTTGTCATAGTACCACTGAGGGGCAAGAAATGTTGTAATGACAGTAGTAGTGATCTATAAAAGATTACTCTGTGACAAGTTCTCAAGTTTTCAGAAGTCCTGGAAACTGACTAGATGCATTAGGTCCATCTAGATCCAAGCTTATATAACTAGGGTTGTTTACAGAAATGACTGATCTTTAATTTCAGAAGAACTACAAGAAATGTTTGGATATTGAAGAATAAAGACTCAAAATTGAAGAATGAAGACTCAAAGATATTAACTAATTTGTAAAGAATTTATGACTCTAAATGGAAAGGTTACTAAGATACATAATGGGGCATTTGAATATAAATGAAACAATCACAATGGGCTAGAGCAGAGTAAGTATGTTTAAATGCATTGCTCTTGAAGCTAACAAATAACAAAACAATGTTCTTATTAGGCTAGAGATGACTTAGTAAGTAAAATTCTGAACATGATGCATAAAGTCCTGATTTCTATCCCCTAGAACACATTTAAAAAGTCATGTGTGGTGACTGTGTCTTGATAATTCCAGTGCTGGAGAGGTGAGACAAGGGGTCCCATGAGGACTACCAGCCAAACAGTCTTACCCATAGTTCAGAGTCCTTGTCTCAAAAAATAAGGTGGAGAACAGTTGAGGGAGATACCTGATGTTGAACTCTGGCTTCCAAATGCACATGCATTACCTATGTTTGTACACACATGGACATGCATGTGTGAACAAGCTCATGCACACACATGTGCATTCACACAGAAGTACACAGACGCAGACAGACAGACAGACACACACACACACATACACACACCGAAATACACACACAGGAGATTGTCTTTGAAGTATTCTGGAGAATCAATTCAATAGTCTATATGAGATGAGATGAGAGTCAACAAACCATAAGGCTTAAAGAAGCTTAAAAAGAAACATTTTCGTTTCTTACAAACGAGGAGGGAATAACAGAGTTAAAATGCTACCAGATAAAACAAGATTGGATAGAACTGGAACGTTGATAGAGACAATGACGGCATTAGAATTTACTACACTGCTTTTCTCTGTGTTTGGTATATTTGAAGTTTTTCTTAAACACAGGAGATGTTATGAAATAATTTCCATTTGGCTAGTGAAAAATCTGGCTATCAATTAACTCCATTTCTGGTTTGGTAATTCTTACTGTCTATGAAGATGAAATAAATAGTTAATAATGTTACACTTCAGAGAGGAGTAATACATGGAATATATAGCCACACTTGGAGTTCTGTTTTTCTGTGTGGTCCTACGGAGAAGTGAGAATTATAAGTACAGGAGACTATGTTATATGTCACTTGAGAAAAAAATAGACTGAACTTATACTAACCCTTAAATGTCATCATGCTTCCAGTGAATGAGCCAACTAGGATCCGTGCACCAAAAGAGTCCTTGGACCAAACCGAGTAATCCTCACCAACTATTTTGATGTTCCTACTCAGTATCCCGACATCAGCTGATAATGTGTAGCTCTGACTTGTTTCAGGGATCCACTGTTTTTCAGCTGCAACCAGACAAATAAGTCATTGTCAGTATTAGGAAACATTTATATATTAGTTCCTTTACACTCTGTAAGGTAAACAACTTTCTAACATGCCAAATGTTGACACAAATACATAAACCGAACAGATTACTGCTTAAACAGAGATAAATGGCAAACTGAAACTAAGATATTGTTTTATTTAGATACTAATGAATCCAAGATATAGCATCTCTTTAAAATAAAAGATTTTTAAATTAGAAATTAAGGAGCTACTGCTTTTCTCCCCCCTTAACAGTTTTATACTTTTGTAAAATCTATGAAGCACAATGTGAAAAAAAACTGATATTGGTTTTCCTTAGACTAACTTAATTCAGTCAATATATCTATTTTCAATAGAATCAGAGTTCCTGAAAACAGCATAATTTTGTTCTTCTTTTTGACTAAAAAAAATTTAACACATATATACCATGTTTTCCATAACCATTCTTCTGTTGATGAACACCTAGACTTGGTTAAGGGCTTAATTCCTATGAATAGTGAATATTTTAAGATAATATGTGAGAAATAGATTCAAGGTACATTGTATACTTTTATAAAACATCCTTATGTAACACAGTATTATAAACAATGAATACATGCTAATGAAAATAAAAAATGATGGGAACAGACAATACTTACGATTATTTTAAGAGTTACAGTTTAATACTCATTGAAGGTATATTTGCAATTATATTAAGTTATACATGAAAACATTATCGCAGTGCAATTTGAAATGCTAGTTTTAATTTTAATCAGTGAGGAGACAGAGTTATTTAAGGACTGTTGCCCTAGGCTCTGAGTAGAATTTTCAAGGAATAGATAGTATTTTTTGCAGCTTCTAGACCTGGTATGATTCTACATTTATATGCATGTTGCCTATGAATTAGAATTCTGTATAAATATATAGTTGTGTATCAGACACAATTTATATCTTTTTTTGTTTTATTACGGTATGTTTATGGGTGTTTTGTTTGCATGTATGTCTGAGCACCACTTTGAATGTCTCTGTGCATTCAAGGGCCAGAAGAGGGTGTTAGGTCCACTGAAACTGGAGTTATAGGTGGTTATGAGTCACTGTGTGGATGTTGGGAATCACATCCCAGACTTCTGGAAAATAACATTAACTGCTGAGCCATCTCTCTGACTTCTGGATAAAAGTTTTTAGAATTCCATGATATATCAAGAATTACTTGGAAACTTAGGAAAAAAAGGCATGGATATACTCTATAGACTGTCATTTAAATGGTCTTTGTGAAATATTTGCTGAATGAGTGAGTGAACAGATAAAGAATACATACGGCAAAGGTTATTGGATGGCAACACATAAACAGTAGGATCCGCTGATACCAAAGCCAACTATTCTGTCAAAATATTTGTGAAGTTTAATCAAAGAATTATAGTTGCAGGGTACATAACTAAAATATGACCATTTCCAGACACTTTAATTATATACCCGTTTGGTTAAAGAGCAGCCACTTACCAAGGTGAGTGTAGGAAAGGCTATCATTGAGGATGAGAATTTTGTGCCCATGTAGAATTTTAGCAATCCTTCTGATCTCTGTCTGATGCAAATCATAGCTTGTGGTAGTTACCACAATATCTTCTCCCTCCTTAGGAAAATCCAAGTGCCAAATGCAAGAGTAATTTTAAAAGTAGGTTTATGATTCTTAGTAACAATCAGTAAGGTATTCTAAATTTATATCTTAGTAGCAATTGGGGTACTACATGAAGTAATAAACTATACATCTAGATCTCTAACAATAAATATGCCTTGTTGATGTTAAGAACTTTAGAGTATGACATCTGTCCAAGTACTATGACACATACACAACCCCGAGACCACAAATACATGTATGCCATGTCCTCTACCTTCAACCTCTAACTCCACACAGAAACACACACACAATGAATAAATAAAATGCAGAAGAGGATAAATTATGAAGTTACTATTTGTATTCTACTATTCTCTCATTGAGCATAGGCATCACTTAGTATCAATGTGCTTCAAAGTTTGTTTTTTTCCTAAGTGTTAAACATTTAACATCAAAACTAACAAGTGATGAGGTGACCAAGATAAAAGTAAAATGTATTTAAAATAATTCTACTGTCTTTTTGCAGGAAATTTACAATTTACAAATATTAAAACCAACAAGTTTCATATTTTCCTTTTATTACTAAGGTGCCAATGATGCTCTTTATATAGTTGGAAGAACTTAGGGCATCACGATTTTTAACTAATTGTTATCAGGTCATCCCTTGCAAGCTGACTGTATGATATACATTTCTCATACTGTTAATTAAGGAAGTAAACAGAAAACAAAAAAACTGTATCAAGTAAACTGATGCCATATTCATCTTATTACATATATTTGTTTTTTACCTGCCAATCCACAGAATCCACCAGAGATAAGATTTTGGAGCCTGCCTCCGCAGTTTCTAACAGCTTAGTTTTATAAACTGAATGTGGAAGTCCATGCAGGTCCAGCTCACCAAACACTCCTGAAGGAGAGAACTCTTATTTACCACACAGTCCTGCGTTAAGGGCGAATGTAGAATGGGACTATCTACTGATGTATTTCAGCAAACTTTTAAACATTGGAGAACGAATGGAATGGATTGAGGTTGGTCATGCAAAAGTGTTGGCAGTTTGACCTACTTTTAGGAATCTAGACCAGAGTAAATCCTGTGTGAAAGGAAACATAAATCAGGAGGCTTATCAAAACATTACTTTGGAAATAATAAAAAATGGAATTAATGCAGAGGCACATAAACGATTAACTATATTTCAATTATATTAATAGAATATTTATTCTAAATAAAGGAGAGTTTTGTCTGTTGACAACAATTGATCTGTATCATATATCCATAAGTTAGCAAAGAACCAAAAAGCTCCTAAGAACAAATCATTTATGTATTTTAACCATGTTTTAACACAATGAAAACACAATAGATATTAGAAAAGAACCAGTACATGTGTATGACAAATAAATTAAACCGAAAAGATGCAAAGTTGTCACCTAATACTAGTTTTCCTCAAGGTATGAACTGGAACATATATATTTTTAATAGTATTTTTCCTTGATTTAGTTTGTCATATTTGTAATAATGCCATTTTTAAAAACATAGAAAACCAAATATTTTTAAGACTGAGTTTGCCTGTGTCTGTCCTATAGCAATACTCTTATGTGTCTCCTAAATGAATATGCAACAGTATTAATAGAGCAGCTGTTAATTATGGTCAAATTAAACTCTTTTAAGACCTTTGCCTTCCAGATTTAAATAGGACTGTGCACAATACACCAATGCCTCAGGGAAATTAAGCTCAAAGGCAGTTGTAAGTGTGTAACTGACTGTAGAGCCAACTGAGCCACAGACTGTTTATGAATACTGAAAATGAAATTAAGTGTACGCAAGTGGTCTCTTCTGCAGAAGCCACAAAATATGAAAAGTATTATTGCTCTTTTATATCAAGGAAAGATTATGGAGAAATTATCCTGATATGTAAAGCTTTACTAAATTGAGTTTTATAACAACTTACAGTTTGATTTGAAGTATGCACAACCATATCGGTTATTACATTGTAATGTGTTATTATTTAATATTTTTAAATTCTCCTCCTGTGTTTAGTATAAATGACTATAAATGATTGCGATGCCATACTATCGTGAATTAAGTCCTGTGTATTTTGAAATAGACTAAGAAAAAAGACAAGAGACATTTCGCATGTGATGACACATACCTAAGACCTTTGCCCCTTGATTTGGTCCGTCTGGAAATGCCCATTCTGGGGTAGAATGATTTCCTCGAAGAACAATCTGTAATTCTCCTTTAAAGGGGTTATCTTCCCAGCCACCAATTAATCTCCCTCCCTACAGTGAAGCAGAAAATTGTTAGTGCTTAAAAAAATTGAGCAGAAAAAAAAGCCTCATCCATAAAAGAAAATTAAGAAGTTACCGGAAGTGTCGATAGTAAAAATGAAGGCATTTTTGTTGTAAGTTGGACTGACTTTAACCAGTTAGCCTTAGGATAGATAGTTTGAATGATTTTTCCAAGGTCAAATTCAGTACCTATTTACTGTCAGACTCAGACCAAGAACTAAGATCTTCTAAGACCTAAGCCAGTAATGTTTGAACACACTGCACTGTATTTGGATACAATAGGCCTTACACAAAATATGCTCCTGGCTCTTCTGTCTAAGCCATACCAGTTATGGCTATCACTGCTAATAATAGTGGCTGCCATCAAATGCTTGCTGACTAACGTAGACCTAATGTAAGACTTCATCTGTATCAGTTATAAACGTTGCCCTTTACACTAAGACTATGAATTGATACTTTTATCTTTATTTCTTGTGTGAGAAAACCGCTGCTGATGTGAGAGCTGTCGGACAACATATCCAACATTACCCAAGTAATGAACAGGGAAGATTCACACCGAGCTTTATTTTACCTCAAACCTTACATCTGCCCAAAACCTTAGGCTCTGTAAAGCATCGAATTTAGTTCCTGTACTTTATACTTTCACGAAAAAAGGCTAATTAATTTTAACACAGCATTTTAAAAAATGTTTTATTGATTATTTAATTTATTTGCACTTCAAATGTTATCCCTTTCCTGGTCCCCCACCAGAACCCCCCATCCCCTGCTTCTATGAGAGTGCTCCCCCACCCACTCACCCACTCCCACCTCATTCCCCTAAACTGAGTATTAATTCTTTTGAGAATTTCATGATATATTTGCATCCTACTCACCCCTGCCCACTCCTTCCTCTAACCCCCTAGCCTCCCAGATCCATTCCTGCCTCCCCAAGGCTCCTAACTTCATGGCTTTTATTTTATTTTTTTCATTTTTGTAAACAACCCACACAGACCAATTCCTGTTGCCTGTATCCTCATGCATATGGGGCCATCTACTGGAGCATGTTAACCTGGCCAAGAATCCATGTTTGGGGAGCTCAGAAGCCTCAGAGGTGAACCCACTATTATTATGCTGCTAACAGACATAGTATCAAACTGCTGTCTGCAGTCCGATCTCACCAGAGAAGTTTATTTGGGCAATAAATGTCTCTTCAAACAATCCCTAATAGCATTTTTGTTCAGTCATTCTTTTCTCGTAAATAATATTAACGGGGTAAAACAATTAAACTGATCAAATTGTTACAAGCTCAAGACCACCTGAGGTTGAGAAGAATGGGGATGATTGTCCCAACAATGAAAGCATCCCCTTGGGTTACTCTTGATTTCATAATCCCATAGATGTCTACTCATTTCTATGAAATGTTATCTGTTTTTCTAAAATATATATATTTTTTATTTTTCTCCCCAGAACACCTGAGTATTTGGTATTTGTTGGTGTGAATGCATAATTTGTAGTTAATCTTTATATAATAATATATTTATTTATATGATAACAATATATCTTAAGTATAACTAAGATAGCAACAACCGTACCCTAGAGATTATGTTGTTAATTATTCTAGTAAGGAAGACGAAGTCACAATTTAAAAAGAGCAGAAATACATTGGATGTGTGTGATGCTTACGTTTTCTGTACTATGGCAGTGTGTGTGTGTGTGTGTGTGTGTGTGTGCCTACACACTGACTGAATATTTTTCTTGTTACCAATTCCACACATTTTCATGTCAGAAATTAAAACGATTAATAACATAAATTATAAGACCTCACTCTTACCTGCACTGATATGTAGGTGGCATTTAAAACAACTCTTCTATAAGCAGAGCCTGCAGCTCCCAACTCAGGTTTATCTTGTATTTCTAGAACTCCCCAAATAATGAGTTTTTCCATTGGAGGCATATCCATGTCAGCTACAATCCATGTTCCTAAAAAAATGGTAAGAAATATAGTGTAACCAGCACACTGAAGCTCGTGGCAGCACGTTGGCAAGCCTAACAGCCAGTCTTGTCTTTGAAGTTCATGAATTCTTTCCATGTAATGATTCCTATATCTCACAGAAAGCATGATATTGTGGTTTTGTTGCTGTTATTAGTGTTCTGTTTTGAAACAGTGATATTATGTTTTTGAAATTGGCCTGTGCTAAAACAACACCCATTTCTTGATCTTCTGAGCCATAAAGAAAACAGGCACATACCACCATGCCCAGCTAATGTTATCATTAATAGGTTTAAATATACGGAAAACCGGAAAGTTGTTTCATATCTAGACACAATAATAAAGCCCATATCTTTGTGCTTACTTGCTTTTTTCCTCAATGTGGGATGCTTAAAGGCAGAGTCCTAACTATTGCCGCATCTGCTCCACTGGAACACTGACATTACCCAAATGCTTACATTTTACTTATCTGTGTCTTTACCTTCAGGAATAACCACATTTGCTCCTGGGTGGGGCACAGTATAATTGTTCTCTGGGGATGATCGCCAAAAGGACTCATTTGACCATAAACTGGAAAAAAAGTAATACTTTCATTAATAATCACTTGTGTATTTAATGAGTACTTCCTTAAGACACAGTGTTATATTATATGTCTTAGGAATGGTAGATTATGAAGTTGATATTTAATAATTTTACTAACTAGCCAAGTTAATATGTACAATTAGTAGTATAAGACATATACAAGCTATGTAATTTTTCTATTGAGCCAAATAATTTTAAAAATTTGAACACGTTTCTTCTCATCAAATGTTCATTTTGATACATGGTAGTTTAATTAAACCAATTTAATGTAATTTGAGATATGTCAATTGATCTGTTTTCTTATAAGATCTGACTATGGAAAATTTAAAATCAGTGCATCCTGTATCTATTTATGAGTCTCTGGCAAATATTGTTTTCTCACAAAGTAGATGCTGAGGACATATTTGTATAGATTTTGTAAACAGAAGAACAGGAAATACAGTGTCTGACTTGCCCAGAATACATTGAAGTTATGCCCTGGACAGCAGCAGGGTAGGAGTTTGGGGAAATAGGTTTGTACCCAGAATGAAGACTGAATTAAATGGAAACAGACATGGAGTGCCCACTGGAAAGAGAAGGTCTTATCCTTTTGATAATTATGCCTACTAGAAACTACTTGCTAATAAAAAGTTTCCTAGGGGATGTAATTACAAAGTTGATATCTTCTTGCTGGAAATGACTAGTAATGAAATGTAAGAGTCATTTACACACTAATTAAAAAGTGATGATTCATATGGTTAAAAAAATAGCTGTAAAAACTGATTAGATAGAAGGAAATGATTTTAGCTGAAAGAATTAAAGTCTGTGATCAACTTTCCACAATTGTAAGACTGTTAGCAACTTTTACATATAAGCTTTATGGACTATCTTTATGTTTTCCCCTGCGGAGTGGATTATAAAATTAGAAAACCAAGAGAGTGGATGTATCTTGTGAACCAAAATCCAGCGAAGAAAGCCTAGGTACTTGTAAGTGGCTGGTCGATTTCTGGGAACTGGTTTTCTTGATGGTGGATGAACTGGAAAGCAGTCTTGGAGAACACAGCAGTAAGCTTGGAAATTAATAATAACATCCTTGACATCAGGATCTAGGGTCCCAGAGATGGGCTGGCTCTGAGGAAGGTCGCTTCTCCCTGACACTGGAGCAAAATCAACATGGTTTTCATTTAATACGTTAACATGATGATTGAAGTACTCCACTCTATACAAAGCCATAGCATTTTGGAAATATCATTTGCTCAGAAACAAAAAGTAAGTATTGAGAAGCTTCACCAAGATAGATAGTATATTGAGATAAAGTATTAAAGAGAACGAAAAAAAAATATCTTGACAAACACTAATGCCTTAAGGAACTAGAGAGGCGGTTCAGCAGTTACAAGCATGGGTTACTCTTCCAGGGGACCTGATTTTATTCTCAGCATCCACATGACAGCTCACAACTCTCTATAACTCCTTTTCTAAATGGTACACATACATATGTGCAAATAAAACATAAGATAAACATACACACATGCATGGAAAATAAGAATATCTTAAATTTTACTTTTATTTATTCTTAAATAATTTTATCTTCTAAAAGTAATTTAAAAACTATGAGTCGAATGTATACCAGTTGTCATTCTATTCATCTCTAATATTGTAAAATAATCGGGACCTTGTATAATTATATTAGTATATCTTTAAAAATAAGCCTTTTAAATTAAAGGACTTTTCTAGAATTAATTTTATGTCTAGTAGTTTTACTCAACACATATATATCAAATTCTGATAATACAGGCTATAGTATGTCACATATTTCTATTGAGAAATTGCTTTCCTCTTTGGATAAGTTATTAAGTAAAGCATCCCCAAGTGAATACATACCCAAGTAATAGAGAGTACTGGTGTTTGCTTCGAGATGCCAGTCACCATTCTTGCTAGAATTCCAATTCAATGGGTTTGAGGAGCCGTTCCTCATATCGACAACATTAAACATATCAGGATTTTGAGTGAAGTTATGTGATATAATTACATAGTCTTCTTCCTAAAATAGTTGCAAAAAAGTGTGGCTTGGTTTATGTAAAAATATGCTTCATATCATGACTTAGTTTTAATCTCATGTTATTAGCTGATTTAGAGTGTTATAACCAAAGTTTTGTTCCAGCTTACCCTTCAATTGGCATTTATGTTTTGTTTGACATTTTGCAGGTCTGTGTCAACAATGTTAGCTAGCTCTATCACTGAGGAAAGAAAAGGATTTCTCTCCTTTCTCTTATTTGTTGTAGTGGAATTTTTCCCTAATTGATTAAATAATAAAGACAATTATGAAGACAATCACTGGGCAAGAAGAAGGTGGGCCTTCTAGGGGTCTGAAAGATGAAGAGGGACGACAGAAGCAGGGGACTTTCTTTTGGACAGTGGGAGTGAAGCGGACAAGATGTGGGCCAGGGGCTGTTTTGGGTGGTGGAAGCCACCAGATCCTCTACCGAAAGATTTCTAACATAGAATAGTTGGTGAATTTAGGATGCTAGATTCCTTGTCCAGCATTATCCGTTGATTCTAAACTAAGATTGACTGTTGTTTTCCATTTTGCAGCAACTCAGTTGGGCTCCAGAAAGATAACTGTGGCAGAGCCTGGGTTTGAAAGAGTGTGTCCCCAGCTAGCCATGGAAATTTGGGTGTGTTTATAGGTTTGGCAGCAGTCAGCGATCGGGCTTAGAGGACTGGGAATGTGAGCTGATTTGGCAGCAAAGGAACTGAGAAAAGTTGGGCAGATGCCACATGGGGTTATTAGCCACAAGGGCGAGACCACCTGGGGTGGAGAGTAGCTGTCACTAGCTTGGGTTGGTTTTTTAATAGTACATGCAACAATTCTCTCTCTCTCTCTCTCTCTCTCTCTCTCTCTCTCTCTCTCTCTCTCTCTCTTTCTCACACACACACACACAAAAAAAAAAAAACCACACGTGCAAGTTCTATACTCACATGTACATATTAATGTGTAAGTATCATGCATATGTAAATTTTTTAAGGTACCTTCTCTATGGTAGCAAGTATTTAGAATAGTGCTAGGCAGGGTTTCTGGGTCACACAACTATGTAGCATCAGTAGAAGAATATAGAAGGGAACACCTCATCAAGACGCTGATTGTAATCTCTGGACATTGGAGAATTGAGGTCAGAGTATGGAACTTTTACAAATTTTTATTTCTTCCCAAAGATAATGCATATTTGCAAACATGTAGATAGATAAAAAATATTGTATTCTATAAATAATGTTCTTTATTTAGTACATGATACAAATAAACACTTAATATTTGGGACGAAATTAATTAAAGCTATTACCATGGTAACAAGGACAAAAGCAGACAGTATCATAACATGGCAAAAAGTTGCTTTCTTCTTAGATTTAGAGTAAGTTGGTCATACAGGGTACATTGCAGGTCTTTAAAAGATGGATTTGTGAAGTGAAAGCATTCTGGCTAATAGGTTAAGGAAATCGATCAGTGGATAAGAGTGCTTGGTTTGGAAGGACATTGACCTAAATTCAAATTCCAAGGCCCCATGTAAAAGCCAGGCATGACTCATGCACCTTTAACTCCATTGCTTAATGGTGCAGAGACTGCAGGATACCTGAGGCTTTCTCCCTTCAGCAGAGCTTCAGGCTGAATGAGAGAACCTGACCCAAGGGGATAAGGTGGAGACAGATAAAGACACATGTTCACATCTGCATACACATACGCTCTTATACCACACATACACAAACTCACATACACGCACACGCACACACTCAGAAAAGAAAGAGATGGGTTTGTGAGGATGACAGTGTAGGCTGCTGTTTTGTTTTCTGTAGCTCTTTCTTTACCTTGAATCCATAGAATGTGGAAGTGTATGATATGTTGGTTAAGTGCTCCACACCTTTAAAATACCAGTTAATGTGATTTGCGTTTGGAATCAGAGCCATCCACCCTGACATATGGGTCAGTCGTTTCTTCTGAAAGGGAACGATACTAGTGCCTGTAGGAAAACATAAAATAAGCAGCAACCATAAACTCCACCTTCAAGAAATGCCTCTGTTTTTGAACAAAAGAAAATACAAATACTTGTTCAGTTTGTGGCATACTATTTATTTATTTTATTTTTATTTTGGTTTTTCGAGATAGGGTTTCTCTGTGTAATCCTGGCTCTCCTGGAACTTGCTCTGTAGACTAGATTGGTCTTGAACTCAGAAATCCACCTTCCTCTGTCTCTCAAGTGCTGAGATTAATCACGTGAGCCACCACACCTGATTTGTCCATGAAATTTCTAGGAAAGGATTCTATTTTATGTTTAAAATGCCTTCATCTGAAAGCCTCTACTGTTTAATATTACATTTTACTGTGGTATAAAATGTCAACTATAGAATTCTAATGAATACAGTTGTACTTTAGTATGACACTCTTTGATTATTTGGGTTATAATGAATACTATCCTTTCATTTTGTAACTATTTATGTTTTTGTAATCATTTAAAATTTTAGTGTTTATTTAAAGGAAAACATTCATCAAACCCCAGCTTTGATTATTTATTTATTTATTTATTTATTTATTTATTTAAATTATCATAGACTCTAAGTGGGAGGCCTGTTACTCCATGTTGAACTTCAATGTGACAGAAGAAACATAATGAAATCTAGGTTTAAGCTACAGAGAGGCTTCATCATCATTAATTAAATTCATAGATGGCCGGTAACTTGATCTTTTCAGTTCACCAGAGAAAAAGTAAGAATGCCTTTAATCAAATCTAAGATAATTGTATCATAATAAATGTTAAGGGTGGCAGTGAATACTTGTCTCCCTTGAAGATCTTCTGTTCACAATGCCCTGTTTTGCTACCCTCTGCCGTCTGGTTGTTCTGGGTCAGAGAAGAAGTAAGAAGATGATAGTAAATGCATTCCTGTAATTATCTCCCAAGGGAGCATATGGAGTCTTGATGTTCTTGTGCCACCTTAATGAAGAGGACAGTTTCTACAAGTCACCCTACTTGACATAGTACTTTCTGACTCTGGCTTCCTCCACCTTCTCTTATTTCCTCCTTTCAGGACCAGCTCAGTCATAGATTTGAAAATGTCATACTAAGGTGATATTCGCTACTTTATACCTCCTATAGAAATAAACATTGGAGGCCTGGGGGACAGAAGTTTAGTTTAAGTTACTTGACAAATTTACCACTTCTTACATATTTTCCCAATCCTTTCCAATTCAAAAATCAAAAGTTACTCCCTGAGAGGGAAGTAATAGTGGCCATTTCAAAGCCACCATGCTTGTAGGATCCACCATCTAGAAAGGGAACTATGAAAGGTAGGTGGTAGATTGCATCCAGGAGTGGGATGAGGGTGCTTATCCAGTTTCAAAGTGCACAGTTAAACAGGTGTAGAGATCTGTTTAAAATGCAGGAAGAATCTGGAATTCTTACAAGGGACAGCTTGAGGGACTCTGATGGGAAAAAGTTAACAAAATTTCAATATGTCAGTGTGGGTTTATACTAGCTAGACAGAGATACTTTTAGGATAGTTATGCTATAAAATTACAAAACAAGCCACTATTGAAATACTTCATATTTGTTGTAAATTATCAGTCACCTTATCAATAGAGTTAAGTGGGGTTGTGGTATTTGGAAATACTGATGGCATATTAAAGTACCATCTTGAAATTATTTGTAATATGCTGAAGAAGAATGTCAAATTTTGATACCAGAGAAGGACAGACAAAAGCACCTGATTCTGTTGAGAAAGTTCCTTTCTGTATTCATAATCACTTATTTTGTGTTTAGATTAGATATTCACAAATACAGACTTAGTTATCAACAAGCTGCATCACTTGGCATTACCCAGAGAATGTAAACAATAACATTTGTAGATGTTATAAAGATTTTGTTTAGAAAATCCATGCTTTCACCCATTTTCAGAATCTTCAGTCTATCATGACAGTCTGTGGTATCCTGGTGCATTCTAGACAGATATTTACTTTATCCAGATAGGATATAATTCATGATGGTTCAACTTAAGGAATTTTGGACTTTATATTGGTATGTTATAAAAATAACAATAAGTATTATCCAATTAGTTACAACAGATATCTAAGCCATTATTGTAAAATAGGCTTGTATTAGATGAGTTTTCTGAGCTAGGGGCTAATGTAAGTGTCCCCTGCGAATGGGTAAAATAACCTAGATTGAGCCATCTTGTTTAGTATAGTATGTGTAGTAGATGCATCTTCTTTCTTTTTTATTATTTATTTTATGTATTTACATTTCAAATGTTATCCCCCTTCCTGATTTCCGCTCTGCAAACCCTCTATCCCATTTGCCTCACTTCTTCTATGAGGGTGCTACCCCACTGACCCACCCATTCCCGCCTCACTGCCCTAGCATTCCCCTATGCTGGGGCATTGAGACTCCCATTGTAGCCAGATAAGGCAATCCTCTGCTACATATGCAACTAGAGTCATGGGTCCCTCCATATGTACTCTTTGGTTGGTGGTTTAGTCCTTGGGAGCTCTGGGGGGTGGGGTGGGGGGAGTCTGGTTGCATTTTCAACTTTACTCATTTTCAACTAGTAACAGCCTTATCAGAATACAACCCATTAGAAGTCAAAAATTATTATTAGTTTCTAAATAGTTGAGTAAATGGATAGATGCATTAAGTGAAAGATAAATAGATACTCAGATTTGAGCCTTTCAAGGTAGGCTAGCCTAGGTGCAAATGAGAAAAGATATGTTCAGTTACTGGCTTTGTAGATATTGAAGAGGGAACAAATCCTTAGGAAGGACTAAGGGAACTAAGAACCATTCCTCCTAGACACTAAAGAAGACAACTGTCCTGTGTAGGTTAATGTGTTGTAAATATAGTCCCCATGATGGTGTTAGTGAAAGCAATAGAACTTTTAAAAGGTGCAGCCTCATGGGAGGTGCTTGTGTCATTAAGAACAGGCCCTGAGAAGGGAATGTGAAATGATTCAGTAGCTTTGCTTCACTGTAGTTCCTCACCAAGATGTACTTCCTCTCCACAGGCTCAAAGCAACTAGACCCGGTAATCACAGATAGAAACTTCGAAAAACTGAGCCAAGATAAATCCTTCTCTGTGCAAGTTAATCATCTCAGGCTTTTGTTGTAGTAATGGAAAGGTGAGTGATGACATAATACACTGTAAGGAACTGCAGAAGCCAGTGAGACAGCTGAAGATTTATGACATAGGAGGAGCAAGCTTACAAGTCTCGTTTGGCTGAAAAATTGCATATGGATTGTGAGTGATTACTTCAACCTAGTCAGGCAATAATGCCAACTACAGCCAGTGTATAAGAACAATCTTATTACTGTTAAAATCAATAGTCCCTGGGATTTCATATGTATCTGCTGATCGATCCCACTCTTTCAGTGCGCATAAAAAAAGTTTGTCTTCAATGAGAGTGGCCCCGAGATATCCTTATTGCCTTGTTCCGAAGGCTATGCCAAGATTCCAGAACTTTGTAATATTATCATCCGATAATTCATCAATCAACAGAATATGTATGTATGTATGTATGTATGTATGTATGTATGTGCATATGTATGTATGTGCATATGTATGTTTCTCTCAAGCACTCACCTTGAATAGCGGGTTTCCTGCCTAGAATATGACTGGCATAAATGTGTGTTTTGCAATATTCAGGATACCATGAAGTAACTCAAAAAAATGATAACAAGAATCTAGTAAAACATTGAAATTGGTGTCGTACACTGTCAGTACTCACTTACCAAAAGAGTCTGAGAGAACCACATCTTTTTCAAGTAAAGATACTGGGGAAGGCTTGTTGAATGCTAACCGGTGGAAGCTGACAGAGGCGTCACAGACAGAGCCAGGAAAACCAATGCTCCATGCAGCCTCTTGAGTGCAGTGTGAAGGGTCCAGTAAGGAGCTGTGTGGAATGACAGTGTGCCCTCTGTGCCCTGGGGAAGGAACAGAAACAACATGATCCCAATTTTATATAAGAAAAGTAATAAACCTGACCAACAGTGCACATAGGTTCTGTGACCACAATATTACCAACAAAATCTACAAACTGGTAGAGGCTTTTGTTTGCAAGTGACAAAGATACATTTGTTTTATAGCAGACTTTTCTGTCAAGGGATTCACCACAAATGTATTTGAAACATGAGACCTGAAGCACACACAAGAGTCAAAGAGATGGAAAACAGCACAAGTAACTTGATTCGGGATTCTCAGAAAGATTCAAACCTGCTCATAGATCATGTGCTTTTAAACAAATATAGGCTTAGTTACTAGAGAATGTCTCACAATGCCTCTGTGATCATTGGAGAGAGATCAATCCTTAGGGAGGATTTAGGTCTAAGAACTATGTCTCCCAGGCACTTAGCAAGATAATTGTCCTTTAATAGCTAATATTTAAATCCTACACTGTTAGCAAATAAAAGTTACTCAGAACTTTAGTAAGAACCACTACATTCTCCCTCCTGAAAACCACAATTAGAACAGGAGATAGTAGCCATCAACTGTAGCTGATAACTCAGACCATGTCAACATTGAAAAGGATGTTATTTCATCTTTCAAAGAGACTTTCAGTATTTAGCCACTAAGATCTCTAGTTTGCCTGTCAACTGATTCTTAAAAATGTGTTACAAAGCAACACATCTACACAAGCTTCTTATCCTGTTTAGACAAGTCCATTAGAAATCACAAGTATTTATAGAAAAATGTGACATATTTGGACTTAAATGATAAGTGACTTAAAATGATAAAAAAGTATGATGTATACTGATTTTTCTAGGTTTAACATTTTACTTAAAAATTTAATAAACTTTATTATAAAAAACTTGCTAAAAATCACACTCTAAATTTAGCCAGATACAACATCCATACATCTCAATGAACTTTGATGCAGTTAGAATAGCCACTCTGAAGCTATGAAGATGTATATTAAATTTTACACTTCATTATCAAATATATCTTTATGTATTCATCTACCATGAAAACTGAAAAAATCCTCAACAGAGCTAGAACTAGAAAAAACAACACTATATCCTCTTTTTATAATTCTTGTCTATTGAACACATTTTAAAACAAATACAAATTTAGACATTAAATTATAAAGGAGTTGATAGCAGCCTTGTCATTCTTTTTATAAAGTATTCTAGGCAGGCAGTGGTCCCATCACTTGGGAGGCAGAGGCAGGTGGATCTCTGAGTTCGAGGCCAGCTTGGTCTTCAGAGTGAGTTCCAGGATATCCAGGACTACACAGAGAAACCCTGTCTCAAAAAATGAAAGAAAGAAAGAAAGAAAGAAAGAAAGAAAGAAAGAAAGAAAGAAAGAAAGAAAGAAAGAAAGAGAGAGAGAAAGGAAGGGAGGGAGGGAAGGAGGGAGGGAGGGAGGGAAGGAGGGAGGGAGGGAAAGGAGGGAGAGAGGAAGGAAGGAAGGAAGGAAAGAAGAAGAAAGAAGAAGAAAGAAGAAAAAAGAAAGTAAGGGTGTATTCTTCCCTAATGGTTTAGAAATAGAGATCGAATTTATATCTATTTGTATGGAGTGTGGCTGAGTCCACAACTTTGCAATTATGAAAACAACTTTTATCTTAATGAAAAATGACCACAGGATGGTGGAAACAAAATGGCAGTGAGCAGTGTCTCATAGATGTTCCACAAAACTACCATTAATTCAAAATCAAATGTTAATGAAAGAGATAAAAGGACACCTTTGGAGGCTGTTTCTGACAGTTTGGAGCTCTTTTATCAACAACAACAACAGAGAGAGAGAGAGAGAGAGAGAGAGAGAGAGAGAGAGAGAGAGAGAGCGCCTGCGCAGGCCTTTGGCTTTCCTTTCATTTTCAAATTAGAAAGTAAATTTACTGCTAGACTACAATCTGTGATACTGGTGAATCAACCTTAACCATTCAAATTCATATAAAAATATATTTGGTTTTCCAAGACAGAGTTTTTCTGTGTAGCCTTGGCTATCCTGAAACTTACTCTGTAGACCAGGCTAGCCTTGAACTCACAGGAAACTGCTTGGCTCTGCCTCTCAAATGCTGGGATTAAATGCATGCAGCACCATTGTCAGTCTTAAATGTATTTTGGGTATTTTTTTAAATCACAGATTGAAGAATAATATTACCTGTTAGTGAGCCATCAACATCAATCAGTACTGCTTCGTGTTCCCAACGGAAACCAGCCTTATTTGGAGCATGAAAATACTGGATGTCAACAAACTTGGCACTCCAGCCTCCACATCTGTCGTTACACACCCCAGTGATTGATGTTACTCCTAAAGCCACACAGGCATGGCGGTCAAAATTCATAAAGTGTACAGATGACACAGTCAGACCTTGACTAAATGGGAGAACAAGGCCTTTCGAGGTGCAAAATGTGGATCCCATTCCCAGCTCATCAAGATGACCAACGATTTTGGCATTTTTAATCACAGCTCCATTGCTTTCCCCCCATCCCCCAACATAGGGAGCCAGGATCCTCTTGGTCTCAATTCCAGCCTCATAGTTGTTCACCATCACGAAGTTGTGGAACTGCAGGGCCCCTCCATTGACCCATTCAGCTCCTTTTTGACAGTTCCACACAGTGAGTGAGTTAAAGACAGCAGGCACTGGCACTGTAGAAGTACAAGATCCTGTTTGCATGGGGAAATACTCTTCAAAAATCCACAGTCCAAACCACCCCTGGGAATGAACAGTATTGTTAAAGAATTCTCCAAGTGGTATTCGTTTTTGACAAATGTTTCGGTCGAAGGATGGGCCATCGGGGTGGTCATTCATTCTGTACCAAAAGCCAAAGTGAGTGCCACCAGCAGCCACATTGTGTCGTATGGTGTTATTGGGGTTGGTTACCCAAAATGCAGCTGGGGTGACATCATCATTCAGTAGACTGGTACTTTGCTGTACAAAGACTGCCAGATTATATTGTAGAATGTTGCCATGTTCGATACCATCTTCTATGAAAAATGCCCCTCCCTTTATATCATATATAATATTCCTTTCCACAAGAAGGTGATGTGTATTGTGGATTGTAACAGCTCTGTTGTATGCTTGGTGAATTGCACAGCCTCTCACATATGATTTAAACCGTAAATCTCCAAGTAGGTGCCAATGTATTGGGTATCGTCCCAAACGGAAAGATTGGCCAGCATGGAACACCTGTCAGGCCAGAAATAAGAACTGTTCAGTAATTTTCTGTTTCAAAGTAATCTCCAATTTCATAGTAAGACATGAATATATTTACATTAATATCCTCCATATTATTCATGTAGTTATTTGTAGTTATTCTGAATACAATCTTTTGTAAAATGCAATTCAATATGACAATACTTGTTAGGGCATGAATGAGTGGGGCACATAAGTGGGCTACGAGAATAAATAAGCAAACCTATTGTTGCAAGGTAGCTGTGCTTTCTACTATATGCTCAATGCCATCTTTGACTCTTTTGTGTTTTGCCTCTTCTCTACAAGCAAACTGTTTTGTTTAATAAAATAAAACTCTCTCTACGACTCACCTTTTCTATTTAACAAAATAAAGATCTATAAATGTCTTCTTTTTACTGATTCTTTGTTCCGGTATATAAGAAATGCTTTAGGATATATATGCAAGGTCCCAGTCTTTACCATGAGGTTGCTACTGATTTCAATTCACAGATGAATAAACTGTAAACAGTCCAAGGGCCTTGTTCACACTTGCAAGGCTCCTTGTTGATCCAAGTGGGTGTGGCTCCTGATTAGAAGCTTTTAGTAAGCATTCTGCTGTGTTCTTTCCAGCCTATGATCTAATTATCTGGTATTCAAGATGCTGACATGTACAATTCAACATAATCCAGTTATTTAAGAAAAGAAAATATTAGAACTGCCACTTGTTTATTTATGTATTGGTTTGCTGTTTTCCCCTTAGATTTGCTTATTTTTACGTGCATTGGTATTTTTCCTGCCTGTATGTCTGTGTGAGAGTGCCAGAGCCCCTGAAACTGGAGTTACAGACAGCTGTGAGCTGTCATGTGGGTTCTGGGAATTGAACCAGAGTTCTCTAGAAGAGCATCTAGTACTTGTAACTGCTGAGCCATCTCTCAAGGTCCCAGCTTTTAATTTTAATTTTATTTCTACAAAATTAACTGTTACAAATATTATTGAATAGACAATTCTAGTCTGGAAATTTCAGTTAGTTTGTATTTTAGATGTCCCATGTATAATTTATCTAAAGAAAAGGTCATTGCAAATGTCAGTGCTGACTTTGAGTGTGTCCAGAGTGGGTTGGTGGATTTTGATATTGTGAATCTGATCCTTTCTCCACTCTATGCCTTACTCAGTACTTGATAAGGAAGTGGTAAATCCTGGTTAGCAAGTCTGATTATAAGAAAGATATAAGTACGATTCTGAAATCTGTAAAATATTCTGAGTTTGAGTAAATAAAGGAAACCAGGAGTTTGGATAGCAATTTCAAGTAAATTTGGTAAGGAGAGGGCTTTCTTATGAATTAACATACAGAAGGAACCCAATAGAAATAACAAAGTGAAGTATGCAAGCTTTGATGAAGGAGAATTTTAAACCAAACAAAGAGCAAATGACCATCAGTCAGAAATGTGGTTGACATGATCACATAAGGAGGCCCATGTGGCTCACCTGACATGAGCAAGTCACAGGCACAAAATCATGAACAGCTTGAATTCAGGTCATTAGAAGGACTTGAATTTTCTTTTTTTGGATATAATATGAAGCTGATGTTAGGTTTTAAATTGTGTCTGGATAGGCATGACTTATGCTTTTTAAAAATACAGAAACAAATATTTGGAATGATCAAATGAGTTAGTATTGGGCTGCATTAAACTATTCATTTATCTGTCGGCTGTACCATTGGAAGTAGTGTATGGCAAATAGCAGGAGCTCATTCCATAGTCACTGTATGACACCTTGGTGTTTTAACAATATTTTTCCTTACCTCTATGTATTCTATTCTTCCAGTTACCATGTCAGCCCCAGGTAAAGGAGCATGCAACATAATACAGCCTCCGAACTGGTCACTTCCCATTTCTTCTCCAAACTTTCCTTGAAGGCATGTCTGTGTAGCAAATTCTCCTTTAAAAATATTTTAAAATATTTAAAATTATTCAAGACATTACAGCAATATTCTTATTAAAAATTTCCCTATACTCATTTTGTTTATCTTTATTCATATATATTCAACTTTATTCTGAAACATAATTATTATATATTCATATCTTCTTTTTTCTAGGTAACAAGAAAGGTAAATGATGTGCCTTGTTTATTTCTGAATACTCTAAAGCAATTTTTAGAGCTAGTACTAAATAATATTTTAATGGTTGAGTGAATAATAATAGTAGTATTTTGTTTATTGTTTCTGAAGCTCCCGCTTCAGATTGGAAATTAATATAATGCAAAATTATGTTTGAATAGCACTACAGTCTGACAGTCTAATTTGCATAACAGGAAGTATTCTCATTTTAAACAGCTTGAGACTTGCTTTCATATCCACTCTGAGACTTGATGCAGATAAAATGGCATCAGAAAATAGGTCATTTAACATAAAATTTGAAGAACTTATGCTTATCTCTAAAGAAAAAGCTATTAACTAACTTATGTCTGTTATTATTTAGTTACTAATGATTACAAAAATATGAAAATAATTTGTCAAAAGACATTATGCTTTATAGTATAAACACATCATTAAGATGCAACAATATCTCTACTGTGTGTTTAGGGACTTTCACTAACTCATTCCCTTGAACTTCATCAAAGCTGTAGACTTATTTCTGGCCAATGGCACAAAAACAGAAGCAAAACATATCATTTCAGAACCTTTGCGGTTAATTGGTGCTTTGACTCTAGCAATCATATCTTTGCTTCAGAGGTTATGAAAACCCATATTGAAACAAAGTCTACATCAGTCTGAATTCTGAAACAATTATAATGGAAAGGACCTCCTGTTGACCCATATTAGACTAGACAGATGGAAAATGAATAAGAAGTATCCACTATCATTGAAAGTCATGGATATTTTAGGCTTGTTGAATAATGGTACACAGTATAGTTCTGTGGCTCATAACTAGGGATGATTTTGTTTTCAGATAATACTTTTACAACATCTGGAAAATATTTTTGGTTGATACACTAATGGGAATGTTACTAATATCTGATTGGCTTAGGTCAGGCATGTTTAAATATCCTGCAGTGCATAGGACAGAAACTCATGCAAAGAATGATTTGGGCCAAAATTACAAAGGCATTGCTACATGCCTATCTTAAAAGCTACATATCTATATATCTATGCACATATTTCTTCAGCTTCTCACATATTCACTTTCTATCTAGTTACTATTGTCCATGGACTATTTACTATAATATCTGTCTACAAGGAAACTACTCTTACATATACTACAGATTTTGGAAAATGCAAAAAGTATTGTTAAAGATTTGCTAAATAAAAACATCAAATATTGAATTTTAAACTCTATATTTTCTTGGTAAATATAAGTGTTGTAGCTTCTGGGAGACATGCAAAGCTGTAGTTACCAAGGCTGCATAACATAGGACCCTTAAAGAATAGAAGGGTAGTAAGAAATCACAAGAACAAGAAAGGGACTTATCATGGATTCCAAACACACTCATTTCTGCCACTTTGGTGTTAGCATTGATCATTTTTCTTATTATATTGCAAATACTATCAAGCTATCGGTGTTTCCAAGTTCCCATGCTCAATATCTACAATAAAATAGCACACTTCAATATAAACCAAAATGTTTTGAAAAGCTTGAATGATCACTGTCAGCTGCATGATAGCTGGTAAGTGTACCTGTGTCAAATCCATCTGGACATGATGGAATCTTGTCATTCCACTCCACATTATCAGACCCTCTTATTAAGATATTTCTTGTAAGAATCCCGACCTCTGCCCTGGCTTCAAACACAGTTCCATCGGGGAGTGTGGTTGTAATTCCCAAGTGCGTGTAGTTTAGTGGCTTAGTTAGAGTTATGTGCATTCCATCAGTGGACACCGATGCAATGGTTCGCTTCTCATTCTCTTCTTGACTGTGTCTATAAAATTTTAAGAAAAAAATTAACTTACACATTTGCCATATATGGTTTACATGTTTGAATGCATCAGTCATAAAATAAGGTGCTTTTGAAAAATGTCATGCCATATTCTAAAGAGATATTTGAGAAAAAAATGTTTTATAGAGAGAGTAAGTTTGATGACTATTTTATTTTATTTTATTTTATTTTATATAATTTATTTTTTCTCAAATCATAATTCATTCACACAGGGGTTATAAACACAGAAAGGCAGGATGTGGGGAAGGGAATGACACTGAAGTGTGGGTGTTCAGAAGGAATACAGATATCTTCAGAACCAGGTATCTCCTGGGTGAAGGTTCAGGGGACAAGTCACTATGACTCTGCCTATGACTCGTTTGTCCTTATCTAAGTTGGTATTTTCTGCCAAGGCTACCTATTTTCAAGGTCTATGACTACTCAGGCTTGTAAATTTCCACAAAAGCTGCCTGTTTACATTAGCTTATAGCCTTGATGGCTCATTTTAAACCCAAGTGCTAGACTTGTTCAGAGCCTGCAAAAGTAATCATTTATAGCTTTAAGTATCCTCAGAGGTTCTTAAATGAGAATGACTTTATAGTCACAGTAATGACTGAAGACAGCTTCAGAGGGAAGGGTTGTGCTATTGGCATTCAGTGGAGAGAGGCCAGAGATGTTTCTAAGCATCCTCTAAGACGTATATAATAGCTTCCTACAGTGACGATCTGGTTCAAGGTGTCAATCATGGCAAAGTAGAGACTCTTACAAAGGAAAGCCATTAGAAGTTTCTAAGCAGAGAAAGTATTCCGTTGTCATTTATTCTCTAATATGCTCAAGAGTCAAGCCACAGTAAGTGAGTCTTGCTAATTTTATGATGTACATGCTCATATATTTAGTTCTTTAAAAACTTGGGGTCTAGCCTGCTTTCTAGTGTGTCAGGTGTGCCATGATATTATTTAGTGATGCCACATGCTTATGGAAGCCCTTTCTTTGAGGTACATTTTGCTATCATGCCTATCATCTCATTGTGTCTTCACAGCAGTTGTGTGAGGAAGGAAGTGGTAGCATTGCAATCCTATGGAAACCAAGTAATGGCCGTGGTGAGCGTTATTTCTAGGAGTAGGACGCAGACCCAACCTCCACAAAAATGCATTTCCTTTTTTAATGTTAATTTTTTTTAATATTTTTATTTAATTAAAAGATAACTACATTAATCTACCCCTTTTTTTCTTATATTCCTCCCATATCTGACTTCCCATTTCGCAATTTTACTATTTCCTTTTCTTTAACCAATGTTGTAACAGAAAAGCTATTTCTTAATTCTGGATTTGAAATTTCTCAGATTGGATTCACCTATGAATAGTAAATTAGATTTGATGGGAAATCCCTTATTTCATATTTCTTAATGTTTTGGTTGTGAGCCTAGCTTTTAGGAGTGGAGCTGTCTCTCCAGCTCTAATTGATGTTTCCTTAAACTAGCTCTATTCTAAATTGTAAAGTTCTTCTTTCATTCCACATAGAAAGGCTATAAATAAGGATTTCCCATTTTATTAGCAAGCCCCATGATTTTCCTCCTTTTGTATTTTGTCATTATATAATTTAAATTTCCTTCTTGGGGTCCAATAAATGAATACTTCCAAAGCTAAATTTGTAAGTATATATTTATCTTTCTCTAACATCTGCAATCCTATTTTCAAGATGCCTTGAAAAATGGCATCTTGCCTTTTAATTTTAAATTCAGACACGGGCTTGGCAGATCGGTTTCTTGTCATAATTACTCTTCATTTCCTGATAAATGTAACCACATGCAATCTAAATGTCTATAATTTGGACAGCAAGCTAAATCAAAGTGCCTCTCATTCTCTGCTCTTTGATATTCTGGGAGCAGCGATGCTAGATCTTAATTTATTAAGTGCTAAAATATGTATCTAAATGGAAGTTAAGGGGTATAGACACTTTCAGTTGTGACATGTCAGGCATCTGGAAAGTTCTGCCAGCTTAGTCTCATTGTATACAGATTTCTTCTCTTTTTACTCTATCATTACCTCCAGTTTTGTTCTGTGAGAAACACTGCCAAGCAAGGAAGATAAGGGAATTCTGTCTGCTGCTCAGCCATGTCCTCTGATGACAAAGAAGCTCATTTATACAAATGTGTTTAGCTAAAGCCCCAAGTCGGATGTTTTCAAATGACTTTTAGTAACGGAATGCTTCTTTCTAGTAAAATCTTACTTAAGAACCTAACCATGTCAAATAAACTATTTTACTGCTACATATTATTTTACTATGGTTCAGACTTAGTCTTTTCTTATAACAAATTCAGTAACTCAAAACTCAACACACACTGATGATCAGACAGAAGCTAACATCTGACCCATTCGCATTTTGCTGTTTATATTCACCTTTGTTGTTGTTGTTTTTTTTATTTTTCTTTGTTTTGTTTTATTTTTTCTGAGACAAGGTTTTTCTGTATAGCCCTGGATGACCTAGAACTGATTTTGTAGACCAAGCTGGCCTGGAACTCACAGATGTCCTTTTGCTTCTGCCTCTCAAGTGCTGGGATTAGAGATGTTCACCACAACCACCCAGCTTGTTTATGATTATTTAACAAATGCTTCAAGTACAAATAAAATGGTTTGAGAAATTCCCATCATTCTTCTTCTACACAGTTAAAAAAATCTATATCCCAAATAAGTCAACATCATCTGATACCTGTGTCCTGTGCTCGCAATCACGATGCTATCTCCTGCCTTCCATGTCACTGTTTCTTGAACAGTTAAAGTCCATTCTCCTGCATTTGCAGTATGAGCCAAGCGAGTCCAGACTACAGGAATAGGCAGGCCTGAAAGACATATACAAACCAAGCATCTCTTCAGAAGTGCTTTTTGGGTTACTAAGTGCATTCTGAATTTGAATTAAGTCAATTTGGGTAAGATTTATTTTATCTTTATTTATTTTATCACTTACCTCAAAAAAAGATGAAAAATTCTTGATTCAGAATATGAACAATCAGGTTAATAATAACATACATCCATAATACTATATGAATCTGTGAAATTAGTAGAATTGCTTAAACTGACAATCTACACCTAAACCATATATATATATATATATATATATGAAATTATGTTTAGTACCACGTGTGACATTTATGGTTACAGAATTCCTGTTTACAGAATTCTGTATCCACAAAAGACTACAATTATCACCATATAGAAGACATCAGTGCAAAAATGACTCAGTTCATGTTTAAACAATGTTACTCTAGCATCTCAAACATGATTAAACTACATTACTTGATATCATCTTCCTGAACTACAGCTATATGAATTTACTATAAAACTATAGTAAAAACTATAGTAAAAACTATAAATAATTTATAGTAAAAACTATAAATTTATTTTTACATTTTAGAAATATTCTGGTTTAAAAAAGTAAAAATGAAGAAATTACCATCTTCCAATTCCAAAGTCAGTGCATTTTCAGACAGTAAGTAATGAGTAGGTAGCATACTTAAGGAGTAAATGGTACCAATAGTGATTGGTCATCTATAGACATAGCTATCAGAAGGGTATGGCATAGCCTAGAAGGAAGGTATGACCTTTATGAGACTAACTTCTGTGTATAGCTTTCTAAACTAAGGGGTGGAGTTAGAAAGAAACAGAGACTATCTGAAGATAGGAGAAAACTGGCAAGTTTATATCAGAGTGCCTTCAGCCTACCGTGAAGATCGAGTGTGCCCTCACGCACACCCAATGTCTTAGCTCCATATACAGGGAGCTCAGGAGATCTAAGATGCCCATGAAGAGTAATGATTGCCTGGTGTTGGAATGGGGATGCTTCTGTCCCGATCTGAAAGAATTCATAGATCTTGTTCAGAAGATGAAAACTCACAATTCACAATTCTTATTTTGCAAAAATAATTATTTTTTCTACTTCTTCCCCATTTGAAAATTGTCTAGACATCCATCCATATCTTTCTTTCTCAATGTAAGCCTTAAATGCATGTAGGTGCATATCTGTGCTGTTGTCACTTAAAAAATATCAGTATAAAAAGAATGCAGCTTATATGCCTTTGAAACACTGTTACCTTGGTGTCCGGGGTATGATTAAAACCGATAATTCTACATGTGAAGACTAGAAGATGACCTCCAGTGTTGTTCCTTAGATTATGTCTCCTTTTTCTTGTTGTGTCATCTTACTAGCTCCCTCCATCCCTAAGACTTGAATTTTCTAATAGGTCAATCAATATACAACAGCTGACCTTCAGAAATAACATGGTGATTGACACAGGAAATTTTCTTTGTACTTTAAATTTGACAACACACTAATTATTCTCTATTAAAATGCAAGAATAATCTTAGAATCAATCTCCTGTGAGGTTGTAATATTAATTTAACCAATTAATAAAGATAACTTCAGAATAATTTGGTAGAATTAACTATTAATTTTATATATAATATTTTAAACAAAATTAAGTGAAGATATTGTTTTCCATACCTGAAGAACACCCCCATCTGTGATTAGGATATTTTCTGCCTGGAGTTCAATATCAGCTTCATCAAATATTAGAGTGCCACCTGTGAACCACATAGTCTTAATATGTCACAAGACCCCAAGAGTGGACAGCAAGTGAAAGTCTAGGGCAAACTGCTTTGCAATAACCATTTGCTATTTTAGTTAATAGTGCAACTGCATAGATCAAGTCCATAAGACAGGTCTTTAAAATATAAATGAAGAATAGAAACATAGCCATCTTTTTAGAAATCATTGTAATGTCAACATTAGTTTTCATCTTTAAAAAAAAATAGCTCTGAAAGTTTTACTACTTTGTGCCATAGCAATAGCTTGACTGGCATCATTAGGAATATGCTAAGATGGATTTTTACAAGATTGATGTCAATTAGAAAATAGTACAACCTTACCAATGATCCAATTCTTTAGTGACTTTAAATAAGAAACATTTTTATAATTGTAGAAGCTAAAAAAAGATTATAAAATTACAGAAGTCTTTAGGCACATAAGACCTTTCTGCCGAAGTTTGTGCAAGAAAGCTCAGAGCACTTTATTATTACTGTTTATTATTTCTTTTATGTATAATGGGAATTGCTGTGGCTATTTAATTTTTATAGGAGACACAGAATACCAAAAAAGAACAGAGAACCCAGGTCACAACTGAAAGTAGTTTCATGTGTAAAGAAGAGAAGAATTGTACGCAGGTTCTAGTTAGAGACAAGATCTTGGGTTCAGACTTCATGTTAGAGAACCTGACCTAAGGTTGAATTCTATAGCACGAGTTTCCAGGTTACTCCTCCAAGTTACAAGCCTGCCCTGGCACTTCACTTCATAACAACCACCAACCAGGAGGAACGCAGAAGTTAAGTTTATGGTTTGGTTCCCAGCACCAGGCAATTATTTTAAAGGACAGCAAAATTTCATAAGAATCCCCCAATTAGATGTGTGCCAGGCTAGAAACACCCTTGCTTGCTTGCTGTTTCCTACAAAACCTTGTCCCACTGATGGTTTGAATAAAGACCCTGTAATACATCAGAAGCAGCTCCTTGGTGGTCTTCTGGGGTTCACAAAATGTGCACAGCACTAGCACAATCAGGTATTGTTTAGGATTGACTTGAGCAAATTCCTAAAATGTTGTAGCCTCTGGGATCCACTACCTCAGTATTTTTGACATGGGAAATGATGTTAATTTAATTGATTAAACGAGAGGACATTGAGATATTCACCACCCTCCCCTATTATCACTTAAATAAAAAATCAACTTCATGAAACAAAGTTTAAAGAATGATACTGAAAATACACCAAATAATATCATAATTACAAATAGATTTTAAAAGCCTAATTCAAAGATGAATGCTCATAATCATGGCTTTTGATTAAATTAAGTTGATAGAAATAATCAGCAGAGTCTAATATACAAATTTTTACAAATTTACCTTGAATGAGTAACATTTTCAGAATAGGAGTACTTTGGTCCAGTAGAATTATCTGTCCTTTTGTAATAACAGCAAGTGATCCTTCCTCTGGTGGCAGTTTTCCTCCCCACGAGGAATTGGCAGACCAAACATCAGCATATAAGAAGTCAGTATTCTCCTGTAACAGAGTGCAAGAAGTCATAAAGTTCAGAGAATTTATCAGAAAATTTCTCAAAGAAAAGCTGAAACAGGATATATTTATATAAGTAATAAGAATGGAACTCAATTTTAGATGTTACAGATGACTTGATTATTTCATGATAATAACAAAGTTTAAATCCATTATTAATTATTCCACAGACAGAATAATTAAAATATCAAATAAAGCATGAAGAATAAAGAACAAAAATATTCACTGCTTAAGTTTAGTGGAGGCATAGTTCAATTATCTGTTGGAAACAAACAAGATATCTAGCAGTAATCAGCCCACCTCCAGCATGCTAGATTTTTGTTGCTGTGGTTACTATACTTAACTGTCATTACCGATTTGGCCATGCCAACGTTTTTGATGTTGACATGAACTGGAGCCCACCCTGAAGGTGTATGAGCACTTGTCATGCAGATGATACGTGTCTTGTTGGAATATTGTACATCACATTTGCTGTTGGCTATGGTGACTTGGACATCCTGCATGTTGTCACTGTAAGCAAGAAAGTATTGATAAAATATGCTTACCTTAAATTTCTGCTTCACATATTAAACGCCCTGCATTCATAAGTTCCCGGAAAAGCAGTGATAACCTCTTATGGTTTATCAAGGTGCAAGCTGACACCATATTAAGATTCAGAAATATTTGTTGAGAAAAAGGAAAGAAAAGACTTTAAAAAGTCAGGGAATAGAAACATATAAGCCAGCAAGTGTTTCAATATTGAATGAAAGGCTGCCTGGGTTCAAGGGATCACAATTCTTTATGGTCTCCAATAGCTGCATTGTCAAATTGTAAAACTTGCTCATGGAATTTTTTTCTTTTTTGAGCACAGTCACAAGCCTTAGAGTTTAACCTCTACTTGAAATGTATGTTCAGAATATCTGTAAACACTTGGGAAATTAATCAAGCCTTTCATGGTTTGAAGTCAGCTTTGTTCACTGAAGAAAGAGGGCAGTGCAGCTGAATCATAGGATCAGGAAAAGAGCCAGGCTGGTTTAAAAGGAAAAGATTTGATGAGGGAAAAGATGTTTCTTTGGATCAATGAAACATACTGCGATTGGAGATGAGCTGATGGGGAAGGCATCATAAATGATTTAAATAAATGATTTATGTTTGTGAACTTATTGCTAGACTCGGGGCAAATCATTCTGTCTCTTTCATCTTAACCTCCTGAACATGAAATGGGATTAAAACACCTAATATGGCAAAGAAGTAACCTTCTGTGGATAGGAATGTCTGTAGCATGGAGTATATATTCAGTTAATGTTATTGTTAGTACTATTGTATCTCAAGCCTGGCTTACAGAGAAGATCCACACTACAAGGCTGCACTTCATTACTCTGAGGCAAAGATGAGAGCAAGTGTGACACACCTTGCATCTATGTGTACCTGTGTTAAGATGGTACCTGAATCCAGATCCTGTGACTGTAAGCCTGGTGCCTCCAGCAGTGCTGCCTCTCCTGGGAGATATTTCAGTGATGAGTGGAGTCAGGGTCAAGATGTATGTAAATAGTGTCGTGGATTGTGATGAGTCTTCTCCGTTGACCACACTCACTCCACAGACCTGATCGGGTCCCTTGCCTACAAGAAGAGAGTCAAACAGAGCAGAGTACTGCCATCAGGACCAGATTCATTGACAAACCCTTAAGTAGTTTTATTACAGTCTTGTTCTTGGCATGAGCACTTCATGATGCACATTGGATATACACAAGCTAGAAAGATCCTCTAGCAACAGTTAAAAATATCACATATCGTTTATACTCTATTCACAAAGGAATGGGGAAAAAACACTCAGACTTCTCCTGTGGACAGTTATTCAGACCTACCAGCATAGTTTTACAGTAATAGAAGGTCTAACACTGCAAATTACAGCTGGAAAGGAAGAGACAGTAGTAGCACAGGCAACAGAGGAGTCAAGAGAAGAGCTGAAGCCCACAAGGAGCCCATGTAGAATAACAAGAAGAGGCAGAGCCAAGCCAGTGTTGAGACTCACAACCTGCCGATTTTCCACAATACTGCTACCTATTTTTATCAAAATACCAACTCTAGTGTTGAAGTGACAAAACTAATCATAAAAATATCAAGTAAGCAAAAATTCATGAAACCATTAAATTTTTAAAATATTTGCATATGAAACATTTTTATTTATCTAAAATGTCATCTTAAAATCTTCTTAAATTTTGCTGCCCAGTGGTGGTGGCATATGCCTTTAATCACAGAACTCTAGAGGAATAGGGAAGCTGATGTCTGAGTTTGAGTCAGCCTAGTCTAGAGAATGAGTTCCAGGACAGCCGAGGCTACACATAGAAGCCCTGTCTCAAAAAAACAAAAAGCCATAACTAATTAACTAACTAAACTCTCTCCAAATTGTTAAATAATAATTAAAATCTCTACATAGTACTAGATAGTTGATATTCACAACTAAACAAATTATGGCTAATAATGTCTCCATTTAATAGAAAAACTGTAGTAGGGAGGAGTTTAGTAACGTGACTGTAGATAAAAAGGAAGTGGTAAAATTTGAGATCCAGAGCTCAGGTTTTATTTTTCAATCAGTAAAAATAAACAAGACTTATAATAACAGCAATAATATCATGACTCTGATATACTTCTATATATGTTAACCTCACAATCATCTTATGAAGAATGCCACTATGTTAAAACAAATTTGATACATGAAAAATCTAAGGTAGAGAGAGGTTCAAAATATTCCCAAGAAATATTTGAGGCTCAAATCCTTTTGATGACTGCCCAGGTTAATACACAAAAGCATTGCAGCAACTTATCTTTCTAAAATAACTTTTTTTAATTAAACTATAAACACATAATTTTCCCCCATTTTCCTTCCCTCCAAACCATCCAACATACTCTTCTTTGCTCTCTTTCAAGTTTATGACCTTTTCTCACTATTCATATATATAAAACAACATAGTCTATATGATGTTAATTTTATGTATGTTTTCTGTGCTAACCTTTTGGTATAGAATTACCAGTTGGTGTGCTTTCTGGAGAAAACTATTTTTACCTCTCTCAATATTCTTTAGTTGCCTTTAAAGAAAATTTGACTAACAAGAATTAACATCATGTTCTCCATTTGGATGCACAACTAAGAACCATCAACTTCTGTCACAAACCAAAGTTCTCAAATTTACACAGGTAGAAAATACAGTTCTGACCAAATTGCTTGAAGTCAGGATGGTAATAAATCAGACTCAAATACTTCAAAAGAATTCAACAACCTGAGTAAAGACTGTAGTCTTTCTTTTTTTGTTTTTTATTTTTATTGGATATTTTCTTTATTTATATTTCAAATGTTATACCCTTCTTTGATTCCCACCCTCTAGAAAACTCCTGTCCCATCCCCATGCCCCCTGTTTCTATGAGGGTGTTCCGCCACTCACCCACCCACTTCAGCCTCTCCACCCTCGAATTTCCCTACAATGGGGCATCCAGCCTTCACCGGACCAAGGGTCTCTCCTACCGTTGATGCCCGATGAGGCCATCCTCTGCTACATATGTGGCTGGAGCCATAGGTCCCTCCTTTTGGTGGTTTAGTCTCTGGGAACTCTGGGGGCTCTGGTTGGTTGATATTATTGTTCTTCCCATGAGGTTGCAAATCCCTTCAGCTCCTTCAGTCCTTTCTCTAACTCCTCCATTTAGGACCAATGGTTGGCTATGAACATCTGCATCTGTATTTGTCAGGCTCTGGCAGAGTCTTTCAGGAGACAGCTATATCAGGCTCCTATCAGTATGCACTTCTTGGCAACCAAAATAGTGTCTGAGTTTGGTGACTGTATATGGGATGGATCCCCAGGAGGGGCAGTCCCCAGATGGCTTTTCCTACAGTCTCTGCTCCATACTTTGTCTCCCTATTTGCTCCTGTGAGTCTTTTGTTCCCCTTTCTAAGAAGGATCGTCTCACCCACGCTTTGGTCTTCCTTCTTCTTGAGCTTCACGTGGTCTATGAATTGTATCTTGGGTATTCCAAAATTCTGGACGAATATCCACTTGTCAGTGAGTACATAATATGTGTGTTCTTTTGTGATTGGGTTACCTCAACTCAGGATGATATTTTTTAGTTCTATACATTTGTCTGTGACTTTCATAAATTCGTTGTTTTTAATAGCTGAGTAGTACTCTGTAGTGGCATATTTTCCCCACAAGTTGAGAGGAGCTAAGGTTGGAGGAGTAAGGAGAGGAAGAGGAGTGAGAAGAAGAGGAGAAGGAAGAGGAGGAACTAGGAGAGAGAGAGGAGAAGAGGGAGGGGAACATGGAAGTGGACATGTGTTTGTCTCTAGTAGTCAAAGGTAGTTGATATATCTAGGTTGGGTACTGGGTTATACCTCTAATTGTGTGGGCATCTTATTATTGAGCATTACCAAATGTATAAATACTTTGGATAATCTAAGCATCAGAGTCTCATTCCTACCAGGCCCGTGTGGATGGCAGGATTGTCTGAGCAAAGCTGAGCCTTGTGGAGACAGCATAGAAGATTGGCAGAGCCATCACCCATGCTGGCATCTTGTGGGTGGCAGGGCCAGTGTCTCTGGTTGCCTGAGCAGACAGCTGGAGCAGAGCAGCTGCAGTACGCTGCTGCCACCACCACTGGTGGCCATAGGCCTAGGCTAGTAATGGACATGGCAGCCCTGATTCACAAGACAGATTGGGTGCCATGGCGCCCAATGTCTGGCATGAATTCACTAGAAATTTAAGTCTGTCTATTTCACCTGAGAGTAAAAGTTGGATTTAAAAAGAGAGAGAGAGAGAGAGAGAGAGAGAGAGAGAGAGAGAGAGAGAGAGAGAGAATAAGCGCTGAGATAAGTCACATGACTTCTAGCACAGGAACCCTGAACAAAAATAATTTCAGCTGAGCTCCCCTGCTGTGAGGAAACTGAGGTTGCTTTTTGTTAAGAACAGAAGGAAGTAGCTTACTTCTGTGACAGAGAGATTTGAACTCTGAATTAAAATTGAGATTATTTGTTTTTAAGATAGATTTAGAAACAGTTTTGTCTGATTCATGTGGGGAATCGCACCTGCGGTTCAGAACAAAGATAGGTAGAAAAAAATTGTCTGTGGCTCTAGGCACAGAACCACAGACAAACACATATACTTTTTAGCTAAGAGAGCTAAATAAATAAGCCTCTGTTGTGGAGTAGTTACTGATTTAAGTATAAAGTTAAAATATAGCGATTATTTGCTTTTAAGAAAGATTTATAAAAAGATTTGTCTGAATCACATGGGGATTATCACCCGCGGTTTGGAACTTGGATAGGGAAAATTATCATTGGCTCTAAAGTAAAGAGTACAATGTATAAGTGGAAGCTGCTCTGGAGTACAGAGCCAAACAGATAGATGGTATAAATAAAAAACTGTTCTAGCCAGAGGGCCAAACAGAAAGATAGTGTAAATCAGGTGTATTCAGATGATATAAAGTTATATCCTCACAGGAGACTTGGATTCTGTCTAACGTGGGCCCCATGGGAATTCTGGGCTCATTTCCTGCTTGGCAAATTAGGGAAGGCCTAAAGAATAGGTGCATACAGTATTTTAGTTATTAGATTGATTTTATTTTCAAGATTAGTGTAATTTTCAATTTTGTGGTTATATTTTTCCTCTGGGAAAGAGGTCAAGATAAAGTTTTTCTGGTTACTGGCTCAAGAATATGTTTGGGAAAAAGGTTTTGTCTGTATATTTTCAGAAGAGATGATTGAGGTATTTTCTGGCTATTGACTCAAAGACATACTGTTTTGGGAAAAAGGTTTTCAGAAGAGCTGGTTAAGACAGTTCTACCTCACAGAATGATGCAGATTTTAGACATGACAGAAGAAGGCTTCCAGAAGACTAGATTCTAGAATTCAAACAAAAAAAATTATCTTGATACTAAAATTTGTTTTGAGAATTGTATATTGCAGAATACACAGTCTTGGTGTATCTACTTACCAAGCAATCTGAGCAGACCTGCTTGAACCTCTGATGTCCTGGAATTTCAGTTGGATGCAGTAAAGACACAGATGTCAGAGGCTTATCAATTTACCTTTACCCTTGCCCCTCTTCTAATATCTCAATGCCCGTAATCAGCTTGAAGAAGTTAATGAAGAATCGGCTCCCCTATTCCCTGGGCTTGGGGACTGAGGTGGTTAATATTAGTCTGTCCTTCTAGGGAAAAGTAATGGTTTTATTGGAACAGGGAGGAATAGTTAGAATTGATTACATAACCATAACCTACTTAGTAGAAATCTGTATAATTATTATTAAGCTAAAGTTATATTTCTTAAATGGTACAAAATTTATTTTGATTTCAAATTCAAGGGTTTCATTGATATATTTTCTTCTATTAAGTCAAAATTGGTGGGTTCAAGGCTTAGACCCAGTCCTTCTTTAGTTTTTTTAACTGATCTGAGATGGTTAGCCTGTGAGTTAAGGGCCTATAGCAGATTCATGGCTCTGAGTTTATTGTTAGGGTGTTTTCTATATTTTAATTAGAAATAGCTGGGAGGAGTTAACAGACAACAGTCCAGATTGCCTTACATAGATAGTTGGTTTTCAAAAACATCAGAAGTCCACAGAATTGATGTTACAAACATGTCTGTATTAATGTTCATTTTGATTAGAGATGTGTCTGCTCCTGACAGCTTCCATGTCTTGGATTCTAAGAAGAAATTGAGCATCTTTGGAGTTACTCTAGTTGTTGTGAGACAGCCACTAGGCAAGAATTGCCTTTTTTCATCTACAGATAAATTACTGTTCAGAAAAGGACACACTTGTGGAATAGTCGACTGATTATATCTACCAAGACAGAGTAATCAGCTTTTAATAATTCTGCATTACTAGATCTGACAGATCATCCTGGGCCAGAAGGCTGAAGATCAGATGCTCCAACGTTTTGAAGTATAGAGACTGTCCAAGTGTTCAGCGGTCTCTATAAATTGGCTAAGTTTTAGAAACTATGCTTTTTTGCTTCCCATGATTCCAGTTAATTCAGTCATTCTGTATTTCTGACAGGGTTGAAGACTTATAGTCTCATAGCCAACCCAGGCTATTTACTTTGAGAGAACAGATTTGAGAGGATGGTTTTCAGCTGACATTCATTCTAAAGTCAGGACAAAAGCCAAGTTCAGAACTAAGTCTTTTAGTTAGGAGAGATAATGGAGGTTCTGTTTAGTTGACAAAATTGATGGACTGGGTATTAGATCTGTCTTGTACCTTACTGATACAAATTGGCATAGTTGTGCTCTAATAGTATTTTGAGAGAAAGGTTGTTTTTTTTTTAAACAGGAAGGATGATATGTAGGAGGAGCTAAGGTGGGAGGAGTAAGGAGAGAAAGAGGAAAAGGAAGAGGAGGAGCGAGGAGGGAGAGAGGCCAGGGATGTAGGAAGATGAAGAGCCACACAGGTATGGAGAGCAGTCGTGGGTAACAACTTATATTTAGGTTAGCTAATTGGTAAACACCTCTAATTGTATGGGCATATTATTATTGAGCATTACCAAATATAAAAAGCCTTTCATTAATATTTAAGTATTAGAGTCTCAGTATGCCACCATTGCTCCTGGTTGCAGGTCTAGGCTAGTTGGGAACATGGCTGCTGATTAAGAAAAGCCAGATTGAATGTTGCTGTTTTAAATATCTCCCACAAAAGTACTCCATTATAAAAATGTACCACATTTTCTGTATCATTTCCTTTGTTGAAGGACATCTGTGTTTTTTCCAGCTAATGGCTATTATAAATAAGGCTGCTATGAACATAGTGGAGCATGTTGGCGAATCTTTTGGGTATTGCCCAGAAGTAATATAACTAGGTCCTCAGGTAATACTATGTCCAATTTTTTGAGGAACCACCAGACTGATTTCCAGAGTGGTTATACCAGCTTGCAATCCCACCAACACTTGAGGAGTGTTCTTCTTTCTTCACATCCTCACCAGCATCTGCTGTCACCTGAGTTTTTAATCTTAGCCATTCCGAGTGGTGTGAGGTGAAATCTTAGGGTTGTTTTGATTTTCATTTCCTTGATGACTAAAGACGTTGACATTTCTTTAGGTGCTTCCCAGCCACTTGATATTCCTCAGTTGAGAATTCTTTGTTTAGCTCTGTACCCCATTTTTAGTAGGGTTACTTGGTTCTCTGGCATCTGTCTTTGTGGGGCTGTAGAAATCCTGGGGTGTTTGGCCACGCCCCCAGAACCCAGAGACCTAACATATAGTGGGTCACGTAAGGCACAGGTAGAGGGCGTGAAACAGGTCTCTGCCTCAAGATTTACATATTACCTAAAGATCCTAGCCCCTCCTTTTTCCCCCTCCCCAATATAAGGGAGTCCCTCCTGGCATTTTGTGGGAGAGCACCACCATTCAGATACATCATCATGGTCAATAAAATCTCCATGTCTTCAATTTCACGTGTCCCCTGGGACCTGGAGGCTCTTTGTGTAAGTGGGAAACTCGTGCAGGGAAAGCCTTCCCCACCCTCCCGGTGCTCCCTGTTGCAGCGGTCCGAAGGGCACTCTGCCTGGGGACTCAGACGCAGCCGCTGGACACGCTGGGTCTCTGCTCTCCCTGTCCCAGCCATCTGTGTCTGCAGGGCTCCCTCTCTCCTCTGCAACCATTGGTCCCGGGACTGCTCGGTCACGCGACACTGGCGAGTTCGAACTGGGACCACCGCTGTAGCCGGGAGGCTGGAGCTGTGGCTCTAAAGACCGCCAACTGAGCTGTGGTTCCAGGGACTGCGTTGGCCGAAGGGCGTGGGCATGCCTGACCCGCCCCACACCCCATGCGAGTTTTGAACCACATATCTTCTTAAGTTCTTTATTGGATATTAGCCCTCTAGCAGATGTAGGATTGGTAAAGATATTTTCCCAATCTCTTGGTTGCTATTTTGTCCTATTGACAATGTCCTTTGCCTTACAAAATCTTCACAATTTTATGAGGTCTCATTTGTTGATTCTTGATCAAAAAACTCCTAAACCTGCTTCAGCAAGGTGGTTGGATATAAATTCAACTCAAACAAATAAGTAGCCTTCCTATACTCAGCATAAACAGGCTGAGAAAGAAATTAGGGAAATGACACCCTTCACCATGGTCACAAAGAACATAAAATATCTTGGTGTGACTCTAACCAAGCAAGTGAAAGATCTGTATGATAAGAATTTCAACTCTCTGAAGAAAGAAACTGAAGAAGATCTAACAAGATGGAAAGATCTCTCATGCTCATGGATTGGCATGATTAATATAGTAAAAATATCCATCTTGTTGAAAGCAATCTACAGATTCAATGCATTCCCCCATCAAAATTCCAACTCAATTCTTTATAGACTTGCACATTTATTTGGAAAAACAAAAAAACCCAGGATAGGAAAAACTATTCTCAACAACAATTCTAAGGGAATCACCATCCCATATCTCAAGCTGCACTACAGAGCAATAATGATAAAAAAAAAAAAACTGTATGGTATTGGTTCAGAGACAGGCAGGAAGATCAGTGGAATAGAATTGAAGACTGAGAAATGAACCCACACACCTATGGACTGTAATCTTTCTAAAATTAGCATTTCTCATAGGCTCCCTTTTTTTTTTAAGTACTTACCATTATTAGGTGGAATCTCACAAAATAGCATTGTAGAGTCAGATCTAAGTTTGTCCACTGCACATTCAGAGTCACAGATCAATATAGTTGAATTCCATGGGTCAAATCCCATGCCTGTCACAGTCAAGGTTTGCCCACCACCAAAACTCCCTGAAGAAGACAAATACAAGGAGAACCTGAGTGAATGTGAAGGAAATGTCCCCTCTGTGCACATTTGCTTTAGTTTAAAAATCTTAAAAATACGTTACTTTACATAACTTTCTTAGATTTGAAATTTATTTCACACTTTTATATCACACTTTTTAGAGATTTTTAACCATTAATTTTCAATTAGAAACAGTGTTTTCTGTGAAAATAAATTTATTCCTGTTATATAAATATGGTTTTAAAATTTTTAATGTAACTTCAAAAGAATTCAACTTTAATTAAATGATAAAACAGTAAGAGAAATATAAAAGTTGTTATTTTGGAACAATTGGTTAATGCCCCCATTTTTTTTAATTTGCTGGACAAATGAAAGTAAGTATTTTTAACCTTATAAGAAGTACAAGTTATGGCAGGTTTTTTAAGATTATATTGTTTCTAAATGAGTGCTGAAATAATATAAACTATCTGATCACCTTGTCTTGGATAAATATTCTGAATAGAAAGCGGGTACTCAAATACAACAGAGGAAATGGCAAAGCCTTTTGTCTTATGAAGCATCATCACAGGAAAAATGCCCCCTGCATGTTCTCCCACAATGCACTGTAACACAGTGTCATTAACAGTGGTCACATTACATACACTCTCTTTTATCATCACTGAAACATCGGAGATAGCAAATCCAAGATTAGACCCAGTTATTTCAACTTCAGTTCCTGGTGGACCTTAAAACAAAAAAGAAATCATGTAAATACACAAATACACATACCTGCTAATGTTTCTATATATACTTAAAGATATGCAACTTTACTGCTGTGAATAAAATAATATCCAGTTGATCCAGGCAGGACTTGACAATCAGCATCCAAGAGGCAGAGGCAGGTGGATCTCTGACTTTAGAGACTAGCCTTGTCTACAGAGCAAGTTACAGGACAGCCAGGGATACATAGAGAAATCCTGTCTTGAGTAAACTAAAACCAACCAAACTGAAATAATATCCAGCATTTTAAAACTATACATGAGAGTATACACGATGTGCTGTGTATACTTTTTACTATAATACATACCAGCCTATAATACATTCACTACAAGTGACTATCTCATTGTTTGCTGTTTCCCACCCCTCTCGTCCATGATAATTTATAAATTACCGCTTTAGTCTCGTAGAGAAAAGGAGAAGAAAGAGCTATGGATTTCTGAGCATGAATCTTAGCATTTTGTGCTATTTTCTCCTTTGTAGCAATTCTTTCTGAGAATGGGCTATACTTTCTTTTGCATGAGCATTTTCAGTAGCTACATTTTGAGAACAAATATGCCATGATATACAAATAATCAGTTATAGTAGAAAATAGAGGAAAAGAGACTAATTTAAAGATTTTTAAAGTAAACATTGATGTTAAGGCTTTAAGTTAAATATAAACAAAACCCAAATGTTCATTTTATCTGTTCTTTTATTTCTTTCTTGATAAAATAATACTGTTTAAAAACATCTCCATGTATTTTAGTAAGTTTTAAATGCCTCCTACTTTGTATAAGGGGAGTTAGGCACAACTGTCTTTGTAGGGTTAGAGAGATGGCTCAGTGATTAAATGCACTGGTTCCCTTGCAGAGGACCTTGGTTTGATACTCAGCACCACATGTTAACTCATAATGGTTCCACAAGTGGCACACACACATATGTGTAGGCAAAACATAGCAGTAAAATAACATAACAATAAAATAAAAATTTGTAATTGCCTTTAGGTTTCAATTATTTTAATAACACCACTGTAAACATATTAATTTTTTCTACTTTTCTGTCAATCTTATGTTGATTTAATTATCAAGGAAAATAGAGACTCTAAGATAATGAAGAGTATTATCTTCTTATATGGCCCTCCTTCTTCACATACACAATTATTTTATATCAAATAACAATTATCTGTAAGACCAAATATTGTACATGTGAAATTTCTTCCTGCTTTTCAATTTGTATATCAACTTTCTTTTTGCTTTCCAATTTTTATCCCATCCAAATATGTGTCATTTGTTGTTCAAGTCATGCTGTAGATGCCTTTAATTATGAATCTAATCATTCATAAACTGTTATTTCTGTTAAAATTATTTAACAATATCTCATATTTATTGTATAAAGTTCATTATTTTCTAAGCAAGCTCAACAAGAATTTACTTGTTAAGAACTTTGCTTATCTCTACAATCTCACCTTCAAGTAATTAACTCTTGTTTTTAAAGCAAATATACATTAAGGGCACTAAACATGGAAATTTCATAGGGCAAATTCCTAAATTTTGCATGATTAGATAGTAATATTTATATACTGTTATGAATTAAAAATCTACAAGAAGCAGTCACATTTAATTCTTATAATAAAAATTATTATATGATTGCCTAATGAAGTAAAAATTAGGACAATAAAAGTAATTATGAGTCATTACCATAAAATTATACATATTAACAAAAATCCATTTTAGCAATATTTTCAAATACAAGCTAAATTATTTTTGAAGTTTAAAATTTTGTTTGACATTTCAAATGCTGCATTCTTTTAGAGTAATCTATAGCCTATCACATTATTAAACAAAGTAGCCTTGGTTTCTCTTTCTATAAGCTTCTTATTAATCACAGATATTCTTTAAAGGATACGTACAAAGACAGAGGGAAAGAACTGTCATGGCAGCAAACAACATATGCCATTGCTGATGAGGTCAATACCAACCCTAGGCAGGTGCCACAGATGTGCAAGTAGTATAGGTGGTATAAGAAAGCAGGTTGAAAAAACCATAGAGATTAATATTATGCAATGTTCCTCCATGGCTTTTGTTTCAGAACCTGCCTCCAGCTTCCTGCCTTTGGTACCTAGATTGACATCCTTGTATGATGGATTGTGATAAGGAAGTGGAAGCCAAATAAACCCATTTCCACACAAGTTTCATGCTGTTTTGAGTCTGGATGCGTTACCGCAGCAATATAAAGCAAACTAAATGGCCATGCTCTTGACTGTTATGCTGCAGTTGCTTCTGTAGGATCCCTCACATAGATGAAGAGTATTCAAATAGCATGGAGACTAGAACCTGTGGCACCAGGCAAAGGATAAGATGCCATCTTTATCTGAGCATGTCACTTCCTTGGAAAGAATTTTGTTGTAACAATAATATTTGGCTGGAGCTAATAGAAATAAAATATTCTGAACAAGTTTTGGTGCTAATAAGATCAATCACGCATGAATCTTAATAATTGTTTCTTGTGCCACATCAATATTAACAACATATCCTACTCATTCTGCTCCCAATACAGTCACCTGTCTCTTCTTTATTTGTAATTTAGACCAAGTTGATGGACATTGTGTTCCTACATTAAAGCTGGAATTTTATACTGAAAATGTATGAAAAACTACAAAATTAAGACTGCACAGAACTTGAATCCCATGCATTATGTTAATTGGCTTAAGGAGGACTGTGTAAAGTATGTTTAAGAAAACATCCTTTAAGATCATAACTCCATAATAATTAATATAACTGTAATGAGACATTAATATAATAAATAAAAAAGCATGTAGATACTGGAGTACCTCTATTAGGGATGATTCTTTTGAGAAATGGAGTATCCTCCATGGCATATGTAAATGACAAAGGTGGGTAAGTGACTGCATTGACTTCAATCTTCAGATTGTCTGTACCAGCTCGACTAGCTGGGGTGCTGCAGTATACCTCACTGGAGTTGATGAAAGTAATTTGACAAGGCTGATCCCCAACAGTAACTGTGGTGTTTCCAGGAGAAAAGCCATTGCCTGTGATCATCAAGGTTGTTCCACCAGCAATGCTTCCAGAGGTTGGTGAGACAGAAGCTACTGCAGGGCTGCTGATGGTTAGATTTCCCAGAGCCAAACCCTTAGACCCAATAACAACACTGAGTGAATGAAGTCCAGCTGCTAGTGGAGTCATGAGAACAGTAATATTATTCTCATTAACATCTATTACTCTAAACTGCTGACTTCCAATAAGTATAGAAATCTCTTCCAACACTGTCCCAAAATGCTCTCCTTTGATAAGGACATTTCCAGATCCTTGGATTGAGTTTGGGAAGACTCCTATTACATAAGGTGCAAGGTTTTCTAAATATGAAAAGCTGCAGTTGCCCTGACATTGGGCAGGTACTCCGTGTATTAGAAGGTCTACAAGGACAAGCTGCTGCGGAGCAGGAGATGTCTCACATTCAATAGCTGTGTAGGTCACAGATAGAACCTTACATGGGAAATCACCCATAAAGACTTCTACACCTGCAGAAGAAGCCATGAATCCAGAGCCTTGTATGGTCACCTTTGTCTTTCCTGTAGTTGACCCTACTTTTGGCATCACCATATCTATGCTTGGCAAAAGTACAAACCGCCTGTCAAATTCATTGGGCAGAGTGTTGATAGCAGTGCCCAGGTTGTAGACAATCAAAGTAACAATTTCTCTAATGCCAACATCCATTGAGTTTTGAGGGTCAATATGACACATAATAGAATTTTCATTACTTTCTTCTACAACACAAGGGTAGCTCCCAATTGTAACCTGAAAGAAAAATAAATATAAAATAAGATGCATTAATACATTACTCTTATATAAACTTCAGATTTGTATTAGCATCAATTATATTTTTAAAACGGTAATTCTGTGAAAAATTTGTATTCACAAAATTCATTTGTGAAATTGATGAAGACATATTAAATTGACTTTTTGTTATTGTTTTACAAGTGTGTTAATAATTGAGTTATTCTCATTAGTCAAAAAGTATAAAAACTAAATAAGCATCAATTAGATGAATGAACTCTATGAGATATACATGCCATATAATAATGGCATGTATATTATTCATCCATGAAAGAAAGGCAGTACTGAAACCTTCATGAACTTTCAGCATATTATGCCAAAGGAAAATAAGTGTTCACAAAAAACTTCATATTGTAGAAAAATATTCAGAGTAGGCAAATCTATATAGAGGGAAAACAGATTAGCAGTTACCAGTGTGCTGAAATGGGTGACGTAAGTGGGTGATGTCCAATGAGGTTTCTTTTGTGATCATGACACATTCTAAAACTTATTCCAGTCAGAGGTGTACAACTCCATTAATATACTATTAAATATACACATATATGTGCAATTGTAAACTTTAAGTGAGTTAGTAGTATGCAAGTGAAAAATCATGAATCTGATGAAATTACACCAAGAGATTGTGATCATAATGTTCCTTTTATAGAGTATGTGGGTACTGAGAAGAGACTCTATTTTCTTACCTTATTAGCACATGGAAGACTACTGAATCCATGTCCAGTGATAGTTATGAGTTCATTTGCTGTTCCAGTAGAGGGGGTAATGTTGATTATAGAGGGTGAAATGCAATTTGAAAGCTCGAAGTGTAATTTATTTGAATGCTTAACCCTTGTATCATTCAGGCCACACAGGGTTTCTGTTGCTAGGCAGCCTGCTGCAGTACTTGCCAACTGTAAATGCACAGGGCCTGCTTTAGACAAAAGAATCATTTGTAAGTCATGTATGCTATCCTAAAACAAGAACTCTGTTCAGACTCTATGACTGTTTACGTTAATGAAGGGGGTAGATGGCTTTAAATTCCGGAGGTCTGTTATCTTCAAAATTAATTTTAAAGTGTTTTAATTAATTTATTAAATTATTAATTAATAAGTAATTTTAGATAATAAATTCTAGCCTTGGGAAGAGTCAAAAGTGGATATATCTAGTCATCTGACATGTACTCTAAAAAAGTTCACTTTAAGCCAGGTCATCTGGTGCAGTTTTCATGTTTAGTCATCTTACCTGGAACATATGTTGCTTCAATGTTTCCCACAAACAGGAGCAGGGGAATGTGCCTAGTTTCAGCTGGAAAAACATTAATGACTCCTTGGAGAGATATAGAGTGAGTGTCATCAACATACCCACTGCTGTAGTAATGAGTTCCAGGAGACGTAAACTGGTAAGAAAATGAACCTGCCGTAAAATAAGATTATACACAAGACATACAAGCAATTAATGAATCTTTGAACACTAGGGGAGGAAATTGGAAATTATCATTTCAATGTAAGTGTAGATGACAGCTTTCTTATTTTTCGTTTGTTATAGTGCAATAGGAAGTAGTAGAGAATGAGTCACTGGCTATAAAGATTTTCTTTTGTTTGTTTTTTGTTTTGATAATGAAGTTACATACAAGAAAGTCAAGATCCAGCTTTACTTTTTAATGAAAACCATGGAAAGTCTGGCCTAATTTATCAAATTTTAAGAAAAAACATACAATGAAAATTTAAATATACTATTAAAAGCATAGAACAAACTAGTTACGTAAAGGGCACAATCACACTTAGCTGTCCTATAAGAAATGCTGATAAGTTGATTACAATTAACAAAAGTTCATTATTTATTATCAGGTTAGTGTGACTAAAACATATAGTCCTATTTTCATAAAGTCCTAGTATACTTTATTGCACAATATATGTTGGTCAATTATCATGCAATCAGTGAAGTTTATAAAGGTCACAAATAGCATACTAAATGTCTTAGTATGTTTAAGATAATTGCTTGAATTTATTTATAATGTTTTCTCAATAGGCATAAAACATCAGCTAAACTAATTTCTGGTTTATTTGCATGACTAATTCATGTAAACATATCTATTATGAGTAAGAAAAAGCAAAACAATGAAAACTTCAACAAAACAAATCATACCTGATGGAGATTTTTGCCTTCCATTTGTAAATCCTTTGCCATCATAAGTCACACTTCCGGGACTGGAGACGGAAAAAACTTTGTACCCTATACCCTTAAGAAAGGGGTGTGCTTGCCAGTACCATACCACAGTGTCGCCCACAGTCACATTTAAGACTGATGGTGACCAGGCATAACCTAGTCCATGCACTAGGAATAAAAATTGAGGCAGATTTTAAAAGGAAAAGAAATAAATATCTTAGTAATTAACCATGAAAACAGCCATTTTATGAAGTAACAACAACTCTCGAGTTAGTATTGTACATTTATGTTTGTACATAATTTAAACTCAACCAAAATAAAACCAGAATCACTAGAAAGCAAGATCCTGATATGCAAAGGAAGACATAAATTGTAGCTAATAACTCCAGAGTAATGATCAGACACTGAAAAGAGTTGGATGCTCAAGGAATAAGTTGTTCAGAAATGTTACATGGAGTGCTTCTAATGTTCCTATAAACTATTTACACAGAAGAATTTTTGGAAACAACTAGTCATGCTAATAATTTCAACTTGAATATTCATTCTAAAACTCATGATCGGTAACTCAGGAGGTTCTGTACTGCAACAAAATCGCTGGAAATTTTTGAGCATGAAATTGTAAAGCCTGGCCTTCTCAACTCAAGCTTATGATATATGTTACTACTACATATGTAGTAAAAATGTGACTTTTAATCTCATATGGAGAACGCTACAAAAGTATAAAAGAAACAATACTGATTCTCTGAACAACTTGAAATATAAAATAAAAATCAACCTAATCTCAGCATAATCTCCCTCTTCTTTTTTTTTTTTTGATATATAAACCTTGGTTGGTACCTAAATGTGAACCATTGTTGGTAATTCTGAATACAGTCCCTGTTGAATGGAGAGTACATTTGATGACATTTTCTGATGATGATGTAATGTCGCACGGGAAGGAACCTAAAAGTATTAAGGAAGGAAAAGCCTTGTCAGTTGTTTTTTGTGAGATGATGTATCAGTAAAAGAGCCATTGCTTAACAAAGCTCTGTGTTACACAGGAGGTTCTTTGATACTTTGCTTCTGATGGTGATTGAGTGTGTTTTCACACAAGCGCTTTATTCACATTAAATACACAATGACAATGAAAGATTCAAATGCAGAGTTGTTCATTATCTCATTATCCTTTTAACCACAAACACTTGGCCTTTTCTACATGAACAAGAAAATGTGTTGGAGAGAGGGTTCAGTAGTTAACAGTTCTTGCTGCTTTTCTATAAGCTCCAAGTTCAGTTCCCATCACTGATATTCAGTGGCTCACAGCTACCTACAACTCCAGCTCCGGGGTATCCAACATCCTCCTCTGGCCTCATATAAGTACCAATATGCATGAACCCTCCTCCGCAACACATTATAATATAGAAAAGCAATTAAGACTGTCTGTGTAACCTTTCTTATAATATTGAAGAATGACTGAAAATATTTGTGTAACAATCCAGTTCCTCTAGCAGAACATTTTAGTCAAGGAAGACCTTAATAAGTTAACTCTTACAGGACAAAGGTTTTACCTAAGAGAACAGAATTCTCAGTTGGTATTGTGCTGAACCCAAAACCCAATATAGTGATTTCAGTGCCACCATACAAAGATCCTCTCTGGGGAAACATGTGGGTGACTTCCAAAATGTACAGAATAGAAGCATTTAACTTGTTCCTGAAAAAGACAAAAAGAAATAGATTTCCAATGAGCTTCCTTACCTCACTCCATAGTGTTTTGGGAATAGGAAACATGACTACATGTACATAATTTTTCAGACCAGATAATCTCATAATCATCTTTACTTTGGTTAAGTGTATGTATTAATTTTGAAAACCAAAGTTTTGAAAAATCTAATAGCAGAACTTTGTGACATGCAAAGTCTTAAAATAATATAGAAGATATGATTTTAAGAAATGAGGTCACAAGAAATAAATGAAATTCCTTAAAGTATTTAAAATTTTTTACTATAGTAAAATGTGAAGACAGATGTACATGTTAAAAAAAAGTAACAACAAAATTCCATACATTATAGATGTAGTTAATTATTGTTCAATTCAGTTTAAATTTTCCTAGTTGTTGAAAACTTGTCAAAACTTATTATCTCAGGGAAAACACTTATTTACTTTGTTTTATTATAAATGATATGCCTGCTAAGGCGCCATCAAATTGTATGATGTTCTGACCTGATACAGAGGGTTCAACTCCTTTATCCTAGGTCCCATCAGGACAGCACACTCTGTAGATTCCAAAGAGGTTTTGTATTGTTTTATTTAACTCCTTTAGTTTGCTGAATTAGCATTTTCTCCAACTACCATCTAAATATACAGTTTGGGTTTGACTGTATATAACATCATCCAAGAACATCAGAAGCCAGTAGATTTTCAAAAACGTTATGAACTCCTCCCAGTAATTCCAACAGGGGATGCAGTTCTAGTCTATGCTTACTGGATCTTACTTCCTGTAAGATTTGGGCAATCATCTGTCCTATTCTGACACCTGCCTTCTCTACTTATTTGTAAGCCATTATTTTAATTTGCTGTTCTTCAAAGTATTCCAAACTAGCAATTGTCTCAAAGATGAACTAAAATTTTGCTCTTAACAGTTCCAGGGAGGAAAATTCAGAATTCCTATGGAAAATAGAATCAACGAGGAGTTATCTCCACTGCTTCCTTTAGTTGGCCAGATCCTGGCTTAACTATCACCTTTCCAGAGAATTCTGCCCTGTTCCGTGGAATGCTAGTTCATTTCATATACATTCTTATTAAACTGATGATCTAATATTCATACATTTTTACATTTCTAATAATTGCAAAATTGTTTAAACATTGGTAAAATTTTCCCAACAATATGTAACATTAGTGCAGGAAATTACTGTAAATTCAGAATTAAACGATTGCTGTCCCTTCACTGCCAGAACTGCTTGAAAAACCTTTCCTGAATGCATGCAAATTACATGACTGGTACAAAAATTGAATTGTGCAAAGAATTTTTTTGTTTTTTTCGAGAAAGGGTTTCTCTGTGTAGCCCTGGCTGTCCTGGAACTCACTCTGTAGACCAGGCTAGCCTCGAACTCTCGAACTCAGAAATCCACCTGCCTCTGCCTCCCAAGTGCTGGGATTAAAGGTGTGTGCCACCACCACCCGGCTTGTGCAAAGAATTTTTATAACTTGTTCTAAATGGTTGGGTCAAAAACCAAAGTGGCATTGTGTACTTTATGAGAATTTTAAACAATTTATTCTATGAGGAAATATAAAATGGTAAAAAAAAGCAATCAACGTATTTGAAAGTTAATGGTTAAATTTTTCCCTATCCCAATTTTAGTCCCAAGTATTCCAAAGTTTTTCCAAAGTTTTATCATTTATAACCAGTATCTGTATCATACCTTGTTGATGCCAAACCCCAATTTCTGACTTTTACATAGATGTCATGTTTTCCTGGAGGCAACATAGGCAAAAGGCAAGTAATGTCTGTGAAGTTTGAGTGAAGAACCTGGCAGTGCTTTCTTCCAACATACACCATATTTTGTGAGAGTTCATTTCCAAAGTTATAACCTTTAATTGTTAAATTGACATTTCCTATTGTTTTAAAAGAAAAATAAAAATTGTTGTATAAAAATTTAACTTTTTATCCAGATAAAATTTCCATATTAACCAAGCCAACATGTTTATCTTTTATTAGATTTAGAAAAGTTCTCCACTTTCAGAGGCAAAATTCAAAAGAATGGGTTCATGGTTCTATGTACACAAAAAGAATGCATGTTTATTTCACAGAGAAAAAAAGCACTGAGGTATTTTTTTAAAGATATAATATTTTCTCACCATTGTGCATGTTCAGAGTAAAATTTTAAGTTGACTTGTTTGTATTTAAAGTAAATGAAAGTAAAGAGCATGTTTCAGTGTAAAGAACAAAACTTCAGTGAAAGCCTGTGCTTTGAAGGACTTTCTGGTTTGTTGTGTGTGCATGTGCATGTGTATTTGGACTGAAGAAAAGTGGGCAAAGTGATTTGTAGACTCAAAATTCAGCAATGTGATAAAAACATATACTGTACTATAGTTTGAGATTACACAGAAACTACTACAACTTATGAAGACCTAGACATCCATTGATGATGGACAGTGAAAATGTAAATATACATGATGGAATTTTATTCAGAGGTGAAGAAAAAAGGATATTATGAAATTTGCATGTAAATTAATGGAACTTGAAATTATCATATTGAGTGAGGTAATCCAGACCCAGAAAGATAAATGACTGATCTCACTGAAGTATTTCTTACCCAGAATTGTCCGTTCTTTTGGGCTGAAATCAGTGACAACTGGTGTTTGTAAGCAGCTGTAACTAAAACTATCTTTCACTGTGGCTTGAATTCCATTGGTAATGACAGAAATATCAACTGTACCCTCAATTCTCTGAAACAAAGGAAAAAACAAAATAGAAAAATTAAAGTGATGAAGTATTTAAACCCATTCACTTTGTTGGGTGCTAATTCAGTCAGTAAATGTTTATGTTGCAAGCATGAGGACCCAAGTTTGGTCCCTACAATACACATTAATAAAGGAGAGAAACAGAGTGGAAAGAAGCCAGATGTGATGTCTTGACCTCCTATCCTACTCTTCTTGGGAAGATCTAGCCAGGGAGATATCATATCTGAGAAAATATGGTGAACAATTCCTAAGGAAATATATCCAAGGCCGTACACATGTACACACACACACACACACACACACACACACACACACACACACACCACACCACACCACACCAAAACAAAAAACTCTAAAGGCTGAAGAAAAATAGAATCACTATCAATAAACTTCTAAAAAAATGTTTCATTTCAGTTATGAATCAGAGTTAATTCTCAGATATTTAAAGTTGATTTATTAAGTATAGGTTACAAATCTAAATTCTCAGGGCAAAGATCTAATGGTCCTGTGGTGTTTATGATCTGTTTAATGGAATCTATATTATTGCATTTTAAGGTTTCCATGAGGCAGCTGAGATGCTCCTGGAAAATGGCTCTCTAACTGATGAAGGATAAGACACCAAAAATTTGTCCTTGTTCTCTTGCTATAGACTCAGATCTAATTTTTCTTCTTCATTCCCAAACTAGGTCGCTGATCAAGCTACATACTCTAAGCTCTCACTCTAGAAACTACCTTATATTTTCACTGATGGCATCTGTGCAATTCTCAGTAAGGTAGTCTTGATCATCTCATTTTTCACTAATGCACATGTTATGTTGTGTCCTTATGAATAATTTAAACAAATGTATTTTCATATTGTCAAAGCCCCTAAATTCTTACTCTATCATTCAGACGAAAACATACTCACTGATTTTTTCCTTACATATCTTACCTATGTCTTCACTTACTTTCCTGTATTTTGAGATTTCGTGTTAGTGACTGAATCTGCATTTATCATCTCTTTGAACATAATTAGTTAACCAGAGACCTAATTTAAATCTAAGGTTGATTTTTTTAAAAAAAATAAGGAATTCTTATATCCTATAGCATTCTCCAAATTTTTGCCAACAAATTGAAATTTTAGCACTTTTGACCATAACTTTGTGGGTCAGATAGATGGTTAAGGGGTAAACATGCCTGCTGCCAATGATGATGATCTGTCTGGTCACAGGACGATGCCAGGAAGAGATATGCCTTTCCGATCTCCACATATGTGCAGCAATAGTCATGGCACACTCATGCATGTACACAAAAGGTAAATAAATGTAAACTTTCAATACAAAAATACAAATAAAAATGGATTTCTTTCTAAAAACTAAGTATGCTTAGAGTTGTTTCTCTGAAATTTACAAATTATTAATATCAAATTTTTTTCATCTTCCAGTTTATCTGCTAACTTCCTGGTGACTCTCAGGCGCTGACTAGGCATCAAATCTTCCATGAGACTCCATCTGACCTCTCATCTACTGAATTTCATCTTTACTTTGTGTGTACTTCTATTATTTCAGGTGAGATGCCTTGTTTACTTGTGATTATCTTCATTATGGTTTTTAAATGTCTCAGATGTAGAAATAATATTTTGGCTTTGGATTTTAGTTTACAATGATGAAGAAATGATTTTTACAGATAATAATGAAAGCTCTGAAATTTGGAGAAACATGTCACATGTCTCCCCACCCATCTAGATGCTTCCTAGTTAATAAGGTTAGGACTACTGGAGGTGAGGGATGATTAAAGTCAGAGGTCTTTCTTACTTTTGATGTTCTGCAGGTTATCCTATTCAAATCTCCTTCAATCAGGTTACAGGTTTCATTTCCAACTAGAACAGTTGAATTTTCACTAAAACCAAATCCAGATATTGTCAGGAGAGTACCACCTTTATAAGAAAAACAAAGAAAATAAAACCAAAAATGAGATCAACTAGGACCGAACGAAACTTTATCCCTATCCAACTCATTATTCCCAAGTCATCTGTGATACCAGATAAAAGCAAGTGGGTGGAGAAGCAACTCTGCACACAGTTATCAGCAAAAGCCCACCTAAGCTCTCAACTACACAGGCTTGCCCATATTGGCTTTGGGGTATATTGGCAGCAATTGCTTTGTCCTGGAAATAAGTGATACAATTTCTATTTAGCCAATGTGTTGCAAATGAGGGTAAATTAAGACTTAAATTTTAGTATCTCTAAGCAAGGATAAAATCTAAGAGGAAAAAAAAAACCAAAATTAAGCAAAAGTAATGCAATTTTTAAAAAAAACACAAAAATCAACACCAAAGCACAATTTCTAACATTAATCATAGTTTAAAAATATACAAAGTAAGTGAGACAGCACAAAAAATATGTGTTATTGTCTGTTTGTTCTCTTTGTGAGCCTTCCTTTGTCCTGTTCGTCCCAGAACTTTATGCTAGGTTGAGAAGCTCCACTGAGACTCTGGTTACAAATGGAGCAGCTGGTAAGCAGAATAATAACTAATAAATCTTATCTTGACATAATTAATGAGGTTGTTATAGAAACATGTAAAAATTGATGATATTAATTCAATAACCTATGATGTAAGCATAAGCAGATTCCTAATTGTGCTTCATAAGGAAAAGAATTAGCCAGCCAGCTAATCTCTGTGCCTTTCCAAAGGACATTCTCTTCTGGGCTATGAGGGAGCCTTGGGTTCCTTGCTTTTCTCCTAGCACTAGAATCAAAGCACTGGAAACCCAGTCAGGAAAATGTATGCATTCACCTCTTTTGAGAGTTGTTAGCTATTACCTGCCAGGCTTCCCGAATCAGGCCAGACATGTGAGATCTGACTCCGATAAACGAAGTGGGATCCCTCACCCACTAGATTCTGTGCTAGCCCAACATCAGCAATGGACACAGCAACTGGTACAAGTCCAGCACTTCCGTTCAGAATCTGGCACTTGATCTCATTTTCTTTTGATAGAAAAAGAAAAAGAAAATGATAAAATAAATGTGGTGGTGTTTTCAGATTTCTTTAAAAAAGAACTCACTAAAATTAATTTTTAAATGTTAACTTTGGTCTTTTTTAAAATTTTTTATTGGATATTTTATTTACATTTCAGATGTAATCCTCTTTCCTTATTCCCCACGCCCCCCCCAAGAACCCCCCATATCATCCCCCCTCCTCCTGCTTCTACTCACCCATCCTCTCTACCACCTCCCTACCCACAGTGGTCTTTGTTTTTAAGACTCCAAGAAATATATCTACATTAAACTACTACTATTCTGATGAGGACAGGGAAATCTTAGTGGGGAGATAGGATCTATGAATTATTTACTTCTATGAAATGGTAAACAAATTTGAAAATGAATATGGAAACCTGGTCCAAAGAAGTTCTACATCAAAGTTATTATAATTTATATTTTTAATTAGAATTTTTAATGAATTCTTACTAAAATTTTCATTCAACATTTTACTTATATCCACAACTGTGTAAAATAAATTGTTCTATCAACAAAAGTGATAAAACCAAATGAAAACATTTTCTTCACTTATTATATTGGCTGTTTCACTTCAAGAACACATTTAAATAAAAAAATCAACCGAAATTATTTGGTAAGTAATCTTGCTCATGTAATTTCAATTTGATTAAATTATGAAAATACCTAGGATTTTGAATGATAAGTTACAGTGAAATTATGTAACTATGTTTCCACCAATGTCAAGAATTTAAAACTATAAATGATCTTTAAATTATGCATAACATGAGAGGCCTTGGTGAAATAGAAATCAAATAATCTGGTCATGTCCTCTTACCTCATGATGACTATTATGGCATTCTCACAGCACAAATGGAAAGATGTGATGTAGTTTTTGGTAGAGCACTTAACTAACATGCCTTAGGTTTTGGGTTCAATACCCGGTACACATAAAATCAAATAAACAGCAACAACAATGGACATTATCAAAGACCATGAGAGAAAAGAGACATATTTTGAGTATCTTTCTGGCCTAGAGATATAAAAACACTTGAAATATTTTGTGATACCACTTTGTAAAATATATATGAATGGAGGAATGGTGGATCACTCTTCATGCAATAAAGACATTGTATAACACTCAAATAGTCTATGGTCATAATCAATTTATATATATATATACATATATATATGCATATACATATATATATAGTAAATATGTAGGTAGTGTACAATTTATATGTACAATATAAATTGTAAATATGTAAACATTTTTCAGACCAGGTTGCTAATTTCATGATGCTAAAATATATACTAGAAAACAGTTATATTTGTGGTAGTTCTTCCTTCCAATTTCTCTAGGAGAAAAAAAATCATTCTTATGACAATGGACAGACCTACCATCCACAGAAAGAAGAGAGCATCTGGTAGACCCGACAGAGACGGATACAGCTGAGGTGGGAGAAAATCCAGAGCCTGCTATGGTTAGAATCGTGCTTTCTGCATAAGACCCTGAAAGGGATAAACTTAAGTCACTACATTTAGGATGAAGAAACTTAGAATCTGTTATTATAACTGAGAAGAGGACAGTGATCAGTAGGAGGAGGGAGAGGAGAGAAGATAATTGGGGATTTATATGATCGAAATACATTATTGCATGTATAAAGATGTCATAATGAAACCAATTATTATGTATTATTAATATATTCTAATTACAGATACAAAGTAGACCTCTCCTGTGAAATGGCACCTAATATTGACCTTTCACTCCCAACACACACACACACACACCAAAATTACTATATATGTATCTCAAATAAAAAACCGCGTCAAAACAGAATGAAAGAAAACATACAAAATTAATTACTATGGTTGCCTCAAGGAGCTGGGAGGCTTGGGTAGTGATAATACTTAAAGAGAATTTTAGCTTCTCATAATATTTCTTAAGCTGGTGATTGAAATGTGTATTGCAGTATGTAAGCAGCCACTAATTGTCAGTCAAGAAAATGGCTAGTTTGTATTGCACTCATTATATTTTTCCATTATTTTTAACTTGATCAAACATGATAAAAACCAATTTAGGTTCTTAATTATTTTAAGCCCAAAGTAATTTTGGGGAACTACATAGAAAATTTGAAAATTACTAGCAAATGCAAGGGCACAAACCAGATGAGGTTTACTATCAGCTACTAAAACTACATATAAGACAATGATTTCTGAATTCATCACTATGATTAAAAACTCACCCTTTACACCTTATCCCTGCTACTTAGTTACATTTTTAGGAGCTCATACAACAAACACAGTCACATTTTCCCGAATAATAAGATACACCCTAGGATGGGATGAGTACTTGGCATTAATTGTTCTTTTCTCAAAGTGAGTATTCAGTTCTTTTCTTTTGTTACATTAGAGCTATCCTATTTCTTGCCTAGTTGCTACCTCTTCAGGACGAATTCTCACCAGATGAATGTTAATATACACACTGGTCAAGCACAAGAACAATGTCTCAAAGTCACAGGGAAATTATAGAGATGGACTGTAACTTGTAAAAGTAGAGATTAGAGATATTAATGACATACTTTGGCTTCATAGATTTTTTTCAAGTAAGTAATGAGTTCTTTTCCATAGTTTCAGCTGCTTAATAGTTCTCATTATATTGAGCTGTTTGCTTGCCATAATTAGTGACAGTAATATATATTTAAAGTTCATTATCAGAGGTTACATTTTTCTAGCTATCCCCCACTTTGTATTTCAAGGGTAAAAGCAAAACGTTACCTTCAGAAGGTGTTGCTGTCAAGATCAGGGGAGTAATCATGGCATCCCATGTAAACCCACAGTCACCTGAACATTTGGCTGGAATTCCATTGACATAGACTTCAACCTTCAAGTCAAGAAACACAGACCCAAGGTTGGACAAAGCTAAAGGGCCAGCAGAACTCAGTACAATATACATAGAATTTATTAATAAAATATAGCAATAATTTCAGAGCATATATAGTTTATGCACTGGATTTAGAACAAATAGAATGTTATTTGCCTACAAAAATGTTTATATTCTTGCGTTGACACCTCATTTATTCATGTATTCATTCATTCATTCACATATTTATTTATATAGTAAATGTGCTTTTTGGCTTCTAATGCAGTTGTAAATTAGAATAAAAGAAACGCATGCAAGAAAACAAATGTCATCCTTGCTGTCACCCAACTTGTAGTAAATGTAGAATGGAAACTTACATAAATCAAGTCATAAGTCATGAAAGCATTGTTTTAGTTAGTTCTATAAGGTTAACTAGAGGTTGCTTTATGGAAAGTCAACTATTCTTATATATTTTAATATTCTTATCACTAAAGCAGCAACACTAATAATTATATGACATAAATGCTGTAAAGATTAAATAGCATAATATAGTTACTAACTCTGTCAGTGACAGATTTAAAAGAATCTTTCATCAAATTAATTTTCTCCAAATGTAGAAAATGATAAGTTGAACAACTAGTAAAAAATATTCCCATGAGACTACAGTTGAAAACACTTTCATTTTACAGGGTCTTTGATACATTGGTAAAAATTAATTATACATTTGAAATTATAAATGTTATGAGAAAAGCTTGAGTCATACCTGTGGTTGCTGATTTGGTGTACGAAGCATGTCTCCAGGAATGCGTAGTCTAAATAAGCCACCTTCCTTTATTGTAGTAACTGTCACATTAGCCTTTTCTCCAGTAATGTTGGAATCATTGATCTATTTTTAGACAAAATGAATTTATAAAATAGCAATGGAAAATAGAACCAATTATAGAATAAGTGAAAGCTGAGTAAAAGCTTATGGATGTAAAAAAATTAAATTTAGTCATATTCGTTTGAAAAACAATAAATTGTTCTAGAGAAACAATAATCAACTCAAAGGAAAAATAGTAAGACTATTGGATTATAATATATTCCATTAGTTAAAATATAATGGACCTAAAGAAAACAAATTCATTTAATTTTATGTTTGAAAATGTTTTCTGTTTCCTTCTCAATATAATTACTTTGGTAAATCATTTATAAATAATTCAAAAGTTGAGTTAATTTTTCCTTTTAGCATTTTTCATCTCTGGCTATTTTGCTGTGTCATTCTGGAATCATATTTTATTCTAGTCATAAAAATAAAGCCAAATTACATTCATATGCATAACCAGGACATGTCACAGTCCTTATGCTAGAATGGGAACCTTCTGATATCTAAAGGTACTAGCGATGCCTCCATGCTGTACTACACATGAGCTTGTGATGAAGAACTGCAATAGTGAATAAACAGTGGAGACCGGAGGAAAAAGAAAAGACAGATACCAGAAATGACCAGAGCTAGCAAAAGGAGGCCCATCTCAATGAGAGAATTTTAGAATTCTAGTTTCAAGTATTTGCCTGTAAAATAAGCTCTGTGGCTTTATAACATATTTTGCAAAATGAATTTTGTCTATATATTTTTATGTGATTTTCATCTTCTTCTTTCCTATCTCCCCATTCAGCAAGTTTCCTGAGTAGAGTTCTGAGCCTTCTCCACCTTGTCATAGTGTATGGCTACAGAGTAGTCAGTAAAGTGTTCTGTCATTTCAACGATCATTCTCCCATTTAAGATATTTAACTTTCTACAGTGTTATGGGGAGAAATGATCCGGTGGTAACCATCCCTTTGTTATACCATTTCATACTTGTACTACTGTTTCAGTAGGGTGGAATTTTATAACAGACTGTTGAATCACAGGTAGCTATATATTAAGATAGCACTACAAAATCTGCCAAAAAAAATTGGCCTCCTTTACATTATAACCAACAGGATATGAGAAGTACTTTCTCATATTCTTACCCTTGCTAAGAATCATTATCCTGTGTGTGAGTGAGTGAGTGAGTGAGTGAGTGAGTGAGTGCGTGCGTGCGTACATGTGCATAAAACACAAATCCCAAAGGGTTCCACTCTATCCTATTAGCAGGAGCCTTGTTTTGAGTTTAGATTCTATGAGCTCCCATTCTTCTAAAGATATCCTTGTGTTCAGCCGTCTACTGTGTGTAAAATATAACAGTAGATGACAACTTTAGACTTGAACAGGTCATCTTTACAATAACAAAAGCTTTCATAGTCTCAGAAGAACTATGGATAATGAAGATAATTATGTGTGTGTACTCTCTAAATTAAAGATGAATATATTTATGAGACGTCTGTGTGCCATCAAGGGTCTTCTCATAATTCCTCTTGGCTTTCTCCATATATTTAAAGTACCAACAGCTAATCTGTA
>NW_021604565.1:20863865-20873710 GCF_004785775.1 Grammomys surdaster | reverse complement strand
TCTAGTTCTTTTTAGGATAAGAAAGAGTACAAATTAGCAAAGAGCACAGAGGAAGACACAGAAGCTGTACTAATGCAGGGACCTGCAGAAGAGGCTGCTTTCCACAGGGGCTTTTCCATTTGATGGTCCATGAGTATCCAGCACAGGTTCCCTCTCTGTTTACTGAGACTTGTTTTATTTCTTCCAGGCTCTGCAGTGCAAACTGCAAGTCTGCAGCTGGCACAGCAGCAGGAATGCCTACATCACAGAATGGAGCAAAAATTCACAAACTGAGCACTCTTCATGGTACTGTGTATGTAAAGTATCATTCTTCAATCACATTCCCATCCAAAAAAAAAGTTTAGAGTGTTTATCCCAAGAGTTTATGTATTATCAAGAAACAAAAAATATATGAGTGATGAACCTAAGTGTTGGCTTGGTTTTGATATTTTTATTTGAATGCCAATTTGCTTTATGAATAATCTGTAAGTCATGAAAGTAAGATAAACTTTTAGAAATTAAAACACTTATATTTGATAAGGCAATGAAGGAAACACTCAAATGTCATTTATTCTAGATAATCTTGGTTCTTGTTTGAATTTTAACTATATAAATCAAGAAAGTGTCACTAAAAATAAGTGTAACAAAAATATATCACTATTGTTTAAATTAGCACTCACTGTTTATATGGTAAAGATTGGGAATCATAGGCATAAATTAATATTTTTCTAGCACTAGCAGTAATATTTTACAAAGTAAAACTAAACAGATACTAGAACTAAAACTAAATAGTTTAAAACCACACACAAATATTATTTATTGTAATATATGGTGATTATTTCAGCCCAAGTGTTCAGTGGATACGTAGTAATAGGTACAATTTTGGACAGGACAGAAGATATTTAGATGGTTTAATTAAAATTGTATTTTAAAAAACTATTCCAATCCAATTTTATATTATTTTAATATTATAACACTTCTGGATAGCACTCATGATTTTTCAATGTATGCATTATAAAAGGCCATAATTTCTATATTTTCACAACTACAACTTTATACAAGGCCATAGTTTCAACCACCTTCAGAAAAAGGATTTTTAAGGAGTTTGCTATGATTTTACTGACATTTTTTATGTTACATTTAAAAAATGGATATAACTGATAACATTGGCTTCAGATGGGTGAGTTCTTTACTAAACTATGAACAAACAATTCTGAGACAAAAAATGCTAATACTGACTTCTATATGGTTCATGTTATTACGTGTCATTTATTTAAGTGTTTGAATGTAACATAACTCTACACAGTAAATATCAGGAACAATAATATTGAACACTTAGCAAACAATGCATACATGTATACTTGAAAAACTTTGGTATGCCTCTAATAATTCTGAGCATTTCATATATACCTTTCAAGGTATGTCCATAAGCTTGAATATCAAAGCTGCCAGTTATAGGTGGAGAAGCTTCTTGAATTCTTTGAATACGAATCTTTGACTCCCCTGGCCAATTATTTCCTCTGTAAACTGACTCATTCTTTGTCTCGTTTGTGGTTATCTAATTTCCAAAATAAATATTGATAGAATGATTAAACCTAACAATGGCTAACACAGTTTCTATTTCATCATGTAAGATCCTGTGACACGACATAAATGAGCCTCATATATTCAGGATTCTTCAGGACATTAAGGAGAGATCCATAAATCAACACAGGCCATGCCTATACAGCTCAGTAATGAGGCCAAAGTCAACCCAGTCATCTGTGCAGCCATCAGCTGGAATCACAGTAATACCTCATTAATTCCAAGCATATCCTCCATCACTCAAGGAACAAATATTTATCAAGCAAGCACTCTATTCAAGGTACAAAGCATACCACTGTGTGAGGCAAAGAAGCATAAGATGTAATCATCACTATCAAACAGCTAAACCACCTTTTAGAGAATAACTATAAATATACAACCAACAATACAAGGAGTTATGCAGTCAGTAGAATGACTGCCAGGACTCATTAGACAATTTTAAAGTATTGAACACTAATCAATAGACAAAAGTAATATGTGTTATATTCATAGGTTGTAAGTTTAATAAGGGATATGGTAGTCTCCAATTTCTGAACCTTGAAGTTTTCTGTCAGTCTTGAGGAGTTAAAATTCATAATGAAATAAATAGTATAAATGATAGAAAAATGTGTGTGTGTGTATACATGCCAACTTTATCCATGGCAAAGATTAGAAATAATACAAATCTCTATCAATAGAAAGGACAAACTTTGCTCTTTTTGCACTATAATACAGAACAATTCAAAAGAATTAATTATTGCTAAAGGTAACAAAGTAAATCTTGCAATATTGATAAGGAACACTTGATTAAAATCATGTGAATTTTTATGACTCATAATAAATAATAAAAATAATAATCTTCATGATAAAAATATGAAGAGCAAATTATTGATGGTAGACAGCAAAATAGTAATCATGGAGAAAGCTCCCACGAACTAAGGCTTTTCTTTTCTTTGATCTAAAGTAATCTCAATAATCAAAGTTATTTCTTAAAAACACTATGAGTTCATCAAGATTCAGGGGAACAGGATGAACAAGAACAACAAAAACTCAACCATATTTCTAAGTAAAATCAATAAACACATGGAAACCATAATTTAAAGTACACAACCATGTATGCATTCACTTACATGTGGATATTAGCTGTTAAGTAAATGATAACCAGCTACAATCCACAAACCCAAAGAGGAGAGGTAAAGTGGAGTGTGGGAGGAGCAGGGAATGTGGGTATGAATCACCCTGAGAAGGGGGAAATAGATTTTGCAAGTGGACATGGGAAGATGAGAACTGAAGCAGGAATGATCAGCTGAGAGAGAAGAGATGGAGGGATAGAGTGCAGAGAAAGATGGCTAGAATTGGAGGGGCTGTATTTGGGGAACAATGTGGAGACCTAGTGCAGTGGAAAATTTCTGAAATCTATAAGCATGACCCTTTTAGAGACTCCTAGTAATGGAGGATATTATACCAAGTCTGAAGTGGCCATCTTTTGTAGCCAGGCAAGACTTTCAGTGGTGGCCTGGGATTAGTTTTGGTTGAGTTATTGGGGTTCCATGGAGATCCCCAAACAACCCAAGCTGATGCTAGGACAAAAAGCTTCTCTCTGAAAACTGACAGTGGAGTCCCATTGCCAAGGACAACATCCACAAAGCTCATTGAACACAAGGAGATCATACCATAAGTATGAAATATAAAATCTGTAGAGCAAAATTTCAATGAATATTGTCAGATTTTACTTCAGTTATCCAATAAAAACATTGTAAGTTGGAACCAAACAAAAGCAAGGACTCTCTGGGCAACTTTACAATGAAGACAAAAAGGAAAGTTACGGTCTAGAAGAAAATGTTTATTCAGAAATATATAGAGTTGGAAAACTTAAAAAGATGAGAAATAAACAGTCCAATTAGAAACTTGCCCCACTCATCTTTCCTGCTCACTGAGTCCTCGGGGCATCCCAAGCTGCCCTGAGCAGTCTGCTATCCCTGGCAAGCCTCCATTCTCTTGCCACCTCTCCAAACTCACCTTCATGAGATCTGCAAAGCCTGAACCAATGTATCTACTCTGCTCACTGAGTCCTCTGGGCATCCCAAACTGCCCTGAGTGCCCCCTCCTGCGATCCCTCCTGCACCTCCATTCTACCCCCATCTCTCCATCTATGTTCATCACCTGCAGATCTTGAACCATACTGACATGCAGATCTAGAACCATGCAATCTAAGGACACCCATCAGAGGCCTGCCTCACCTGGACCATTAAGGTTAACTCCTCTCCCAATACCTACTAGAACAGGAACACCCAGGGGACAAAGCCATCCAGATGATTAAAGGCCCTTGAAAGGGCAAAATCAAGAAAGACCAGAGCAATATGATACCTTTAGAGCACAACTACACTCCTACAGTAAGCTCTGGATATCCTAACACAAGCCAAGTACAAGAAAATGAATCTTAAATCCAATCTTATAAAATGATAGAGGCCTTGAAAGAGGAGATAAATAGCTTGGTGAGAGTCTGTTGTACATCTGTTCTATGGAACAGTAGGCAGTTTTTTCTGTCTGGCTTCTCCTACACCGAAGAGTATGTTTTCACCTCATAGAAAAGTCAACGGACCATGGACATGAGCCCTTTTAGGCCTCAGAACTACCTTTTCAGTTGAGAACTAAAGGCAAATAAAGATTATCACTTTAAAGTGGATAATGATGAAAAGGAGCATCAGTTATCATTAAGAACAGTCAGTTTAGGGGCAAGAGCAAAAGATGAATCACACATCGTAGAGGCAGAAGCATTGAACCATGCAGGCAGTCTAATAAAAGTTACACTGGCAACTTTGAAAATGTCTGTACAACCAACAGTTTAACTTGGGGGCTTCGAAATTACACCACCTGTGGTCTTAAGGTTCGAGTGTGGTTCAGGCCTTGTGCACATTTTTGGACAGCAGCTAGCAGCTGTAGAGAAAGACGCACAGTGTGACTATGAAGATGAGGAGGATGTAAAACTTTTAGGCATGTCTGGAAAGTGATCTACTCCTGGAGGTGGTAACAAGTTTCCACAGAAGATGATGAGGATGAGAATGAAGATGAAGATGATGTTTTTGAGGAAGAGAAAACTGAAGAAAAACTCACAGTGAAAAAATCTGTATGAGCCAAAAATGCACAAGAATCAAACCAAAATGGAAAAGACGTAAAACCATCAACACCAAGATTAAAGGGTCAAGAGTCTTCCAAAAACTGAAACAACACCTAAAACACCAAAATGGCCTAGTTCTATAGAAGACATTAAGGTAAACATGCAAGCAAGTATAGCAAAAGGTAATTCTCTTCCCAAGGTGGAAGCCAAATTCATTAATCATATGAAGACTTGTTTCCAGATGACAGATCAGAAGGCTATTCAAGATCTCTGGCAGTGGAGAGTCTTTTTAAGAAAATGGTTTAATCAGTTTGAAATATTCCATCTTATGTCATTAATGTAATATTTGATATCTGGCTGTATTTTAAATAATAAAAAGTGAGAACTTTCCCTTTTGTGTTTAAGAAATGTTGTCCAGGTTCATTGCCAAGAATGTGTTGTCTAAAATGCTTGTTTAGTTTACAATAGTCCTCACACTATTCCACAAAATAGAAACAGAAAGAACACTGTCAAACTCATTCTATGAATCCACAATCACCCAGATACCTAAGCCACACAAAGACTCATCAAAGAAATAAACCTTCAGAATTATTTCTCTTATTAACATTGATGCAAAAATACTCAATAAAATACTCTCAAACTGAATCCAAGAACACATCAAAAACATCACCCATAATGATCAAGTAGGCTTCATCCCAAGGATGTAGGGATGTTTCAATCTATGAAAGTCCATCAAAGTAATACATCATACAAACAAACTGAAAAAAAAATCATATGATCATCTCATTAGATGCTGAAAAGGCCTTTAACAAGCTCCAATATTCCTTCATGTCAAAAAAGTTAGAGAGATCATGAATCCAAAGTACATACCTATATAAAATCAAAGCAATACACAGCAAGCCAACAGCCAACACCAAGCTAAATGGAGAGAAACTTAAAACAATTCCTAAATCAGGGGTAAGGCAAGGCTGCCCACTCTTTCCCTATCTATTCAATTTAGTACTTGAAGTTCTAGCCAGAGCAATAAGACAACTAAAGGAGATCAAGGGGATACAGATTGGAAGGAAAGGAGTCAAAGTGTCCCTATTTGTGGATGATATGACAGTATACATAAATTCTACCAGATAACTCCTATAGCTGATAAACACCTTCAGCAAAGTGGCTGGATACAAAATTAACCCCCAAAAAGCAGTAGCCCTCCTCTACACAACTGATAAATAGGCTGAGAAAGAAATTACAGAAACAGTACCATTCACAATAGCCACGAATAATATAAAATATCTTGGTGTAACTCTAACCAAACAAGTGAAAAGTCTGTATGACAAGAACTTAAAGTCCCTGAAGAAAGAAGTTGAAGAAGATATCAGGAGATGGAAAGATCTCTCATGCTCACGAATAGGTAGGATTAATATAGTGAAAATGACCATCTTACCAAAAGCAATCTACAGGGTCAATGCAATTCTCATCAAAACTCCAACACAGTTTTTATAGACCTTGACAGAATAATTCTAAACTTCATATAAAAAAACAAAATACACAGAATATCTAAAATATTACTGAATAATAAGAGATGTTTGGAAGGAATTACCAGTCCTGATCTCAAACTGTACTACAGAGCAGTAGTATTAAAAACTGCATAATATTAGTACAGATAACAGATACATTAATCAATGGAATCAAATTGAAGACCCAGAAATAAACCCAGATACCTACGGACACTTGAATTTTGGCAAAGAAGCCAAAACAATACAATGGAAAAAAGAAAGTATCTTCAACAAATGGTGCTGGTTTAACTGGATGTGTACATGTAGAAGAATGCATCCGTATCATCACCCTGCACAAAACCCATGCCAAGTGGATCAAGAATTTCAACATAAAACCATATACACTAAATCTTACAGAAGAGAAAATGGAAGATAGGCTTGAACTCATTGGTGCAGAAAACAATTGATCACCTGAATATAACGCAATGGCTCAGGGTCTAAGATCACCTGAATATAATGCAATGGCTCAGGGTCTAAGATCACCAGTTGAGGCTCAGGGTCTAAGATCACCAGTTGAGGCTCAGGGTCTAAGATCACCAGTTGATAAATGGGACTTCACAAAACCAAGAAGCTTCTGCAAGACGAAGGACACTGTCAATAGGAGAAAATTTCAGCCTGCAGATTGGGAAAGGATCTTCACCAACTCTACATCTGACAAATGGCTAGTATCCAAAATTTTTAGAGAAGTCAAGAATTTAGAAACCAAGAACCTAAATAACCCAATTAAAACAAATGGCATGGAGAGCTAAACAGGATTCTTAAGAGACGAATATCAAATGGTCAAGAAGCACTAAAAGAAATATTAAAAGTCTTCAGTCATCAGGGAAATGCAAATCAAAATGACTCTGAGGTTTTATCTTACACATGTCAGAATGGCTAAGATCACAAACTCAGGTGATAGCAGATGCTGGCAAGGATGTGGAGAAAGAGGAACAGTTCTCCATTCATAGCAGTTTTATGAATGGTCTCCAATATCACCAGCCATTAGAAAATATAAATTAAATCCTAATGAGATAACATCATCTATTTTAAAGGCTTAAATGGAAAAAAATAATGAAAACACCAAATGATGGAAAATTCATGTGAAATTTGGGCCTTCATGTGTTGCTGGAAGGAATATGTAATAGTCCAGCCATTTTAGAAAAAAAAAGTATAGTGTCTTATAGAATGATAGATTTATTTACCAAATTACCCCATAATTGTAGCTGCTATTCAGATAGCACCACAAAATGAAAAGAATTCTTTCTGTCTGAAAGAACTGCACAGACAAAAATGGAGAAGAGCTTGAGGAACATGAAGTCCAGAGACAGGCCCAAAGTGGGATCCAGCTCAAGGGGAGGCACTAAGGTCTGTCATTATTACTGATACTATGATGTGCTTACAAACAGGGTCCTATCATGACTGCCCTCCGAAAGGCCTAACAAGCAGCTGAAAGAGTCAGATGCAGATATATTACACCCAACCAATGGACAGAAGCTGCTGAACTCTGTGGTTGAACTGGAAAAACTGCAAGAAATTGAGGAGGAGGGTGATCCTACAGGAAGACCAGAAACCTCAACTAACCTGGACCCCAAGGATCTCTCAGACACTGAGCCACCAACCAGACAGCATACACCAGCTGATGATGCCCCCAGTACACATTCAGGAGACAACTGATAGGACTGAGTTCAGTCAGAGAAAATGCACCTAACCCTCGAGAGACTGGCAGCCCCAGGGAATGGGGAGGTCTGGTGGAGTGGGGTTGGGTGAGGACATCCCCTTGGAGATGGGGAGAAGAGATGTGGGATGTGGAACTTCAGAGGGTGGACTGGGAGGGGAATAAAGTCTTGACTGTAAAAAAAGATTAAAGAATAAGTTTTTTAAAGGAAAGAAAATTTTGTTCCTAAGCTATGAATTAATTTCCCCCAATCACGTTCAAAATAATTATGAACAACAAGCAAATGCTTTTCATTAAGTCAATAGAAACCTCATCATGACATGTGCATGACTTTAAATCCTATTCTCAAATCACCAGTAAAAATGGATGGATCAAATAAAAATTATACACTGAGAGAAAAGCAGTCTTAGGAGCCTGTATGGCATTTCATTATGTAAGGTCTCAGTCCATTTACATAATATCTTGAAACTACAAAATTGTGGGGACAGACCAAAGGCTGTCAGATATATGTGGCGGGAACCTTGTGGGGAAGGTGGCAGCGGATATGAAGCTATGTCTAAATATTTATTTTACAACTAGATGTGATCTTGCAATAATCTCAAAGTTAAAGTTTCTTTAAAAATGTGTTGCTGCATTGTCATTGTGAAGGTTTGAAAATGTTTGGCTTAGGAAGTGGCATTATTTGGAGGTGGGTTCTTGTTAGGGGAAGTGTGTCATTGTGGGCTTGGGCTTTAATACCCTCATCCTAGTAGTTCCCTGGAAGCCAGTCTTCTCCTGTTTGCCTTCGGAACCAGATGTAGAACTCTCAGCTCCTCCTACACCATGCCTACCTGGATGCCACCATGCTCCCACCTTGATGATTATACTGGACTGAACCTCTGAATCTGTAAGCCTGCCCCAGTTAAATGTTGTCCTTATAAGAGTTGCCTTGGTCACGGTGTCTGTTCACAGCAGTAAAACTCTAAGACAATCTTACATGTCAATATGTTTTTTAAAACACAAAACAAGGTCTATATTCTCCACTTGAAACCTTGAGAAAATAACTAAGACCACATTGCAATTAGCAGTTATTGATGTAAATGAGGAATCTTGGCAAAGACTTGTATTTTAAGAACATGAAGCCCCAACTCAGCAAATTTTTTACTATTATTTAGTAAAGCACTTACAAGAAATATTAACACAATGAGCATCTTGAAGACTAAACCCTGGTCCAAAATGAGGTAAAGACAATATTTTGTAGAGTATTTACTTCTTCCTTATCTTCAGTTATGAAGTTGTTTATTTGGTGACAGGTTCTTTGTAGTCTCTAATTACGAAGGTTAATTAAACTTTAATCTTGAGCTTTCCTATATTTGTTTTTAATTTGTAGCGGAAACAAAATCAATAAAGTATGTATTTATTTATAGGAAATTACATTTTAAAATGTTCATTATATTTTTAGCTTTGAATTCTGGTTGAAGTTTAAATAACTCAAGCAGTATATTAATTTAACGTTTCTTTGGATCCATAGAAAAACCACATCTTCCTTCTTTGTATAGATTTTGATGAAAGCAAATGAAAGGCTGTTCATAACATAAATAACTTTAAGACATTGGAATACTCAACTTTTCCTTCAATAATATATACTTAAGAATCTCTTTTGGAGGCTCAGAAGTGAAGAACAGTGGCTGCCCTTTCAAGGACACAGGTGTAATACCCAGCACCTACAAGGCAGCTCAGAGCCATTTGCACCTGCAGTGCCAGTTATTCAATGCCCTCTTCTGGCCACTGTAGTCACTCCACACAGGTGGTGTCAGAAACTGCCATACACATAACTAAACTAACCTAAAATATACTTTAAAATAAATTTGTAATGGAGAGCCAATGAATATTTATGTATATATGGAAAATTCTATTTAAATCTGGCACTCTTCCTTTTATTACATTTAATTTATTCTCTCTCTCTCTCTCTCTCTCTCTCTCTCTCTCTCTCTCTCTCTCTCTC
>NW_021604565.1:20832721-20863855 GCF_004785775.1 Grammomys surdaster | reverse complement strand
CTCTCTCTCTCTCTCTCTCTCTCTCTCTCTCTCTCTCTCTCTCTCTCGTGTGTGTGTGTGTGTGTGTGCTATGTGTCATGATGTATTTAGGAGGTCATAAGATACCTTGCATGACTTGACTGTCTCTTTCTCTTATATAGGCTTTAGGGATTAAACTCAGGCCATCAAGACTGGCAGCAGCAGTCCCTCTTATACACTGAGTCATATCATAGGCCTCCAGTCTTGATGCTTATGGATATTTCTCTCTGTTTTTTCTCCATAGACACATTTTTGAGGATTTTTCAAAACATTTTTCATCTACAACCTCAATAAGTTTCTAAATCATGAGCATTGGTTCAGCATAATAAATAATAAATAATATTTACTGTTTAATTGTCTACCTGGTTATTTTTTTTTAGTTAAGAAGTAATGATACACTACATCATATCTGATGGTCATGAAGTTAAAAGGAGTACCCATAAGGTTCTAGGCTTACCTGTGCAAAGCTCACAGCCATCATAGGTATATTGTGGCTGCAGTTATACGAAATTATGGTAACTGAATACTGAATTGTCATAGCTGATCCATTTAATTTGGTCTGATTAACCTGAAAATGCTTTAAAAATATTCCTTTGTTTGCTAATGCTGGAGGTCTCCTTTTTGGCATTTCTGGGAAAAAAAGTAGGAGATAAGATTACAGTGTAAAGGTTTTGACCTGTTATTGTCAGCATTTCTTTGTGTAGGAATCAAACTTGATAAATGAATAAATGATGCTAAAACATAGAAATGAAATTTTCACTTGCAACATTAGCATTTAAGTCTACATAGAATGACTCAACATACCATCCATGACTGTGACTGTAGACATCTGTCCAATGTACACTACATCTACATAAAAGGAATGGAATTCTGATGATTTTTGTAAGCTAATCCTTTGTAGAGAAAAACTTGTCCCAGAATATTTGGTTTGTAAGAAATCTAGAAGGTCTATGCAAGTGTAGGTCCACCTGAAATACATTGAATAATTTGGTGTTCATATTTTTTTAGATATATATAGAGAGATAGATAGATAGATAGATAGATAGATAGATAGATAGATAGATAGTCACACACATATATAGTCTAAATGGTGTTACAATTTAAAGGCTAGAGAGATGGCTCTATTTGGAAAATGCATGTTGCATAAGCAAACGGATCTGAGTTCAGGTCCCCAATATACTTGTAAAACACTGGTGCCATAGTCTTTACTCACAGTACTGGACAGCAGGAACAGGAAGCAGTCTGGAGTTCATTCCCTTTAAAGTCTAGCACACCTAGTTTTAAGACTCCATCTCAGAAATAACACGGACAGTGACTAAAGAAAGTGCCCAATGTTAACTCCTGTTGTTCACATACATACACACACTTTCACATGTACCCAGAGGTACATGTACACATATATATGAACAAATACTACCTCCCAATTTTTATAAGACAAATGATTTCACTGTCAGTGAAAATTAATGTTGGGTACATATACAGATTTTTTTTTTGTTTCCCTGGTATTAGCTATAGCGATGTAAAATAACTTTCTCGATGTAAAATAACTTTCTATCATGATATGTAGGAAGTTAAAAAACATAATTGGTATAGAACACATTAATGAAACAAGTTAGGATAAAATTAGTTATTACATTAAATATGTGGAAAATAGAATAGAAATTCTGGTTCTAATTGTAGCGGAAATGCTTTGAGTTTTTCATTTTAATATATAATGTTGCCTATAGGCATATCATATATACCCTTTATTAAGTGAAACATAGACCTTCTATTATTAATCCCTGAGACCTTTATCATGAAAAGATTTTGGATTTTGTCCAGTCTTTTCTGCATCTATAATGAATGTCTTGTGATTTCTCTTCTTTAGTCTATTCATGCAGTGCATTGTTTACTGATTTGCGTATGTTGAGTTGTTTCTGTACCTCTGAAAAGATGTCAACTTGATCATGGTGAGCAAAAGAAACGAGACCACCTTTACAGTCTATATAGTGTAGTATAACGTGTTTTGAAACCATAATGTATCTTACTTATTTCCAGAAGCAAAGTTATATTCAAATTGCGTATCAGCACTTCTAATGATCTTGCCACTGTCTTGATACTTGAACTTCAGACCAATGACGTTGGCCAGAGATCCTTTGTATGCTAAACACAACTACATAAAAAATATGAAAGTGGACAATAACAATATATTACACTTTGTATTACAACAATTCAAATCAATATAATGCAAATCAGCACATATTTATTGAACATTTTTATAGAGAGTATATAAGAACATTAAAAACAAAACAAACCAGTAGATTTTGACTGATTAGCTGTCAGAGAATTGGGAACTTCCTCTTATGGAAGACAAGACTTACCAGTGTTTTTGTTTATTTGGATTATATTTCCTTTTTAAAATAGAAGATATTTTACACCCAGAGAGTGAGTAATCTATAAATTTTTATTAAAATTTATGAATAAAATATCTTATAAAATTATAAGATAAAGCATGAAACATGATGATAGATTTCCTTCTTGCTATTTCTCTCACCCTCCCTCCTCCTCTTCCTTCTTTATTCTTCTGAGAATCACCAGGAGAAAGATCACAGAAGCCAGAATATGAATCATTACTCCTGTCCAACGTGACATGATTCAAAATGGCAAGCACTTTTCCTAGCCTTAAATTTTCATGAAATTATATTAGCTATGTATTTCCCAGATTCAATTAGCATATAGTTTTCACAAGCTCACCTGATTATAAGGAAATAATAAAATGTCTCCATATGGTAATTTGTTTGGCTTAACATCTGTTGAGTCAAAAAGAACAGCTGGGTTGTTCAGGGAGTAACGGCCACAATATGCATCCGTCTCGGCTGTTTTCTGCCCTCTATTAATATGTTCCTATAGAAACAACAATATTTCAAATAAAAACATGACTTGCAATAGTCTTGCTTTTTTTTACAACACCTTCAACTAACTTATTCGAGGTCTTACCCTAATCCCGTTCTTTCTTCAGTACTGTAATTTAAAAAAATATCTCCTATTTATGAAATTCTTCATATATTCATTCCAATCTCTAATTGTAAAATCCATTGTGCCTCTATATGACTACCTTCCAAACCCTCTCATCTTTCTTATACTATAAGCTAAATAATATATATATGTATATATATTTATATATTTATATATACATTTATATATTTATATATATACACATTTATATATATGTGTGTATATATATGCACATTAAGTTGAGAAGGCTGCTATTATGCTGTAAAAATTCCATTTTATCACTATTAAGTCTGTTAATGTAAAGTATCATGAAGTATATGTAAATGACTCATAGTTATTTCTAGGTTATTGATTTCATTTAATTACCTAGACACTATATTTTATCTCTCTGTGTGTGTGGGGGGGAGGTAAAATGTATCTAGACCTTATGCTTTATCTTTGTGTATGTGTCTGTGCATGAATGATTTATTCATGTATGTTTATGTGTGAAGTGTACATGTGTCATGGCACATTATTAGTGGTCAGTTCACATCTTCCATCTTCTTTGAGACAGGTTCTCTTCTTTGCTGTTGCATATACAGGCTAGCTAGTGTGAGTTGCTGGAGATTCTCATGTCTCTACCTCCAATCTCACTATAAAAGCACCATTTACATGGGTTCTTGGAAGACAAACTCAAGTTCTCCCATGTTTACAAGTGTTTCATTCACTGGTCTCTCTCCCCAAATCTGTTTGATATTCCTGGAGTATTATTTAGAAAGAATGTACATCTAGCTTCCTCCATTATGCAAATGAAAAATAGAATGCTATCTTTAAAATTAATTTCCTTTATATACTAAACAAAATTTTTATATCTCATCAAGAAACAAACAAGAATTAGATAGGCACTGCAATAATTGACTGACTTCAAAAGCGTAAGAAAAGAAATTTACTGTAACCTATTCTATAACTTATTCCAATATAAATTATATTGTCTGAAGCCAGTGAAGAAAAGAACATATTCTCCAGACATGTGAAGGAAACACATAAACATAAGCCAAAGTTCTTATCTTTATCCATTGTGTCCACTGTCTACAATGGAAGCATTGCTTTACTGTTAGCTTTAGGGAAGATGCTAATGGAGTTTTGCCAGCAAACCTATAACAAAATACTTTTGCAGTTTGACTCAGAATAGTACTAACAACTAATGCTAATTCAAGAAAAAAAGTCATAAAATCTCAAACACTCATGGGAAATTTTATTTGTTGTGGATAGCCCTGATACTATGTTTTATTTTGATGCTAATTTAGCTTCCCCTAGAGGAGCTGCCTGGAGTGAATCTCAGACTCAGGACTTCCTGTGACTCTTCTAATTAATAAAGAAACCAATCACTGGGCGAGTAGGCGGGATTTCCAGGGCGAAGGGAGGAAGACAAGAAGGCTTTTGGACGGGGACAGTGGGAGGACAAGATGTAGCTACTATTGACCCCGGTTTAGATGGCGACTCTGCCAGGATTCATCACTAGAGGATTTAGATTCAATATGGCTTACAAGATTAGGATTCTAGTTGTTGGGCCCAGCGATTGAGTTACCATTGATTCTGAACTAAATTTGTGTGGTGTTTTCCTTCAGGCAACAGCTTGAATGGTTCCTAGAGAGAAAGGAACGGTGGCAAAGCATGGGTTTACCAGAAGTGCACCACAAAAGGCAATGGGAATTTTGAAGCGTGGGGCTGGAGAGGTAGCGATCGGCCAGTGGGAACTTAGTGCACTGGGTGGAGAGATTTTGGAACTCTTGAGTCAGTCTCTGCAAGATGAGGACAGGCTGACCATGCCTGCTAGTGCCTGGCCTGCCATCCTGTCGGGGCTTGCCAGCGTAGTGTGAATTCCATTTTTAATATTTCCTACAACATTTATTCACTCACTTTCAAGGTTCACTAAACACAACATACCAGGTCAAAATCAGTTTCGTAGTCTCTGAAATATTTCACTAGAAATCCTTCTTCCAGATGTGCTATTTCTGGTGGACACTTGGCGCTCACCATCTCTTCCACAGCTACCTGAAACTAAATGAGGAGTACGTGCTTTAGTAGCTCCTTTCTAATGAATTTAGGGTATTAGTAACTCTACTATTAATTTGGCTAGCTAGTTCTCTATCAGAATATTTTCATGAGCTAATTCCCATGTGAGCCACAATTAGTATACTTTCCAACTATAATTTTGTAAGAAGTTTCAACTTAATATGTGATTGTTTGATCTTATCAAGAGTTTCTTTTAGGGTAATTATCTCCAATTGGCTATTATTGTCTTACTTTTACATCATGCAGGTATTAACTAGTGCTTTAAGGAGATCAATAAAAAAGAAATAAAAATTATCCATTTAAACATATTCTAAATAAATGATTTCCCTAATAAATTCAAAATTAACTAAGAAAAAAGTATAACCTCAAATGTTTTTCAGAGAACATATTAAATCCTGTATGCCTAAACTTTCAATTATCTAAAAATGCTAAATATTTTGGATTAAATGGGAATTATTACGCACTCATGAGTCTTATAACCTTCATGTCTCTTTGTCTAGCAAAGCAGAGAAAATGATTGCTGCTTAGGAATTAAAGGTTTAAGGCAATGCATAATATTTAATACCCAAGAAAATATTAATTGAAACTCACTGTACAGATAGTTTACAAGACTGGGTAACACACAAACAACCTTTCTTTAAATACATTCCCAACTCCACCCCTACGTAGCGTGGGTCATTTTTTGACACAGGTCAAAAAAATTTCTTTTCTCATCTCTCAGTCCTTGGCATATTTCCTCCCTTCTTTGCTACAGTGAATTGCCTAATGCAGTAGCAGAATGTATTACATCTCCTTGAGGTATTATTTACATAAGATAGATATTTAGATGGGTTTGTTTTCAATAAAATGACGAAGTATTTAAGTTTTACAATAAAGTCTTTGCTGCCCTTCATCTCTAAAGGTCTCTCCTACTTACACTTAATAAAACTTTGGATTTGGGGTGAAAGAGAATACTGGTGTGAATATGGGCATAAATTCTCCCCACAAAAGCATAGAATGGTGGAGATAGATTTGAGATGCTTTATCCAGAAAAAAATGGGTGGTCACACTAGACTGTCTCTGTTCCCATGTTAGACAGAATCACTGATGATATACATTTCAAATTAACCAAATGTTAAGTGACTTTTACTGATATCTTGAAGCAATGTCCTTTCACATCTGTATAAAAATGGTCAGTGGGAACTGTGAAAGGATGCAGAAGAAACAAGTGGTAGAATGTTCGTGGAGCATACTTCCGCTTCAGATGACTCTGGAGTAAGAGGCTTAGAAGCAATCCCATTCCAGTTTAATGTGAATGTCTCCAAACTGGGTTTTCCTTTGGTTTGTTCTGTGACATTCAGTGTGACATTACTTCCCTCAAATACTTCATAACCAAGCAGATCAAAGTCTCCTGTATGAGGCACCAAATAGAACTTTAAAATGATAATTAACACAACACATATACATCTAAAAGAGATTTTCAACTGTAACCAAATTGATTGTTTTTGGAGTTGCATCAACACAAAAGAAGGAGGAACTGGGAAATATGAAGAGTATTTCAGTAGAGCAGATTTATTCACAGAAGCAGCAGCCAAATATCATTTGATTAATTTAAGTGCTACTTATGGGTTAAGGGGAAACATTATTAGAAAAGCAGGTTACAATTAAATCAGGCAGTAAAGGGGAAAGGCATCAGGATATTCAAAATATTAATTTAGTCTTTTTAGATCTAAATATTTACTGCAGAAATCTCTCTAGTGCAGAAAACTGCTAGTTTGTTGGCTACCAATAGAATATAAAGTTAATTCCTTATAACAGCTTACATTCAAGATATTGTACATAAAGTGCCACTTTGCAACCAAGTAAGGCCTTGAATTCCACTGCCCTTCTCAATTGAGTACAGTATTGTAAATACAGCCTGCTACATTTTATCATGTATTTGTTAAGGTCTCCTGAAGCTTGAAAGATTCTTTATGATCTATAATACAAATAAAACACTGCTTACCTCTAGTTGATACCAAGGTTATTGTGTAGACACAGCTCTGGACTTACCTCTAGTTGATACAAAGGTTATTGTGTTGATATAGCTCTGGAGATCCCTCTTGCTGGTCACTTGAACTGAATCTGGTTTTATAGACCAAAGGTCATTGATAGCTGATTGCAACATGAAGTCAGAAGCATCAGCAGGCAGCCAGACTTTGAATGAATTTAAAAAGGAAAATAGGAAAATTGAAGTCTTTCTAGACTATTGCAGCCCAAAATAATTCTTGTATCTAAATTTATTCTTGGTCACATTAAAGTTAACAAGCAGAAGGCTGATCCAGGATAGTAATATTGACTGTTGAATTGGTTGATATTATCTTTGATAAAAGACATAAAATAACTATTTCATGCACTAATTGATAATTCTGACTTAAGGTAACAAAAACAATTGTCTAGGATTATTGTTAATGATTTATTAATATAGAAATATGTTATTGACTGATAAATTAGTATTTTGTAGATGTAATGCTAAGAAACACGAAAAATGTATTTATTCTGTATTATGACAAATTTGATTCCTAGTTTTTGAACTTATACGTGAGAATCATATGCATATAAATATGCATATGCTTTTAGGTGTAATTATATTATTATTATTATTATTACTGTTATTATAAATAAATTCAATGGGATATGCCTAGAAATTATTTGCTATGTTTTAATCTCAGTAGAACCCTTTCTACATAATATGTTTCTTCTCTTTTGCCTAGCATACTACTGAAGCTATAGTTTCTAAATTTTTATTATGCTAGAGTGAGTAGTTTATACATATGTATATACATAAGGGCAAATACTTCTCTTGTTAGTATAGCTACCAGTCTTTTCCATGTTGTAGATGAGTCTGTATTGGGAAAGTGAACATGAGTTAGCTCCCACACATGGGCTGGTTACTTTGACCTGCTGGACTTCATTAGTTGCATCAGCTGTTTCCCAGTTCTCCAATGTTATAATCTATTTTCAAATAAAGAAAACAAATTAATATACAGACATAAATGAACATTAAATAATTGTAACTTGGCTATTCAGTGCCTCTTGACTGATCTATTGTATTGTAAATGATATTTAACAACATGTTTAAATGAGTCTTATGAAATAAAAGCCTTATGGTTCTAATATAGATACATAAAGAGGAAATTCAATTACTACAAAATTACATTCCTAACACATGTAATGTAATAACCAAATGGAGCCTGTCCTCATACATTTACTCTTTTAAGGGATAGAGAGTGAATCCAGAGCCTTACAAATGTTAGGCAAATACTCTAGTGACAGTCCTCCATATTGGACACTGATTTTCAGTAAAGTGAATCTATTATCACAACAAACCTGTACTTCAGGGATAACTGTTGACTGAGACTTGATGACTTGTTCTTCATTTAGTGCATCTCCTGTCTGCTGTTCAGTAAAGACATTTTTATACTGGTACAGTCCAACATCAACAAAAGCACTCAATGTATACTCTTGCAGCAAGATTTCAATGTAATATCTAGGAAATAGAGTAAGAAGATACATATTTTCCTCAAAACAGGTCATAAAATGTTTTTTTCCAAAAAGAATAAAAGCCAAGAATACAAATAAAAGTTATTGAATTGTAAATAAATTAATAGAGACAGTACTAGTCCCTATCTTTAAGGAGCTGAAGCAAAAACAATGGTAGACAATGACAATACTAGAATACAGCTAGAATTCCCTAGAATACAACACTGAGGACAGGAATAGTTTAAACGAAGAAGCTTAGAGCTTCAGAGAGAACAGAAACTTGGCTACATTTATCACATGACCTCTAGATCAGTGGATGTATGATCTGAGGTAGAATGGTCTCTATATGGCTTGCATGTTAAATGTTCTCCAAACAGTCAAATGATAAAGGCATGGTGGAGAGCCTATGGCACTCGTAGGTAATGACACCTTTAACAGAGAGAGCTAAGTGGAAGAAAGTCTTTGAGGACATATGCTAGAGAAAGATATGCTGAGGCTCTCTTCCTCTATCCTCATCTCTATCTTTTCATTTTCTTCCTGGGTACAGTGAGGTGACTAGACTTCCTCCACTCATTACACACTTTCTGCCATCATGTACTGGGCCAGCAACAAGACCTAGGGACCATGAATTAAAACATCTGAAACTGTAGTGGATTTGACCTAATATTGTTATATTGTGTCAATTTGGATTCAAAAATGTTTGTGCAAGGATCTGCACATCTGTGCGTAAGACACTGGGAACCCAGCTCCCAGTTGGTTCTAATTGGTAAGTAATGTTGTCTACAGCCAATGTCTGGACAGGACAGACAAAGGCGAGACTTCCAGGATTCTCAGGATAGGGACAGAGAGGAAGGAAGAAGAGATCTGCCATGTCAGTAGAAAGAGAGGAAAAATGTCATGCCTGAGAAGGTACAGGACAGAGAACATAGTCACCATGTAGCAGCTAGAGAATAGAGACCCCAAGAAAGCTGCCTGACTGGGGCCAGGAAAACAAAGATGAAATATAGATTTTAGTAAATAATAACTTGGGAACATCAGAGGGAGACAGATTAGCATCGTGGAGATTAGAAAGTCACTCAAACATTAAGCTGTTTAAGACTTATAAAAATATAAAGACTGCGTGTGTGTGTGTGTGTGTGTGTGTGTATGTTTTAGTCAGGAACTCAGAACATTGCGGCACATAGGGAAAAACTCACCACAGCTGGGATCAATTTGAGCATATAATTGGGTACTGCTACAGTTGGCATCCAACGTGTGAAAAAAAATAACCTTTTGTTTCCTAATTTAAACCTACCTCCTTAGTTTAATGTCAGTATTTTTTTTAAATATAGGACTGAATTTATCAAAAAGAATGTGGAAAATAAGCAATTATAAATACCTTTATAGGACAGGATACAGAGCCTAGAGATGCTTGGCAAACTTGTTACAATGTGCCCAGCTTTTGAGAATGATTAATTCTGTAAATTAAGTCAATAGACCATTGTGTATACTGATAAATGCAAACTAAATGCTTTAAAGTATAAGATTGCATTTTAAATGACACACAGTAACTTAAATGCAAGGAAAACCACTCTTACTCTTTTCCTTTCTTAAGATGGATCTCATCTGATCTTTGTGTTGAATTTGAAAAATAAGTGTTGGCATTTCCAGAGTAATAAGCAATCTTCACCTTATTCCAGAAAGAGAGAAGGAAAATTTAGACTAAAACATTTCAACAATTAATTATCATTGATCATGACTTCAATTTTAGAAATTTTATCAGTAGAAAAACACAAAAATCTGTATTTTTCTTCTAAGATCTGTTATAGCAACATGAACTTTAAAAAAATTATGAGGAGGAGAATGGGAAGGAGGAGGTGTAGTGAAAGAGAACAGAAATTGGCCTTGGGCAGGTAGAGGGCATCTCTAAGAGGTCCGGAGACCTGGGACTGTGGAGGCCCACTAGAATTTATAGGGATGATTCTAGGTGAAACACCTAGCAAGTGGGGGATATGGAATCTGAAGTGGCCACCTCCTATAGTCAGGCAAGATTCCCAGTAAACGTATAAGGACAGCATCCCACCCAAAAAACCTTTGACCCAAAATGTGTCTTGCCTACAAGATGTGCCAATAGCATTTTGCATGTTCCCTACCTTGTCCTCTGTGTGCCCAGTTTGGCTGAAATAAATAGCATAGCGGTCATCACCTCTGATATAAAACCTATAAACATCAGAATCTGGAGGCACCAAAAATCCACTGATGCGTGCAACAAATGTGTCTTGTTCTATGGGCCACACATAGGAAGCAGAATCTGTCCAACTGGCACCCATGTACCCTGGGGTATGCTCATTGTATTCAAGTATATCTTCAAGATGTGCTGGACGGCTATTATTCCAAACCTCAACCTTTAGGCCTCTTCCACCTAAGTATAGTACAAAAGATGACATTATTCATAAAGATCATGATGCAACGTCTCAATGGGCTATTTGGTGGTAGTTACTGAGATTTTATATCAGTTCGCATTTTTACAACAGGTACATAAACAATTGCACAAACCCTACATGTGTCTGATTCTAGAGACAGAGTGCTGTTAAAGAACTCTACTCTTTGTTTATTATTGTTTGCTTAATTACTAGAGTTGACAATCCACCCATATTAAACATGAAAATGTAGTATGGATACCATGCATTGTATATTTTAAATATTTTATACTTAATTTCTTTAGGTAAGATGACAAGATACAGTTGTACTGTGCTGCTCAACTGTTTGACTTATGTAGTAAAGATCCATAGCTTCATAACTAAAACCATTTGATTACAAAAAACTTGGCCTGATCATTTTCTCTAACTAAAGTTATTCTATAACTGTCTTACAAAGTCAGTAGTGAAATAACTCATATTACATTTTAATATTTCTCTCAGCATTTGTTTTTATTTTTTCTTTTGCTTTTTAAAGCATTGATTCTAAGATAAGCTGTCATTTGTTTCTCAGATAGAATCAAAGAGGGAATATTTTGGATTAGGTGTATCTACACTTGTAGATTAACATGCCACTTGCTTCTTGGATAGATTCAAGAAGGAATATTCCTGAGTCAATGTAACTACATGTGTTTGATAAACTTTTTTTTTCAATCAAAAAGGAATTGTGAAAATCTTTTTTCGTCTTTTTCCCTAAAAAATGTAATACCACCAGGCCCACGCCTTCCTTCAGTAGCCTTCAGTTTGTTTGCATCTGGGAAATAGTGACTAATTATCTTCATTTGCTGGGGAAAAAACCTTGAGCAGGTGAAAGTCAGCCTTTTATGGTGTCAGTGTTCACTGATATACAACTTTCCCTAAATCATCAATCACTGAGGAGAAAGTTATTTTGGAAATTAAGAACTTATCCCCAGTATTCAATTCAAAGTAATCTAGGTTACAAATAATAATGTGTTTATACTACAAACACCAACAACACGATAAAGAACAGATTTCCCTGTGTTCAAAAGGTATGCAATTGCTGCTACTCCAGCCACTGAAGGTTGCAAACCACAGGATGGCCATGCATGGAAATTTCACATGGATATAACAAGAAAGACCGAAAGGAACTTTGAATTGCATTCCTTTCCCCTAGTATCATGCCTAGATCATTATGCCTAAATCAGTAAGATTTAATATCTCACATTTACAGTTTTAAGCATGCAAAAAAGTACTTGAAATTTTTATAAAAAGCATTATATTTTATTTTTGAGATTATACTTCAGTTAGAACATTTCTCCCCTTTTCTTCCTTGAAATCCTTCTACATACCTTCTTCGACACCATTCTTTTCCAAATTCATGGCTCCTTTTCATTAATTGATATTACATGCATGTATATACAGGGATATTCCTAAACATAACCTGTTCAGTCTGCATAAAGTTAACTTATATATGTTTTCAGGACTGACTGTTTGCTATTGGATAACTATTTGGTGTGCTCTTCCTTGGTTGAAGACAATTTATCTCAGTCTTAGCATTTCTTAACTGCCTGTAGCTTTTTGTGAAGGGTTGAGGCCTTGTTGACTATTAAATTTTCCACAATGACCATACCTATATTCAGTAAACACAGTGGAATTTAAAGAAATGTACCATTTCTTTTTTTTTCAATAAAGTCATACAAATTTACAAAGAGGTATTAGAGGTTGGGATTGGTTTTCCTCCACTGGTATAGCTTTGATGCAGCTACTTTAATACAAACATTTCTTGGGGCTACAGAGATGGCCCAGTTGATAAAGTGCCTGCTATAAAATATCTATGAACCTAGAAAATTTAAGCTGGAAAGCTTTGAGTAAATTTGAATAAATTTATTTGAATTTACTCAAATAAATTTATTCAAATTTACTCAAAGTTCAGCTAATATTTTTAAAGCTAAGAATATATGTCACTAAAATTTTTTCCTTCAGATACAGAAATTGTCATTCTTAGTTCTGGCAACTTACCTGGATATGTGGCTTTGAGGATATGTGGTTTGGGAGGAGTCTTGCAATATATGGTGTTTTCTGTGACATTCAAAATATCACAGGCTTGACCTATACAAAAGCAAAATATAGAATTTTTATGAACAGGCTTTCAAATGCAAAGTACACCAGCCTATCTTAAAATTCTTTTTAAAGTTTTTATTAGATTTATTAATTTTACTTTATGTTTGTTTTGCCTGACCACATGCTTGCTTGATGCTTGAAAAGGCAGCATCAGATTCCCTGGAACTGGAGTTAGGAATGGCTGTGAGCCATCATTTAGGTACTGGAAATTGAGACTGCGTTCACTGTGAGCGTATTAAGTGTTCTTAACACCCGAACCATCTCTCTAGCACTAGAAATGCTTTTTTAATGAAAAACATCTATAATCAAATAGCAAATCTGGGGCTTTTATGTCCTTCATATACTCTCCAGCAGGCTGGTAATTCACTAGCTTTTACACTTTCACAAAAAGAAAATTACTTCTTGGCAAGATATCACAAATCTGAGGTAGAAAATTTCACTATTTCTGAGAAAAATATGGAAAAAGGAGGATAAAACTACATGTAAGTATAAAACATGTCATTTCTGAGTCCAAAGTTTTTCTACTGAGAATTAAACACAAAAGAAGTTCAGATTGTGTGAAGGTAGAGGATTCCCGATGCTCTTAAGTGGAGACTTGGTACCTTCATTCAAGTTCTTCAGCAATGTATAAATGGTGATTTAATAGCTAGACCTAGAGCAGAACAGGCAAGGGTCCCAGGAAGAACATTATCACTTCTATGTAAATACACTTGCACTGTAGTTAGTAGAAGAGTCTATATTTTAGACCCCAACATATGCCTCCCATAAGGCCAGCCCATGCCGAATTATTTTAAAATAGAAATCATAGTGTATAGTAAGTTTGAACAAGAAGAATATGGAGACATATCTTGGTCAAGTTTCATTTGGTGGCCTGGAATATTTAAACTTCAGATACACCATTGTATCTGAAGAGTCATGGATGGGAATCCTAAAAGGTAGCAAATGGCTGGAAAATAGGACTAGAGCAGGGAATGCATGTGCCCAGTGCATGGGCAGATATCTGTCCCCTGCCTATCAGGTAATGTGGTGTCATTGTAATTCAGTGGGAGGAGCCTCACCACTACATTGATCTAAGGCCTCTTTAATAGCTGTGTAGTTCCTTTTCCCAGGAGAGATCTAGACAAATGACAGTGGTGCGTCAGCAGAGAATCAAGCTCCATTTGCCTTTATAAACGGGTAGTGCATTAATGATGTTCCCAAGGCCATTAGCACCAGTAATTATTGCTAATGCTTGAAGAGTACAGAAAAAGTGTTGGAGAATCTCTAAATGACGACTAAAATCTCCCCATTACTAGCAAAGTTATTAAAAGGTAAGTTCAGCTCAAAAGGTATGTTTAAAAGAATGTCCTGAAGGGGTGTCCTCAGATGTGGTGAGGAATTGGAGAATGGCAGCCAGGATGCTCTCTGATGCCTCACTTGGAGCTCAAATCTCAGCCGAATAGGAGGATTACAATAAGAATATTCCACCCCAGAACCAAATACTTCGTGAAAAATAGCCAGCTTTAAATCGACGACAGCCATGGTGAAGAGGCAACTGTCCATGCAAATTGACAAAGAACAGGCAGGATTTGTTCTTATAAACTAGTACAAGAAACAGCATAAAAATTAAATACCTCCAACCAGCACTCTCACTGGGAGATCAGTCTGATCGAAGAACTGCCCGTGTATTGTCAATATGGTGCCTCCTTCGGTGCTACCCTTTGACGGTGAGACCATCACAACCTCTGAGGAAGAACAGCACATTTTGTAAAATGTAAATGTTACACATTAATCCAATTTGCTTCATTTTACAAAGATTTCTATGTATCCTAGTCAGAAAGTTTAACACAAGAAAGCTTCAGAGTGCCTCAAATGGATTGCAGATGAATTAATTCAAGCTTTCGCTAACACGGTCCAGCAAAGAGACGGATAGCACAGCTCTGACTGAATCCTCAGGGGTGGAGAGTGACTGGTACTATAGAGATACCAGCACTCAGAAGGTTGAGAAAAAATAGAGACAACCCAAACTGAGCACAAACAGCTTCCCTTACCGCTCCCCCCCAACACCCCCCCAAAGGACACAGAATTAAAGTGAAGAAACCTCTCTTCCCACAGGATCCTGAAGAACAACACATAGGTTTGCTAGGATGTTATTATTAACCCTGGTGGGCCTGGTACTCAGTATGTAGCTATGGCTGACCTTGAGCTCACTGCAAAGCTCCAGCCTCACGTTCTGATCGCCAGGATCACAAGCCCAGGAGATATGTTAGTCATTGGACTTACATCTGCTATTTTCTCAAAAGATAAGAACGTATATACATGCATATACATATATTTGTGTGTGTGTGTGTATGTATTATGTGTATATAGAGAGCATATGTGTATACATATATATATTACAGAAAGGTTTAGCTTTATTTAATATATTATTAAAACAGCCCAGTTCAGGACATATAGTAAATCATTACTAATTGCTCCCATAAATGTTTTCCTTCTTGTATTTACATATAATCTGTACTATTTAACACAATCAAATCATTTGGATTTATTATTTTCTAAAGTTACCTCAATCTCAAGATAATGTATTATTTCACAATTCTATACATGATCCTTACACGTGAATTTGCAGTGACTAAGTTTGAAGGACAAGTCGACTGATTTGATCACTCACACTCTTTCCCCATATTTTAATGGAAATCTTAGCCTGTTCTTCTGTTACTGCTGACCTCGGAAGAAGGGCAGTTCTGCCAGCAGACTTGATATTTGCTCTGACACTCTCTTGGGAGTAGTTTAACCTGAGGTTCCTTCAAAATAATTAAATCAAATTAAAGTTTGCTAGAAGATTTTTTGTGAACCACACTGAGAGCACAAGCCTCAGGATATTGACATGTTGAAACTGAGAGATTTGCATCCCTCAATCAACAACTAAAGTTGAGGCCAGTGCTCAGTTTCAGTGCTCTCTCTGCTAGTGAGATGAGTTTATGTTTCAGCGTTACACTAAGAATGCCTTTGAGGGGCTCGAGTTCTTTGTTAGGCTTTCAGTTGCAGGCCCTCCCTGTGGGTATTGTTCATTTTCTAGCAGCACATATTCTATACCTTATTGTCATTACTATAATTGGTAGGATGAATGTAGTGTACAACATCTCTTTCACACAAAAGTGAGAGGTATATACATACCTGGATATGTTTGAAACATCGAAATTTTATTGAGAGATGAAACAAAAGACGTCATTTTCTCTGGGAAACTCCTGTTGAAATAAAAAAAGTAAAAGCTCTTTGTGGTTTTTTTTTTAAAAAATTATCTTTACTGAGGGTTTTTATTATTCAATTTGGTTACTCCAGTGGTAGAAACTATGACACAGCCTGCAAGGTAGCAGGGCAGAACAATTGGAGTAAGAAAATAGAATAAATGTTCCATGTCCTCATGTATTATACATGTATATGGGTTTCTGAAAACTTACTAAACTGCACGCTCCAGATATCTCCCTTTTATTCCTAAAGGTAACTTTTGGAATCCTTCCTTTGTTGCAAAAGTATGAGGACAGATCACAGCAGGAAGACTCTAAAGTATCCATATTCCCCTAGCCACCCCACACTGTCCCTGTGCCCAGGATAAACGAACACTGAGTTAAAAGTTCTCAGTATGTTGTGTCATCCGATGTTCACATAAGCTATGAGAGGAAGATTAAAGAATTAAATTAGTCGAAGATACAAAGTCACTAAGTGGCAGATTCAGAGTCATAGCACCTGTCACTCAAATCCAGAGCCCAGCTCCCACCTAGGGACTACATAATATTCTTAGTTTATGTGATAAAAATGGATGAGAGCATGGTTTCATTCACTAGGTTTAAATCATCTATCATCTTTCACAAACACAGGGCTCATATATATATATGTGCACACACACACACTCATATATTTGGTACACATTTATAAGTCCACAACCTAGAACAATCTAGAAGCAAAGAAAGAATCCTGAAAAATTAATCTGGTTGTCATAATTATTTCAATAAAGTCATGATTATAAATGGTTAAGAAATTCAGATATTAACTGAAGAGTGCAACACAATGATCTCTATATACTGAAATAGTGTCTAGGATAACGGGAGCCTTGTGGCTGAGGCCAACAGTGAACTCCGCTATAAATCTAATCCAGACTTTACCATGTGCACTTTCAACCCTAAAGTGTCCAGGAAAATACTTTATGTTAATTTAGTTACTTACAAAGATCATCTTAATTTGTATATTGTCATATCATAAGCTTTGCAGTTGATTCCCATGATCTGAAACCATGCCAGCATCAATAACACTGAGTCTGGCCAGACGCCACATCTCAAAAATTAATGCTGTTCCTGAAGTGAGGAGGAAAATTGCCTCCTGAAATAAAATTTGAATGTAATTTATTGTGGATAACACTGAGACGATTTCTCCTAATTTATTGATAATGAGTAGGCATTTCTCAATTAAGACAGCCTCATCTAAACCTTATCAGTTTGGAACAGCTGTTGTTTGAACTTAAGGAGACAGAGCCTCAAAGGTTGTGCATTCTAAGAGATACATAAAGGGTGCCAATATGTTTTTTAATTGTTTCATTTGATATGCAGGGGTACTACTGAAACTTGTAACATGAAATTTTAACTTATAAAATGATTCAAAACATCTTAATAGTACTATGAGATTTTCAACCAAGAATTTTTCATGTGGCAAATGTGATATTTTAGTAGTTACCTTAACTTCCTAAGACTATTACATATAGAAACATACTTTTTAAAATCATAAGGCATTAATGCAAAAAGGTCAGCCACAGGCTTTCTTTCTCCTGTTATTTTGAGTCAGGATCTTGTTTTATAGCTCTGACTGTCTGGTGTTCAGTATGTAGCCCAGGGTGTCCTCAAAATTATGGTAAATCTCTTGCCTCAGATCTGAGATTGCAGCTTTGTATTGTCATAACCAGCTAGTCACTAACTTTAAAAAGAATGAAAATGGCATTATAAATCAGAACCACAGGATTCAGAGTTTAATGGAGTATTCCTGTCAATATTACATGAGTTTGCAAACTTTAAATTTATTTTTGAAACCCGATCTTATTATGTAGCCCAAATGGGTCTCAAAACTATGGCAATCCTGCTGTCTCTGCTTTTTGAGTATTGAAATTACAGGCATGAGTTTTCGTGATCAGACTTTGCTGGATTTTTAAATGGAGTCTGAGTCTGTGATTGTGGCAGATTGATTTATGTATATTGCACAATCAAACTCAGCCTTGATCACTCCAACCATTTACTTTAGGATAATTGCTTTTCTCAGAGATTTATGATGGATTTGGTAATTAATACTTTTCATATAGATGCAGGAGCAAGAATTAATTTTATTTCATCTTAGAAAGAAAGAGACTGGGAGCCTAAAAGAACCCTATGTGATTCTAGAAATCATTTAAAATTCAGTAACTCTTGGTTTTAACGTATTTTATAACATTTTGGTAAAATTCTACTCCCTAATTTACAAATTATTTCTACAAAGGTCTGTTTTGTGCAAAATAGCTATTAAGTCACAGTGAATCCTAAAATAATCACCTTGAATAACTTCCAAAGATGTATTATAACATATTTATATATAGATCTTCTACCCAATTCGGTTTTGAATTATACTAATTTTCATGTTTTGCTTTTAACTACATGATCTATAATAATAGATCTAATATATTTGATGTATAGTACCATATCCAGCACGGGCAGCATTCTGTCATAAAATTCTGCTTCTCTGTGTTTACAAGTAGAAATCTCTAAATGCAATGGTTTTTGGACCTTGACCTAACTATAATCACAGTTCCATGCTGGGAGGGACAAAATCTGTATCCCTTCTTTATCCTGTGACACTGACTGGAACGGCAGTCTCTACTTTCATTGCACTGCAGCCATCCAGTTCACGCTTTCAGTCACTGAGTCTTTCTTCAATCAGAAAAAGAAACCAATAGGCCTGTCTATTATTGATTCACTGTGGCTTTATTAGTAACAGATACTAAATACTAACCTCATTTACATATCTGTCAACTAGCTCGTTTTCTTGATGAATACATTATAGCAGTTGGGGTAAAATAATTCATTTATGTTTGCTACACCATGATCCTGCTCACAAGAGTCGTTAGCACACGCAGTTTTACTGACGGTCAGGAAATGCTGTCACGACACCTATCTTCGACTGTTTCGAGAGTGGAGGAGTCCTGCTTGGTGAGACCCTTAGATCAGAGTTTTAGATGATGATAAGATGTGGTATTGAACCCTCTATCAGTCATTGCAGAGTGCAGGAATGACGTGCCCAGGACATGGATTTAGACAGCTTGCATTGGCTGCTGCTATTCATGAGATATTTCTGATGAACTATTTAATATTCATTTCATTTTTTACTGAGAAACAAGGTGGATGATAGCTGACCTTGAAAGCTCTTTGTAAGATGAAACTAGATAACAGTTCAAGTGTCATTTTATTATTATATATAATACAAGCTTGCAACACAATGAGATGTGCACATTCTTATTTTTATATGAAAGTCTTTGTACTGAGATATGGGTTTAGGAAACTTGGAAATAAAATCTGCTTTTGCTAAAGGACATAACTCCTCTATGTTATTAGTAGTGGTATTAACATTCAGACTTGAAAACGATATCATCCTGAATCTGGATATATTAAAGGAAAGTATTTATCAGGTAGCATTAATCAGGAGGTTTTATTTACTCTTACATTAATTCAAAACAAATTTTATTTTTGTTCTCAAAAGAATTGCAATTAAAACAGAAGAGGAACTAGACATAAAATAATGGTTTTTCATATCATAGCTAAAATGTCCCTTTTCATCATTTTATAAGCTGAATTTCCATAACAGAAAGGTCTTTTCTTGTTTGTTCATTTTATGTGTTTATTTTTGTGAGATACAAGTTATAGGTGTACAGGAGTTATGGACTCTTTAAATGTAAATTTTGGTGAGGAAAATGATTAATCCTTTAATCTCTTCATTAATAGAACAAAATAAATATATACTTTATTTATCTGTTTGAATAAATTATGAAAATCATTATTTACAAAATGGCTTACCTTCCATAATCACTATCTAAGATGAAGCTGACATTGTGATGACCTGGAATGAGTTAAAATACACAATTAAATTCTCAATCAGAAGAGAACAATAATTCTGCATTAAAGGCTGATTAATATTTACAGAAACTTATAAAAAGAATACTTGATCTATAAAGCCTTAAAGAAATGAAAATTGAACTATTTTAAAGTATTACAGCATAAAACATATAAGTGGGTATTTTGAGGTTATAACTGAAAAATCTGACAAAATACTATTGCAAATAATGAATGATAAAAATGCAGATGTGTACTACCCTGAAATCTTTTCATTTATTCAAAAGCTATTGAATTGTTTTGGAGCTTTGGCAAGACACCATGAAAGCACAGTGCATGTCTTTCTCCTAACCCCCAGTATTATCTAGGGGAGAGTATAGCCAGTCAAGAGCAATGACAGAGAACTAACCTTTGTGATAAGACTATCAAAGGAAAAAATAAAAGGAGTCAGAGAATGAAGACCAGGGGCAGGAGAAGGAGTTCCTGACCAGCAATCTTATCTGAAATGTTCAGGCTTAGAATGTTTGTACAGAGACAGAAGGTAGGAAGCTCATTCAGGAATTAAAAGCTGTGCAATGGGAGCTTGAGGCAATATGAAGATGGTAAATGGAATGAATTTGAAAAACTACATTGTATACATTTTTGAAATGTCACAAAGAATGCAACGCTAATATGTGTTAATAAAACTTTAAGGGATTAAAAGATCTATATATTTGGAGTATACAGAGTGAGAATAAAAAGGTGCTAAACTCAAGAATAAATACAACAGCAGAATTAGTCATGAGTCCTCTGATGGAGGAAAGCAGTAAAAAGGAAGAGGAGGAAGGGGTGCGGGAAAGGCCCTATATTATATTCAAACCTTAAGAAAAAAACAAAGGTACAGATTTGAAGGGTAATAATCTGGGTAATGTCCAGGAGAAAATGACACGGGGAGGAACCAGGCTTAGCAAGAGAAGAGGATTGCCAGCACTTACCAATGTAAGTCCCAGTGGTCTTACATGTCACAGAACCTGTATCTCCACTGGGATGATCGAGTTTTAGACCATACCTAGCAAAGTATATATGCTGGCATCAAAATTCATATTGACTACTTAGATACTGTTATTCCCTACAAAAGCATCTCATTACTTTACAGCAGGTTTCTAGATAGCAACTATTTCTGCAACTAAAGTTTCAACACAATGAAATATTTTTCAGACTTTATTGAAAATACTCCAATCAAATACATTGAAGAGAAATAGCTTGTGATTAATTTTGGTATCTTTGATAATGTTATGTTTAAGGAATTTAAAATGCTATCAAGTGAAACAATAATTTCATGAAGTTATTTCTTAATACTTTTCAGTACATAAGAATTTAAATAGTACAACACTACAATAAAGACATAGACCTGTATAAGGAAGAAAACAGTTACACAAATAAATGTTAGTTTGCTACGTACTAGATATTTATTATAATACATATAGCTGTGCATTATTGATAATGATTCCAATTTTAAAATATTATATTCATATTAATTTTTATTTTTAAAGAAATCATTGTAATTACTTACAAATCATCAGAATGTGGTTTGAGAAGTTCACAGGGCATTCCTCCAACATAAATTCTGTATAAATATTGTAACAGAAGATTATGTCATATTTTATAAATTATTTAAAATTCTAATCTTTTTTTTTAATCAAACTCAGTGGCTAGCTTACTTTTTCTTCAGTCACTTATTATCCTGCATTCACTCCTTAAACATCAATAAATCATCACTATGTGTCAGGTCCTGCTCTTGGCACTGGGACACATCTGTGAAACTGGATCTTATCTACACTTAGGGGTCTTATGATTTTCTGCAAAAGATTACTCAATATGAAGATCATAACATATTTTTGTGTAAATTAAGCATAAAACAAAATAGGAACTTCTCACTAAAAGTTTAAGCAAGCCAAATAAAAAATATTTTTGTAAGTTTTATATTCAGGAATTAAATATTGGAGCTCCTGATAGTATTACCACATGCTACTGGAAGTTCACAGTTGACAACTATTTTATAATAAAATAATTAATTATTTGCAGCATCAGAACACATCACCTGGCTTCTGTGAACTGAATTACAAGGTCCACGCAGATTTGAAATATAAAAAATAATGATTTCTACTAGAAGAAAATACTGAAATTTTAAATGTACTTTAATACATAGCTCATTTTTCATTTTCTTAAATCAAAATGTAATTACCTCATTTTCTTCCCTCAATATACATTTATGTTCCTCCCTGCTCTCTTTCAAATTCATGGCCACTTTATTACTGTTACTTATATGTATAAGTGCATAAATATATTTCACTTAACCATTATATTAGGTTTCTAAATAAAATCAAAAGGAAATCAAGTCATTATTCCCATTATAGAGCTCTGTCAAGTCAAATTTTCCTTTTGACCTCCTGTCTTATCACAACTAAAAAATAAATTTAACAGTTAACATAAGCTCTTTTTAGATAAAGTTAATCATTTAATAATTATTACCCTTCAATTTTCTTCCATTTTTAAATGAATAAACTGAGTCAGAGAAATAGTATAGCTTGTCCACACCTAGCCAGTTAGGGAGGGGAACAGGAAGATTCCAAACCCAAGTATTCTGTGTTCTTACCCACATGTGCTACCACCCCTGGTAACAAGATATGTGTGTTTAAAAACATTGCCCCATTTGACCTTAAACATTTATATATTTTAGCATTTTCATTGTTGAACATTTGAGATCAAAACCTGGAAACAGGTACCAGTTGTTCAACTCATTTGAGTGTCCTTTATAATTTGTACCTAGAAAAGTCTAGGAATTTTGTCTGACCAGACAGGGTCTGATGAATTGATAGTCTCCTGGCTTTGTTTTTATTGCCCAGGCCCTTCACAACTCAAGTACAGTAAAGTGTCTTGGGGGCCCCTGTGTCATAAGCAACAGGGGGCAGATGAGATCACTGAGTGTTCAGAACTCTCATCATCTCAGTAAGTAAAAGGTTCTGACACTTACCTGTACTATCTCAAGATTTCCAGACTATAAGAGTTAGGTTAGGCTGACCTCTGAGGACCCTTCCAAATGATTATTTTTTCAGTTTCAAACAATAGGTCTCATTGATTTCCTTGTAAGGCACAAATATAAATTCCAATGGTAGGGAGAGGAATCTCTTTTTTTTCAATTTAGTTTAATTATTATTTATGTGTATGTGTGTATGCTGTGCAATATGAAACTTCACACATGATAGTATTTGCATGCTTTCATGTGGAGGTCAGAGTATAACTTTTAAGAGCTGATTCTCCCCTTCCAACATAGGCTCTGATGATCAAATTCAGACAGACAGGCTTGTTTGCAAACACTTTGACATGCTGAGCCATTTTGCTGGCCCAGAATCTCATCTTGAAGTTTATAATTTTCATACCTGGCCTCATTATAGGAGAAGATAGGCAAGATAATTCTATGTAAAAGTTGTAATATAAGCCATTCATAAGAATCAATTATCCATCAGCAGACATTCTTTACTACACTAAATCATGTACATAAATTGTTTCTCTTGTAATGATTTTCCTACATACACATAGTCATGATAAATGGCTGTAAAATATTATATATTACCATGATTTAATTGTGAGTTCTGGTTCATATATCCGATAAATCATTTTTATTTAATTTAGTAAAAAATTTCATTGCTTCTCTAGAAAATCATATATGTAAAAGTGTGATCTATAAATTTTTCAGTATTTAATAAATCTTTTAACTGTTATCTTTTAACTGTTTAATTGTAAATTGAGTTTATCCATTCATCTGTATAATACAAATATTCAGCAGGCACGAAGCACTGTGAACGCCAGAGTATGGAGTCCACACTTCCTCAGGTAGGAGATTGGTATTTCTCGGTCTTTTGCAATAGGGCTGAGATAGCCTGACACATGCTACAGGACATGCTCCAGTGAGAACAGAGATCTCCAGTCCAAAATGTAACAGTTGTTTTGGGACTAGCCAGTCCCAAAATTCATCATCTGGCCCACAGCTCATTAATACAGTAACCAAGACTGAAAGCCCTGGATGCTCATAAGTTAACTGGGCTTATTTTCAATAGTCTCCCCAGTATCAAAGTGCAGTAGAAACAGGTAGATATTGGATATTAGCCCAGAAGCCCACAATGCCCATGATTCAACCCACAGACCATATGGAACTTAGGAGGAAGGAGGTGTGGATGCTTCAGTCCTGCATTGAGGGGGAAGTAGGATGATCTCGGGAGGTAGAGGGATTGGGGGGGAACCAAGTGGGAGAGGGGAGAGGGAGGAAACAAGGGGGGGCAGTATCAGGTACTGGAGGGGACAGCAGTGAGGTACAGAGGGTCAGGAAATCAAATAAAACTACGTAGAGGAACTAGCAATAGCCACTAGAGGGTCCCAGACGCCAGGGAAAGGAGAGGCTCCCAGGACTCAACCAGGAACGCACAGAAAAAGGGAGATAGAACCTGTAGAGACCATTTCCTTAGGTACAGCCCCGGGTTGAGGAATGGGGCCACCCACACATCTCAAAGTTTTAACCCAGAAACGTTCCTGTCCAAAGGAAGAACAGGGACAAAAAAATGGAGCAGAAACTAAAGGAAGGACCATCCAGGGACTGCTCCACCTGGGAATCCATCTTGTATGCAGACGCCAAACCCCACACTGTTGCTGTTGCCAACAGGTTCTTGCTGACAGGAACCTGGTGTGATTGTTCCTTGGAAGGTTTGGCCAGCAACTGACCAATGGACATATGGATGCTTGGACCCAACCATCAGACTGAGCTCAGGGATCCCGGTGGGGAAAGAGGCAGAAGAACTGGAGGAGCAGAGAGGGGATTGCAACCTCATAGGAAGAATGATGTTGGCTGGTCGGACCACCCAGTACTCTCAGGGACTAGACCACCCACCAAGGAGTATACAGGGAGGGATCTGTGGCTCCAGATACATATGTAGCAGAGGATGGCCTTGTCTGACATCAATGGGAGGGGAGGCCCTTGGTCCTGTGGAGGTTTGATGTCCCAGCGAAAGAGGATGCTAAAGTGGTGGGGCGGGAGTGTGGGTGAGTGTGAGAGCACCCTCATAGAGTCAAAGGGGAGGGAGGAGATGGCAAATGTGGGAAGGGGAAGGTTGTGGGAGGGTAACCAGGAAGTAGGATATCATTTGAGATGTAAAAGAATGGAATCATTAAGAAGGAGGAGGAGGAAGAAGAGGAGGAGGAGGAGAAGGTGGAGGAGGAGGAGGAGGAGGAGGAGGAGGAGGAGGAGGAGGAGGAGGAGGAGGAGAAAAGAAACAGGTAGATATGTGAAGAAGCTTTGAGTTCTATTCTTGACCTTGACTGAGCAATGCTTTGTAAGGCTTTGGTATGTTTACATGTCTATAATGCCTGGTAAGTAATAAGGTTCTCCATTAAAGATGGTTCATGCCTGCACACCAGTTAATACTGATGTTGCCTTCAAAGACAAGAGTGCTATTCGACTAGAAAAGAAAGAATCAACTATATCTAGTTTTCTTCCTATGACTCTGACCAGTCTGATCCAATTGTAGTGGGCTTTTATACTATTAGGACTTTATTACTTTTAGGATATCATATTTGATCTATGAGTTATAAGAATATTATAATAATTCCCTGAGAAAAATTACCTTAGAATCCTAACATTTCTTCCATTTGAACTCAGTGCTGTATTACTTCCATAGACATCAGTGAAGAGCCTGCCTTGAATTGTTATTAATGTACCTAGAAGCAAAACAAAACAAATATTCAGATTGGTTCTAGTTGGGAGTTTCTATCTGTACATTTTATTCAAAACACTATACATTTTTCCCAATAAACCAGAATATATATGTCTATATCTGATGTTTAACCCTATTTTTCAGCATTGGTTTGAAATATCTAAAATACAATGACGTATAAATGACCATCACTGAGTAGTCATACAATAAGGTGCTATCCAATGAATATCAGGATAATTTCTTAATAAATATTACTTGAGTTAATGGTTAACTTACTTGAGAAAACCCCTACTTTACTCCAAATGTTAAAAAAAGAACTTTAAGACAATATAAAAAACTCCTGAAAACTAGATAAAAATTTTATGTCATATTTATATAATCAGGATGCTATGACCCAGCTTAAACAAGAAGAAAAAAGAGATATTAAAATCTATAGATTGGATAAAGAAAATTGAAAAATACTTTACAGAATAACTATTAATTAAAATTTAAAGTAAATTTTACATTCAAAATATATTTTCCACATATATGACGAATATAAACATTAATACCATTGAAACAAAGGGTTCATAGTAGGTAAAACATGACTATCTTTAAATTAGGTCAAGAAGCTGGTGTGGTACTTTTGGGCTTCTAACACTAGCAAGGCAGAAACAGGAGAACTGCGTAATTTCAGATCTCACCTGTTCTACAAAGTTAGTTTTAGCACAACCAGGGGTACATAGCAAGATACTGCCTCAAAATATTTTAAAAAGCCAAATAAATAAACACTTTTTAAAGGAACACAATAAAAAGTAAACCTTAGATAAATTTTATGAAATACATCCAAAAAATGAGGAGATTTAAAACCAGTTAATTTTTTAATCTTTAAAAAGAAAAACAACAAACTGTCAGTGTCTATCAGATAACTCTTGCCTCTACCTCTTGCATTCAGGAGTTACAAGTATATGCCTGACACAAAATTTTGGACAACAATTAAGATTTCCTTTAGTTCAGGCTGAAGAAAAGGACATTCTCACATAGTTCTCTAAGATTATAAATTGATAAGACCATGTTATCGTAATGAACACTAGATACTAGCTAAATCTCTGGTAAGGAAAAACACATTAGGGAATAAGATCCACACTTTGAAATTAATTTTTAACTGAGTCATTATTTTTGTAATCAAAAAAATAATATTTACAGATTAAATATACTTTTATATGCTAAGAATAAATGAATTGGTACAAAATCCAAAGCATTCCAACTGTTGTAGAACAGACCTGGAGTCCCAGATAAAGGTGTGATGCTCCTTATTGTAGGGGTTCTGAAACTTTTCGTCTGTAAAATATTAATAATCATGTCAATTGGAATTCCTTCCCCTATTTTGACTCTAATTTCATGACAAAATCTTGTTATTGTATTATATATACATATACATACATATATATATACATACATATATTTCAACATTTCATAATCTGACTGTCAAAATAGTTTTTCGTATAAGAAATGAAGTTCATCACATCATGTTTTTTTTTCAAGATGGCTTCTTTATTCTCCAAACCTGTCTTACATTTCAATATATTGCCCCTTTGTAAGCAGTGTAAGCTAAATCACATAAATCGTAACGTGAGCCCTCCAGTAAAGATTTTCAGGATTAGATAAAATATATTTTTAAGACCTACTTTTGATTAACCTTCTGAAGAAAAATAAGTAACAAAACGCGTTTCAAAACCTAAATTCAAAAACAGAAAAATCTCAGCAAGGCTTAGTCCCCGTGAAGCTGATAAGCCTCTGCAGCAATTAGGAGTAAGTCTTACTAACTCCAGGGAAGGTCACCAGTGCCACAGAAACTCCAATACCTAAGACAGCAGCCCCCAAAGAGCCCTTGTTCTAATGTGAGTACATTAGGATATTCACAGGCGTCTACAGATGGACTGAGGATTGCTAAGGCGCTGCCTTTGAAATGGCATCGGGAGCAAAGTGAGAGTAATGTAATGAAGGAACAAGTAGACTGTTGACAGTTTTGAAACAATGGAAGATGACCAGAAGCCAGGGGGTGTGGACAGCATCCAGCAGCAAGAAAAGTGAAGGAAACACGTTCTCCCCTCAGAGTCTCCCGAAGAAAGGCGCTCCTCATAGGCATCTTGACAACTTAGACCCACATCAGACTTCCCATCTACAGAGCTGTTGGATAGGAGATTGTATACCAAGTCCCTGCTAGGAGGATTTGTTACTGTATCAATTTAGAAACAAATACTTATTTTTCAGACCTGCTTATAAACATACATGAAGAAAAAGATAGTCAGTGGTCTATGTTGATATGTAAGCTCAACAACTCATTAGCTATGTAATTTCATGGAAGTAATAAAATTCTGGGCATCAATTTTAGTGATTATAATATGAGCATCCAATTACAAGATTGTTATGAGTTAAAAGTTAATAATCACAAAATATTTAGAACACTGTCAGACATACAGTAAATAATACATTATTAGGAATAATTATTCAAATAAACAAGTAATTTCTTTTATAAAATGCAAAATAGGAGATAGCTAATAAAAAAGACAAATACTAGTATCTGAGAAACAAAATTAATATTGATTAGGTAAAGAACAGAGCTAATGGACAAAATCTGTCATCCTAAGTAGCACTGGGGCATGTTGATATTCAGTAAAAATCAACTGAAATCCTAAGTGCATATTTAAAGAGTATATAAGACAATACTTGAAGAAATATATTTCATAATACCATTATTTACAAAAACCTAAATTTGAGAGGCTCATTACCTTAGAAATTATATACAAGGAAGAATAGTTAACATTATTATTTAAAAGTTCTTTCCCTGATAGAAAGAAAAGAGAACATCCATCTGAGAGCAGAATTTTGAAGGCCAAAAGTAAGTGACCAACAGGTAAATCAGTTGATGATGTGAGAATTTAATTTATTTATAAAATTAATGTCAATACACAAAATAAATAAATAAATCTAAAAAATCAACACAAAACAAAACAAGCAAACAAAAAAGGGCTGGAGGTTAAGAGCACAGATTTCTTCCAGAGATGCTGAGTCAAATTCCCAGCAACCACATGGTGGCTCTCAGCCATCTGTAATGGGATCCAATGCCCTCTTCTTGTGTGTCTGAAGACAGCAATGGTGTACACACATTTATAAAATAAAGAAATAAATCTTAAAAACAAAAAGCTAATGTAAAGGAGGGGAAAGCAAAGCAGAAGTAAAAGAGGCTGTGTTACTATGGAAGACAAAGTGGAGAATTCTTGCTAACATATATTTGAAAGTGGAAATGCATAACAATCTATAAAACTAAAAGCTGAAAGTCCAGTTTTGTGAGAAAGACATAAATTCATTTATTGTCAATGAAAAGATCTCACATACACTGAAACTGCATGCCCAGCTGCTGGTGACCCCTTTGCAAGTGTTATTTTCTGTAACTGGCACCCCATCCACACTGACTCTAACAGAGTAGGTGTCTTCTGGCATTGCTCTGGAAAATAATTGAAAGACACATGAGACACACAGTAATTTATATTCAGCGTATAGCAACAGTGAGAACCACTTTTCCAGTCTACATTGCTATTCAAATAAAGTCTCAAATCCTGATTAGTCGATTGTAACTCCATATTTTATGTGTAAACTTTATATTGTAAGGAGAACTTCATTATAAATACCCTATAAGTTGCAAATTATAGTATCATATAAAAATGCTTATTGTCAATATGCAGAGTTTTTATTAAATGCAAAATAAACGATTCCTCAACAAGCAATAATAATCATTCAGAGTGTGCCCACTATGGTACACTCAGTTATGCTGTGCCATGCTTTTTAAAAACTGTTAATCAAGTCTCCCCTTTAGGGAGAGATTCTATAGTTCCCAACAAGCAGCATGTCCAATGCAGATACAGTCCTTGGGAGCATGTATTTAAGTTAGTATTAAAAGTTGCATTTTAAAATGGTTTAATGCTCCCCCAAATAGAAATCAATTTGAACTGATAGCAAAGTACTTGAAATGTCACCATACAAAATGATCACATCTAATTGTAGTAAGAATGTGAAGGTTGGAAAAAGGTTAATCAAACTGAACAGAAAAGCACGATTTGAATATTTTGAGGCATATCATGATCAATTAATAGTAGCCATTCACCTTTTAGAAGAATCCGATCATGATAAGAACAATAGTGTTAATAACAGGAGAATGGATGCAGAGTATTTTCTTTTGGTGTCCTCATGTATAAAGAGCATTATAATCGACCATAACAAAGGTATAAACTAATACCAACGGCATGAAATCCAGTATAGCGACGGATAGCCAGAGCTATTATCTGTGATAGGCACCATGATCAAACTGTTAAAATACCAATATACATATAACTGACTTTTGACATGATGAAGCTAAGGTTATTGAAAGTACATTGAAACAGACCTAGTATAGCATGTAATTTGAGTTGAATGACTTGAATCCTTTTCCACATCACAAGTAATTGACTGGAAAGAAGAGACTAATTGCACATGGTTTCCCAGTTCAATATTGTCAGCTCCATAGTTGAACTGACTTGCTTGAGAAAAACCTGCAAAAGCAATAAAACTGTTATTAGTGACATTTTATTTCTTGAGCTCTGACACTTATAATCCAGCACAGAACCATTCATAATATAATAATGAATAGTATTGAAGAAAACTACACTTATTTCATATTCATTCCTATGTTCATACTGTTTGAGAAAAATAAATATCGGCCTTGAATTAACTTATTCATGAGATTTCTTGTTAAAATACACATAGGGTGGAGGGGGTGGGGGAAGGGAGAGATCACACTTTCTTTCATGTACATATAGTCCACAATCCTGTATATTGAAGCTTCCTGTGGGCATACTACAAAGGCTCCAATATTCTACTTAATTTCATCAGTGAAGCCCTTTTACACAACGAAGACACGTGGGAACATCGAGAATGAAGACAGACATGCAGACTGAGTCAGGGTACACAGGAACCTATTTGCTGAAGTTAACATTAAAAACAAAAGCAAAACCAAGAATATGTAAAGGTAACTTTAAGGGAAAAAAAAAGACCAAGTAGAGATTATTTCTTATACTACACAAAACTGCTATGCCCTACATTTTCTTTTCTTTCTTTGTCTTTTCTTTTCTTTTCTTTTCTTTTCTTTTCTTTTCTTTTCTTTTCTTT
>NW_021604565.1:20785870-20832711 GCF_004785775.1 Grammomys surdaster | reverse complement strand
TTTCTTTTCTTTTCTTTTCTTTTCTTTTCTTTTCTTTTCTTTTCTTTCCTTTTCTTTTTAAATGAAGGGTCTCGTACATCCCAGGGTGACCTTGAACTCCTGATTCTTGTGCTCAAGTTAAATGAGTGGTGTAACTTACAAGTGTGAACCACCATACCTTGCTTTATGCGCTACATTTTAAACACAGTTCATATATAAGTATTGAAAAAGATAGCCAGCTAAAAGCTACTGAATATTCACTACAAGAGAGTTAGAAAGCTACAGGCCCATGACTGTTTGCTTGTCTTGAGTCTGTAATTAATATTGATCATGTCTCTTCCATGACATCCTTTATAGCTGTCTCTCATTACGAAGCGCTGAAGCTAACAGGATAAAAGCAACCTTCATCTCTCAGGGGGTCAGAAGTCATAACTGCCTTCTTTTTAATGAGTCATATGGCTGCAGCTACCCTTTTACAGTCATCCTTAGACATGGAAGCCAAGAGTGGAGCCCCCCAAATACCATGAATTCCAGATACACTCCTCCCAATTATCACCAAGCAAAATGTCACTATTTCTTCATGACAAGCAGAATGAATAATCCCTAGTCATGTACGCAAAAATGCTTGATGAAATCAAGCTAATAAATGGTACTGGTAATTTCTACTGAGTTCAGTTTAAAACTCATTGTAATTTGTGGGAGTTAATGCATAAAGTAGTTCATTATGTCAAGTAGTATTAAGATCTGAAATGAACTCAAGAAATGAAACCAATGAATAAGAGTGATTTAGATAATAGTTGATTAATTAAAATACATCTTTAAAGGTTCTTCAAATAATGTTAAAGTTACAAAAATAAATGTACTATTATTCTAGTATGAATGTAAATCATATACATTTATGGAATTACCTAAGGTGAAATTGTCTTACAAATTTAGTTTCTTACAATGTTTCTTCCAGATTGTTTAAAATATAAAAATTATTAAATTTTGACTTTTAAAAATATATACCTTTAAGAATACTTTTCTCAAAATATCAAAGCACTTAATTTTAAAATACTGGTATGGTAAAGTTTTGTCATGCTGATTGTGAAACTACCAGAATTTTTATTTTATACTGAAACATTTCCTACTGTGTCATTTATGCAGATTTATAAGTTGCTTAAATTTTATAACCTAATTATTTTCAGACTATATTCCCAGAGCAATAACTTAGTATCAATGAACATGAAAAAAAAGCATGTTGAACCCTTAAAAGTCAACAAACTTTAATTCCTGTGTATAACACTAGTTATAATAATATAAATGACACTGTGACTCAAATATTCTGGTTTTTATACTAATTAATATTAGGAAAAAGTAAATGTATCCAGAAAAATATGGAGTGACTCACTGTTAAATTACTACACATTTTCATTGTTTTACAAAGGTCCACAACATCACATGTATGCAATACTGCCTAGTGTAACATAGCAAGACTTCGTCATGATGGGTTCACCCCAAATTCCCTTGCCTCCAGCTCAGGTAGAGTTGTCTGTGATGGTGCCTTTTCATAGGAAGGGTCCAGGCTTCTAACTGTGAGTGAGCTCCTGGGCTGGAGTCCCAGAGCCAGAACTTCCTGTCAGGTTGACTTTGAGTTTAACCTATAAACTCTCTTATTCTCTTCATCAGAAAAATCCTCACCATCTCCACTGTTGGACTACTTGAAATGCTAAGTAGTGTGTATAGTTTTGACCTTGGTATCAGCTCCATAGGGCTCATCCAGGAGTTCATTCATGACCTGCTGTCAGTCATAAAAGCACTAATGCTTAGATGCAGGGTTAACATCCCTTTTACAAATAACACAGGATCTAGCAAATGGTCTTACTAGTTTCCAATCTTAATTTCTACCATCCCCTATTTTTCAATTCCTCTCCTCTTCTTTCTTGCATGTGTAATGAAAGAAAGAAGAAACTCAACAAAGGATAGAGAAAGACCTTATTCCTCAACACTGGAACCTTAATGATACCACTTATTTAGCAGATTAACAAAACCACAACTAGAGATCTTGTATGCAAAAGGTACTATCATTTGATTTGAAGTTTTAAAACTATAAAGACAATTGCTAAACTACAGAATTGTGAAAAAAAAAACATGAAAAGTACAAGTGGAACACTTGCAAAACCCAATAGTTTGCTTCTGCCAACTTCTGCTTATCTTTGGAGTTCACATTGGGTTTGTACTGTGCAGGAGGGCTGCTGGAAACTAAAGAATGGAAAGTTTTACTTGTGATATGCTCAGGATGTAACACATGTGTTTATTTTTATATTAGGTGCATGTTGTGTCAATGATAGGTTAGCACAAGTCTGCATTTTGGCATTCTGAAGACAAGGGAGGGCAACATCCAATCATAATGTTAATGAATGGTGATACTGGGTTTCCCTTAGAAGTAGCTATAATACCAAAAATGCATATGTGAAGATGTCCAAGACAAACCATAGGGATAATATGAAGAAAATCAGCAAGACTTTTAAACATTTTAATTGTACATTGTACATTTTGCCTTAGAACCATGGATAATGGAGTTGGAGAGATGGTTTGGTAGCTAAGAACACTAGCTACTCTTCTGAAGGATCTGGCTTTGGTTTCCAGCATCCACACGTCACAGCTCACAACCACCTGTAACTCCAATTCCATGAGATCTGACACCCTCTCTGGCTTCCATGGGTACTAGGCATGCATTTGATACACAGACATGTAAACAGGCAAGGCAAAAATAAACAGAAAAATAAATAAAAATAAATGCTGAAAAAATATAGACTAGGTCTTCAGTTAACTTAATCACAAGGAAAAAAAGGAGTGCAAACAGATTGTTTGATAAAATTAATTCTAATTCTACTTTAAATAAGTCGTTGGGGTAAAAAGCTGACACGCCTGGAAGTTTTCCAAAGCACACAATTACAGGAAGGGTTGGGTGTGCCCTGGAAACAGAAAGGATGAGGCTTAGGATGGAAATTCCTTACATATTGATGTGTTTTTTTCTTTTGAAGAAGAGCTGGAGACAAGAATTGCCAGGCACACAGAGCTGACTCTACTGATAGCAGCAATCCAGAGGTAACACCCACACTGCTATCATGGAAAACAAACGGCACTGTTGATTAAGCTGGCTGTTGTCATGCATGCGCAGTCTAGGCTGTTTTGGTTTCTCAGGTTTACAAAGCTGGCATGAAAGGGAGATGTCCTTAAATGTCATATAACCACAGGGAGGAAAAATACATAGGAATGGTAGGAAGAATAAAACTAATATGATTTTCCTCATAGGTTTTCTATGGTTTTCCTTGGACAGCTTCACATATTCATGATTGATACTATAGCTACTTCCAAGGTCAAACCAATACAATCATTCACTACTATTATTATGGTATATTGCACTTGTCTGCAGAATGCCCAAGTACAGACCTCTGTTAACCTATCAGTGATGCAGTATGTATCTAACATAAATATGTATGTTACATCCTGAAGCATATCACAAGCAAAGCCTTCGTTTCCAGCAGCAGTTCTGCATGTTGCAAATTCAGTGGGTACTCCAAAGAACAATAACAAAAAAAAAGAATCAAAGCTCAACAGATAGAGCATGGACTATGTAACAGGTACTTTGATTATGTTACTCTGTTCCAAAGTCATGAGTACTAGCAACTCAGAAAAATACCCATTTCACTGATGAGAAAGCCAATGGTTGCAGAATTAACTAGCTCCAAGGTAAAGTCAGATTAAAAGCCAATTGGACTGAACCAAAACCCACATCTTTTCCAAAATATAGTGTATAATATGACTGGACACTTCATCACAGTTTGTGTATCAGCTCTTATTACAGAGAAACAGAAAAGGTAACCAAAGCCTCCCCTCTTTTTAAAACAGAGAACTGATAACTGACTTAGGAAGAGAATCAAACAGTATAAAATATAACTTGAAAGCAACAAAATCTATGCAGTTGTGGATACAAGACTACCCAACCAACAGCCCCGTTATCAACACAGTCACCACAGAAGGGCAAATACTTCTATGATATCATTGTTTAGAAGACATTGGCTTGACACCATAATTGTAATAGCATATATTTATGCCCACTCAAAAATAATCCAGTTGTATTTTGTTGCATCTTTTTTTCCTTCAGTGCTTGGGGTAGAACACAGGATCTCAGGTATGCTTGTCAAGTAAACCACCACTGAGCTACACAAACCTCCAACCCTCAGCATAGCCTTTTCAACAAAATAGCCCATAAAAATATCTTTGCCTTTTAAGAGCCAAGAGTCATTTAGATACTGTGAAGGGTCAGTAATCAATTTTCTTGTGGGCAGAATCACAGAGAAGTCAACTTCTGAATCAATGCTTTCTCAAATATCTTGTTTTTTCATAATAAGTTTTATAAAATAAAATATTAGTTCACAAGCTTTGGCGTGAAGGTTCATTATCATTGCTTCATACAAATGCCATGTACATCACAGACACCCAAAACACTATATTAAATTTAATTTTTTGTTTAAAACTACAGTACTGAAGTATGATTAACCTACAAAAAGCTTAATTAACAAAAAAAGCTTACAATTTAATCAGCATAGAGACTTAGAATATATCCACTCCTACAAATAAATTCATCATCTCCAAGTGTTTCTAGGTTCTTCCACTCATTTTTATAAAAAATCATAATAATAACACTTCACATAAAATCTTCTCCCTTAGCACAGTATGCAGGTCATGTCATCAGCAGTAAGACATCATGTTCTACAACATACTCGGCCGTGCTGCAGGTCATACTCATGTCTCATAACTAAAGCTTTGTTTAATTTGGACAATACTCATCCTTGCACCTGCTCCCAGCTCCTGACATCCACCATGCTAAACACTGCTTTCATAAAGTAGTGACATTTATCCTTGGCTTGAAAAGAAAGACACACACCAACACAGTATGAGTTGGCTACAGGGTGTGATTAAAGCAGAAAGGGAAAGACATAAAGGGGTGGGTGCAGGTGTCTCCAATTCAAATGGGATCAAACTCATCTACACACTCTGGCAGAAGTAATCAGGAAGTAGGGATCAAAAGGAAAAGGCAAAATTTTACCTTAACACTTTCATCTAGAAAAGTCTGAGCCTAATTGCCTCAAGGGTCATGGTCACAAAAGGGCAAAGATTACAGCTGAGGAATGGTGCCCTCTGAAAACTTCTAAGCAGCCATGTCTGACCCTCTGTAGCTAAATGGTGGTGGCGCTTCCTGTGCCAGAAGCGCACATTCGAAGGCAGCAGGAAATGTTTGGATGATTTGATTTTTTTTTTAACCTGAACTTTCTTTCCTCTTCTGGTACTTAAATTTCTGATGAAAACCTCATAGCTTCGAAGTACATTTTACTGGCATTTTACAATATAAAAAAGATAAGATTAAGTTGTCTTAAAATTTTTTAAAAAATACATAATTTCCCACTCTTAACTATACACCAACAAGGGTACTATGTTTATTGTTCACCGTGCAGGAACATAATCTGTTTTAAGCATGACATAGAGGTATTGAATTTTATAGAAACGTTGCAAGTAATCAAATACATTTTAATATAAATGATAGAAGAGTTAGTTCCCTATAACAACCCCAAAGGCTTATTTGAAAGACCAAATAATTTTTGTTACTGTTTCTTTTTTTTAAAGTGGTTTTTTCATGTTCTTCAAAAATTCTTAGTGTCTGAGTTCTGTTATCACTTGTATTACAAAGGTCTGGTGGCTAACGGCACCATACACTTTAAATCTATCTCCCTTCTACACTTTCATCCCGAGACCAGGAGGAAGAAGCATCATACATAACTCATGCCTTGATGCAGCATGTGATAGCACTTACGTGGCGGCAGGAGGGAGCCCACACTTTGCTTTCTGTTATCTTACATCTTTCATTAACATCTTTTTCTCTACCAACATCTGGTCTCTCCACCCCCTAGCATGTTACATTCCAACTACAAACAAGTAAAATCAGCAAGCCTGTGGGGAATAAAGAAAAGAACTGAAGAGTTGGGTTAAAGAAATCCCTCTCTATATATTTCTGGTTGTGAGCCTAGCCTTTAATGGCTGAGCCACCTCTCCAGTCCTTTCTCAGAGCTGGAGGGGTTTGCAACCCCATAGGAAGAACAATAATATCAACCAACCAGACTTCCCAGAGCTCCCAGGGACTAAACCACCAACCAAGAAGTACACATGGAGGGAATCATGGTTCCAGATGCATATGTAGCAGAGGATGGCCTTGTCGGGACATCAATGGGAGGAGAGGCCCTTGGTTCTATGAAGGCTCGATGGCCCAGTGTAGGGGAATTTGAGGACAGGGAGACAAAAGTGGGTGGGTGCGGTAACACCCTCATAGAAACAGGGGAGAGGAGCTAGGATAGGGAGTTTGGTGGGGGGTAAACCAGCAAAAAAGATAACATTTGAAATGTAAATTAAAAATATCCAATAAAAAATTAAAATATAGCTAAGGGATAAAAAACCAAAGCAATTCCTTTCTCTTCACTTTCGTCACTAAATCCAGATCTCTGAGTATCAAATGGGCCATGATAACCAGAGTCGGATGAGCAAGTTGGTATGAATGTGGGGTTGTTTGGCTTTTGTTTTACTCAATATTAATTGATTTTAATTAAATTTATTAATTGAATTTATTAATTGAATTTAATTAAAATAAAGAAATATTCATTACTATCAAGGAGGAAGGATTCAGCCACTCTGGCTAAGTGAAAAGACTATTCCAGTTGATGTGTGTTTTGCGTTGGCGGTTATGTCAACTATAAATCTCTAAGAGGAGAAGAGTGCCCTCCTAGCATGTGTGAAGGCCTAAGTTATGTGAACTAATAATGTGGGACCCAATGCTTGCACGTGGACACACCCAGGGCACAAACCTTCTCCCTTGATGGTCAGTCTTGTTGCTCCATTTATGCTGCCATATTTAGGTATAACTTCTGTCACTTTGGGCATTGTCCCAGAGCTACCTGAAAAACACATAAGGATGATAGTGGTGACATAATCAAGGTCTTCATTCCAAGCATCACATTTCACAGTCATGTTGTAAGATGTGAATGAACCGTGACTAATGCCCAAACAGGGATTTAAGTACTTAAAATAACTTAATCAACAATCACTGGCTTTGGATGAAGACCTTTCTTGGGTTTGCAAAGAATAACATAGCCATCTTCAACGTTCCTATCCACCATATTATATCACACTAGTAAACCCTAGCTTCCTGTGCTGCTCCTCTAGATACAGATCCATAACTCAGCAGCTTATACAGCACAGGCAATACCTGCACAGAGTAATAGATTATTTAGCACTAGCATGTAAGTGCACAAAAGTTGCACAAAAAGCAAATGCTGCATTTTAAGAAGCAAGTATTTCCTATCACTTTAGGAGTGGTCGATAGTTCCTGACAGCTTTCTAGCGTCCTAATGATGTGGAGTGAATAGTGCAAAGACCACGGTAGACACATTTCAAACGGGGTTAGCTTCCTGCAGACAGAGAAAGGCACATTCATACTAGCCACCCTAAAGTCTAGCTTAGTCCAAATTGACAGAAGGAGCACAGGGTCCTGGGTGGCCTAGAAAGAAACACTTCACTCATATTTCTGGGACTACTCTGGTTTCTAGAATGGAATTCCTCTGTTGCATCTTGAAAAGCAAATATGGACTTAGTTAGCCTGGGCCTACCATCCAGAAATCGAAGAGAGGTTCTACTAGAAGAAGTTGCTGGATCAGCGGGACAAAGCCAGCGGCTTCTTTGGAGAACTGTACATAATTCTTTAACATGGCTAGGAAATACGATACACAGTAGCTAGAGGTGTTTTATGTTCTGCCTAGAGTGTATAGAGGCAATTTAACTAGAAGCAAACACAATTAAAGTAAGTACAAAACACTAAGGCACAAAGAACAGCCCCAAAGATTATTGTTTGAAATGGATCTTTGAGAAAAGGTGAAGGAACTTATGATTCAGTAGTTCATTGCTGCCTGAGAACGTGTAGCATGGTCTTCACTTATGGCAGCCAAAGCTCATCAGCAGAACAGTGGCTGCGACGCCCGGACCCAACGCCTGTGAGCTTCGGGTTAGCATAGATCTTGAGTTTGTCGTGTGTTACAGTTCCTACGTTCCTACTTGCAGTCCCCACTGCAGAGAGCCAAGAGAAGATCCATCTGCAGGGAGCTGGGTCAGATCTCCAGACATCGCCGCCTCTCCTATCTCAAGTTCATCCTCTCCTTATCTCAGCACACAACTCCAATTTCTTATCACTTTCTCCCCAGCCCTCTCCTGGGGTTTGCTTTGAAGACACTAGGCAGCTTACCCTGGAAGTGACTGACACCCGCCACAACATAATCACCCATCCCTGACCTCCGGGGACCAGCTTTCCCTTCTGTAGAGAAAGAGACTCAGGGAGAGCAAGGAGAGGGGAAATTCAGGTGGCGCCTACTGCCCCTCACCCCTCACCCAGCCGCTTTTGTAGGCTTTTTTGTTTGTTTGTTTGCTTGTTTTTCTGTTTTTTGCTTTTTCCAATGATGTCACTCTGGAGGAAGGTGAGGAACTCCCTCAGTTCAACCCCAACACTGATCAACTTTTATAAGAGAGGTTTTCTGAGCTAGCCCCACTCGTACTGGTATCTTTCTCTGGGGTCTCTCTTTCAGTTTCTCTCAGTACTGTCTCTGTATGTGTCAGAACAAGGCCTTTGTCAGTCCTTCCAGGGCCCCAGGTTCCGGGGGTGGGGGGGGCTCTATCCAGGGCAGATGGCAGGTGGTCTTGCTTCCCTGTGACCCTTAGATCAGGGTCTCTGGATTGGCCCCCCCATCTTCCCCCATTGTGTTACCTGTGTGGGAATCTGCTGAACACCAAAGCAGCCCAAAGAGAAACCAGGTCCCCAAGAGCCACAGGTGTCCCATCGCAGAGCTGGTGCTGCAGTCTGCACCAGCCACTTGATTGCAGAAGCCGCCTGTGCTGAAGCTTGCTTGGCTATGGGAGCTGCGCGCGCTGGACTCGCCCCAGAAGCCAGGGCGAACCTGGCTCCTGACTGCCAGAGACCGGCCCCGCCCCCAGCTTATCTGCTGTGCCTCTGGGATTTCAGAGACACAGACATACACAGGCATACACTACACGCAAACACACACACAGTCTCTCTCTCTCTCTCTCTCTCTCTCTCTCTCTCTCCCCCCCCACCTTTATTTTCTTTTTAAATTCTAGATCTGTATATTTTTATTTGCTTGTCTACCGTGTTCATTAATCGTCTTGATAGATTAATTAAGTATAAGATCAACTAATACACGAACTCAATTCACTTTCTTTCGCGCAGGACCCTGCTATCCCTTCAGTTGACAATAATAAAAAATAAAACTTTATCTGATAGCTGGAAGTTTCCCAAACACAGTGTCTGTGGCAGAGCAGACATAACGGACAGCAACTGATACCTTCCTTGCTAGCACTAGCCCAGCTGTCCCAGAAGACTGAGGCACAGTGACATTAAGCAGTTGGCTCAGGGATATACACCTAATGGAATGAGAGGTTAGCAGTGTGGCTGGAGCAAGTATTCCTACTCTTTTCAGAGCCTTAAGTGGTCGATGTCTGGAGAGAGCTTGTCTGAGGAACAGGATACTGCTGTAGTCTCCATAAGGGTGCCAGGTAGCAGAAGAATAACAAACATCGGTTCCCACTTCTGGACTTTGTGGTTTTCCTGCCTACTGAATGCTCCCCAAGGTGATTCTAGAGTATTCGATGTCCCTAATATTCTAACCTCTTGATTTTTTGACTGTCTACCTCCTCCTTCTACTCCATACACCGCAGTTTTCACGATACCTTGTTCCTACAGGATGCTTAGGAGAGCGAATAAAAATCAAGTACTAAAAGACATGGTGGAAGGGTTTCGCTAGGTGTCCTTCTGAGGGCTTGTGTGTGTGTGTGTGGGGGGGGGTGCTCATGTTTTAGAATTGGATGCTGAAGCATGTAGGGCTCTAGCATCATGACGCAATTAACCTCACACGTTTGACCAAAGAAAATGTATGAAATGAAGTCTGAATGATGATTAAATAAAATCTAGAATTTTAAAAAATTCAGAATGTATGTATCCATATATTCATATGCTTTTCAGTTTTCTGTAATTTTAAAAAGTTTCCAAGAACATTTAGAGTTCTTTGTCCATCCTCTCACCTTTCTCCCTTATAGGAAGAAATGCTTTTCCTCCATGCCATGCCACTCTCCTCTTGTGCACTCTCAACACCCTTCCTTTCTCATCATTTCAGCAGCATCCTTTTTCCTCATTCCAATGAGACCCCTCTCCTCTTGCCCACTTTTCCTAGAAATAAACACAGTATTCATTAAGTAAATAACATAAATAAAAACAATGTGTGTGAGTGCACATACACACGAAACTCCCCCTCTTCTACCTCCCCTCTCTCAGTGTGTGTGTGTGTGTGTGTGTGTGTGTGAGAGAGAGAGAGAGAGAGAGAGAGAGAGAGAGAGAGAGAGAGAGAGAGAGAGAGACAGAATGTACATAATGTGTATGTGTTTGAGACGGGGTCCAGGCTAGCCTCAAACTCTAGATCTGCCTATCACAGCCTGTACCACCACACCCAGTAGTTAGATCTTTATCTTCTTGTAAAATCATGGCAAAATCCCAAACTTGTTATACAGCTTCATACTTTAATAAACTCCCTATTCAGGGCACTGCTAATACTATTCATCTGGTTCAAGAGGCAATCCATGTTCCAAGGTGTGTCCCAATTGCTTGAAGGGTGGGGGAAGGGTGACTGTGCCGAAGTTCGAACTTGGCAATCAGAGGCCAACTTCCAGTGGTCAGTTCTGTCTTTCTACCTGGTGAGAGAGACCCAGGGATCAAACACAGAGCCTTAGACTTGGTAACAAGTGCCTTTACTCTCTGAGCCATCTTTCTGATCCTTTTGTATCCTATGTTAAGTTTCTACTTAGCCAAGAGTAATAACCTGGTACATTACAGATGTTTCCACTGAGCCTCAACTACATTAACACTAGCCTATTTAATCAGATTAAATTTGTTTGTACAATTATGTATGTATATGCATATACATGTACGTTTGCAAGTGTATTGCCACATAGGCACATAGTGCATATGAATATGTGATATTCAACACTACTGATTCATTTTATATTTAATATATTTTTATATAATAATTGGTATCCCAAATAAAAGCAGGAAAATATTTCTACAATATTTTCTTTTTAGCTAAATTGACAAATTGGTTACTCAACAAATAGATCATTTAGATCATTTGCCTAATTGGCTTTAAGAAAGTTAATTTTTAAAAGTAAATTAACCGGTTTTCTTACAATGCTTACTTTCTTAAAGAGCTAAGCACTATACTTGGAATATATGAATTTTTAATAAGCTTTTGTTGAATTAATGAGAATCTGTAACCGATTTTCCTTTTTTAAAGGGTACTTATTTATATGATAAATAAACTCTCTGAGACAAAATCACACTAATGAGAGCTTTAATCCTCAATTACTAAAATAATTTGAGGGGGTAATGTGGCAATAAATAATTATAATTTGATGAAAATTTATATCTTTTGGCGTCCAAAAAGACTGGCTATGTAATCTATAACTGAAATTACATTAAAATTTCATTATTAAAATCATCAAGCCTTTGTAATTTAGAGTCATCATGAGACAGGGCTTAGTAGGAAAACATGAGGGTAGAACCTGATCATGACTCAGGCATTTCTTTTTAAATATATATTTCCATGATAATGTACATCATGTAATATGTATTACATGATCATCTTAGTAGATCCAGAAAGGACCTTCAATAAAATCCAACATCCCTTTATCGTAAAAGCCCTGGAGAGACTAGGTTTCCAAGAACGTATCTCAACAAAATAAATGCTACCTATTACAAGCCTGTATCAACATCATTCTTAGTAGAAGAAATTCAATACATTTTCACAAAGATAAGAAATAAGACAAGTATCTTGACTTTCTCATCTCCTTTTTAATATAGTTCTTGAACTCTTAGCTAGAACATTAAGACAAGAACACAAAATTAAAAGGAAACAGATAGGATGGGAGAAATCAAAGTATCCTTGTCTCCAGATGACATGATTCTGTTTCCATTGTGCTGAGGAGAGACTGAGTACTTGGTGGTGAAAGGAGATAAGGTGATGAAGTTGAATAAATAAAGACAGAAATAATGGATGAAAAAGGAGTTCAGATAAAAGGAAAAGAAATAAACTACAGATAACTCAAAGGTTTTCACTTGAGCAGCTACATCATGGAGTATCATTTGCTGAAAATGAAGAGTTCAGAGGAATAAAAATAGCATGGTAATGGAACGAAAACAGCAATATAGATCAATGACAGAGAGTGGAAATCCTGGACATAAACCCTTGTAATTATAACTACTAAGTCTTTGACAAAGAGACAAAAGTGCACACCTGAGAAAAGATAACCTTCTTCAACAAATGATATTGGAAAACCTGGTTATCTACATACATAAGAAGGAAAATAGAGCCCTTTCTCACGCTGTTCACCAAAATAAATGCAAACTGACCAAAGACCTCAACATCAAAGCTGAAACTTTGAGAGAACCAGAAGAAGAAATAGAGGATACACTACCAGATGTAAATTATGTAGTTTTCTGGGGAAACACAGCTTCAGTGGTCTCATAGTTTACAATGTAAACTGTACAAATTACAGTTCCAACCAGCCAGGCAAGGTGTGCCTGCTGGTTCAATAGTAGCAAATCTCTTATAGGGTAACTAACTCATCTTGAATTAGACTTAAGGCCTGTTCCATGGAAGGGAATGTAAATCTGACACTGTAAATCTAACCAAAAGCTTATGTCAGTGTGGTTAGAGACCCTACAGGGAAATGCACTCCTATTGTTTAGCTAAATTGACATGGCACAGAGCAAAATTATATGTTTATGCTTATATACAGAGACAAAAGCTAATCACAGCCTTATGCGGAGATGTTTCTCTTTCCTGTGAATGGTATTAAGTGCAGACTTCTGGCTGCTCAAAAAGCTTAGAATAATGAAATGGAAATTTCTGGTTTCTTTGGAGACTTAGTTGTGTCATATGATGTTCTTCTGGAAACTGTCGTGTGAGAGGATGTTTTTGCTGAAGCAGACACATGGGAGGATGTTTTGCTAAGAACAGACGTGTGGTATTTTTCTAGAGTCAGCCTGGATAAAAGACATGTGATGTTTTTCTAGAGCTGGTTCTTGAGAGAACACATGATGTTTGAAAAGGGTATAAATAAAGCCCAACGGACAGTGGACGACGTTGGATGGTATTGGATGGATGATTATTCTTTGCTGGTCATCATTTAACTTTAATGACACTGGTTTTCAATGATGCTGCTGAGTGGTATTGGTACACCTTACCATTCTTTGTTTTTCATGACTGCACAGGGAAAAATGCACCAAAAAATTTCTGGTGGTGTTCTGGCTGCTTTTTTTGTGGTCTCCACAGACTAGGGCTAATTGGCAGAGCTTTAGTTTCTTCTGGATCAACCTGTCATTGTTGATTCATGTATGATGCTTACAAGTCCTGCCATTGCTAGTTCATGAATGGTGTTTGGGAGTGGATAGAGCTACTACTGCTGATTCATGTGAACTGAACTAATATCCTGACAATGCAGATTGGATTTGGTCCAAAGAAATATTTCTAGACAGGCACTTATCCTCCTTTGCTCTATTAATCTTTCCTTTCCACTACCTATGATGGGTGATGGGATGGAAAAGACATTGAAGCATTTCAGAACCCTTATTAAAAATTGGTTTTGAGGCTGGGTGGTGGTGGCGCATGCCTTTAATCCCAGAACTTGGGAGGCAGAGACAGGCAGATTTCTGAGTTCGAGGCCAGCCTGGTCTACAGAGTGAGTTCCAGGACAGCCAGGGCTACACAGAGAAACCCTGTCTCGAAAAACAAAAACAAAACAAAACAAAATTGGTTTTGAAAAATCTAAGCCTACAGAATAAATATCACCTGAATGCTTAGCCCTAGATAGGGCATTTATGTCACCACCACACAAGGTTCAGGGAACATTGAGAAGCAAGAACAGAAAGAATTTTGCCAAAGATCAGCTTTGACATCATAGGGTAAACCTAGGTGGAGTGTAGAGTTGGCCTTAGCATACTTTTCCCTGAGGGAACAAAGTTTGACTCATAGGGGCCAGAGAAATACTCCCTGATGGGATGAAAAAACTCTTTGGGGGCTGAAGTAAAATTCCATGGAGGCCAGCAAGTACCTTTTTGAGGCCAATGAAAGAGGTGGGGGGAGTCACATCCTTAGGGAGCACATCTACTCATTAACAATTTTTTATTAAATTATATCATAGAGTTGAGGGTAAAACAATGAGTAAAAGAAATTAATCATCAGTTTGAACACCAGTCCAGCTTCAGCAAGAGTCACATTGGGCAGTGCTATTAAGGCTGCCATGCTTCTTCTTCCCTGACCTTAAAAAATCTCTGGCATAACTATTAAGGGTGTGCATTTCTAAGCTTCAAATTGTTCCATAACATTTTTTCCCTTATTTTATTTATTTGCATTTCAGATGTCATCCTGTTTCCCCATTTCCCCTCCCTAGAACCCCCTATCGCATCCCCCTCTTCCTTTTTGCTTTTATAGCATTTTAATTACATGCATGTATTAAGGTCAGTTCTAGGTTTAGCGTCTAGAAATACAATAGATGAAAATAGTCAAGGAACAAGCAACACAATAAACACAAATAGCCAAAGAACAAACAAGGCATTAAACCCAATTACATGAACATTCCCTAAGTTTCTAAAGGCTTATCAAGATGACCAAAATATCTGAGTCTACTTCCCTGTACTAGCCCAAAGTCATTTTCATGTCTGAAGCCTACTTCCTTCTTCTAGCCTAAAATTTAGATTCCTGTCTGAAATTACTTCTTTGTTCTAGCCTAATGTCCAATTACTGCCTGAAGCCTACTTCCTTGTCCTTGGCCCATGTCAGATTCTTGCCAAGCAGCCCTAAATGCCCGCTGCCTGAGCAGGAATAAGAGTATTCCCAGGACAAAAAGGACTAGCATGACCAAGCTATATACACCATTCTTGAAGCTTGATCAAAATCGAAATACTGACCTCAGGCCATGGGTAATTTTATCTGCAGTACCTTCCACATCAATGCTGAGCAGAGTAGCATTCTTGAAATTCATAAGCTTACTATGTAACATTAAAACATCCAGAGAGGTGTTAGAATTGTGCCAAATACACTGCAAGTGTCTTTAAACTTATTGCTGGTATAACACCCTTAATTGCATTAATTGCTAGCACCAGTGCTTCTGCAATTGCTATGATACAAGAAGTTAAGTCAGCTACTTTTGTTAATCATTTAGCAAAAAATGTTACTAATGTGTTAAATATACAAGAGGATTTAGATAGGCATTTGGAAGAACAGATTGATGCTCTTTATCCTATTCAAATTATTGGAAGGAGGTTCAGAATTTAAAGGGAAAGGAGCCATCTTGAGTGTCATGCCAAATACCATTGGATTCATGTTAGTTCTAAAATTTACAGTGGTAGTCATTATAATTAGGAAGACGTTTAAAGACACTTCTATAAGATTTTCTACATCAGAGTTCTAAAAAAACATCTTAGCCTACCTTTACTAACAATCTGCGTCTCTAATTCTTTCTAAGGGTAGTGGTCATTGCTAACAATCTCTAAGTCCTTTCTGGGGGTAGTGACTAAATTATTAATCTGCTCCAGCAGTAATGCTTGAAAAAGATCAATCACTGTCATTGTTAATGCCAATGATTGTGTCCAGTGAGAGGCTGGGAGCCCTTTTAGAGTTTTCATACAGCTCATAGATTATGAGGGATGTGCTGTGAGGACAGCAAGCACAGTGAAACTTTACAACAGACCTCAGGGCACTGCCTTTTCCCACTGAGGTTGTGCTAGCCCATGGGCCACATTTCAAGAGTTCTAAAGCTGTTTGCTGTTCCTCTTACATGGACCTCGACAGAATTTAAAAACAAGACAATGGGGAGAAGGGTTGGGAAATATGTCTACATAAAATGTCATAGCTATTTCAAACATGATCTCACAGAAGTTGTAGTTGTCTTCACTGGGCTCACACAAGCCTGTGCCTGTTCATAAAACAAGCACTGACCTGGAAGGGATCAAGGACACTACGCCTACTGATGAATTACTGTCAACTGATGATTCTGACAGAGGATCAGTTATTGTCTTTAGTTGTGCACCAAAGGAAGAGCCCACCAACCTTCAAATCATACTCTCAATCTCTTGGCCACATAGACAATCTGATTAAGTTAGTGGGTCACTGTCCTGCCTGCAAGATGTGCTGAGGCAAAGATGGCTTGTGATAGTGGCCAAGCAATGACTGCCCTAACTTTAAGTTCAAGACATGAGAAGGTTCCATGCCTAACACAACCTGGATGGCCAAGATTTAGAAGCCAGATGGCTCGGAGTCCTAGGATAGAGCTAATCATGACTAACAACAACAAACAAACAAACACCAAAATAAACAAAAACCAAAACCAAAACTCAATGAAATGATTCCTAATGACATTCTGCACCAATTCGAGGTGCTTCCAACAGTGTCGTTTTCTTTTTCACTTTCTCATTGGCCTCTTCGTGTCCTTTCTTTTAGATAGATACCAGCAGTCCTAATATTAGGGTGTGAGATCATTTATCATTGTGCTCTTAACTTGTACTTCCCTGATCCCAAGGACTTTTGAAAATTTTTCATATTATCTTGACATAGATAACACTCAGGGAATTAGATTTCCTTGACTCAAACAAAATGAGTTAAACGAGAGGCGAAGAAGAAGAAATGGCATGTATAGAACACCCAGTTAAGAATTCTTGCTTTGTCTTTATGGGCATAGAAATAAGGTTGTTCTTGGCAGATACTGGTGATTGTCTCACAGCATATATAAAAGAGATCTGATACCCAGTAACGTGGGGTGAAGCAACTTCCGATGGAAGATAGAGGGGAACAATAACAAGAAGAAATTAACGCTAAAACATACAGAGGTTCTGGGTTCTAGAGTACAGCTGGAGGGAAGGTTTGCGTTAGCGTCCACATCTGCGCTTCAGAGAAGCCGCCACATTTGATGATAGGTTACTGCTTTGCTCATGAATGAGTGCTGCTGTTCACAGACCATGAGAAGGTGTGAGGAATGCTGGGAAGCGTGTTGGTGCAGCAGTTACTTGAAGAGTGCACTAGTCTTGGGCAAGGGGAAAGAAACGTTCATTTGAGATTGTGACCATTCATTTTTTTTTTCCAAATCACATTAGGAGATTGAAATACTATTGTTAGACTGTTCAGATCTCTTAAAGAAAAATACGGGGCCAAGGGAATTGATACTGTTCTAGTTTGTGTCTGTTACTGGGATGGACCACTCTGGTGAAAGGTAACTCGGGGAGGAAAGGATTACTTAGTTTGCAGTTTATAGTCCATTATTAAGGAGATTGAGTCAGAAACCACAGAGCAATGTTGCTTCCCTGAATGTTTTTCCTGGCTTGCTCAGCTTGCTATCTTACACAACTCAGGACAACCTATCCTGGGAGGCACTATCCACGGTGGGCTGGTCCCTCCCACTTGTATCAGTAGTTTAAGAACATATTTCACAGATATCCCCACAGGACAATCTCATGGAGGGAATCTTTCAGTTGAAGTTCCCTTTTCTCGTAGTTGGTGTCAAGTTCACGAAAGCTCACCAGCAAAGTTGACCCACTGTCAACTTTCGTACACAAACATATTGCTAGTCAACCATACATTTTTCTTACTTGTTGATCCCCCATGGAAAATGTTGTGAACTTGTTGATGACTCATGTTAAAATCAAAATACAAGACACAGTTTAACCAGCATGAAGGACTCACTTACGATATTTTTGGCTCCAAAGAATGTGGCTAGCCCCACCTCTATGCTTCTGCCATCCACAGCACAGTTTGCCTCATATGCTCAGGCCGGATTGACTCCTCACTTGATGCTGTCCTTGGTGGTCATTCCAGAGTGCTGACATATCCATATGTTGGGTTCTCCAAGGCAAATGAAGTTTTACTTTCACTGATGTTCTTTCTTCTTCTAGGACTGTGATGCTGGTATACAGTGCCAACCATTAGCTTCTCTCCATGATCCCTTCCATATTGGAGATTCCATGTTGCCCAAAACCAGTATCATGTGAAAGACTCTTAGCCATCACTAAGTTTGGTTGCTAGTTTGAGATGCTTTGAGCCACTCTGGACCACAGCTTCTGTGTGGTGGATGTGAGTAAATACTTTCCAGAAGATTTTGCTGTTCTCTTTTTAATTGCAGCTTGTTTTTCATACCCAGCTAACCAGCATTTATTTTCTTAGTGAATCAAAGGTTTGATTTTAGTGATGATAATACCTTGTTAGTCACAAATGATTATTCAGTTCTAGCTGACCAGAAACTACAGATTCTTATATCAAGTTATCACACAAAGAGCTCCTCATAGAGTTTTTGAGGGACTCTCAGATTTCTCCCTAAAATTCATGTCAACCTTTCATTGTCTTGTTTGCTTTCAATATTATTATCTCACAGAATAGTCTGTGAGGCCTGGAACACTACTGCTTTTCCAGCCCAAAGTTCCAAGCTCCTTCTACAAAACTGTCCCTGAAACCAACTTGGTCAAGCCTGTCCCATTTTCCAACACTAATTTCTGTCTTGGTATGTTTTCTATTGCTGTGATAAACACCACAAATAAAAGCAATTTGGGGATGAAAGGGTTTGCTTGGCTTATGTATCCTGAGCACAGTGCAGAGGAATGTCAGGGCAAGAAGTCAAGCAGGAGCAGAGGCAGGAACCATGGAGGAAAGATGTTCACTGGCTTGCTTTCTTTTCTTCTACTTCCTGGCAGTAGTGTGGTGGCACTGCCCATGGCAGGCTGGGCCCTTTCAATCAGTGGTCAGAAAAAGTTTCCACATACATGTACACAAAGCAATCTGTTGGTGGTAATTCCTCAGTTGAGGTTTCTTTCCAAGCACTTTAGTTTCTGACAGGTTGACAAAAACTACCCAGAACACTTAACCTAAATTTGTTATGCTTTGAATATAAAATATCCCCCACAGGCCCATGTACTGAATGCTTTGTTTCTCACTTGGGAGGTGTGAGAAAATTCTGAATGGGGAGCCTTGGTGGAGGATATAAGTCCTTGCCCCGTTCTGTCTGATATGAGGTGAAGGGCCTTCTCCACCACAGGTTTCTGCCATCAGAATGTTCTGCCTGAATGTAAAAGGCCAAGGCACCATAAGCAGAATCCTCTGACAACAAAGCAAGCACCATATCAAAACCAATGCTGGTGATACTCAAAATGCATCATTTAAAAAACATAAACTTTGGATGATTATGACATGTTTTATGTACAAAACCTGCTTTTATATGTGGGTTAGATATGAAAGACATGTCTTGAATTGTTTTATAAGAACTGAATGTTACAGTTCTTATAAAATATATGCTAGGGTCTTAGCCATGACTTTTACTTTATATTACTGTTTCTAAGGGGCACACCCATGACCTCATACTTCATTATACTGTGAATTTCCATAGCCCCTCCTCCCAAAAAATGAGATATGGGATTGGTAGGTACTGCCAAATAGAACTCTTATGTAACTAAAGAAATCCTTAAGCATATTAATGGTAGAAACAACAAGGGAGTGTTGTTAGTATCTTTGCCACAGTGTATCTCCACAAAACTGAACACTCCAAAACCATACAGTGTGCAATATTATTTAAGTCACCTGCACAGAAACCAAGCTATGGCTCTATGAGCATTTCTGTAAACACTATTTTGTGACTTTTCTCCTGTCAAAGTCCAACTTTGATATAGGTAGCTGTCTAGAAGAGATAAATTTTGAAGACTATGTCATCAATGACAACAAAATTAGAGCAGCCGAAAGTCATTATCACTTAATTCTGGTGATTCTAGGCACAGTGCCAAACCATTTATGCTTGTAATAAACATGGCACCAGCTCCTATACTTAGAACTACTCTGCAGCATTGCAGCATGAGTGTGGATCCCACATGCCTTAATTCTTTGATTACCATTGTCATTGTAAGACATGTCATCAAATGTCCAGTTCTGAGGTATTATATATGCTCTATACTGTTTCTATTTACAATAGAACAGAGGGAAAATATATGGAGTTTTTTTTAGGTAACAGTGAAAACATTTGTATTTCATTTGATGGGACTTTCTTGGGCTTGGGATGCAGCTAAGCAATGAGACTTACCTAGAATGCATGAGGCCACGTTTATCCCCTGCACTGCAAGAGATGCACAAGTTACTGAACTAAAATCTATATCCCCCATCCTGTTATAAATCAGTGAAATCAAACTATTTTGGGAATCGTGTATGCTACTGAAATCGACTTCCTGAATTATGGAATTGGTTTCTGAAAACGATCACAACCTGACATCTACAACTTATGATAACACCCTCTTATTTAGTATCAGCACACTCTGATGTTCTCACATTAAGCTTTAATCCAGCAACACTTTCATCTTCAACAAGCTGGTTAGCCTCTAAATTGGAATTGGGCCCAGTAAAATGTGACACTCAGCTTAATTGAGTCCCAGAGAGGATAAAAGTGCAGGTGCCAGGAGCCCCCTTGTGGCTGGTAAGTAGAGTAACCATAGGCACATACTGAATTTAATTGCCATAAATTTATTCTTTTTATAATAAATTTATTATTTTTCTTGTGTTGATTCAGTTAAAAGACCATTTCAAGAAATTTCTGTTGAGTATTGAAGACAGGAAGATAAACAGGATACAGTCCAAGCCATAGACGAGTTAAGAGGGTAAAAATGACTAAATTTCAACCTTCCTTGCTAAGTACTATAGCGTGATGTTAATTCTGGGAACCAAACTTGAATCCTTTGAAAGCATGTGCCTGTAAACAAACTCCCTAAGGATATCATTTGTTTGTGCATTTCACACCAGCTAATACTATCTAGAAACTTCTGACAAGTATATGATTTTTTTCACACACAAATGTAGTAGTTCATGTATTTACACACTAGAAAACATATTATTTCTAAATTTCTAAGTAAGCTAACAAATCCATATGCTCTCATTACCCAATCAGTATTTAAGTCTCTATTAATTCTTGCCAGTACACTATTCAAATAGTGAAATGAAGGCAAGAGCCATTCTTATCCGCTATCTTATGATTAATGAGTTTAGAACCTGAATTATCGTACTTAACAGCTTCATTCAATGCCTGTTCAATGGTCTCTGCTCAATAGTAGAAAATATGTAGGATTTCATGAAGTCAAATTAACACAAGCTAGGCTTCTGTAAGGGTTAGACATGTGCAGGTATATGTCACACACACACACACACACACACACACACACACACACACACACACACAGGATCAATTCCAACACCAGCTATTGAGCAGCTGTCACAGTTCTCGTGTTGGGTGGAACCTTCCAACAAGTTATGTAAAGTACTATATCCAGTTACCAACCAGTCCCTGGCTTGGCACTCCTTAACCAAATGAGACACTTCTAATGCTTAAAGTGATTGTATAAATGATTTAGTTGGGTCTCTGTTCCTCACTATAAAAGAGGATACAGTGATGATTATACCGAGCCAGTGCAGGCACAGAACAAGTGTATTACATTTCCGACACTGAGTGTGAAAGAGTCGAAAGGTTTCAGTGTGTAACTACTTTACATAAATCAACGAGAGCCAAAAATGTTCACAAAGTTGATTTATTTACAAATACCAGTGATTCTAGATTCCATCTACAAGACATTTATAAGATGCCAAAGAGAAAGGTGGTAGGGGAGTCTTAGCATTGTTTTAAATCTAGGTTGTTATGGGCCCCAGAGGTGGCACACACCTGTCATCCCAGCACTTGGGAGGTAGAGGTAGGAGGATCAGGTATTCAAGGCTTACCTAGGCTACATAGCAAGTATGGGGAAAGCCTGGACTACATGTGACCTGTCTCAAAACTGAGAAAAAAAAAACCCGAAAAAAAAAATTAAAAGTAAAAGCCTTCAAAAACCAAATCTATGCTCTTACCTTAAAATTTCTACAAAGCATTTTCAACTTGGCTATTTTTCTCATTGTCAAGGAATTTCCAAATGTCAGTTTTTAAATCTTTTGAGATATTAAAATAGTATCTTTATAAGCCTTTTCGGTTTGTTTCTATGTACAGAATTTCGAAGAACTACCCCTTATTATTTTCTGTGTTCCATGTAAGACTAATTTTTTTTCATAATTGGTTAACAAAATGAAAATTCTATCAATATTTTAGAACAGCATGAAACTGAAACAAAATATTACTTTGGGCAAGATTTTGTGAGTACATATCTCAAGACCCAAATATATAGTTATGTAAATGACTCAATGACATTTAAACTCATGACATTAAGTGTACACAATGAACTCTTTTCTCAACTGTACCTATTAGGACTTTATAACATATTCCTGTAGTGCTCACTCAGTTCATTCATTGCCTTACCCATCGTTTGAGAAATGAGAATCATACAATGAACTTGTTCCCTCCCCTCCAGATGTACTAACATCCCTGTACTCCCAGCTCTCTCGGGATTCATGCTCAAGGCCAGTGTGGGCTATACAAGTTTGAGGCCAGCTGACCTATACAGGGACAGCCTATCTGAAAAATCCAAAAAGAAATCAGTGACAAGGAATTTAAACCATGGGACTGTCAGAACATTTAAAAACTCAAGCTAAACTCTGAAGGGAAAGTAGTAATACGATGACTTGATGACTTAAAGGGCTTCCTGGATGTTACAATTTAGATAGGTACTAAGGGATGGAACAATTTATGTTGAAGGATTCTACAGACTGGAGAGAGAGAAATACATGCTAGATTTAGAGGAGTCTAGCTAGTATGCCGAGTTTGAATTTCATCCAGTATTGAAACATTTCAAGTAGGGGAATAAATGATCAGACTTGAATTTCATAAGGCCACACAGGCAGGAAAATGGTGAGGAAGATAGTGGAGGCACAGAGGAGTCACTGCAATCACTTGGGCTTAGGAGGGCCAGAAAGGAGAATACAAGTTTATAGCTGGTCCTCACAGTGTCCGCAACCAATCAACAGCAGTAACATAAAACTAAGGGTGTTTCAGATGTAATCTTGTCCCTTCCCTCCAACTTTCAGAAATAGCATTAATATTCATCTTGAGTCATTTGTATCTGAGAGACCCCATGAATAAGGAATAAAACATGGGTAGTTATTAGGGGAGAATCTTACTATTTAAAGTATGGTCATTTAAAGGTATTTGTGAACTATTATTCAAAGAAGTAGACCCACTGGTGGGCATACGGGCAGTGAGGCTAGAATTAAGTCTGGCTGTTGAGAATGTTCAGCATATATCAATCTGTTTCTATTTGAAGCATGGTCAGACTCACCTCCTGGGACTCAACCAGGGAAAACATACTGTAAATCAGAGGACTCAGCAGAAAGTCCAACAAAACATTACTTAAAAGTTACATACAGCAAAAGGTATTCCACAAAAAAAACAGCAAGGACTTCCAATGGTAGGAAGCAGTGTGAGGAGGGGGATGCAAAGTTCCAAGTGGAAAGATGGTCACCATAATCACTCTGCGTCAAAGGTCACATTAATAGACAAGAGTCCATTAGATCTGGGAATCCTGATTGATGTCAGAGTAAAGCTAATTGGTAGAGATTATTTCCCATTAAAGTTCTTTCTTGACCTCAGTATATGGGGATGCGATTTAAAGATTCTGCTTTCAGAGTTCGGATGAGTAGAGAATGTGGTGTGCAGCCAGCTTGCAAATGTTCTGTCTTCCACTAGATGGTAATTTCGTTGAAGCATAAGGAAGGCACATACAGATTAAGTAAGACCCAGTCCTAACCCTCAGAGTTTGTAACAAATAAGAAATAAGACAACCTACAGTACAAAGATGGAACATCACAGTTATCAAATGTGAGGATTCAAGAGGAACAAACCATTTGTAGACAACCCAGAAAGGCGTCTCAGACATTAGCACAAAGAATCACACATATAAATACTGGATTATAGTAACTGCTGGCATTTTTCTCTCAACATTTCTAGGCAATCAGTAATAAACAGAGTCCCATTTATTCCAAAATAAAAAAAAATGAAACTCATTCATGAGATATTTATTAAAATAACACATTTAGGGAAAAAAAATCAATACAATGTATACATCATTACTGAAAACTGTATACCATCATACAAAAAAGGACTTTATTTTGGGAAATCAATTTCTAATTATGGCAAGTTTTACTTTCAGAAATAAATCCACAGACCAACACATTCTAATTCACCCTTAAAGACTGGCATGCTGAGCAAGGAATGTTCTTATTCTTTGTAGGAGTTCCTTCTTTACACTGTCAGGTACCAGGGCTGAAACATAAAAATTAAACATCAATGTAAGAAGACTCTGAGCATCACACGTGAATTTGACTTGATGTTTTATTAAAGACTACTAATACAGGGATTTCACAGAACTCTCATGGTTGAATTAAAAAATATCAGACTTAACAACTAATTCCTAAACACATAGCTCATCAAGCCTGGGGAAACTCTTTAAATGGGACACATACAAGTCCATTTGAAAATGCAAAGGCACACTGATGAATCTACTTAGACCAGACTGATGAGTCACCTGGGATAGTCTGACTGCAAAGCCAGAGAGATTTTTTTTTTTTTAAAAAAAGATTTATTTATTTTATGTATACAACTACACTGGTGCTCTCTTAAGACACACCAGAAGAGGACAATGGATCCCATGACAGATGGTTGTGAGCTACCATGTAGTTGCTGGGAATTGAACTAAGCACCTCTGGAAGAGCAGTGAGTGCTCTTAACCACTGAGCCATCTCTTCAGCCCAGAGGGGAAAAGAACTTTTATTGTATTGGGGATGGGAGGCAGGGGATTAAGGGTCATACCTAACCTTTTTGATGTGGTAGCTAATTGAATTTATATATGTATACAAAAACTCATGAAACTTTTTTTTAAAACAGAAGCTATTAGCCAGGCAGTGGTGGTGCACACCTTTAATCCCAGCGCTTGGGAGGCAGAGGCACAGTTTGAGGCCAGCCTGGCCTACAGAGTGAGCTCCAGGACAGCCAGGGCTATACAGACAAACCCTGTCTCGAAAAAAAAAACGAAACAGAAGCTATTAATTTGAGGTAGGGAGGGGCACATGGGAAGGTTAAGAGGGAAGAATGCCAAAGGCAGAAGTAGTAATTATAATCTCAAAAACCAGTCAATTTTACTGGCTACCAATGGGCAAGGTATAAGACACGAATATATCTATGATGAAAATGTTCAAAGAGAAACAGGATATCTAAACAATGTTAACAAAATTAAAAATAGAAAAAGAAATCAAAGAAAACTAGCTTAAGGTATAAACTCATATGAAAAAGTATTTTTCCAGAGCCGTACTTGAAATTTTTTTTTCAGTTGTAAACAAGCTTTTAGAAAAAGGACCATGGGGATTTATAATTCCTTCTCAACAGGAATTCATATGCTGTAGTAATCTTCACACATTTATTTTATGTTCGAATGATTTTGACTGTGGCGATGTGCAAAGACATCCTATAATTCATCTAATTTCGATGCTTTAACTTCTAAGTCTTAAATATGTATCACCATGAATTACCAAATTCTTAATTAGACAACCAAGAAGACAGACTTTCATTTATTTTTAATAAGGAAAGAGATAGTAGGATAATGACTCAGGACTGGAATAAATGTTGAATTATTAATATTTAGGTGGAATCAGCCCATATTTAATAAGGTTTATAAATGCTAGCTTTAGCTGGCATGTACTGAAGATCTCACGTTAAAACTGATCTGCCTTACCAATCATCGACCAAAGACCGTACACTGTAAGTGCTGACTTATCCCTATCATCTCATGTATTACTCGGGATTGAGTACCAGTCCACCAGGCCACTGTGTTCTTCAACTTTCCCCACAGGAACAACTCCAGGATTTTGGAAAGGATTTTTTTTTTTTCCCCTATAAACAGCCTGTTTCCTGACAGTTTGTGCTCCTTACCTCTGCCTTTTGGAGTGATTTCAGCCACCAAGTCATCAACAGTAACGTGTTCTAGTCCTTTTTCTTTAATTACCTCTTATGCAAAAGCAAAAAACAAATCATATCATTTAAAATCATTATCTGTAAGAAAGATTTTCATAGAGGAAGGGTTAAAATCATGTTTTTAGAGTATAGATTGGTCTTTAAATAAAAAGAGGAAACTTTTTTCTTTTTTAATGAAAATTTATAGCCTCATGAACGTATTAATCTCCAGATTATAGACAGTCTGTTTATACTTCAGCTAAATAACTTAAGCAAATAAAGAGTTGTAATATTAGGGTAAATTAGAACTGGATAGTGACAAATTCATCTTTTATAAAAAGCTGGAGCTGAACAGAGTTTACTGTAATCACATTACTCTTAAATGTATCAAGGAAACAAAATGTATTATTTGAATCTACTTTATGATTTTATAGCCAAAATAGGGTGTGGAGCTACTGTGCTCGTTTCTCTAGCCTGGACCAAAGGAAATGACGAGGGAATACAATCAACATTTCTGGAACCCTGGTAGCTGCTTTACAACTTAAGTATCTACAAAATCTCCTTGGTCAGAGGTGAGACAACTGAGGGATAAAGATTACTCATCTGTACATGGTGGAAGCCAAATGCAGTCTTACAGGTTTACATGATTTCAGCTTCCTTTTTATTAACACATCACAATGCTTTCTTATAGTTAATACAGACATAGTCTATTATTTTTACTTGTAGAAAACATTGCAATATATAGACAACTCATTAAAAATATCTAGAATTTCACTATACCAAAAGTTGAGCCAGGAAAGGGGTTCATTTTAATAAAAAGCATGTGTAATATCAACAGTATCTAACAAAAAAAACCTTTAACTGTACATTTGCTACAATAAGTTTACTTCTCTGACTACACTGTTACAATGACACAGTTACATCTAGCAACCACCAAATCCTCACTGTATTAAGGGAAATTATATCAGGATTACTAAGGTTACTTAAAAAACAAAGGAGAAAGGAGTACATATTGTGATCTTAGAGAATCTTCAGAACTCATGCTTCACTTTTGCAAAATATATGAAAAATTCCTAAAAATTCAAGAGTTAAGTCTAAGGATATCACTGAGAAGAAAACTCTCACCATAGTACTCAATTTTCATTTGCTTAAAATGGCGCTTGAGGACTTAACACTGCAGGATATGAACTATATTTTCTTATAATAGCTCCAAGACCAACCCAGCTCAGAGCAACAGAAGCAGCTTATCTAAGTGAAAGTGATTACCTTTACAGTGTGCCTTCAACTGATCCTTCCAGCCGCACTCAATTAATTTAGCTCTCAGCAACTCTTTGAGGCTGTTTAAAAGGAAATGTTTTCAAATTAATCGAGGCAAGATACTTTAGATAGGACAGTCTGAAGCAATGTCCTAGTACAAACTGTTCAACTAAAACCTCCCTGCTTTCCATCCCCACACTTTAATTATGGTCTAATCCTGAGTCATTACTTAGTTTTCTGATGTTACAAAAGCCAAATTTTGTCCTCACTTATCTTCAGGTTCCAAATCCATTCACTAACCACAGTCTTCTGCTGCCCCATTCCCATACTGCAGCAATGACATGGCTACTGTAATTTAATTAGCAGGACTTTATTTTCTTAGTGCTGAAAATGCTGTACCAATTAGTGACACCAAGAAAATATTCTGCTACCCCTTTGCTTGAACCTATCTGTGTAAACTCAAAATCCTTAACTGAAATTATTTCTCAGTTTAAATGTGTCACGCCCTAAACAAGACATTTGTTTTCCTTACAAATCTCTACTCTTTCACTATCTCTTTCAGAGATCATTACGTAGTATGGTTACCTTGATACCTATTAGGTCTTTCAAAGAGGCAAAAATCAACTTTATATTCTTTCCTACTCTCTCTTCCTCAAAATGACTGTCTCTTTCTTCTGGTTTGTTGGGTTAGAATTTGAGAATATCCTTCATCTTGCTACATTTCCAATACATGAGTAAATCTTTCAGTTTCAGTTTTAAAATGCTTACCTAGAATTCAAATGTTCCTCTGCTAAGAGTACCCTAGCTCCACTGCCTTTCCTTGTCTGAATTTAGACCTAACTTAAGACATCTACTCCCTGACTCTTCCCTCGAGCATAACATTCTCTTCAAAATCTTCCAGTGCCTTCCCAATTTACCCAGGATAAGTTCTAAGACAAACTCTGTCTTCTCCTCAGCTATGATGACCATCTCCTCTCCCTTTACCTATTTTTCTCCTTAGATAGCATATTCAGGCATGTATGTTAAAACTGTGGCTACTAGAGCCCGAATTCCATCATACTCCTCTGATGTCTTATCAGATACTTTACTTTTCTGTCTAAAACATCACCCTCCCTGCATATCTCAGCTTTTTCTCTGGCACTCTGAATCACCATGTGACATATTACACAATTACACGTGTTTCCTGCCATTAAACTGTAAGTCCCATGAAATAAGATTTTACTGTATGTATCCTGGGCAACTAACAGAGAATGGCACATGACAGGCACTGCACGAATAAGACAGAACCGTAATTCTCTAAGCATATACTATCAACACTATTTGCACACACCCCAGCACAGAATCGATATCTCTTTCTTCACATGGACGACTGTTTCTCCTTTCCATTTTGGAAAAATATACAAGTGTGCTCTCCTTTCCATTTTTGCTTGTTTTACCTTCACCCCATCATCTTTCTAACTAATTTTTCTACCATCTATCTTGAGCCTTTCAAATCTACATTCACACTGATAGAACAGTACCTCTACAAATGTAACCTAGTCACTTCCTTTCCAAAAATCCTCACTAATTCCCATTATCCAAAGATAAAGACAGGCACATACACTTTTGCAAATAAGGCACTCAATTTTCTGCTCTGTAGCAGGCAAACAAGCAAACACTATTGTGTCATTCTCCCTGTATAAATCTGGACAAGGTTCTTATAATGTGAAATATGACCTGGGCAAGGCTGAGCATAACTTGCCTATTACCTAAGCAAGATGGTAATCAAGTGAGGCTCTTTGCTGAGATAGGTACTCTGAGCTGGTGGAATGTAAATTTGGAACTGCTAATCTCTGCCACCTGTGGGTAGGGCCTGTTTGAGAATAAAGACAACAAAGAGGAAAGCAGAGCTGAGAGAGGAAAAGATACATCTTCCAACAATATCTAAGTGCCTGGACTCAATGATGCAAACAGCATCTTCAAATCTTCAGTATTTTAATTAGTAATTCCACTGGTCAAAACAGTTCTGAAATTCCGTATGTTTTCAATGGACAGAATTCTTACACGACAATCCATACTCCTGTATACTGCTCCAGCCACAAGCTTTTGCACTTTCCCTAGATTGTGAGATCCCGAGCACTTCTCAGGTAAGTAAAGCTCTTACTTATCAAAGCTCTGGCTGCAAACCCTGTTGCCTAGACCATCCTTTCCCTTTTTGACCAGAGAACTGCTCGTTCTTTTCCACCCTAGGCAGAATTCTTTTATTATTGAAATTTACTCAAACCCGCCTGGTAAAATGGATTCCTCTGTTCCTGACATTCCTTTTGTACATTTGATTACCAAGCTCTGGGAGCCTTTCTGTGTTTGTTTCTCAGCCCCTTCTTGAAACATTTGCTCCTAACTTAGGTTTTTGAGCATAGCATTATCCAGAGGTAATACAGAGGTATTTCTGTATGGAGCGGGGATCACACTGAAGACCTAAGCTCATGGAGAAGGTGGTGGATACAAGAGCTGGATTTGAAGACACATAACTGAATATTAAAATAAGAGGAACAAGAAAGTTCTTCAGAAAATAGTAACAGAACAAGCTGCTCCAGAGTTAAGAACCTGAGGTAATTAAACGTAGTTCTATATTAAAACCTGGGTAATACTCTTCAGCTGTAGATATCTGTGTCTATGCTCTCTCTTCTCCACTTTGTTAAAAATGCTTTTAGCAGTGTCATTGATTGCTTATCTTTGTATATGACTCTTCCAAATCTTGTAATGCTGATTCAAACGATTACAGATGCTAAGACTAGAAACTCTGATAAGTTTTACTTTCCTGTAGTTCTTTCTAGATATGTTTTGGCCCTTAACACTTGAAATTCCTCCAATATAATTATCAAAGATGTCAAAGCCTAATGTATCGATACACTTGATTACTCACCGTTCTCTCTCTCCAGTCTCTATTAACTTTTGGTTAATCGCGGCTCTCATCTGCGCATCTTTGTTCATCTTGCTAACCTGGACATCAACATGCATTTTGAGATACATCATATTTAGAAAAGTGTTCCCTTCTAAGTCCTCTCTAGACAATCATCCTAACACATTGAACATTATAATAAGGAAAGGATGATAATTTCAAGTACCTTACATGGTATTATTATTCTTAGCATTATTTCCTGTATCCCAATTCCCTTCCCTTCATAAGGTCTTTATTGTTTTTTTTAATTAACTACTATTATAATACCATTAAGCACTTATGTACCTAAAACTGAGCATACTTAACCCCCAAATTTGCTCTAATGACACAGTTCCATTTTACAGATGAGAACACTGAGGCACAAAGACAGACTGTGAAGTCAGGCACTTGAACACCAGGAGCCCCACCTTATTTAATTGTACATTAATATGTGGCTACTGTTCATTTTTGCATCTTAACTGCATCCAATTTCTGGGAAAGCCATATGGTATGCACACTAACAAAAGATACCATTATGAAAAACGAAGTAAGATTATGTGCTTTACTCTTCAATAAAATTTACGGAGAATTACAACTACTACCCTAGCTGTGGGTTTCTGTGCCCACAAATATACTTATTACTAAAAGGTAAGTAAGAAAACAAATTTCAAACTAGTCTTTAAGAAATTCTCCATTTTCAATAAAAACAGCCAATGTAGGGGAAAAAAAATCAAGGTTAACTTTTGAGCGCATTTTTGCCATTTAAAAGTTTAAGATAAAATCAGGTTTAAGTTAATGTTTTCCTACTTAATGTCACTAACTTAAGTCTACTTTTGTAATTTCCTGTCTTGTCTGTATGAAAACTCGAGACTACAAAGAACTTTCAGAGTTGGACTGCGCAAGAAGCAGGTGAACGGGGTGGTTAATAAGTAGGCAACGCTTTACTTCTATAGTTGGGGCTTAACAATTCCAAAATAACTGCAAAAGTTTAGACAGTGCCATACCCAGAACAGCAAAACTTTGTCTCGCCTTGGCCCCTAAAATCACGGATAGTGACCTTGGGCAAGTCACTTAATTCCTAAAGGCCTCAGTTTTCTCACTGGTAAAACACGGGCGCTAGGGAATCCCTCCCAGTTCTGACATTCTTTGGGAAAATGAACCCAGGCGGAGACAGCTGGAGAGGCGGGATGGGAGGAGCCAGAAAACAAAGCGAGGTCTGGCTCCAGGCCAACTCCAGCAGCACGCCCTGTCGGAGAGCCCTACAGGCCCGCGAGCGCGGGTCGGGGAAGCTAACGAAAGACAGCACATCGAAAGGAGCCTGGGCTGGGCCCGGGTCCCGGCCCTGAGGACCACGGGCATAGCTCACCACCATCACCGCGGGCGAGGGCCGTCCCTTCCCAGCGACGAAATGACCCTTGCGCTGACGACCGTTACCTACCACACTCTTCGGCTGCCCGGACTTAGACCCTCAGTAGCTCGGGCACCTAAGCACACAGAAAGCTAGACCACGCATTTCCGGGGCGGGATCTGGCCACCCTGCCTATAATGTGAGAATTTAACTAGCGCGGGCCGCCTTCTGGTCGCTCAGCCTTCTGGGTAGTGAAGTCCAGAGTAGGTTAGCTGGCGAGAGTTCGCTTGTCAGAAAACTATATTTCCCAGCATGCAGCAGAGCCAGCTTTCTCACGGACACTACATTTCCCAGAAGAGATGTGGCGCCGCAGAGTCCTCTGGGATGGGAACCACGCCGCTTCCCAGCCCCAGTTCCCGGAGTGAAGCGGGGGCCTTTCAACGTGAGCTTTATTGATTCTCTTGCTGGGATCCGGGAACGCGATGGAGGCGGCCAATTCCTCCCTGCAGGTGAAAAGACCCCTGCTGGATCCCCGCTTCGAGGGCTACAAGCTATCTCTCGAGCCGCTGCCCTGCTACCAGCTGGAGCTTGATGCAGGTGGGATCGGCGGCACCCTCTCGCACCCGGTTCCTTTTCGTTTAGGCTGCCATTGGCGGGACCCTCTGTCACTCCGACTAGCCAGCCGTGTCCTGCTGGTCTGCACCTAGAGCGGCTGTCCACGCGGGGACCCGAGGACGCCCCTCTTTCCCTCCGCGCCTTAGTCGCGGGACTGTGGGCTGGCCTAGGCATCCACAGCCCAGGCTCAGATGTTCTCCGCTCATACACCCCTGGCCCCTGCTCTCAACGTTCAGGTTGTCCTCCCTTCCCAAACCATCTTTTGTAAACGAGTTCGCTGAGAAGCCACACCTCCTTGGAAAATCCCCAACTCCTTTTTTTTTCTTCTTCTGACGCAGAATCATTTCTTGGGAGAATAATTTTTTTCCATATTCAGTTAGCAGTTTCAAGTACTCAGGTCCTGAACAACGCTACAATTTATCGAGGGAAAGTGATTTAGTGCGCTTACTATTGCTTACTGCTACTTCTACTTTCTTTGTAGTTTCCTAGAGGGTGTTCCCTTCCTTCTTTTTACAATGTTAGGAATTGTAGTTTTGTTAGGGAAAGTGTCCAGGGATTTGTGTTTTTAAATACATGCCTCTGCAGATTCTGATTTTGATACACGTTTTCCATGGGTTGCACTTTGAGAAATAGTGATCTAGAGGCGTTAGACGACGTTTGAGTATTAAGTGTTACCTATGTATCTATCTATGTATCTTTTCTAAGATACAAGGGAGTCTGTCCTTGACTGTTCTGGCACTTGCTTTGTAGTCCAGGCTGGTCCTTTGTAGTCCAGGCTGGTCCGGAACACACAGATACCCAGTTGCCTCTATGCTGGGATTAAAATCATAAACATGTAGCCCAACAAAAGCTTTTTTTTTTTTTTAATTTGTTTCTTCAGTGTAAAATTAATTGTTGTGGGCCTGCTTTGTGTTGCATCACAATGATTAGGTGTTATGGTACAATCATGAGTGCCTAACAAGTCATGATCCACTCACTAATAAACGTCTAATTACAGTATGGACAAGTAGTCATAGGAACGTGAGCAAATGTAATGGGCATACTGAGTATGCCTTCTCAACTTATCTGGAGACCTGGGAAAGCTTCCCAGAGGAGCTGATGACTGAGTCTAGTTGTGAAGGATAGGCAGGTAGCTGTTGGCTGGTTTAAGAGGAGAGGAGCTTCCTTCTTTGTCTTGGGCGTTTTTGTTGCTTTTGTTTATGTCACTAAATGATCCTGCCATGTTTAGTTAGCCAAGTCATTGGAAACAAAACATGAACAAAACCTAATGAGTCAAACCAGAAGGTACTCACAAATGTGCAGGTCAACAGGTCCTCTTTAATGCTCATTTGTGTGTCTTTGCTCAGTTATCTTTCTAGTTGTCTTGATTCAACCATCTAGATCATTTGCCAGATGATCTTGACTTGAGTCTTGTATATGCCTGGTCATCCTTCAGCAGGCTAGCACAAGCTGTTTGCAGGAAGTTAAGTCACAGTGCACATGCTGTTTAAGTGGCTTTCAGTAACTTTCCACTTGTTCTGTTGGGCAAAGGAAAGTAAGTAATCAAGTCAAGAATTGGTATTGGAAGGCCCTAGCAGAGGATGTAGATCCAGAGTGCTAAAAGTTGGGACAGTGAAAGTCTAGGAAGTTATCGATTACTCCCCGTTAATGTGAAATCAAGGTACTAAACAGGTGTAACTCCCAAGTTTCCTTGTGCCCTTGTGTAACCCCTCTCTGCTCATACTCACAGTCAGGAATCGATTATGCTTACGCTCAGCTCAATTCTCTTTATTTAGTACCAGCCCGTTAAATGGTGCTGCCCCCATTAAGGTCTAGATAATCTCTGATAGGCTTGGTCAGAGGCTTATCTAGTAGGTGATTTGTAATCCCATGAAGTTGACAACCAAGATTAGAGCTGTCCATTTTTCTGCGAATTTCATTTTCTTTACAGCTGAATAAAATGCATTTCATTTGTGTGTGTGTGTAGCTTTCCTTTATTCATTCATCTATTGATGGATACCTAGATTGATTCTGTGACCTAGCTTCTGTGAACAGAGCAGCAGTGAATGTGAGTGTGCAGTAATCTCAGTGGTAGGATAGAGACTCCTTTGAGTATATGCTCAAGCGTACAGTTGCTGGGTCATAAGCTTTGGAGAAACCTCCATATTGATCTCTGTAATGACTATGAATAGTTTAAATTTCCACTAGCTGTAAAAAGGGATCATCGGTATATGTCATCCTCTCATTTCTTATGGATGACACTGAATCTCAAAGTAGGTTTAATTTGCTTTTTTCCTGATTGCTATGGATGTGAAACACTTTGAACCTGTGCAGTGATGTGTGTTGTAGGTTTTGTAGGTCTTTGTTGTTGTTATGTATAGTTAGCTATTAACCTTCTGTCTGAAGTATAGCTGCTGAAGATTGTTTCATTCTGTAGTCTGACCTTTCACTCTCTTAATAGTTTCTTTGCTGTTCAGAAACATTTTAATTTTATATCATCCTGTTTAGTATTTCCTGTGGGTACTTCCTGTGCTGATAAAGTTTTGTTCAAAAGCTGCTTTTTTTTCTGTACTTACATCTTGAAGTGTATTCCCTTTAATTTCTTGTAGCCATCTTAGTATTTCAGGTGTTAAATTAAGATCTTTGATGGAGTTTGAAGTGATTTTTTATGCAGAGTGAATGTAGGCAGTAATTTGGGAGTGAAAGTGTAAGGGTAAAAATTAAAAACAACTTGGCAAAGACCACAGGACTGCTTGCTGAGCTTGCTGAGAATAGCCATAATAAAAATATCAAGCCCCTCTAGGGACAAGGTGACCAAAAATGTAGAAACAACCAAAGACATATCTTGACCAGTCTAAAAATGCCCAAGTGAGTAATGGGCCACCTGGTGTTTATCCTAGAAGGTCTGAGGCTTCATGCTCAAAAATAGTGGGCCATCCAGCCTGTCAAAATGATTGCTTATGGCAAAGTGCTGATGTTTGAAATATCCAATTATATGTAACCACGCCAGAATTTCCTGCTTTTCTCTTCCCCCTTGTGCTTCCCCCTATAAAAGTTCTAAACTTCCTGGGGTCTTCATCGAAATTCTCTCCCCTGTGTGGGATGAGTTTTGATCCGAGGGTCCTCGTTAGTAAACTCCCTTTTGCTATTTTGCATCAAGTCAGTCTCTCGTGTCTCCTTGGGTGCACGCTGATTGGGACTTCGAGTTGGGGCTCCTCTTCGTGGGTCCTTACAAAAGCCTGTTCCTATTCTAGCTCCCAAATAATTGACACAAAGTCCTATTAAGTTTATTAACAAGCTTTAAGCAGTATGACTGGACAGGTTTTTGTCTATTCTAACCTTTTAAGCCATAGATCCTGTGTGACTTGCAGTCTGAGATTCCTGGCTTGCTCTGCTCTGTGTATGTCCTCATGGTGAATCACTTGATGACCTGCTCATCCTAACTCTTCCTGGACCGTATGCTCAGGACCGATTCTTTCTCATTCTCCCCACACTCTCTCCCTGGGATTAGAAGTCCTCCCTTCTCTGCCCAGCCATAGGCTGATCAGCTCTTTATTAACCTATCAGAAATAATTGGAGAACATTCTTTATAAAAGATTGATAAAGGAGATGTCATCTTATATCCTTGATTTATTTATTTACCTTTTAAAGGGGTGATGTTCTAATAGGGAAAAGGTTAAGAAACTTCTGATTTGTTGAGGGCTACCTAGGGTTCTTTATCCAAAAGATGACAAAAACCATCCTTGGCTTATTATTGTCTAATATCACCACTGCTTTGGGCTATTAAGTTCAGACATGTTTCCTGCATTATTAAGTTTCATCCACACAGTGGTGCTAGAAAACCAGCAGTTGGTTACTGTTGCTTTCTTATTTAGTGGACTATATTTTTAAGCATCTGTTATAAAATAAATACTTCCTTAAACTAAAGGGGATGTTTCCACAGCCCCCATCAATGTTCTCATAAACTTAGGATTTTACTTGTGATGTTTGAAATATTTCCACGCTTCAGCTACCTCTCATCTGGATGATCTCAGCTCCCCTCATTTGTGTGACCTCAGTAGCTTCTTAATGGTTTTGCTCTTTTTCTACTGCAATCTGTTTTCCAGATTATGCTTTTTATAGACTCCCTCAGGACTCAAATCTGAATCCTACTCTCTTGTTTAGAAACCAATGAATTTGTACGAACTTCCTTTATAAAGGAAGAAATGAAGATAAAGTCTCTTATAATCAATCTCTGTGTTCGTTCTCCAGCTGCATTCATTTGCAGCTATTCTTGATACATAGTTTGTGTACTTTGCAAACTAGTGGTGGTTAGTTCTGATTGTCAGTTGACACAGTCTGGAGTCACCTGAAAAGGAAGTCACAATAAGGAGTAGATTGCTGAAGTTGGCCTGTGGGAGTGGCTGTGAGAGTTTTTATTTATGTACTTATTTATTGTAGTTCAGTTCATTGTGATGAGAAGGCATACTTTAAATGTGCTGGCACCGTTTAATGGGTTGGGCCCTGGCTTGAGTGACAGGGTTAGATGAATTGAACACCAAGTGTATATTCATTCTCTGTGTTCCTGACCATGGATGTGAATAGCGGCTTCATGTTTCTGCATTGACGTCCCTAGCAGTGATAGGTGGTGACCTGGAATTGTGACACAGATAAATACCCTTCCCTGAGTTGCTTTTGTCAGGGTTTTATCACAGCAGCAGGAAAGAAAACTAGGACTGGTAGTATGAGTTCATGTTTTTTATTTCCAGTTTTTTCCTGGTTTTGCTTAGAAGGAGTATTATGGAAAGTTGTATTTCTTCAATTAATTTTTTTTTCTTTTTCGCTCTGTCCTGGAAAGCATTTGTTAATCTCCTGAATAGGTCAGTTCTTTTCTATATATCCTTGTGATATTTGTATTTTTTTATATAACAGTTTATGTAAAATTTAGTTTACAACGTGATTGTTTGACTAGTGCCCCTTTGCTTTGCTTGAGGGGTGTGGCTATTTATTATTTTGAGACAGAGAACTTGCTGGCCTCTAACTCACAGAGTTCCATGTGCCTCTCCCTCCCGAATGCTGGGATTAAAGGTGTGCACCATCAGACCTGGCCCATTATCCTTTTTCTTACCAGATCCTAAGTTCTTAGAAGGTAGAATATGTTCCCTTTGTGTATCACCGGTGCGAATGGTGCTTATTTAAAAACTTGCTAAATAAATGAGTAAATAAGTATGTAAGCCAGGACTTAATGCAGGCATTGAAACAGGAAAAATGGGGCTGGAGAAGCAATTCAGCAGATAAGAACATGTATTGCTCTTGCAGGGGGTTCAGTACCAAGAACCTGAATGGTGACCTACACGCATTGTCTAAAGAATCAGATGCCTTTCCTGGCCACAGGTACCAGACATGCAAGTGGTACCCATACATTCATGCACACAAACACATATTCAAAATAAAAACGAAAATGAAAATAACAGTGGTATAACATCTTTTGTGGTTTTTATTGCAAACTTGATATAATTAAGAGTTATCCAGAAGAGAACATCTCAATTGAAGTATTGCCTATATTAAATTGGCCTGGAATCCTGTATGTGAAGAATTGTCTTTATTTTTGATCGATGTAGGAAAACCCAGCCCACCATGGACAGGGCCACCTCTGGGCAGATGTTTAATAGTATATGTATACAAAAGCTGATGGAGCACAGGTCAAGGAAGCAAACCGTTTCTCCATGGCTTCTACTTCATTTCCTGCTTGAGTTTCTGTCCTGATTACCCTCAGTGATGAGCTGTGACCTGGATGCCAACGCTGGAATTAATACCTCCCTCTCTGATGTTGCTTTTGGTTATGGTGTTTGGCACAGCAACAGAAAGTTAACTAAAGCAAAGGGTAAAGAAGAAAATTGTTGCAATGAGAATAGAGTTAAAGTGAGTTTTATATTAACGTACCATGCAGGCTCAGTGACGCTTACTAATATTTCTTGTTACAACATGAGTTAATTGTATGACATGAGCAGACCTGAGCTGCAAGAGTTTGGAACTGCACCAATAGGAGTGTGAGGGGGAGGCCATACGTTGTCAATTCAGAATTAGGAAGACAGCTAATGTTTTCGTTGAGAGAGCGCTATTCTGTACATAGAAAAGTTTATGTCCTAACCATTATATTGTTTTATTCCATATAATTGGAAAAGATGGAATATGATGCTGAAGTCATTGTTTGTTGTTGTGGATGGGTCTGGTGCTGTTTGTAATTCGATGTTAATTCTGCTCTCCTGAGAGGGACTGCCAACAAGGAGTGAGTCACTACTCAGGTGACTTCTTGTAAACCATCCCCTAGTGAATAAAGGAGCCAATCACTGGACAAGTAGGAGGGACTTCTGGGCTGGAGAGAAGATAGGAAGCAAGAGAGAGAAAGAAAGAGAGAGGGGGGTAGGGAGGGAGGGAGAAAAAGAGGGAGAGGGAGAGAGAGAGAGAGACTGAGAGAGAGACTGAGAGACTCCTTTTGGACAGGGATATCAGTGGCAGATCTGCCAGGATTAGCCACTGGAGGATTTAGATTTTACGTGGCTTACAAGATTAGGATTCTAGTTGTTGGGCCCAGAGGCTGAGTTACCATTGTTTCAAGACTAAGTTTGTGTGGTGTTTTCCTTCACATGGCTTTTTGACTGGGTTCAAGAGAGAAAGGTACAGTGGCAAATCGTGGGTTTGTCAGATGTACACCACAAAGGCTGTGGGGGATTTGAAGCATGGGGCTGGCTTCATAGTGACCCGACAGTGGGAATTTAGCTGCTGGATGGAGGGATTTTGGAGCTTTGAGTCAGAGAGTCTCCACTAGATAAGAACAGGTCAGCCATTGCCTGCCAATGTTTGGCCAGCCAGCAGGCCAGGGCGGAGAGTAACTGGATGTAGTGTAGTAACTTGCCCCTCTTTTTAATATTTCTTGCAACAATTTGTGTTTACACACAATTTTCTAACTGTATAATCATATAATAAAGACAGTGTCACTTTCTTTATATGTGATAAAGACAAATGCTTTAAAAAGCATAAAAATGTTTTATCAATGGGCACTTTTTTGCCCATAAAATGTCTACTCTTGTACTTCAAAATTGTAGAGGTATATGAAAGAAAAGGAGGCTGGGCAGTGGTGGCGCACGCCTTTAATCCCAGCACTTGGGAGCCAGAGACAGGAGGATTTCTGAGTTCGAAGCCAGCCTGGTCTACAGAGTGAGTTCCAGGACAGCCAGAGCTACACAGAGAAACCCTGTCTTGAAAAACCAAAAAAAAAAAAAAAAAAAGAAAAGAAAAAAAAAACAAGAAAGAAAGAAAAGGATTGTGCTTCAAAAGTCCTGCCTGTTGTAGCCTCAGTAGCTGGCACTGACTGGTTTCTGTGCCCTGTAGGCATTCTTCAGAAAGGAATGATCTGAAATGCAAGTTTTAATGATTATGTTTATATTTATATATGCATACAGATATATGTAAATATATACTTATTTGTATTTGTCTTTCAGCTGTGGCAGAAGTAAAACTACGGGATGACCAGTATACGTTGGAACACATGAATGCTTTTGGGATGTATAACTATCTGCACTGTGATGCCTGGTATCAAGACAGTGTCTACTACATTGATAACCTTGGAAGAATTATGAACTTAACAGTGATGCTGGTAAGAAACACATGCAGAGTATAAAGACGGAGTTCATCCTGTTTTCCTTACCCTTTAATCTCTGAGTCTGATGTCCAGACAGTCAAGGTGCACATACCTTTGGAATGTGGAAGCCTGTCATCAAGCTGTGTAAGGCTCCCCTTCTAATTACCTCAGTGACAGCTTTTGCTCTTCTTTTTGTTTTTTGTAATCCCCTGTACCCACCCATTTCCACCTGTGTGGTATAGCCTCACTATAATAGTGGATTTCTTCTTTTCCATTTTAGTTAGTGTTTACATTGTGTAACTTAAACTATGTTAACATTTAGGTTTAGGTTAATCCCTTTTGCATTATGAAATACTCCTTTTTTTGTTCTGTAGGTCTTGGGAATAATTTTGCCTTCAAATCTTGTTTGTCTTATATTAATACAGTCATAACTGACTTAATAGCTAGTATTCTAGCTAGAGAGAAATCTCAGTAATATTCCTCTTGTTTCTATGTTGTGGAATAATTTGAGGAGTATTGACATTAATTCTTCTCTGAAAGTCTGTGCTCAAACTTCATGAGGATCTGAGTTCTGTACCTAGAATCAGTATGGAGAGCCCGGGTCTGATATCACTCAGCCCTGACAAGTCAGAGAGAAGCACATCCCTGGAGCTTGCAGCAGTGGACAGTGTTGGAAGAACTCCGTCAGAGGTGGACCTCTATCCTCCGTGTACATACGAACATGTGTACTCGTACATGCACGTGCACAGAACACACACAAAGTGCTCCTCTCTTTCTTTTTTTAATTTGAATGTATCAATTTTTTTTTTTTTTTTTACTTTAAAAGATTTAAAGTGTATCTCATAAATAGCTAGTAGTTTATTTGGATAGCAGTTTGTCAGTCTTATTGATTTTTCTCAAACAAACAACTCTTTGTTTCATTGACTCTTGGTATTGTTTTTGTTGTTGTTTTGTTCTGCTTGTTGTGTTTCTGTTTTCCTGGTTTTAGTAATTGATTATGATAATGAATTCTGTAATTGATTATTTCCTGCTCTTTACTCCTTTTGAGTGTGATTTCTTTTTCTTGTTATAGAGCTTTTAGGTGTGTTTAGGTCTCAGTTTCTATTATGAAATTTCTCTAATTTTTTTTTTCTTAATGTAGGCACTTAGTGCTAAAAATTTGGCTCTTAGAACTGCCTTCATTGGATTTCATAAGTTTGAATATGTTGTATATTCATTTATCTAAATTAACAAAATTAGAAATGAAAAGAAGAACATAACAAATATTGAGGAAATGCAAAGAATTGTAAGAATATACTTTAAAAGTCTCTACTCCACTAAATTGGAAAATCAGGAAGAAATAGATAATTTTCTCAATACATACCACTTACCAAAAGTTAAATCAAGACCAGATAATTTAAAAAGACAGCCTTGCTGGGCAGTGGTGGCGCACGCCTTTAATCCCAGTACTTGGGAAGCAGAGGCAGGTGGATTTCTGAGTTCGAGGCCAGCCTGGTCTACAGAGTGAGTTCCAGGACAGCCAGGGCTACACAGAGAAACCCTGTCTCAAAAAATCACACACACACAAAAAAAGACAACCTCTAGTGAAATAGAAGCAGTGATTAAAAGTTTCCAGTTCCCCCCTTCCCCCAAAAAAGCCCAGTACTAGCTGGTTTTAGCATAGACTTTCAAAGAAGAATTAATGCCAACACTCCTCAAATTATTCCACAACTTAGAAACAGAAGGAATATTGCCCAGTTCATTTTACGAGGTGTTTTAGTTAGGGTTTTCATTGCTTTGAGGAGACACCATGACCAAGATAACTTGTATGAAGGTAAACATTTATTTGGTAGGGCTGGCTTACAGTTTCAGAGGTTCAGTCCGTTATCATCATAATGAGAAGATGGCAGTGTTTAGGCAGATATCCTGCTGGGGGAGCAGAGAGTTCTTCCTCTTGATAAGACAGCCAGGAGTAGACTACTCTGTATCTTCCACGCTGGGCGGAGCTTGAGACTAAGATCTCTCAAAGCCCGCCTACACAGTGACACACTTCCTCCAACAAGGCCACACTTCCTAATAGTACCTCTTCCCTTGGGCCAAGCATATTCATACCACTACATGGGGCACAGTTATTCTGATACCTAAACCACATAAAGACCCAACAAAGAAAGATACTTATATGAACATAGATACAAAAATATTCAACAAAATACTTGCAAACTGAATCCAAGAACACATCAAAACATCATCCACCATGATCAAGTAGGCTTCATCCCAGAGATGCAGGGATGGTTGAACATACTTAAATTGATGAAAATAATCCACCAAACAAACTGAAAGACCAAAACTACATATCATCTCTTTGGATACAGTAAAGGTCTTTGACAAAATCTAACACCCCTTCATGTAAAAGTTCTGAAGTGCTTAGGAATACTAGGGATATACTTCCATATAAGAATGGTAGTTTACAGTAATCCCATAGCTAACATGAAAGTGAATGGAGAGAAACTCAAAGTAAGTTCACTAAAACCAGGAATAAAGCAAGGTTGTCCACATTCCACACATATTCAATGTAGTATTTAAGGTCTTAGCTAGAGGACCTGAAGGAGATCAAAGGGATAAAAATAGGAAGGGAAAATGCAAAATATCTTGATTTGCAGATGATATTACAGTATACATAAGAGACTATAAGAATTCCATCAGGAAACTACTATAATTGATAAACACTTTCAGCAAAGTAAATATAAAATTATATCACAAAAATCAGTAGCCCTCCTTATGCAATTGATAAACAGATTAAGAAAGAAATCAAGTAAATTCTTTTTATAGTAGCCTCAAATAATATAAAATATCTTAGGATAAGCAAGAAAGCAAGTAAAAGACTTGTATTATAAAAGCTTCAAGTGTTTGAAGAAAGAAGAAGAAGATATCAGAAGATAGAAAGATCTCCAATGGTCATGGATAAGTGGGAGTAATATAGTAAAAATGGGCTTCCTATCAAAAGCAATCTATATACTCTATGAAGTCTATACCAAAATTCAACACGATCCTTCACGGATCTTGAAAGGACAGTTTTTAGCTTCATATGGAAGCATACACACACACAGGATAACTAAAACAATCCTTAACGATAATAGAAATGCAGGAGGTATCATCATCCCTGATGTCAAGTTGTACTACAAAGCTGTAGTAATAAAACCAGCATGGTATTGGCACAAAACAGATACCAGCAGAGTAAGATCGAAGACACAGACATAAATACATACACATATGGATACCTGTTTTTTTTTTTTTTTTTTTTAATACAAAAAAGCCAAAAACACACACTGGAAAAAAGACAGCATCTTCAGCAAATGGTGCTGGTGAAACTGAATGACTGCATGAAGAAGAATCCAAATAGATCCATGTTTATCATCCTGTACAAAACTCCAAAGACCTCACCATAAAACGAGATACATTAGATCTGATAGAAGAGAAGGTAGGGGAATAGCCTTGAACTCTTTGGGACAGGAAAAGACTTTACAAAGAGAGCACAGTTAACATAGGCACTAAGATCAACAATTAATACATGGGACCTCATGAAACTGAAAAGTTTCTGCAGTATACAGGAGATTGTCCTTCGGAACAAAGTGGCAGCATACACAATGGGAGTAGATTTTTGCCAATTACACATTTGATAGAGGGCTGTGCTGAATAGTTTTATATCAACGTGACACAAGCTAAAGTCATCAGAGAGGAGGGAATCTCAATGCCTTCATAAAATCAAACTGTAGCAAGCCTGTAGTACATTTTCTTAGTGATTTGATTGGAAATGGTCCAGCCCATTATATGTGTTCCCATCCCTGGGCTGGTTGGTCTGAACTCTATAAGAAGTCAGGATTAGCAGGCCAGTAGGCAGCATTCCTTTTTGGCCTCTTCATCAGTTTGGCCTACTGCCTCCAGGTTCCTGCTGTGCTTGAGTTCCTGTCCTGATTTCCTTCAGCGATAAACTGTGATTTGGAAGCGTAAGCCAAATAAATGCTTTGTTTCCCAAGTTACTTTGATTATGGAGTTTCATCACAGCAATAATAACCCTAACTGGGACAAAGGCTAATATCTCAAAATATGTAAAGAACCACAGAAACTAGATGTGAAGAAAACAAATACATAACCCAATTATTAATGGGATACAGATTTAAACAGAATTCTTAAAAATGGAAACTCAAATGGCTGAGAAACATTTCAAGAAATGTTCAACATCCTTCACTATCAGGGAGATGCAAATCAGAACTACTTTGAGATTTCATCTTTGCACTCAGAAGAATGGCCAAGGTCAATAAAAATATGACAGCTCATGCTGGCAAGGATGTGGAGAGAGGGAAACACTCATCCGTTGCTGATGGGAGTGCAAACTTGTGCAACCACTATGAAAGTCAGTGTGGCAGTTCCTCAGGAAGATGGGAATCCATCTACTTCACCATCTAACTACAACTAGATACTCTTGTCCATGTACCCAAGGGATGCTTCATCTTACTGCAAGGACATTTGCTCAACCATGTTCACTGCTGCTCTATTCATAATAGCTGTGAATTGGAGACAACTTAGATGTCTCAAGAGAATGGATAAAGAAAATGTAGTACATTTACATAGTGGAGTATTGTGCAGCCATTAAAATAATGAAATCATTAGTTTCACAGGTAAATTGATAGAACTAGAAAAAAAAATCATCCTGAATGAGGTATTTCAGATTGAGAAAGACAAATATGGTATGTCTTTGCTTATGTGTAGATAGTGGCTGTTAACCAAACTACAATTCATAGAACCACAGAGCTTAGGCATAGAGTAAGGGACTAGGAGAGACAGACAGATCTCCTTAGAAATGGGAAAGAGAATAGAATAGGTAGTTATGGTAGAAACTGGAATGGGAGGATCAGGTTGGGATGAGAGAGGGGCATGAGGGAAGGAATACTGGGGAGAGAGCTAAAATTAAGGGGCATTTGAGGGGTAGTATGGAATCCTAATACAGTAGAAGCTTCTTTAAATATATGCATACATGGAGATGATCTAACTGAAATCACCAAATAATGGTGGAGACAAAGTCCCAGCTGGCCATCTTGTCATCAAATGATGCTTTTTGTACTGGAATTTGGTTATATCTAATTGAGTTGTAGGTCAAAGGGGTCCATAAATAACCCAGGCTGTTACCAAGACTATAGATTGCTCTCTACAAATTGACAGAAAGTTCCAATTGCTGAAAACAACACCTACAGAACTCATTGAACATGGAGAAGTAGAGCTGATGCCTTGCTACAGTCTTCAACCCTATGTGCTAATATTAATATCTTTTGTATAGGAAGGTACTTTGCATGCTACCAAAAGAGAAGTGTAATATTAATCTATCCACAAACTACAGCAATTTTCTGCCTGTACAGTATGCTTTGCAGTGGTGACACAAAGCTTGTGGGAATGACCAACCAATGTCTGATTTGACTTATTGCCCAGTTCATGAGATAGAACCTATACTTGATATTGCTTGGGTGACTAAGAATGTGAGACTAGATAGCCTTAATCCAGGGACCTCGGATAAAATCAAATACTGCTGTCCTAAAAAGTAAAAAAAAATGTAATCATAAAATGATTGCCAGTGACATTCTTCTATCCTCATAGATCAGTCCCTTGCTTAGCCATCCTCAGAGAAGCTTCCTCTTGTAGCATATAGGAACAAACACAGACCTACAGCTAGACGTTACACAGAAAGGGAGACCTTGGAACACACCGCCCTGAAAGGGATATCTCCATTAAATCCTTTCTCTCGGTGCTTAGGGAATCGCTGTGGAAAAGGAAGCTGAAAGAGTAAAAGCCAGAGAGCATGGAGGACACTGAGAAAACAAGGGACTCTAAATCAACACAAGCAAAACGCCTACGATGTGACAGACACTGCTGCAGCATAGAAAGGGCCTGCACAGGTCTGCAGCAGTTCCTTATTATGGCTTCCGGCTTAGTGTTTTTATGGGATTCCTGAGTGTGCAAACAAGAGAGTCTCTGTTTCTTGTGCCTCCTTTTGAACTCTTTTCCTTTTGTTTGTTTTGTCCAGTTATAATATGTGGGAAAAAGGCCATGGTGGTGTCCCAGAGATTTTCCACGCCAGTGGGTCCCACAAACAGGAGAAAGGTCTGGAGTTCCCAAGGCTAGAAGCTTCAGCGATGGCAGGCCCCAATGATACAAGAAAGTCCTTGGTTCCAAAAGGGTTTATTTTTATGGCGGATGGTAGATGGATCTGGATGTACCTCCCTGAAACTCAGGGCAGACCTGAGTTAAATAGGGAGAGAGAAAGGGGGAAGGGTCTGGGGAAGAAATCTTAATTGGCTCCGCCCTCTGACCTTCATTAGTATGTAAATCTCTCTAGGGCCTGAGGCCTGTAGTCACACCCTCTAACTGGGCACTTTGGGAGGGGCTGTAATGGCCTATGTGACTGAGCAATGTAGGTCTATGGAGACTAGACTGCATGTCAGGACCCTGGGTTCTGGGAGTGTGGCCAAACACCTGCCATTTCTCCCTTGGAGTCTCAAGGTTCTAGGCCCATGCCCAGCCAAGAACCAAGATACCCTTACACAGTCCCACAATAATATGCTTTTGTTTTGTCTTACTATGTTTTATTAGTATCCCTTAGAAACCTATTTGCCTTTTAATAAGAGACAGAAGGGGAGTAAATCTGGATGAGAAGGGAGGTAGAGAGGAAGTAGGAAGAGGAAAAGGAGCAGAAACCATAATCAAGTATACTATGTGAGGAAAACAAACTATTTTCAACAAAAAGAAAAAAAAATAAGTGAATTAAAAAACAAAAATAACTAGTTATTGAGTCAGTTAGATGGCTTAGTACATTCATACTTACCTTGAGTTTTATGTTTTCCTTTCAATTTATACTCTTTAGTGTGTTTCTCTTTTTACCTCTAAGAGGAAAACAAGCCCAAGAAGTTTAGTCAATGCTTTTCATTTACCTATTCCTTTAAATACAAAACAAAACTGTGTGTAAGTCCGTATGTATGAGGGTGTGCTTCTCTCTGCAGACACATGTTCTGTGTGTA
>NW_021604565.1:20782320-20785860 GCF_004785775.1 Grammomys surdaster | reverse complement strand
TGTGTATGTCCATATGTATGAGGGTGTGCTCCTCTCTGCAGACACATATTCTGTGTGTATGTGTACGTATGTATGAGGGTGTGCTCCTCTCTGCAGGTACATGTTCAGACCACTGGTTGATGTCAGAATCCTGCTCCTCTACCAGCTTTTGGCACCTAATGCCTTTAATCGCAGAACTTTGAAAGTGGAGTCAGGTGGATGTTTGTGAGCTCAAGGCCAGCCTGGTCTACATAGTGAATTTCAGAACAGCCAGGGCCTTATAGAGAGGCACTGACTGAGAAATGAAAAGTGGTGCTCCTCCATCATTTTCCTACCTTACTGAGACAGGGTTTCTCAGGGAACCCAAAGCTCAATGTTTTGGCTAGACTGAATGGCCAGAGTCTCCAAATCTCTCTGTGTCTGTTTCCCAGTGCTTGTACTGGAGGCACCTCTGTGCCAAGAATTCACATAGGTACTAAAGATCTGAATCAACTGAGCACGTTTGCTCAGTGCCTACTGTTTCCTAAAATTTTATTTGGAATTTCTTGTTTTATGTCCAACATGGTGGCATTATTATTTACATTGGTTACTGTAGAGATCATGGTGCATACCCTCCATGGATGATTCTGCTTCTGTCATAAAAACCATATAATACAATCACTTTTGCTTCTTGCATCTTTTGATCTATTTGTGTCATATATTCATATCAATGCCTCATGTTAACATATTAAACAGCCACCAAGTCGTATGTTAATGGCTCCTTGACTGCTCTCTGCTCCTTGTGTCCTCTTGTCCCCTACAGTGTTGTCTGTTTCATTGGCTGTCTCATTTCAATCTATTTAGCAGTTACTTCACGTTAAGTCATGGTGTTGGTATGTCACTTTAGAACAGGCAAAGTGTTTATGTAATTAAAAAAAAAAAACAGCAAAGGAACTTAGTAACATCTTCCTAACCACATTTTTGCTCTGTTCTCACCAATACTCATTTCTTGTGCAGATTATAAATGCAGAAAGTGAGCCAGAAATGGCTGATTCCGTCTTGCTAACCTCTAGACTAGACCATGAGTCTTTAATACATTTCTGTGAAACATCATCTTCACTACATTACTACATGTGCTACTTCTAACCTTTATATTAGTAATTTATTTTTAGTTTTAAATTAACTTAGCAGAGTAATAGATTTCCATATACATCTTGTTTTGATTGCTTCTCCTTCTTGTTTTACTCTTCTTATCCTCTCTGTCCCCCTTTCCCTGCTGTGCCCTTTCACTACTAAGATTTCCCTATCTGTTTTGTTAGATAGTCTTCACCACTCTCCACTCCCTTAAAGCCTTTCTTTCTCCAGGCATATCTGTCTCTTTCTAATTTCCTGCCTTTACTCATATTTACTCTCATCTGGAAACATACATTTAACACTTGGAGTCCAGGATATGTTTATCGGTGCCTCAGTTATCTTGTGATACAGTATTTTTCCAGTTCTACCCATAATTTCATAAATAGCATTATATATGTGTTCCACATTTTCATTATCCATTCATCTGGTGGACGTGTAGCCTGACTCCATTTCCTTACTAATGTGACAGTGTCAACAATAGATTTGCAAGTATCTCTGGCTTTTGTGTATATGTCCAGAAGTGGTGTAGTTGGCTCGTATGTCAGTCCAGTGGCTGGTGTTTTAAAAGCCCCATACTGGTTTCCATGGTGACCACACTGACACCAGTAGTAGATAAGGATTCTGTCTCATATTCTTTTTCAGTGTTTGCTTTCCTCTCAGTGGCTCCAGGTGCAGCTTGCTGTTTTCATCTACTCTATGTGATTTTTGTCTTTGTTTTTATATTGGTAGAATTTTCTGCCCAAATCAGGCATACAGGATAGCAGTCAGCTAAGATAATATATAAAACCAAGTCTAGAGCTTGATTTTATTTTTACATAAAGCTTAATGTGCCATCCCACAGAATGCATTGTTTGAACTCCAGGTGTAATAGTCATTCTTTTAATTCCAACCTTTGTATCTGCTGGCAAGGAAATTTACCAGATAAAAGCCACAGGCATGTGTGATCTACAGATGAGATTGTATTTCTGAAATGATCACTTATGCTGTATATGCATTTTTTTTAACTCTTGTCAAATAATTTCTTGAAGTTTTATGTCATGGTTTCTAGACTCTATAGTTACTAACTTTACTTTGGTGAGGAAGGTGAGCAGAGCGAGCCTTTTTACCAAAATAAGGGAAGAAGCGTGGGCGGTTAGCATTAGTGGAGACATTGTGATTGCCTTCTCTCTCTTACATCCTTTCTCTCAGTTAAAAGATTCTGACTACTTTAATCAAACTGCCTCTTTCGGTCTTTGTCTTCTGAATAGTGTCTCTAAGGTACTTGTATTATCTGCTGAGGATCCATTTGGCCTACTTTTAACATGTGTATATGCGTCAAAACTTTCTACCATTATTCATCAGTAAAAATCATATCTCTTTGTTCCCTCTTCTCTGAACAATTTTCTTAGTAAAGTAGAAGCAGATTGCTCTGCAAGGAATATAGTTCTAGTGGTTCTCTCTCAAGGAGAAAGTTTCATTAGCACATTCTAAAAGGCTCATTGATAACCCTTTTTATTCTGTTTTACTAATCTTTAACATTCAGTATGTAAAAACCCCACACATACACATATCCCTAGGAGTCATTAGTTTATGAGATGAATTAATTTCTTGAGTAAAGAAGTACCTTTCTTCAAACATTGACTGAATGAGTCTACATGGTTAGTCGTCAGAAACACATTGATAACATTGAGGGGGGAGGGGTGAAGGACAGCAGTAAGATGCAGAGCAGCAGTGGAGGAAGGGTGAATAGATGCGGTGCGGAGTTCAGGGTTTCCTGAGTTTTCACCTACGTGGAGAGGCCACCTCAACAGAGATGTGAAAGAGGAATGAGAATTTGCCATGCAGGAGCTGATTGATACACACTTGTATTCATGTTACCCAGAAGGTGGAAGTCAGGGGCAAACTTAGCCAATGCAAAAAACTGTCTCTAAACAAAGGAGAGAGAGAGCGAGAGACAGAGACAGAGACAGAGACAGAGAGAGAGAGAGAGAGAGAGAGAGAGAGAGCGCAAGCACGTTACCTTGCCTCTTAGATTGGTGATGGGTATTATTGTGGCAGCACATAAGACAAAGTTAAGGCATAATGACTCGCTATGGACACTGTGTCCAACTTGGAGACAGACAGGGCCACAGCATGGTTGTTATCAGTTGACGCTGGTGAAATTCATTATTCTGACCTAGTTTATCTCCTCTATGGGCAAGTTACAGAAAATGGTTCTACTTTTTTAGTTATTTATTGCCTCTTGTCTTTTCTGTAACTTTCCTCAATTCACTCAATCAAGTTTGAGAAAGAGACTATTATTATAAATATTATATATATTATTATAAATATTATATATATATATATAAATCCAAACCTGACTCTTTATAATATATATATATTATAATATATATATATTATAATATATAATATACTATAATATATATGATATATATATATATCATATATATATATAACATATATATATTA
>NW_021604565.1:20733545-20781920 GCF_004785775.1 Grammomys surdaster | reverse complement strand
TATATATATATATAACATATATATATTATAAAGAGTCAGGTTTGGATTTTTTTTTTCTTTTTTCTTTTCACCATAATTCTGCTTCTTTGTTTGATTTTTAAACTCCATTTCACCTCATAGAGTAATTGGTCAACATAAGAACTAATCTCAGGATTGCAGGAAATTTAAAATTTTATCCAGCACTGTAGGTGGTTTTCTTGGGGCTCTAGTGATGACTAAATCTTGAGAAGCCCATTGCTGGGAACAGAATACCGTAAGATTTTTCTCATCAGCATCAACATAAATCAGCCATTTCTCTGAACTGCCATGTTGAGAGCATGTGAAGAATATGGACCACTAACTAGACACCAGCTCTTTTCCTATGGCTGCTGTAAAGAACAGTACCCTGTCAAGTCTGCAGAATCCCAGCATGGACCAAGTGGAAGACTGGAGCTCTGAGGTTTGAGGTTCACACAGTGCACCTTCCTGTGCTCGGAGCCAGCAGATGGCAGCAGTTCAATGCTACTCTGCATATGTAACCACTCCATGCAGGTTTAACTGTGGGCTTTGCAATATTTAAGCTTTGAGAAAATGTGCTTAGGGTGTAGAAAATGCTGTGGGAACAGGTGGGTGGGTAGGAGAACCATTTTATTTGCTGCTACTGCTCAATTTAAGGGAGATTGTTGTTTCTCAGTATTTAGAATATTTCTATCATAACAAACTCCAGTTTACTTGAAAAGCTATCTTGTTTTCTCCAATAACAAGAACACCATTCTATGTAGTACCCTTAAAATTTGGGCAGTAGTTCTTGGATTTCATTTGTAAACATATATTGTGTGGTCATGCCTTAAAGAAACAAGTTATAACTACCTTTTAATCTAGATCTTTGGGTGCTAGCAGGCTCTCTCTTGGCCTGAAGCACAGCTTATTTATAACAGACAGTTCGTTAGGTAATGGGAACCTAGTTATTTAAGGTGAAAGAAGAGGATAAAAGAGGGGAGTACAATTTGAAAATAAAAATGTTTAATACAGTATTAAAAGGTTTGTTTACTTAGACATTGATCAAGGTAACTTGATTATAAACATCTGATTAAGAGCTTTATACTAAGAGAAATAGAAAAAGATTAAGAAATGAAGGTAATGCTTAACAGTAGGAATACTTTTTTTGCTTCCTTTTTAAAGGGTAAAATTTGAATGCCAGTCTAATACTGATGGGTGGTATCCTTCATAGGTGTGAAGTTGACTGTGTTTTTATCCTTGAGTTTGCCTATAAATATGTATATATTAAAAGAAAACAATAGCAAATGCTTTATTTATTCAAAACTTCTCTGTTTTCAGCTGCAATTATAAGAACCCCCAAATCTAATTTAATAGATATATGCCATTTAATGCTTGTTGACTATTTACTTATAATGACATGAATTTGTAATATATCAACATTATGATCTGTATTATATTTTATTAACAGCAGTTCTTAATTGAAATTATGATATGTTTGTCTAATGAAAAACTGAATGTAGTAATTGCAATCAAAGAGAATGTTTTAGAATGTGATATTTGGAAATTGCATTGAGATTTAGATATCTGTAGAAAAATGGAGAAAATAGTTTCTTTTCTAGAAGATATGATAAAGGGAAAAAGTATTAACCATGCACAGCATTAAGTGGTTTTGGAACTTTGGCCCTGTAGCAGAGGGGTTTCAGTCAGATTTATCCATTTGAGCCTCTCTTCTCAAACTGGGGTAAATGATTGCAGCTTCGTAAGTTTGGTGATATCTACATGAGACAGAGAAAATTTAAAATGCTCCATACTGTCGTCCCTCATTGACTAGTAAATTTGCCAACACAGTTTCAATGCTGCAAATCAGCAGTGAATTACTGCCTCACAGGAATTTTCTAACATCTTGAACATGGTTGCCTTATTTTCTGTGAGGAAAGGACGCTAGGACTAGAAATGGCATTGTTGTAAGGTATTACTATGAAGACACTTTAAAACGGAACAGAATTCTAAATCAGCAATGTTTTTGTTTTCATTTTATCATTTAATCCAAGTGAGGCAGACACAGACACAGTGAGGCAGACACAGTGAGGCAGACACAGTGAGGCAGACACAGACACAGTGAGGTTTAAGTTAGTGAGTTTTGGCTTCACATTTATGTACTCGAGTGTCTTAATTATTCTATTAGATGTTGAACAAATTTATCTGATAATTATGCTTCTATTAACTTCAGTCATGTTTAGCCATTTACTTAAATGAAAATGGCCCACACCACTTTCTTGTATATGGCCGAACAGTGATTGTCTAGTTTAACCTTCCTTCTTACTGGTGATTCAGTAGAGGGAGTCTGGATGGCCATGCGGTAAACCAACACATAACCTTGCTTTGAAATATTTGCTTGGTGGAATTTTATTTTACTTTGCCTTATTAATATTTTTAATTTATAAATGTTACACAGATTATTTGTCACAGAACAAAAATAGCAACGTATTTGAAGCAAAAGGGCAAACTTTGCGTTTACCCCAATTCTCCAGCCCTTAGTGATGCTCCAATCTTATTTCCCTTTCTCATATTAAGCACTGTTAGTGTCTGTCTATAATCTGTTGGAATCACAAAGGGCATAAGGGACTGTCTCCCAGATGGTTTCTAATGGAAAACTTGACCTCAGGTAAAGCATGCCATTTCTACATGGTTCGCTAAGAACGCTGTTAGTGTTGGAAGCTCTCAGTTCTTTGCCATGCTGGTCTAGTCATCGCCACTGTGTAGTTGCTAGCCTCCTTACAGCATGTAACCTAAAAAGCAGAGCTGGTGATGAAAAGGATATTGTGTTACCTGTCACCTGTCACATTTAATGTATTTTATGTGTTAGAAAAGAATGAGTACAGTTTATACTCAAAGGAAGGGAAATGGACCCAGTTTTTGAATACAAAAGAATTGGCCGTACTATAGGAATTTATTTATGTTTGTATGTATCAGGCCTAGGAAGGGATTTGTTTGTAATCCTTGGTTTTTTTCTAGGACACTGCCTTAGGAAAACCTCGAGAGGTTTTCCGCCTTCCTACAGATGTGACAGCATATGACAATCGTCTTTGTGCATCTATCCATTTCACATCCCCTTCCTGGGTTACCTTGGCAGATGGAACTGGAAGACTGTATGTCATTGGAACAGGTGACCGTGGAAACAGTCCTGAAAAATGGGAGGTGAGTTGGTTTTTTTTGTTGTTCTTTGTAAGTCTTGTGAGGAGTCCAGAAGGTGTATATAAATTAGATGGAGGAGATATTTACCAACCTTTGTTGTGCTTTGTTAAGTGCCCTCCCCCCTTTCCTTTGTCATTCTGGGGAGTTGCTTCACTTCTCTCTCTCCTGTTCATTCTGTTCAAGTGTACTGCTATTTCTTTCTTTGTTTTATTAAGAGTGCTGATCATATTTCTGTTTTATAAATCATGCATTTAAAATGTGTGGTTTTTTTTTCCTATAGATTGTATTTAATGAAGAACTTGGGAATCCTTTTATTATAATTCACAGCGTCTCGTTTCTGAAAGGTGAAGAACATTCAGTGGGTCTCCTGCTTCTTCGAATAGAGAAGGAAGAAGTGGACATGAAAGGAAGTGGTTTCTATGTTTCTTTGGAGTGGGTCATTGTCAGTAAGAAGAAAAAAGGTAAAGTAAACAGGATTCTGAACCTCTAGTGTGCCATCACTGGTGGGGCTCTGAATGCAGTATTTACTGCTTGCTTCATGAACAGTGTAATAAATTATGCTACTTAAGGGCTATAATGTGCTTCCATGACTAACGGTGCATTTTGTTTAAAGAAGATATTAGATGAATTTTGGAGACCGTACGATACACCATTTTAAAGTAGCTAAGAGTTTATACCTAAACATTTGTATATATGAATATGGATATTAATAAGGTATTGTGCAGTTTTCCTTCGGTGAGATATGAATAAACTCTGTTCACAGTAGACATAGAATGGACAACAGACCAAAGTAACAGCCATGTGTAGCTTAGGGAGGCACTGAGTTTTGGGGAGCTGTATACAAGAACATAAACAGTGTGTTACTTGCAGGAGCCTGTGTGACTCAGCACTAAAAAGCCCATCCCGCAGTGGTAACAAACTCAACACTTTCTTCATGGAGCTTTGCCCAACCCTCAGCATTCCCAGGAGAGTCTACTCTGTTCTACCCTCTATAACTGGGGGGATAAGGGGTGGGGCTTTGAATTTTGTAACTTTCAGGAGTTTCCTGAACCTTGTTTCATTCACCTGAGTCAAATGAACCTCTCTTCTTTCTAAATAATGACATGTCTCAATATGTAGGAAATAGCTACTTAACAGAAATAGTAAATTTTAATGTGATTTGAGTATAAATAAGAACTGGAAGATAGAGTGGGTTCCTTTATTTTGTTTAGCCTTGTCTTTTGCATCTGTCTAACATAAAACTTCTTATACATGTATTTTAAAACTTGTTCAGTTTGAACCTGCCAGACTTCCAGCATGACTTTGAAAAGTAGCTTCTTGTGTACTACTGAAATTCCTTAGTGGGGACTCTGTGCTCTGGAAAACTCTGCTTAGTTTAAGGGATGTATCTGATGTTCCTCCTCTCTGTCACTCTTTCTGTTTCTCTAATTGGGAGCTAAGAGAGTTTGCTCCATGTTATTTGTTTGTTTGTTTTATATTTTCCATTTTAACATTGTTCCACCACTCTTCCTTGTTCGCTTGGCAGTAAATTAATTTAACTGAAATTCTTCATCACTACGAAACACCAAACCAAACCAAAAACCATTCTTTACCTTACTGCCAATTTACGTCTCAGATACAGGCATTAATACGTGTATCCTAGAGGGAATAAGCACTGGAAGAAATGTCTATATGGACATGGAAATTGCTTATGCTTGAGCTGAATACATATGTTGTTCCCAGTATTTATTTCCATCTCTAGTAATGCAGTAACTATATGTTGGGAGCCAGGGAGGAGGGGAGAACTGTTTTACTGTAACAAGACAGCCTGTGTCACAGCTATTCAGCTGTGCTGTTATGGCATGAAAATAGCAACAGACAGTTTATGAATGAATGGGTAAGCTGGCTTCTAAAATACTTAGGGACAATGAAGCTTAAGTACTAAGAATTGTTACAACTATTTAAATATTGTTTTGCTTGTTTCTCTATTGTTTAAAATACAAAGTCATGCTTGACTCTTAAACTTTACGAATACAGATAGAGACTCGGCTTTGGATCCTGGGTTGTAATTTGAAGACTGCTGCTACCTAAGGAAACAGTAGAAGTATTGTTTTTAGAAATATGAGTCTTAATAGGAGAAGTCATGGTGCACTTTCCTTCCCCCTGTCCTGAAGAACGTGGCTCTGCAGTTGCAGGTCAGCCCGTGGGACTTAGCGGATGGATGCCTGTAGACATCCTCAGTAGCTCTGCAGTCACAGCCCCGCCTCGTCATCCCTCTCCTCAGTTGGCAAGCACTCTTAGATTTTCCTTTCTTTTTCCTCCTGGGATTCTTGCTTGTGGAACTCAGCAATTTTCTGTAGGTTCTTTCTTTACTCTTTTTAGTATCTTGTTTTCCCCAATTCCTAATAGAATTGTGTTCTTTTAAGATAATTTTAAATCTACTTCCCGTGTGTGTGTGTGTGTTTTCAGGATGTGGAGGCCAGAGGTCTACTTTATCATTCATTAGAAGCAGTCCATCTTGTGTTTTGAGGTGTTCTCAGCAGTCTGGAGCTCACCATGCAGGCTAGGCTGGTTGGTAGTGACTGTGAGGACCTGGCTTTCCTAGGGCTGGGGATTCAAGGACATGCTACCAAGCGAGGCTTTTTAATTGTGTATCTGGAGACCAAAGTCAAGTTCTCATGTTTGCAAAGCAAGCACTTAACTGTCTGAGCTGTGGCCTCTCTTTTTAATTCTTGGATCTAATATAGTAGAGCAGTACTTTTTCTAAAGCATGTTGAGGGAGACAAGGGATAAATTACATTTTGTGATCAATTAAATTGGAAAATGAAAATGTTTATTATCCCCAACACACTAAGTTGATTTTTAACTACTTAGTGTAAACTTACAAAAATACAGTCCATCCAATAGTATAGTAGTATAAAAGTATGTAGTTGCCTGAAGTGATTTTTTTTTGTTACTTGCTTAGTTTCATTCTTTATTATGTTTTTGTTTTTAATTTTTGTGTAACATATTTTGATCATATTCCTCCTCCTCTCCCAAGTCCTCCCAGATAATCCCTCTCCAACTTCATGTTCCTTTACTCTCTCATATCCAAAAAACCTCTTTACCAGGTGCTTCAGCAAGAGAAACCTAGGTCGTTCTGTACTTTACCCTCATGTTCAGATAGTGCCCCATACCTGCTGGAAAAGTAGTCAGTCACTAATATGTGTGTTGTTCACTGGGATTAGCTGCTAGGCACGTGTGGTTACTGAGCACTTGAAATGTGTCTAAGAGGCTGAGGTAGTACATTTTAAACTTTACTTAATTTTAATTAAATAGCCATTTGAAGCTAGTGACTACTGCACTGGACAGTACACATTAGAGCAAATTTCATCAAAACCAGTATTTTAAAGTAGGGACTTGTTTGAGGACAATGGAGTTCTCAGGTGTGCGCATGTGTGCCAGTGGCCAACTGTGGGAGTTGGTTCTCTACCATGTTTGTCTTGGGGTTTCGAGCTTGTCATCAGGCTTGGTGGCAGGGGCTCTTACCCACTGAGCTGCCTGGGGGCCTAAGTTGTCAATTTTTTATTCTTACCAAAGATTCGTTAGAACGTAGCTTTTTATAATATTTATTTTCTTACAGATAGTAAAAAGTATAAAATTACAAAGCATCATGTTCTCCGAGGAAAGTCAGTGCCCCATTATGCTGCTATTGAGCCTAATGGAAGTGGTCTAATGATTGTCTCCTACAAGGCCTTCAAGGTTATGTCAGGGGGTCAGGATCTTGAAGAAAGTATGGATGAAGACAGGAAAGAGGAAATCAAAGGTAATTGGACCTGTTGGGGGAGCTTTGTGCTTATGTACATATACACATCTGTCTGTTTTGTCCTCCCTCCAAGGTACGTTATGGGTTCCGGGAGGAACAATGCTTTCTCTTAGTCTTTCATACCCCTGACCCGCATGTGTTTTCTGGAAGATACATTCACATCTGAATGATGTGGCCTGGTTTTCCTTCATAATTTTGGAATCTGGTGTTTTATAAATTGCAGTTGGCTTGAACATGATTCCCTGTTTAATACTTACTAAATAATGGTCACATTGGCACTGGGCAAGTCAATGTGATAATATTCTTCCAAAATCACATCTCATATGCATATTCTTACCTTCATACTGAGCTGACAGTTCTTTGAAGGCAGAATCACTGCCTTTCTGGATGTTGAGTGAGCAAGAAAATGTTATACCTTAGACACCCACAGTCAAAAAGGTCTGTGGCAGCCTCATGGTGGGGGCTTGCCGAGTATATGCAAAGTCCGAGTATACCCTTCACCATAAGAAAACAAGGAGGGGATTAAGAAATACTGGATTTTCTTTAATCTAATTTCACTAAAACACGTTAATTTTACAGGTTTCTCTCATTCTCATTCTCTATCAGAAGTTATCCATTATGGGATTATATTGAATATACTGATATGTTCACATTTGAAGGAGACGGTGTGTGTGTGTGTGTGTGTGTGTGTGTTGTAAATAAGAGGGAGATGAAGGGGAGGGGTAGAGAGGTAGAAAGTGAAGTAACAAAGGAAGAGATTACTGTCAGTATTTGTGAGTGCCAGTCTCTTAATGCATTATGTGAACCTGGAAGAAGGAAATCCATGCATTTGTTACAATTCCTTGTGTCAAATTCCTTGTAGTCTGTGTGTTTATAATTTGTGTATATGTGAGAGAGATGATCTCTAGACAGTATTGATGTAGATAGGCCTTCTCTTAGAAGTCTACGATAGAATAGTGTAATGATAGAATGTGTCTAATGTCTACTGCTACATAATGCCTTTTCCTATTCCCAGGAGAACCTCTGTATTATTGGCAACAAAGTGAGGATGACTTGACAGTAGCGGTAAAGCTTCCAGAAAGCAGTACTAAGGAAGATATTCAAATACAATTTTTGCCTAATGACATCAACATAAAGCTGAAGGGTATCCAGGTTTTGGAAGGAAAACTCTATTCATCTATTGATCACAAGAGCAGCACGTGGACAATTAAAGAGAATAATAGGTATTTTTGTAATTTTACTTTTGAAACTTTATTTCTTACGATTTTAGATTTTCCTTTTTATCTCTCTACAAGTAGGTACATTGAAGGTGAATATAATGGTTCCATCTAGATGATATTTTAGATAGATTAAAGTTGCTGAAACTACACTAAAATGTAATTGTAGTTAAGATTAAAGATGTTGCTATACTTGCCTATTTTTTTATTATCAGCTGTAGATACAGAGATAATAAAAGGTGAAACTTTATTTTAATTTGTACTCATAAATCATCATTGTAGAAGTAATTTCAAGTTTAATTTGCTTATGATTAATACAATCCCATTTTTAAAATATATTTAAGGTCTATAAAAAGTTATGGCAAGAGAAGGTTCCCTCCAACCGGTCCCACCAATCCCAGGTGTGCCTCTTTTCTGGTTGCTGTTACTAGCTTCCTTCCAGAAGCATTTTCTGTTCATTCTGCTAAATACTCTGTTTTGTTTTCAAGGAAAAAATTTTCTGCTATATCTATGTATACGGCTATAAATCTTTTTTTTTTTTTGTATTCGTAACAGTAAATTTTAGATATTTTTCCATTAAGTATATCTGATTATTTTCAACACTTTATTCTGACTTGGTAAAGTCATTTAAAACAGTTAGACTTCTTTTATTGAACATTTAGAATGTTTCCAATATTTTGCTACAGTGAATAATTATGTTATTTTGCATGTATAGAAAGATAAATTACGGCTTGTGTAAAATTACTATTTCTTTTCAGAATTGTGAGAGACAAACATTACTTCAGTATGAATTGATCATTTATAGATTTTTTTTGTAGTCTGTATTTACAACATACAAAAAAATTAAACCATAAGAGAAGTTGATAATAATTAAACTTCATCTAAGATATTTCTGCTCTTCAGAATTGAAAAGTTAAGTCAAATATGGTGGTGCATGCCTTGTATACCAGTACTTACATAACTGAGATAGCAGAATTGGGAATTCAAGCTCAGTCTGAGGTGAGGTCAGTCTGGATTACATGAGACTGTTTCCAAAAGCCAAGATCAGTTTTCAAAATTTGAAATTTTATGCTTATCTAAAAATATATTTAAAAAAAAAGTAAGCGAAGACTTGAAATGAAAATGAAAACAGAAAATGAAAAGATTTTCATGGGTCAATAAGATTAACATGGTATCAATGGCCATCTTACTAAAAGCCATCTATTGATTCAGCACAATCCCCATTAAAATTCCAACACAATTGGTTACAGACCTTGAAAAAACAATAATTAATTCCATATAGAAAAACAAAAAGCCCAGGATATCTAAAACAATCCTGAACAATTAAAGAACTTCTAGAGGCGTTACTGTACATAATTTCAAGCTTTTCTACAGAGCAATAGTAAAAATAGATAGATAGATAGATAGATAGATAGATAGACTGACAGATAGATAGATAGATAGATAGATAATAAAAGTAAGACATGAACAGTTAAGAAAATATTTACATAAAAGACTTACATTTTCAATGCTTGAAAGCCTTATAAATTCCTAAGATAACCTAGGGCCTTAGGATATATTCAGTTGGTACAGTGCTTTCTTAGCATATACAAATTTACTGATTTTTTTTTAATGGTTGTTGTAATATATGAGAAACAATTATCTTTGAAGTTTTTTAAAAACTACTTTATCTTTTCTCATCTGTTTATAACATTTATATGTATGTAAAAGTCTTGAGGATAGGATTTAAAATTGGTTGTCAAAAAGTAGTAGTAAATTTGGTTGCTAGAACATACTGTTGAATGAAGTGCTTTCTAGCTGTGACTTTATCAGGCTACTTAATGTCTTTTTTTTTTTTGAAGCTTTTTTTAAAATTTTTAAATTTTTTTTCAAATCATAATTTTTACTTATTCACACAGGGGTTATAAACACAAAAAGGCAGGACATGGGGAAGGGGATGACACTGGAGCATGGGTGTTCAGGGGGAATACAGATATCTTTCAGAACAGGGTATCGGCTGAGTGAAGGTTCAGGGGACAGGTCACTATGACTCTGCCTATGATTCACTTGTCCTTATCTAAGTTGGTATTATCTGCCAAGGCTACCTATTTACAAGGTCTATGACTGCTCAGGTTGGTAAATTTCCACAAAAGCTTCCTGTTTACAATAGCTTATAGCCATCTGTTTCATGTTTTTCCACAGAGACCCAAGACTTGGTGTTAGTATACATGTATGACAGGCCTATTGCTGATTTTAGGCCTATGGCTGATTGTAAGCAGGGCTGCCCCTGACATCTCCTCCCTTCTCTAAGTATAGAAGGGCTGTTGTGATTCTAATTGAAGGGAACCTTGTAATGGCTTCAGTCCCCCTGTTGTCCAGTGAGGCATGAGGGCCATACCCGTCCCAATGGATGTCTTTTTCCTGGAGAGGGGATACTTTTGACATCAACCCCTATGCAGTCAGGCTTGTCCCTCAGGGAACCCAGAGAGATATTTTTATCTTTTATTTATATTCCCTTGCAGAGCTTAGCCTTGCAGCCTAAGCAAGAATCCAGATCACCAGTCAGAGGGGGTTCTGGGTGGCCCCTCTCTGCTTGGTCTAGGGGTGGAAGTCCCCTCTTTTAGGTTAGGTGGAGATGGGTTTTGGGAGCACCCTGGATAGAGTAACAACCTCATCTTGAGTCTCGTGGTCCTCCATAGCTAACTTATGATAATGTATCTGAATAGGCTTTGCTACCAAATTATTTATATCCTGTTTCGCAAAGTTAGTCAGCCTATTTAAGGCCCAGGGACCAGAAGAAATAAGCAAAAAGAACCCAATTAATGGTCCCAAGATGGGAGGAAGTAGGGTTGACAACCATGGAGAGGGTGAAAACCAATTCTTGTACTAGCACTCATCTTTCTCTTTCTTTCTCTGTCTTTTCTCAGGGCCTTCTCTGACCTTTTTCATGCTCTCTTTAACCATGCCTGTCTTGTCTATGTAAAGGCATCATTCTTCTTTAAGGGCTGTACACTATTGTAAAAGAGTAAATCAAGTCCAATAAAATCCTTTGCGATTTTTGGAGGTCTCTTTAGACAGCAAAATGAGAAATTTCTTCAGATTAGTGATGTCAATCTCTAGCTGTTTGATGTTCTTGTCAATGGCCCGTCGAAGGTCTGAGTAGTATAAATTCGGAGGCCAGCATCTGGATTAGAACTTTTAACAGCAGGCATCACGGGTGATTCATTTTTATCTGGAAAGGAAAAAGAAGGGAATTCTAAGGGAGATTTCTCTTCCCTGGATGTCAATTGTTATTCATCTTATTTATGGTTGGGCCTGGCTTTGTGGGGTTATCTATTTATTTCATTATCTTTTTGGTAGCCATTTAGCTGTGCATTCTGTGGTATCAAACAGGCATATCAATCCTCGGCCCCATAAGAGAACTGGGTCTGGGCCATTCCCTTTAAGGGTAAGAATGTCCTTCCACATAGCTGTGGCATAGTTTTTATTGGTCTCAGTGATGCCAGAGGCATTTGGCAGCAGGTTTGCCATGAGCTTTCCGTTTCAGAGAGATAAAAGTGATCAAGGCATGATGGAGAGTATTTCAAGGGGACTCCTGCCCTGGGGGGTACAGTTCCCCCTCTTTTGTTTTTAAAGCCAATTTTTCAGAGTTCTTGTAAAATCAGGGCAGAAGTGCCAGCAGCCACTCCTTCTACACTCAGAGAGTCATGAAGACACTATTTAAAGAAATATAAATCTATATTAATAATCTCTTTTATCAAAGGACTGTTATAGCACCGCCAACAACTAATCAGACTATATAATATATCGATTAATAGTAGCTTCTTCTACTTTTTGTGAGATTACTTCTCTTGTCAATTAATTGTTGAGGGAAATTAGGATTTACATCTCTCTTGAGAATATTAAACAGAGACTTAAATTCTTTTGTGGAGAGCTTAAAATAAGATCTTAGCCAATTACCATCTCCTAGAAACTTTTGAAAATAATTTGAAATAAGTAAACTCTTTTTTTTTCCCCGACCCTTTTTTCTTTTTTTTTTTTTGGATATTTTTCATATTTACCTTTCAATGTTATCCCCTCTCCCATTCTCCCCCAAAACCCCTTATCCCATACCCCCTCCTCCTATTTTTATGAGGATGTACTCCAAACATCCTCCCAGTCCCATCTCCCTGCTCTGGAATTCCTCAACACTAGGGTATCCAACATTTCAGGGACCATGGCCCTGCACTTCCACTGATGTCTGACAAGGCCACCCTCAATTACCTATACAGGTGGAGACATGAGTCCCTCCCTTTGTGCTCTTAGACTGGAGGTTTAGACTTTGGGAGCTCTGGTTGAATCTTTTGATACTTCTTCTAAAAAGGACCAAAGCACCCACACTTTCGTCTTCTTTATTCTTCTTGAGTTTCATGTGGTCTATGCATTGAGTCTTAGGTATTGTGAGATTTTGGGCTAATGTCCACTTATCAGTGAGTGCATGCCATGTGTGTTCTTTTGAGATTGGGTCACCTCACTCGGGATGATATTTTCCAGCTCTATCCATTTGCCTAAGAATTTCATGAACTCATTGTTTTTAATAGCTGAGTAGTACTCCATTGTATAAATGTACCACATTTTCTGCATCCATTCTTCTGTTGAAGGACATCTGGGTTCTTTCCAACTTCTGGCTATTATAAATAAGGCTGCTATGAACATAGTGGAGCATGTGTCCCTGTTGTATGTTGAAGCATCTTTTCGGTATATGCCCAGGAGTGGTATAGCTGGATCCTCAGGTAACACTGTGTTCAATTTTCTGAGGTACCACCAGACTGCTTTCCATTGTGGTTGTACCAGTTTAAAATCCCGCCAACAGTGGAGGAGTGTTCCTCTTTCTCAACATCCTCGCCAACATCTGCTGTCACCTGTGTTTTTGATCTTAGCCATTCTAACTGGTGTGAGGTGGAATCTCAGTGTTGTTTTCATTTGCATTTCCCTGATGACAAGGGATGCTGAACACTTCTTTAGGTGCTTATCAACCATTCGAGCTTCGTCAGTTGAGAATTCTTTGTTCAGCTCTGTGCTCCATTTTTTAGTAGGGTTCGTTGATTGTCTAGAGTCTAATTTCTTCAGTTCTTTGTTCTTGGATATTAGCCCTTTATTAGATGTAGGGATAGTGAAGATCTTTTCCCAATCTGTTGGTTGCCATTTTGTCTTATTGACTGTGTTCTTTGCTTTACAGAAGCTTTGCAGTTTTATGAGGTCCCATTTGTCAATTCTTGGTCTTAGAGCACGGGCCATTGGTGTTCTGTTCAGGAACTTTTCTCCTGTGCCCATGTGTTCGAGGCTTTTCCCCAGTTTCTTTTCTATTAGTTTCAGTGTAGCTGGTTTTATGTGGAGGTTTTGATCCACTTGGAATTGAGCTTTGTACAAGGAGATAAGTATGGATCAATTTGCATTCTTCTACAAGCTGACCTCCAGTTGAACCAGCACCATTTGTTGAAAATGCTGTCTTTTTTCCACTGGATGGTTTTAGCTCCTTTGTCAAATATCAAGTGACCATAGGTATGGGGGTTCATTTCTGGGTCTTCTATTCTATTCCATTGATCTTCCTGCCGGTCTCTGTTCCAATATCATGCAGTTTTTATCACTATTGCTTTGTAGTACAGCTTGAAGTCAGGGATGGTGATTCTCCCAGAAGTTCTTTTATTGCTGAGAGTAGTTTTCGATATCCTGGGTTATTTGATATTCTAAATGAATTTTAAGATGGCTCTTTCTATCTCTGTGAAGAATTGATTGGGAATTTTGATGGGGATTGCTTTAAATCTGTAGATGGCTTTTGGCAAGATAGCCATTTTTACTATATTAATCCTTCCAATCCATGAGCATTGGAGATCTTTCCATCTTCTGAGATCTGCTTCGATTTCTTTCTTCAGGGGCTTGAAGTTCTTGTCATACAGGTCTTTTACTTACTTGATTAGATTCACACCAAGGTATTTTATATTATCTGTCACTATTGTGAAGGGTGTCATTTCCATAATTTCTTTCTTAGCCAGTTTATCTTTTGAGTAGAGGAAGGCTACTGATTTGCTTGAATTAGTTTTATATCCAGCCACTTTGCTAAAGTTGTTTATCAGGTTTAGGAGTTCTCTGGTGGAAGTTTTGGGGGTCACTTAAGTATATTATCATATCATCTGCAAATAGTGAGATTTTGACTTCTTCCTTTCCAATTTGTATCCCTTTGACCTCCTTGTGTTGCCTAATTGCTCTGGCTAGAACTTCCAGTACTATATTGAATAGGTAGGGAGAGAGTGGGCAGCCTTGTCTAGTCCCTGATTTTAGTGGAATTTCTTCAAGTTTCTCTCCATTTAGTTTGATGTTGGCTACTGGTTTGCTGTAAATTGCTTTTACTATGTTTAGGTATGGACCTTGAATTCCTGATCTTTTCAAGACTCTTTTCATGAAGGGATGTTGAATTTTGTCAAATGCTTTCTCAGCATCTAGTGATATGATCATGTGGTTTTTTTTCTGAATTTGTTTATATAGTGGATTACATTGATGTATTTCTGTATATTGAACCAACCCTGCATTCTTGGGATAAAGCCTACTTGATCATGATGGATGATTGTTTTGAAGTGTTTTTAGATTCGGTTTGCTACAATTTTATTGAGTATTTTTGCATTGATGTTCATAAGGGAGATTGGTCTGAAGTTCTCTTTGTTGGGTCTTTGTGTGGTTTAGGTATGAGTGTAATTGTGGCTTCATGGAATGAATTGGGTAGTGTTCCTTCTGTTTCTATTTTGTGGAATAGTTTGAAGAGAATTGGTATTAGGTCTTTCTTGAAGTTCTGATAGAATTCTGTACTAAAACCGTCTGGTCCCAGACTTTTTTTTGTGGGGAGCCTTTTAATGACTGCTTCTATTTCTTTTGGGGTTATGGGACTGTTTAGATGGTTTATCTGCTCCTGATTTAACATTGGTAACTGGTATTTATCTAGAAAATTGTCCATTTCATCCAGATTTTCCAATTTTGTTGAGTATAGGCTTTTGTAGTAGGATCTGGTGATTTTTTTGAATTTCCTTGGTTTCTATTGTTATGTCTCCCTTTTCGGTTCTGATTTTATTAATTTGGATACTATCTCTCTGCCCTCTGATTAGTCTAGCTAAGGGTTTATCTATCTTGTTGATTTTCTCAAAGATCCAGCTCCTGGTTTTATTGATTCTTTGGATAGTTCTTTTTGTTTCTATTTGGTTGATTTCAGCCCTGAGTTTGATTATTTTCCTGCTGTCTACTCCTCTTAGGTGTATTAGCTTCTTCTTGTTCTAGGGCTTTCAGATGTGTTGTCAAGCTGCTAGTGTATGCTTTCTCCAGTTTCTTTTTGTAGGCACTTAGAACTATGAATTTTCCTCTTAGCACTGCTTTCATTGTATCCCATAGGTTTTGCTATGATACTACTTAATGTCTTAAGTATAAATTTTTTCACTATACTTGGGGACATGCAGATACAACTTTATTTAGTTGTGTTAAATGTATGAGCTAGCCTACATAACCTAGCATATGGTAAAGCATTAGGCAAGTATGAGCTAATATTATTTTTATTATCATTTTCATCAGATTAGTGTATTCCTTAGAGAATATAACTAAGTCTGGGCATCATTGATTGTGATGATAATTTTCACTACTAATGATAAGGACTTTTATTATATAACTGATATTATTTTGTATTGTCTCTTAAATAGTTGCAGAAATTTTCTAAATGCTATAATTATGTTATGATTGTTGAGAATAACTGCTTTATAAAAGAATAGTTGTTAATTTTGTGTGTTCTATTTGGTAATTGGAATAATGGTTTTATTGTGCTCTTGAAATTGTTTGCTTGAAGTTGCATTCCAGGGTGTGAGTTAGTATGGTGTACATTTATCAGAAATAGCTTGTGTAAAAGATTTCTTCCTGTGAAAATGACACAGACAGCCTACCACCTGAGTTTCCTCTCTGGTCCAAAGAATTCGGGCTGGCTGCTTCCTCTTCTGTCCACAGTCTGCTCTGACTCAGCATGTTCTTTTCCTGCAGCATAAGTTCTTGGTCTTCAGATCTCTGGCAGGCTCTGCTTAGTACAATTCGCGTTTCTGTTTAACAGCTTGAATGTATAGAATTAAATTTAAAACAAGTCATACAGACCACATTGACAGTTTTTCTGTATTACGAAGTACTTTTTTGAAATTCCTACATTCGTTTTCAGTTCTTTAAAAAAAAAATCCATGTTTTAAAAGTTAACGTTGACATTAACTTAACCCCATCTTTGATTAAAATTACATATTAAAGAGACTGTTATTTTATGATAGTCTATGAGTGTTGAGCGTGTACCCTGTGCTCCACTGCACAGACCACAGGTCGCATGCCACATGTATTACTTAGATGCAGTAACACACTGAACACTTGTGTTCTAACTGTATTTTCCACATACTGTCTTTCCAATCACTCCACCAGTCTGTCTTCAAACTATGTGATGCTCCGTTTCCAGTGATTTTCATGTTTACTCATGAAGTTTAGGTGATTTGTCACTGGATTACAGATTTTTTCCATCATGTATAAAGCCAAAAATGAATAAGGTTTTTGGTAAAACATTCTCTAGATACCAGATAAGTGAATATCTACCTTCCTCTCCCTCCCTCTTCCTTTCTAGTCTTCCCCTCCCCTTTTTCCTATCTCTCATTTTGATATGTCTTCTCACTACATAGCCTCTAGTGCCCTTGAAAACTTGAGTCTTTTTTGTCTGAGCATATTGAGTGCTGGTTAGTAGAATGTAATACCACATCTGATTTAAATGTTCAATGTTTAATGTAACATCACATATCTCATTTAATGTTTTAGCTTGGAGATTTCTTTGTTTAAGAAGAATGAAGGGCTGATGTGGCCTGAGCTGATTGTTGGTGATAAACAAGGTAAACTTGCAAGAGACCCTGCCGAATGTGCTGCAATAGCAGAACGCTTGATGCACCTGACCTCTGATGAGCTGGTAAGCGGTTACCATGGTAAGCGAATTGGTAAGGGACTTCCTAAGAATCCAGAATATCTTCTATGAAAATTATGCCAAGTCAAAGATTAGTTTGCCTATCTTAATGTAAATGACACAGATCAGTAATTATCTACCTAATTAATGTGTTAATATGGATTGAAGTTGTAATATTTATATAATATACATTGAATGTATAAAAAACGTCAAGGCATATTTCACGTGGTGTATATATGTAGATATGTATCTTAATTCTTTAGAAGAATCAACCAATATTGACAAAAACAAATTACAGCTATGCCATTTGTGTGCTAATAACCTAGGCTGATTCTATTGCTTAACTATTATAAATAGTGCTATAATACACGTACAGGTCTCTCTACAGTACTTACCTAACCAGTGTAGACATCACTGTGGAGTTTACTCACTAAAAGTAAACTGTCATGTCTGAACTGTACCCTCCCAGTCTATTCTATATATATTCTATATATGTTCTATATATATATACATATTCTATATATACTTTATGTATATGTGTATATATATATATATATATATATAATTTTTTTTTGCCTTAATCAGTTTTTTGAAGAAGAGTAGAGTAATAAAACAGGTCTCTTCACACATGCCCATATTCTCCGCTCCCTCTGGTTTACATTTATATTGAATCAGCAGTCCATTTCATCTTTTGAAGTGCTTCATGCTGTAGTGCATGTATGCTGGTGATTAATTCTCCCAGCTTTTGTTAGTAAGAGTGTTTTTGATGTTTTCCTCTTTTCAGTTACTTTGGTCAGAAGTATAATTTAGTAGTAGCAGTTTTTTTCTGTTTCAGAAACGCTGTGTTTTATTTGGCTTTGTAACTTGTATGAAAAGTCAGTTATTTGTATCCTTTGTCAGGCATGCAAAATATAGTCTCCGGACTGCTTTTAGTGTTTTCTCTTTATTTATACTTTTTAGAAGTCTCATTACTGTGACTTGCTATACTCTGATTTTTTTAAACGTATACCAATCTCTGATGCTGTAGTGTTCAGTTTGTTCTACCCTTACACCAGCATGGGTTAATTACCTAGCTATCTCATGGTTTTTTCCTGTTCATACTTTACATATTCAAATCTAGAAATTCATTTAGGTTCTTTGTTTCTTGTCTTCCATATCACAACATCTTCAACTTTTTTTCATCTTTGAGTATATATATATATATAATAACTAAGGGCTTGTAACTAGTTAAAATTAACTAGTTAGTTAATTTTAGTGTCTTGTAACAGAACTCTAGTCCAGAGTGGACACAGTGTATGTACCCTAGGTTGTCTTTGAAGTCATGATGGTTCTTCTGCCTCAAACATTTGAGTTCTGGTTTCACAGGTTTGAAAGTATGTCCAACTGTTGTAATGTCCTTTCTGAATAAATCTGTCATTTTGACATTATTTTTAAGGATGAATAAATTATTTTCTTTTGTTTGATATATTACATTCTCTCTCTCTCTCTCTCCCCCTCTCTCTCTCTCTCTCCCTCCCCCCTCTCTCTGTCTCTCTCTCTCTCTGTCTCTCTGTCTCTCTCTGTCTCTCTGTCTCTGTCTCTCTCTCTCTCTCTCTCTCTTGGGCTTAAGGATCCAGATAAAGAACAACCTCCTTGTACTGCTCAAGATTTCGAGGAATGTGATATTTTCCTTGAAGAGAGCGCCAGTTTATGCAGATTTGATGGGAATACATTAAGAACAACTCATGTGGTAAGTTCTTGATAATAGGAATTCTAAACTGTTGTGGATAATAAGACATTTGGCAGATGAAAATTGAATGACGTATATGTTTTGAAAAAATAGTTTGATTAAAAGTTACTGGGTGTGATAAATCTTATCACTCTATGAAGTAGCGTCATTTCTATATTACCATCTTCAGTAAAATAAAGGCATATTGTTTGAGTTCTGTTTTATATTGACATATTTCAGGCTTTTTCCTCTGCCTACTTTTTATATACAAATGTGATACATATAATAACTTTCTTCATAACTGTTTCTGACACTGAGCATTGGGAAGTAAGCACCTTTGGTTATTAGTAACTTTAATAATGATATGTGTGTATGTGTGTATGTGAATGAGTATGTGTATATGTGTACTTGTATACATGTACTTGTGTACATATGTGCGCATGAGTCCCCACATGTGTGCATGAATATTCAGGTGAGGCCAGTAGAGAGGACCAGGTCCCTGAAAGTTGAAAATACAGCATTTGCAGAATGTTGGTTATGTAGTCCTGAAATCCGAACTCTGGTCCGCATGATTATGCAGCAAGTGTTTATAAATGCTGAGCCGTTCTGCTAGTACCCTTAACCAAACTACTATTCCTTAGGCTACCATTTAAAAGAATCTTTTGTTATATGAAGGCTTTTAATACTCAGAAATCTTTAATGAAGAATTACAAAGTCAAGTTAGTCATAACGGAGCCTCTTGAAGCTGGTTCTGCCATGCAGACTCATAGCACTGCTGTCCGTCCTTGCCTGCCTCATTGTGCTTTACCTGCACCTTCTTGGCTGGTGTCAGACATCCAGTTCTTAAAAACTGCAATTTATCAGTTGCTTCAAAGGAAGCAGCATTCCATGAAAAAATAGGATGTCAGTTATTGTGGCTCAAATGAGAAAGCCATGGTTGTCGTGTAGTCATCCTATCCAGACTTTTTTTTTTTTTTAATATCTTGGAGAAATTTTTTGTGAATAGTCCCATTGATGCTTACAGATTAGAAAATTGATTTTTTTTTTTTTTAACTATTGTCATCATTGAATGCTCACTCTAGATTCTCCTGACTTCCAGGTCTCTGAGCTCTCTGTTGAGAGAATTCAAACAAGATACAGAATACAGTGTGAATGATAGGAAACACACTGCAGATGAGAGCAGTGTTTTCAAGGCAAAGAGTTGCTGGTAGTTTTATTCTCCTTTACTTTAGAGCACCCAATATAAAACATTTTTGACACTGAATTCATTTTGTGCCATTCATTTAGTACATTTTTATATTTCTATTAGAATTATGTTTTATTTCACTAAACATCAAATGTGATCAGTTTTGAAACTGGAAAAACTGTGGTCCTTTTCTTTATATTTCTAAGTAGAAATTACTATTTTAGGGGTTTGTATAAATTTTTAGACTTTTATTTCTATCATTTGCATCTTATATCACTTAGATAATTATATCATCCTAGCTTTTAGTTATGGAAAAAATCAATTATATAGATAATGTAATAAGTGAGTGTTCAAACAAAATGAAAGATTTTATAAAACTTCTATTTTCAATTTAAGATGTAAAAGCATGAACAACTTACTGTATAACCTAACTCACAGAAGTCACAGTATATGGATCACCATATCTGAAATAGCAGCACATGGGAAAACTAGGGTACTTGCCTCATAGTTACTATAAAGTGGTTGTTGAAGAGACTGCAGTTTGGTAATGGAGAATACAAGTTTGGAAACACATCTGTATTTAAATTACAGCCACTATTTATTACCTCCTTAACTTAGGTATCTCTGCTCCTTAAATTTGAATTTCTACATTTATGAAGTGGATAGTATTTTTACTTCTTAGATAATGAAATAAAGTAGAAAATAGAGATCCTCTGAGTATTTTATAGATTTTATCTGTGTATTGAGTATGAATTGAAAATTCAAATTTTTATCTGGTTTCCCAATGAAGACTTTATTCTTGCAGAGATAAATTCCTTTTCTCAGTAGTAGTTTTCAATTTAATTGGCTAGTAACAGTAATTGAGGATTCTTTGAATTTTTTCATCCTGACACAAAATCTTCAGAAGTCTAATTTCTGGGTGTTCCTAAGAAGACTATCAGCTGACTACTTTACATTTTCTTGAATATATTTTACTCTAATTATAGTTTTCACTGAGACTTAAGCATTAAAATCAACCTTATCTACAGTGAATGTGAAAATACAGATAATGTGAAATTTTTATCTTATTGAACAAAAGATTTATTAAATTTAGGCAATAAGATACATCTTTGGTACTAACAAGGAATGAGTCTCTATGAAGTAAGTTGTCTAGATTAATTCTTCACATTTAATATAAAGCCTATATTTAAAGCCCTGTCTTACTCAAATCCTTTATTTGCCCAATGTTGTATGTAGAGCATCCTGAAGAAAGTAACTTTCTATTGATCCCTGCATAGAACAATGTAAACATCAGTTACCATACTGTCTATTTCTATAGCTACCCATAGAGGCATTTGAGGTAATTGGCATTTATTGCCTCTACAATAGGTTGCCTCAACTTACTCTTCAAATGCTTTCTTCTCATTGCAGTTGGTTCGCTATATTTGTACTACTAATAAACTATTGATTGTTACCTCTTGCTGACAATATATCTGCCCACCGCTGTCATCTTTTTTGTTATAGTCCCAGTTTACTTTTGTCTACAGTTATAAAGTTCGTAAGATTTTATTTATAACCAGGATAGAGAGTTTTCTGTTGAAAACTATGATTTATGCTTTCTGTCCCTAAGGATAAAGAAATATCTGGGCATTGAAACCAGAGCTTTTAACTCAAATGCTGTATCAGTAAACTACACTCAATAGCCCTTGTAATACTGTTTGGGACTCTGGAGCCCTTTAAACATTTTGTTCTTGTTTTTCTTGGACAATCGTCCATGATAGATAATGGTTAACATTTAACTTCTGTGTTGTGTCTTCTTTAACTTGATGGCTTTATCCTTAAAAGTAAGTCCCTGCTCCATTATGGCCGTTTCAGTCTCTTCAGGATCTTACAAAAATAAAAATTGTGTTTTGCTTATCAGGGTAGTTATTTTACTAGCTTAGCTTGTTAGGCACATGAATGGATTGAAGAGGAAGAGCATGTAGATAAATGCATTTCAGGAGTATTATGTGTAGGCTTTTCCAGAGGGGAGTGACTAAGGTGGGAAAATCTGCCCTGAATGTGAAAGGTGCCATCTGATAGGCTAAGGTCACAGATTGTATGAAGATAGGAAAAGAGAAAACCAGTTGGCACAGGCATATTCCTCACTCCACTCCCCGCCCCCGCCACATCCATGATGTAAGCTACTCTGTTCTAGTTCCCTCACTGTAGTGACTGGAATAGGGAGCCAAAGTTTTCCTCTTGTAAGCTGTTTATGCCAGGTATTTTCTTACAGCAGCAACTAGATGTAAATTAGTAAAACTATTCCATTGTCAAGAAACAAGGAATTGTCAGAAATAATTTAATCTAACTGTTGTTATGGCAACAACATAGTAGAAAAGATTGTGCTACACATTACAGATAAAAATTGCAATAGAATAAAATTAAGAATTAAAAAAAAAAAGACAGCAACGCAAAAAGAGTCTCACTGTATACACAGTGTTTCACCAAGACAACAAAATGAGTGACCTTGAGGGAGGATGTTACAGACGCTATCTCCTCACATCATAGGTGATGCTTGTAATACTCTGTCTGCCAGGAGGGAGTGTTTATGGTTTGCTGTTTGTTTTTCTAGAACATATATAAAGGCTGTGTACATATAACTAGAGTCTGCATAGAACCATGAAACACTCATCAGAATAGAACATATTCAAGCCTGAACAAAAACAAGTCTGCAAGAATAGATAGTAGTCGTAGAGGAATTTTATAGTGAGTACAGATGACACCCAGCACAGGTAGAGACACCCCTTCAGAAAGGAAAGTTTACATCATCACACGTTGAATTACTGAAGTTTCCTATGAAGAAAAGAACAAGTGATAGTCAAAGCAGAAAGTAACAGAGAAAATGGATGAGAGGGAGCCGAGGTGCTGGCGGCCAGTCCTCTAAAGAACCTCATGTAGGCGTATTAGGAAGGTGGTATGGACATTGTCCCAAAAATCGAAATCCAGGGTGACGTGGGAAGGTGGTGGGTAGAAGAATGTGGAAAGCAGAACAGACAGTACAGAAACCTGTGTGCACCAGTGACCCTGGAGCCCTCCTGCAACATTCTTCAAGAATCTGGTTGTTAGATGTTTCACATAAAATCTTCTAGTTTTTCTAACTGTAAAATGGATGATAGTAGTCTCATATCTAAGTATAGAACCTTGGTGAAATAGATTTAAAACAGACATTCAGTAAACACATAGACTATAGAGAGAAGACACTTTTAGTTCTCAAGATATTTATTAACATGGTGACTCTCTTGGGTTACTGTTACTATGAAAACATTGCCTGAATTAGTGACCAAAAAAAAAAAAAATTATACCGTGTCACTGAATGCTAGAAGTCCTAAAATTGGTTGTCAGGTCTGTCTGTATTGCTGTGTGAAGTTCTGGGGGAGAATGCCTTCCGTGCCTCTCTCGTTCCTAAAGGATGCTTACATTACTTGGCTCTTAGTTCCATACAGTAGCCATATGACCATCAGTGTAGTATCCTGTAGTCAACCTCCTTCTCTTTGCTTGTGTTCTCCTATTGTCCTTTTTGTTTGTGACCTTCTTCTTCCCTCTCACAAGGAAACTTATGAATACATCGGGTTCACTTAGATGATCTAGGGTCATCACACCATTTGAAAATCCCAAATATACCATTTTATTATCTAAAGAAATGTTCAGAAGTTCCAGAGACCTACAATGTGGGTGTTCTGGGTGACAGTATTTGGCCTACCATAGGTGGTCTGCACACTGAACAACAATCTAATCTAATAGTATATTTTATTAGAATTAATAGACATGAAATAAAGAATTTTTAGAGTTCTGCATCTTCTAGGATCGTGAGAATAAACATTTCAGGAACAGATGATGATTGGTCTGTCTGGGGGAATAAGCAGAGTGTGGAAGAAGGCAGGAGGACTCAGTAAAGGCAAAGTGTGGAGCTTCTGGCTTGCAATCAGTAGCATGGTGATATACTGTGTAGCACGCATATGGATCAGTACGTGACAGAAGAGAAAGCATCTAATCAGAACAGGGGCTTATGCTGAGTCCACCACATGCTCTTACTTGGATGTCCCAGCTCTCTCTTGGTTAACCCTTTAGTTGATGGTTTATGCTGATTTGTTCCTTACTCACTGTTATCCAGTCATTCATAGGAGGCTAATGGATGAGTTAGCCATGGCATTAGTAATGCTAATTCTCACTTCGCTCAGGAAAGTAGGCACAGTTTATGAAAATCCATTTGCAGTCTACCTGTGCATTACCTCAGTTGGGTTTGCCCTTCTGGGAAAGCTCTAGGTCATCCAGAGGAAAACAGCGGTGATGAGCAAGAACTGAAGCAGAGCTGCTTCCACTGAGGCTTTCTTAACAGGCCCACTTGCTAGAAATGCTTGTGCAATAAGTCTTACTTGGCCACTGACAGTCCAGCACAAGGGAAAGAATTAATGAACAGTGGTGAGAACATGCTGGCCCATCCTTGCTGCAGGGAGTTTGCTCTGGGCCTACGTAAAAGCCTTACTTTTCTGTGTTATTCTCGTGAGGTGGGGAGCTTTGCCTTTGGTGTCTGAGGGCGCAGGTTGCCTTGGAGAACCAATAAATCCTCACACTACAGCCTTTCAGGACTTTGTTTACAGAGTACAAGTCAGGTCTCAGCTTCTCAGCCAACATTTTGTTCTCTGTTGTACTGTGAAATGTATAGAATCAAGACAGTATTTGTCACAGTGCCCCCCCCCAAATCTAACCCTAAGCCCAGCACCCACATTTGATGTTATCTGTTGGTATTGAAAGCTCTGATAATCAGATGGCTGATGAAGAGTATGGCTGCAACCTATCTCTACTAATGCAGCTTCCCTGTAAGTGGGATCCAACTATGAGTCTCAAATGATGGTTTTTGTAGTGAAATGAGTTCTTCAAGCATCAGTATTGCTATAACAACTGCTAACAATATTATCGATATTAATACTGAAATTCAGGAGCACAGTGGAATAATTAGTAAGTAGATCTGAGATTTTATCCAATATTGTGGTTTTTCCTTATAGGCTAGAACCAATTACTCAAACTCTCAAGGCTGTACTTTCAGCTATTACATAAAGATAACAGCTCATCATGAGCTGTGGAGATTAGTACTTAGCACATGCCAGTTATATAGAATATGCCCATGAGTTATATATAGTAACTGTTACTTATTCTTGTTAATATTTACAAGTTAACATTAGCAAGTTTAATGTTCGTATTCTGTGATTTAAACCTATTCTTTTTGTGTTTTTGGTTCTTTCATGTCATATCTTAAACTACTAACCTTGAGGGGTAGATGGCATGTTGGTTAAGAACAGAGATTTCATGTCTGCAACTTAAAACCACCCTCACTTTGGACAAGCTGAGTCCCACCGGACTCAGCCATTGCTTCCTTGAGCTTTTAAAATGAATGTAAACAGAAACACATCCCTTTCAGGAGTTCTATGAAGAATCAACCCAGCTAAGTCCTCAAAGTGTAGGGCAAGCAAGACATAGTGGCTGGTACATGTGTGAATTCTAGGCTGAAACAGGACAATGGCCAAATACAAGACTGGCTGGAACTGCATACTAGGAAGAATGGAGAGAAGGAAAGTTAGTTTAAAATAAATGGAGATGATGTTCTATGTGGGTTTTTTCATTTATTACTAACTTTTTGACTAAATTTATTTTGTCACTTTAGGTGAATCTTGGCAGCAACCAGTACCTGTTCACAGCCCTTGTGGATCCTAAAAAAATGCCGTGCTTCTGTCTACGCCATGATGTCGATGCTCTCCTCTGGCAACCACACTGCAGCAAGCAGGACGACATGTGGGACCACATTGCCACCTTCAATGCTCTAGGTAGACAGCACTCGCCACAGTAGCTTTAACAGTCTGCCCAAGTAGTCATCATCCCACAACTATGCTTTGTAGAGCCCTCCATTGATTGCGTTACGTTGATTGTTACATTGTTACATTGATTGGTTCTTGCTATGGTTTGGTCTTCTGTGTTCCTGTAAAGTGTTAGACAAGAAGGATGAACCTATTCTTACAGTTACACAGAAGATAGCACGTGATGGACATGGAAGTGATAATATAACCACTTGAATATTTCTAGTCAGTTGTTTCTTTTAAGCAGGAACTTTAGCATTGCCATACATGCAACTTGTATTTAAGTCTATTTAAAGTAATCTTCAAAAAGTCATGCAATTGCTGTACAGTAAAGCACATTTGTTTGGAAGACATACTTCATTGAACTTTAGTGCCCGGCAAGCCAAGCCTGGCAGTTTACACCTGCATTCCCACCGCCTGAGTAGTGAGGCAGGAGGCACAAGTCTGAGGCTAGACAGACTTAACATAGCAAGACTCCGATTCAAAGTCCAAGCCACAGTGAAAACAAGAGGCATGGTAATGAAGCCGTCATGAAAAGGACAAGCACAAATTGAATTTATTTGCTAAAGAGGAGAATACTTGTTTTGTAACTACACCTTGAAAGAATTTTAAAGTATATAAATATAGACTCTGCCATCATTGATTTTATGTAATATTGTGTGGGAGTTGTGTTAGGTGAATTAGCTACAGTTATTGCTTTATTTAAAGCTTATTTTAAACTGGCAGCAAAATGTAGAATTGTTGATTTTAAAGGCTGGGTGTGTACAACTCTTAATTGATGAGGAAATTTGTCACTTAGCGCTTATAGCTAACCTGCCACTGAGACTCTTAAGAGGATTTCTGTAACATGAAATACTAAGAGGTTTAATGGATTAATCAACTTCACAGTTTCTGTCCTCTGCTGTAATTCCTATTTTGTAGTTATCTTCTTTCCTTAAGGAAGAGGAAAGTTCTCCTAGGTTGCTTTTAGATGCTAAGAATTTTCAATTCCATGTCAAAACAGTCTTGCAAATGAACTGCCATGCTTGATCCTAACTTAAATCAATTTTATATTAGCTAATACTAGAGTTATTATATACATTTCTGTTGGAGTTTCCTGTACAGTTAATATTCATCTACTCAAATAGATCCCTATGTCTTCACCTAATATTTTAAAAGCAATGTTGATCTGCTTGTGCCTCACTTTATAGAGTATATATAAACATACATGGAAAACATATAAATATTCATGTATGCATTTAAATCTAGTTTGCATGAGAAATTGATTTTTTTGTCTCCTTCCTTATTTTTCCTCTCCGTACAATGTCATCCATCTTTTAACCACTTACTTATATCTCTTTGTACTTACATATACATACACACGTGTGTGTGTGTGTGTGTGTGTGTGTGTATCTAGAGTCTGTATGTGAAAGAAAACATTAAGTATTTGTCTGAGTCTGGCTGATTTCATTTAGCATGGTAATGACCATTCACATCCATTCCCTTGTAGGTGTATAATTTTGTTCTTTACAGGTGTATACATGTGTATCATATTTCTTCTATGTATTCATCTGTTGATGGGTATCTAAGCTAATTCTATGTCTTTACTTCCGTAAATAGTGCTATCCTGGGTGCAAGCATCTCTGGTTTCTTCCATTATATGTCCAGCCTAAACTGAATCATATGGTAGTTGTGTTTGTTCAGTTCTTTTGAGTTCCATCTTGTCTGTACCAGTGCACACTACCATCAGTACCGCGTGAATGTTCTTCTTTCCCCACATTCTTCTCAACATTTATTATCCTTTATTTTCTCTGTAACAGCCATTCTGAGTAACTCAGGTAGAATCTCAATGTAGACCTAATTTGAATTTTCACATTAAACATGCTGAACATTTTTCTATATGTACGAGACATTTGTCCCTCCTTTTGAGAGCTACCTGTTCAATTCATCACCTATTTATACACTGGATTGTTTGCTTTGGTGTAGTTTAGTGACTTCGTTATATATTCTGAATACAAATGATCTCTCAGAAACATAGATAGCAAAGATAGTCTCGCACTCTGTAGGCTGTATCTTCTCAGAATTACGTGTTGTGCATTACCTTTTATTTCCACACAATCCAATATGTCAGTTTGGTTCATTTCTTGAGCTGCTGGATTCTTTCCCTGAACGTTCTTCTTTTGCTTGTCAACTGTTACCACTTGTGTTTCTCTACTGTTTTCAGAATTTCTGTTTTTAAAAGTTATTGATCGACTTTGAATTGATTCCTCTCCATGTGAACATCCTCTTTCCCAGTAGGACTCAATACAAAGGCTGTATGATTTCTAATGTTTGTTAGTGACAGTGTTTCTGTTGTTCATGCTCTTCGGTGACCCCTGTGAAAGGGTGGCTCGACTCCCAAAGGTATCTGACCCACACCAGGGGTTGATACATTCCATGCCACACAATTCCATTTGTCTGTACATCCGTTTTTGTGTCTGTACTGTGCTGCCTTTGTTCTTGTGGCACTGTAGTATAGCTTGAGATCAATAACTCCGTCAGTATCCCTAACCATTACTTTCTGCTTAGGATTTCCTTGGCTCTTTAGTTAGGGTCTTTTGTGTTTCTATGTGAGTTTCAGGATTGTGCTATCCATTTCTCATAAGAATGTCATTAGAATTTTTATGAGGATTTAAAAAAAACTGTAAACTACTTACAGTAATACAGCTGTTTTCACAATACTGAATCTGCAAATTTGTGGACATGGGAGGGAGACCCATGTATAATCTAGTGCCTTCTTTGGTTTTGTTTTGTTTTTAAATTCTTTTAAGTTGTCATTATATTCCTAGAGTTATCTTTTCATTTTTTTAAACTAGGGATTAAAGTTTTTATGCATTTAAGACTTTAGATTTTTATTATTTTATTTCCTAGGAATTAAACAGAAGTATATTATGCTTTTATTGAAGAACAGGAACCTTACTTGTGCCTTGGGGATTAAAGTTGTATTTTTATGCCTTTTAGAAGAAAGTGTGGCTCACTGTTAAAATGGTGCTGAATTCATCCATTGTTGACTTCTAATAGTAAATGTGTTACTTAAGTATCTAAATTTATGATGGATACCGTGGGATATTAAGTATTAGATCTTGATTTTCCTTGCTTCAGTTTGACAGATAGGTTTTTTTTTTTCTTGTATTTTTGGCAGGTTACGTCCAAGCATCAAAGAGAGACAAGAAATTTTTTTCCTGTGCTCCAAACTACTCGTATGCAGCCCTTTGTGAGTGCCTCCGCCGAGTATTCATCTATCGGCAGCCCACGCCCATGTCCACCGTGCTCTACAACAGGAAGGAAGGCAGGCATGTGGGGCAGGTTGCTAAGCAGCAGGTAGCTAGCCTAGAAACCAATGACCCTATTTTAGGCTTTCAGGCAACAAATGAGAGATTATTTGTTCTCACTACCAAAAACCTCTTTTTAATAAAAATAAATACAGAGAATTGATCCTGTAACACTTGGCTAAAAAGTACCCAGTGGCACCCGGAGCGCTGAACAGTTGTACTGTAGCTTGATAAGTTTTAGCATGTTGAATGAGAATATCCTTTATGAAGTTTTAGTTTTAAAGGACACTGGAAACATGTTCAGTAGACTATGAATCTGTAAAAGCTGTGGGGTAGATGAAGCTACAGGCTTAGAGAACACTGGCTTCTGTAAACATATGGAGCTATTGGCAAATATAGTTATTTTTAAAACCTGAGGATCAAATCTCATCTTTTATATAAAACATGTACAATTCAGTGTTTAAAAATAAAAATATTTATCATGTACTTAGCTCATTGTTTAGATTGGTACAGTCATTATGTAGAATGTTTGGGTAGTAGTAAAATACTGAGTATTATAAAAGTATTTTAGTGAGATGAAGTCTACATACAGAATTGCTTTGAGTCTGCATAGAGTTGTAAGAATACAGAAGTTTTGACAATATTTGCTTACAAACCTTATGTCATAGTAAGCAGAGATTTATTTATGTATTTGTTCTACCACATTGGAAAACGTTATACATTTTCCATTATTGCATAACAAAGTTCCACAAAACTCAGATGTTTAGGAGTTTATTCCAGCACATGGGAAACTAAAGCTGGAGAGTTACCAGATCAAGGCCAGCCTGGGCCACATAGCAAGACCTATTCTCAAAACAAAAGCAGTGTAAGGTTTGTGGATGTGTGTGGTTCTCTGAGTTGTCTCCTGACCTCTAGTAGAGTAAGTTCTGCTTCCTGCCATGATACAGAAACAAATTCTAGAGCAAACCAGGGTGCAAGAGGTTGCCAGAGTTTGGTTTCTCATTTTTGCTAAAAATATGGACAAAAATGCATGATATGGCCAAGTCTAAACAGATAGCAGGTCTGTGACACATTAGAGCCCTTGATGGCACAGTCACACAGGATAGATTTTAATGTGTTTGTCTCACTAAGCTGCCCTTACTTTTCTGACAGTTTGTTCTAGTTACACATCAGTTTTTTTCTCCACAATTATCTGTGGTTCAGACTTCCTCTGCAAACTTCCTTCCATTTGTATATCCATGTGGATTGTTCTGGTTTTATTTTCATATTACCTTTAGAGCTCATGTTTTAGTAAAGTTCTCAAGAATCCAAGAGGCAAAAAATAAAGATAAAGGATTATATGGTGGACAGTATCTGCAGTGATGTATGTTTGCCTATCTGGAACAAATACTGGACCGATTAGAATAGACAATATTTGGTATGGGGAGACAGCTCTGTTGGTAAAGTGCTTGCCGCATAAGCAGAAGGACCTGAGTTTAGATCCCTATCACCCACATTAGATATGAATACATAAAGAAGGAAAGGAAAGAAAAGCAAGTAGACATAGCTGTATGCATCTGTAATCACAGCACTAAGACACAGACACAGAGGGATCATTGCTGTCCACACAGTTTATCAGAATCAGTGAGCTCCAGGATCTGTGAGAACCCATCTTGTCAGCTACACCAGCATAGCTGACTCAGTTCCTTGGATTAGCGGAGGGCTGAGGGCGAGAGAAAGACAAGGAGTCATCTGGTAAAGACCAAACGCTATATTTTCAACCGCGTAGCTCCCTTTTATACTCTCCCCAAGCAGGAACAAAACAGGAACAGGAACAAAACAGGAACAAGGAGACACATTCGGCAGCCTACCACCCAAGCTTCGATTTCTCCTTGAGCAGTCTTCTCGGGAAAATGCATAGTGATGCGGGAGCGGGCACGACAGCACAGGTGCAGAGGATGGTGACTCACAATTCACTCTTTTTCTTTTAATTAGAGGCTGAGCAGAGACAGAGACCAGACCCTCAGTGAAAAAACGGGGATATTGTAATGACTCCCAGCCCCCTGCCATTGTACAGTGAGGTGGTATGGTCATACCCATGCCGCTGGTGAGGGGGGAAATGTCACTGAGTTCATCTGTACACAAGGCCTGGTGCTTGTCCCCTCTTGTCCTGATGAAGTCATGGTTAGTCTTTGAGTATGTGTTCTCACAGGAGCCGCTGTAGTACTGGTAAGGTATCCAGGGCCCATCTTATCTGGTGCGCTTATAAATGGCGAAACTCTCTGGGCGGCTGGTATGAAACTTGAGACGCACATAAGTGATGTCAGAGGCCTTTCTTTCCCAGGTTCAGCGTGAGGTTGATGGAGTTGGGGTACTGCATCCCAGCCAGCATAGTCTGGTGGTGACACCAGGTGGTGTTGGCCTGGTTGTTGTAGTCAGGAAGGTTGCTTCATGTTGCAGGTGTTGCTGGCTGGCGTTGCACAGGTGACAGGACTTGGTGTCTCTGGTCACTCCAGTCTGCACGCAGTACTCCTCAGGCGGAGTCCCACACGTGTTGGTAGCCACCACAGTCACATTGAAGGCAGTATTAACAAACTCCGGCATGCAGCGCTGCAGCTGGCCGCCCTCATCCATGCACTTGTCCATGCCCCTCGGGGCTGCAGGGCCAGCGCAGCCGGCGCGAGCCCTCAGCAAAGGCTGAGGTGCCGAGCTGCAATCTCACACCCCAGATTGATGGCTCTACACTATGGACACTGTGTTTACAGCATGGACCTCTTGTCACATTCCACTTGAGCCTAACCCAAGGCAATGCTGTGGTCCGCTACAGTCCATGGAAGAAGCCACCAGACCCTCGCCGCTATAAGGACCCAGGAAGAGGACCCCAACTCAAGTCCCAATTAGCGCGCACCCAAGGAGACACGAGAGACTGACTTGATGCAATGGCAAAAGGCAGTTTACTAACAAGGGCCCTTGGATCGAAACTCATCCCACGCAGGGGAGAGAATTTCGATGAAGACCCCAGGAAGTTTAGAACTTTTATAGGGGGAGGGACAAGGGGGAAGGGAAAAGTGGGAAATTCTGGCACGATTACATATGATTGGATATTTCAAACATCAGCACTTTGCGTAAGCAATCATTTTGACAGGTTGGATGGCCTACTATTTTTGACCATGATGTCTCAGACCTTCTAGGATAAACACCAGGTGGCCCATTACTCACTTGGGCATGTTTAGACTGGTCAAGATATGTCTTTGGTTGTTTCTACATTTCTGGTCACCTCGTCCCTAGAGGGGCTTGATATTTTTATTATGGCTACTCTCAGTAAGCTCAGCAAGCTGTCCTGCGGTCTTTGCCAAGTTGTTTGTGGTCTCTGCTGAGCTGTTTTAATTTTTACCCTTACGGCCGCCAGGAACGGAGCCCAGACAGGGTAAAAGAACAGGAAACACAAGAAGAGGAACGTTTGATGGAAGAAAAGAAAAGAAAAAGCAAAAGCAGGAAGACAAGAAATAGAAGGAAGGTGCTCAGAAAAAGGCTGCTGCTGAAAAAATCAAAGTGCCAGAACTTACTAAGACCTGTTCAAGCCAGCCCCAACCTGCCGGTACCAGTCCCAGTACTTCCAGCTTAAAAGTGATCACCACACAAAGCATGGAGAGAAGTTTTGTAATTCTTTCATAAATTCTTCAATAACCCTAGCTTTAACAGTGGTTCCCCGCTGAGCCAGAACAATAGATGCTTAGCCAGCAACTCCTTACTATGTGCCAAACCCATGGCATTTACTTATCCTGAAAACTTACCTTCCGTTCATGCCCAGTGCGTCTCCTGTCTTAATGCACCCCCCGGAGACGGCCTGTCAGCAGTCGTTTTCTTTCTGATCTCAAGTGAACTTGTACTTGTCAAGTGTACTTGTCAGCTACACCAGCATAGCTGACTCAGTTCCTTGGATCCACAGAGCGCTGAGGGCGATAGAAAGAAAGACAAGGAGTCATCTGGTAAAGACCAAATGCTATATTTTCAACTGCGTAGCTCCTTTTTTTTTTTTTTTTTTCTTTTTTTGGTTTTTTGTTTTTTTGGTTTTTTGAGACAGGGTTTCTCTGTGTAGTCCTGGCTGCCCTGGAACTCACTCTGTAGACCAGGCTGGCCTCGAACTCAGAAATCCACATCCTCTGCCTCCCAAGTGCTGAGATTAAAGGCGTGCACCACCACCGCCCGGCTTCGTAGCTCCCTTTTATCTCCCCAAAAAACAGGAACAAAACAGGAACAAGCAGACACACTCAGCAGCCTACCACCCAAGCTTCGATTTCTCCTTGAGCAGTCTTCTGGGGGTGGGGGGGAAATGCATAGCAATGGGGGAGCAGGCACAACAGCACAGGTGCAGAGGATGGCGACTCACACCGTCTCATCAAAGGAGTACAGAATGAGCAGAGCACTTGATGTCAGTGTTTGCTCTTCACATGCATGCATACAAATATGCACATAGACTCATAAGTGTACATACAGTACAGATAGGTATATAAGTGTATGTGTGTATACACACATACACAAACTTAGTCATTATTTGTCTGATTAATTTTAGTCAGGTTTGACTGACTTAAATTTAACTGTGTTGGTGCTCTTTTGGCAAGGTTCACTTTTTGGAGGCAGTTTCTCACTATGTAGCCCAGGCTGGCCTGGAACTCCTTGTTATCTTTTTCTTACCTTAATCTTTTTAAGGTCATGAACCAGAGAGCACCCAGTTTCAATTTAATTTTGACTAAATTTTAATTTAGGTGTGTGTGAGTTCTTGCACTCATTCCCCAGCACAGAGAATGAGACTTAAGAAATGAAGGAGGCAAACAAGGAAGGCTGTCAGTCTTGAAAGACAAAAGAGTAAGAAAAAGAGAAAATCCACATAGAAATTCTAGTAGCTCAGTGTTAGAGATGTTATCTACAGTATAGACCACTGAGCATAGTCCCTCCTTTTATCATCAGCCTATACAATGAGGAACACAAACTCTAGAACTCTGATTAGTAGTTAAAAGAATGGGATTGGTGATCTCAGTGGAACCGCTTAAGAGATTCCAAGATTACCATCTGAGAATTTCTAATAAAGAGCAAGGAGGCACAACCTCTTCCCTTAAGAGTTAATCCCGTCATTGGACTAACTCACAGCCATCCTAGTCTCTTGTAAATGTTCAAGTTACCAACCATTTGTCAGTTTGGGGTGTAATATTGTCATAAAGGAAGGCTCCCCAATGTTAGCGGCCACATCAAGGGTGGCCTTGGTTTAGGAAAAAGCCAATTTTTGTTGTGGTGATCAAGAGGCCAAGCTCTCTATCGAGAGAAATTAGGGCAAAGCCAGGCATACCAGGAACCCTTCTGGAGGGCGTGGAAGTCTAGGGGTCGACCGTAGGGGGAGGCAGGGGAGCTGACAGCTGTGTCAGTCTCCTGCGGAGTCACTTCTGGATCCTCTGCAATTTTCAGCTGATGGTAATGAACTTCAACTGCCTTCTTGATGGCAGCATCAACCTGGTTCCGTGGACGACAGGTCACGGGCGATGAGCTCTGTCTTGCTCAATCTTGATGTCATGCACACATCCTCTGCCCATCGTCGACAGCCTAAAGCCTTCGACCATCGATGTGACTCGTCTCACATCAGTGTTTTGGGGTTGTGAACTTGTCTAAGACCCCCCATAATTAGACATCCAAATTCAAAACTCACATAGTTGGGATTGAACATAAGACACCTTCTCTAACTAAACAGAGAAGGGGGAGATGCCAGAAGCCAGGACCCTCGCCCTTACCCTTACCCCCTACCTTTCCCCACCTGCACAATGTCCTCTGAAGCTTGGCAACTGCAAGATCCTGCTTAGCAACTGCAGATAGACTCAAAGCAGAGTACCATATCTTCTTAAGAATAGCAGGGAGACCATAACTCAAGCAGTGTACCATATCTTCTGAAGAACTGCAGGTAGATCATAATTCAAGGCAGTGTACCATATAGACCATGACATGTTTCAAGGCACAGGCCAAGAAGATTTTGTACTTTTCCACCACCTGGACCCTCTTACCCCCTCCCCTTGTAAAACATGCTATAAAAAAAAGCATTTCATGTTCAAAAAAAAAAAAGAAATTAAAAAAAAAATAAATAAATAAATAAACCTCTGAAAATACAAAAAAAAAAAAAAGAGTTAATCCCGGTGAGCCTTTCAGTCACCTGGTGGGGGTGGGGGTCCAGGAAACCCTCTGTTCTAGGGACTCAAAGAAATAGTATAAAATATACCTACAAACTCAGGGCAGTACAATAGCGTAGAGAAACCATTGCCTGCTTGCCCAATTTTACTTTCAACACCCCTGCCCTCCCACCTGCTTTGGCTACCCTCATGAGTGGCCCTTTTTGCCTAGTAATAAACTCTGCATGTCTTCTACACTGCATTTTGTTTGTCTCATCTGGATTTTTTCAACAGAGTTGAAAATCCCATGTGTTGATGTACAGTATTAAAAACTGAGTAAGTAATTCAGCTATTTGTCAGAATGCAGTTTTGCAGTGAGAAATTTAAATGGCCTAATACTATTTTAGAACAGTCCTTCCCCATTTAGAATAAAAATATATAATTTGCATATAGGGAAATTTTGAACATTTTCAAGATTAAAAGGTTCTGCCAACTTTACTTTTTGTGACCTTCTTGCTTTCATTTTGTATGTGTACGTATCTTTGAGGACTATTTGGGAATGAGTTTTAAAAAATCTTATTCATAAACTCAGAAATAGAACGAAGTATGGAGAGTATAGTCACACACACACACACACACACACACACACTCAACTCAACGTGAAGTCAGGCCTCTTTTAAGAGCATAAGAAAACCTGGCCTAAACTAACTTGGGCAAAAAGGAGCATAGTAATTCACATTACCAGGAAGTCTAAGAATAGAGCTGGGCACTGGTAGGTGGTAGTAGATGACATCTTCAAGGCCCATTTTCTCTTACAACCACTGAGCTCCATCTCTCAGTTGGCTATATATTTTGAAAAGTTTTTGTCTTACTTCAGTGACAAATAATTCAAGTCTTTAAACCCCATCACTGTCACATCCAATAAACTTTTGTTGCAAAGATTACAGCAAGTGCTTATTGTGAACCTAAGTGGGCCAAGTGGCCACTTGAGTAAATCACGATCATCATGGATTTGTATGTGCATGGTGTTCACTGGCTTATTTTTTAGTGATATTCTTGTACTGATGCCACAGATCTAGTCACACAGGTACATGAAATTAGAAATGATTAGTGAGCATCCATGAAAAGGATGCTCAAAATAAAAAAAAAAAAAACAAAGCAAATGTATATTAAGCTATTGCACTATAAAAAAAAAAGTTAGTCAACATGGAAATGTAACAAAATATTATCTGGAGAATTTTGATAAATTTTAATACCTAATTTAAAAAGATTTAACAGTGTTATTAAACAATTGACTGAAATTCAAAAGAAAAATGTAATTCAAGAAACAAAGCTTTTTGATGGGTGGTGGTTTGTGCATGCCTTTAATCTCAGCACTTGGAAGGCAGAGGTAGGTGGATCTCTTGAGTTCAAGGCCAGCCTGCATTACAGAGTGAGTCCAGACAGCCAGAAGTAGACTTTTTGTGTCTTCCTTGGAGCTGATAGACAGCTACCTGAATCCCTGAATCTGCCTTGAATAACAGGGTTTTTTCAGCAGGGAAATTAAAAAAACAATGCTTTTTAAAATGGAAGCCATTAAACATCACTGATGGGCAGTTTCAGCAGTTGTGGGCGTTGGAACCTTACATTGTACTGTGCCCAGAGGCTTGAGATGTCATCAGACTTGGCTTACAGGCATTCATTTTGTTCATGTAGTCTTTGTTGTATCATCATCTTTTCTGTCTTTTCTCAGCCTTCAGCATCCTATGTAAACTCCCACTTTTCTGTTTTTCGTGGAATACTGATTCACAGCTACTCAAATCCCTGAATCTGTCTTCTGAGTTGCAATTCCTAAGATTCCTCTTCTTCACTAAAGGAAGTCTTTTTTTTTCTTTTTTAACTTTTGTGTTATCATTTGAACTGATTAACATACAGTAAGCTGCACTATTAAATTAGGATATTAAATATATGTTGATCACACATTTCTTTTCGTCCCATATAGTTCCTAAATCTGTAAATGTATTTTTGTTGAAGTGAAGACATTTATCTATTAGAAAGCTCCCCAAATGCCGCATGTTGGGGTCTCCTTTAATCTACAGAGAGATAAAAGAATATTTTTGTAATACTTTGGTAGATGACTAGCCATCTGTACAAGTTACCTATAGGTAACTTCTGAAATTTTCTTCAACTTTAACCAGGCTCAAGCTCCCTTCCTAGCCAGTGCATAGCTCTGTACATGATTCTGTCCAGATTAAGGCTGCTCTTCTTGATCCGTTTCCCACATGCTCAACTCTGCTTCCCTCTCTCAGACTATAAGTCTACGTCCAATCTCTCCCACTGTAAATCCGTATTGTAGTAAGCAATAACCATGCCACTACCTGGATGTTAAGTTGTCTTGAAATCGCTTCTGAAAATCATTGCCCTCATTCAATGTTGCAGGCACAGGTAAGTTTCTTTGTAATGGTTGAGGTTAATGTCAACTTGTCACAGTGTAGAATCACCTCCATAGGGAGCCCCAACTGAAGAACTAACTCACTTGGTGTGGGCAGGCAGATCTCCTCAGCTAGCCAACCAGATAGGAAAGGGCATTGTAGAAGGAAGTGCATCATCGTGCCTACTGTTTGTTCACATAGCCTTGCTTCTTATTCCTTTGCTGAAAGTAGATTCAACATTTCTAAGCTTTCATCCTGGACTAATGACCAGTGGCTCACCAGAAACTTCCTAGGCTTCCAGTGCTGGACTGGGACTACTGAGACACTGAGCTTTGTAGACTGAGAAACTACTAGTCACTATCCCCTAATGAGAAAGCTATTCTGGGAGTCTTCTGACTGTTAGGTACCCAGCCTCAAGGACTGACTGCCATCCATGTTCTTGTCTCTGAGATGTTACTTTGCTATATATTCCTCTAGAGAGCCTGAATGGTATATCATGATGAGCCCCTATCAGAATCTGTGTGCCCTTCTCATCCCATAATGCCCTGCATTTCACTTGGCATTGCCATCTTCTAGACCCCCACTACATGGCCCATAATCTCTGCTTCCCTATCTTAACAACATTCTAAGGCTTGTTTAGACCTCAGCTGCAAACTCTTCAACATTTAGTCCACAAACTACTGAACCATGTTCACCATGGCAACAACTCTTTGCAATAACTGTTTCATTATAATTACTTTTCTCCCCAATAGGACAAGAAGCAACTGAAGGAAGACAGATTTTGTGCTATAGATTAGGAGATACAGGCTGTTATTGTAGTGAACCAGAGGAGCAGGAACAGTAATTAACGGTAGAGCAGAAGGGTGGACCCATTGGGGTGGACCAAGAAACAGATGGGAATCTTGGTACTTATCTGGTTTTCTCCTTTTCTGCTTTTCTTGGGCCTGTCATGGGATGATGCTGCATATTTAAATGTGGATCCTCTCTCTTCAGTCACCCATCTTTGGAAACCTCCAGAGGCATGTCAGAGTGTGTCTCTTGGGTGATTCTGAATCTAGTCCTTGGCAATGAAGATAGTCAAAGGTATCTGGGGGACAAGAGTGTTCATGATAGACTACTAGATAAAATACAGAACTTAGGAGAGTACCAAAATAAGTTTAGAATATTGTTATGGCCAAATAGGATAGAGCCTTAAATATTGGGTTTTGAAGACAAAGAACTGAAGGAACTGAGAAGTACTGAATAAACTGACGCTTGAAAACATTCAACTCCAGTTAGTGCAGCTTAGCAGTCAGTGTTTGTCAAACAGGTTCAAGGGCCCAGGTTGTTCACCATTGCAAAAAAAAAAGGTTAACATTTTTAAAACGTATTTTGTGTAAGTATGTAGACAGCAGAGAAACTGGAGGGATGAGTTAGTTCAGCATGAAGCCTAGGGTCAGGGTGTTTGCAAGAGCTCCTGAGGATTGGCAGAACAGCAGAGGCAGGCAGAGCAGAGGGAGATGGGCAATCTCAACAACAGTGGCAAAGGAAACCGTGAGATGAACTACTATGCACAGTTCTCTTTAACCGTGCTTTAGGATTAGAGAAAAATACAGAGGAGATATAACAATCATGTCATTCTCTCTCCAAACTCCAGTCTTAAATTCCTTTGAAAATCCTGCCCCCATGTAAAGGCAGAATTCTCTTTTCAGAAACAATAGCAAAAACTCTTGAGATCTTGAAATAAGGTAAATGAGCACATCTTAAACTTGCATATTTAGTGGCAGGTTGAAATTTATGTCTTGAAAGGCTACTGAAGCTAAGAGATGTAGAGCTGTACTTTGAACCAGACACTATTAGGGCACTTCATACATCAATCCTATTTGTATTCCAGCATTAGACATTAAGTTGCTGGTCTGAGCTACACAGCCAGTAAGTGGTGAAGCCTTGATATGAACCAAGGTAATCGTGGCTCTGATGAACCCAGCCAGTTTTCAGGTCTGCTTTCTTCAAACAGCGTTTTATCAGTGTTTTCTTTCAGTGCTAAGAACCCGAGGTCAGGCTGGAGAGATGTCTCAGTGGTTAAGAGCACTGACTGTTCTTCCAGAGGTCCTGAGTTCAATTCCCAGCAACCACATGGTGGCTCACAACCATCTGCAATGGGGTCTGATGCCCTCTTCTAGTGTGTCTGAAGAGAGCAATGTGTACTTACATACATTAAATAAATAAATAAATAAATTTTTTAAAAAACATTTTTAAAGAAGGAAGGAAGGAAGAAAGGAAGGAAGGAAGGAAGGAAGGAAGGAAGGAAGGAAGGAAGGAAGGACCAGAGGTCCCCGGTAGGATAGCCAGGAATGTAGCACTTGACATTGTCTTCAGATATGTCAATGTTTTTGTCATTCTGATGGAGATGACTTCATCTCTGTTCCAGGACTCTATTGCAATAGAGCGTGAGACACACTCTCAGGTCTCAACAACTGCTTTTCTTTTGGTGTTTGTGACTTTTCTTGCAGTTGTCAAAATTCAGTATCTTCAAGGACAAGGGCATTGGGAAATGGGTAAACGTTCTCAAACCAGTGGGAAACCTTCATTTCTGATTTTAGAAGCTTATGATTTTATCTCATACATGGTAGACTAGGTTAATTTCCACTGCGATTTTCATGAACACTGGTTTTTGAATTGCTTCTAAATGAATTCCTTTTTAATGACTTCCCCTGTGCTCTGAAGGCGCCATGACTCCAGCTGTGGGATAGTTCCTAATTAGGCTTTGAAAGGTTATTATATCTTGGAACCATGAAAAGTTCAGCTGTTCCTGAACAGCTTGCTTTCAGACTATGGCTCATCTGTAGGCTTATGTGTGCTTGTTTGCTTTGTTTTTAAATTGCTTAAACATTTCCTGAAGAAAGACATGACAGTGGTCTTGTGTAGGTTAGTAGAAGCCAGTTCTTTCCTGCCCTGTGAACTCCAGGATTAAATTCAGGTTCTCAGGTTTGACACAGACTTTACTGTCTCAGCTCTCTGACCGACTGGCTCTCTCATCTGTAGATTTTTGACTGTGTCCTCCAACTCTAGGTTCCATTTTATTTTCATCCATGCAAATGACACACTTTGATTAAATCTACTTTCCTTGCTGTCCCTTCCAGTTCCTTCTCCATCTGCCCCTCACCACCACCATTTTCCTTTCACCTTCATGTGCTCTCCTCTTTCTTATTTAAACCCATTGAGTCCATTTAGTGTTACATGTACATGCAAGAGTGTAGGACCTTCTACTGGAGCATGTGTAGACTCTGGGGGACCATATCTCTGAAGGACACTTACTCTCCCTCTTCCATAGCCTTTGGCAATAACTCTGTAGTAGGGATGAACTTTGTGGGCCCCTTTCTCTTTTCTTTTCTTTTCTTTTCTTTTCTTTTCTTTTCTTTTCTTTTCTTTTCTTTTCTTTTCTTTTCTTTTCTTTTCTTTCCTTTCCTTTCCTTTCCCTTCCCTCCCCTCCCCTCCTCTTCCTTCCTTTTCTTTTCTTTTCTTTTCTTTTCTCTTTTCCTTTCTTTTCTTTCCTGTCTGTCTGTCTGTCTGTCTGTCTGTCTGTCTGTCTGTCTTTTTAAGTTCTCTGGATGTATTTTCGTTAAGGTATCACTACAGCCTTTGTTTAATCTTGGCCTAAAAGCACTTGTTTACTTGCCTGTATGCCTTGTTTTACAAAGATCTGAGTCATCTAAACTCCCTGAGAAGCTCAGTGTTCATGAGTCATTTACAGAGCAGGAAAGCCTGGGGCCTATTTACCAAGTCTGCCTACTGTGAAGACAAAAGCAATGACGGATTTTGTTTTTTGTTTTTTGTTTTTTTTTTCCATGACTGAAATTCTCTGGTAAAGATATAACTGGCAATTCTCTTTGCCTCCCTGGTAGGACTTTGAAAGCATGACCCAGAAGGGTTGACTCCCTGGAGAAAGGGTGAGGAGTGAGGCGACCATCTGTCCCTTAAGAATTTTGTTCTCTTGGTATTGACAAGCATTGATCTGAGGTCTAGCAATAACATGAAAACACAACACATGAACTCCAGACTGATGTAGACTTAGACATTTTAGTTGACTCATGATAATAAAGCACCAAAGATAATGGGTTTGGTGAAAAAGTCTGATTTTAATCAACAGGGAGATTCAATTTGAGCAAATATATTCATGGCTGGTTAAGTGGAAGTAAGGAAAATCACATCCCCAATTTTCTCCAAAAATTGTATTTAAAACCACATTAAAGGAGATTGCTGTTTGTTAATATCATTAGTTTGTTTCATCAGTAGAGAAATGTGTCAAGAGAAAATTCTTAAAATTATGTTACTTAGCTTATTTTCCCCATTCCACATGTCAAAAATAATATGACTCCTAGGATTCATTAGTTTAGAATATATTCATTGTTCTACAGGTGTTCTAATAAAATAAGTATCTAAAGTAACAAAAATTAACATAAAATAACAAACTGAAGAACAAATTAAGGTTATTAACATGCTGACCTTAAGGTAGAGGGATTGTCTGGGGTTCCCCATGTAATCTAAAGGGCACTGAAATACAGAAGCATTGTATAGCATTGAGAAAACTCAGCCATTGCTGGCTTGCACAGGGAAAGAGGCTGTGAGTCACGAGTGCATGAAGCCTGTGGCAGCTGCAAAGGCAAAGAAAAAGACAAGAAAGAAAAGGAAAGAAAAGAAAAAAGAAAAGAGACAAAGAATGTCCCCCATAGCCTCCGAAATGCTGCCTTGCAAATACTTAACATAAGTACTGTCAGACTTTACTTCAGACTTGTGACCTCCAGAACTCTAAAATAATCAGTTCGTATTTGTTTTGTTTGTTTGTTTGTTTGTTTACTGAAACCAAATATCTGATATAAAGGAGCTTAAGGGTGTGTAAATTTGTATTTTATTTACTTCATATTTTTACTTTTTATTGGTTCCTTGTGAATTTCACATCACGTACCCCAGTTCCACTCATCTCTTCCTCCCTTCTTACCACCCTTCATCCTCGCAACCTCTCTACAATAGAGAAAACTGTAGTGAGTTGCTGTGTGTCCTACAGTACACCCTTTTGTCCACACTTCTTTGCTTGCAAATGCTTATTGCAGTGACTTGTTGGTCTGGTTTGAGGCCTTTGGCTTCTGATCAATACTGGATCCTCACTGAAAGTATCCTGTTGTACTGTGTGTCATAGAAGTCCTGTTGTTTTGTATCTGTAGGATTGGCCCTTCCTGCACTCTAACAGGTCATCAATGCTGTAGATGTGGGGTGGGCCAATTCAAAGCTCGGATTCTGAGCCTGAGAGGTAGCAGTCCACTGACCAGCTCTCCTGCTCTCCTGCTCTCCTGCCTTCAAGGCCATCTCACTAACAACCACCCTACCACCCCATCCCCCTGCAACCAGGGCCAGCTCTATCCTGCTGCCCAGGTGAGATGCAGAGCCTGCCCTCCTGAGTGTTTGCACCAGCTGTGATGACCTCAGGGCCAGCTTTCCTGACTGCTTTAGGTGGCAAGTGGACATCTCTCTCTTGCCCATGTCACTGTTATGGAAGGCAAGTGGCTGGGCTAGCTCTCCCATACTTATGCCTTCTGAGCTAGCTTGCCCATGCCTCAGCCACAAAGGACAGCTCAACTGCGCTGCTCAGGCTAATACAGGGCCCACTCTCTGGAGTGCTGCTGCTAGTGAGGGGCAAAGCTAGCTCTCCTGTTCTCATGACCCAGGGTCAGGTCTTGTGCCTACCTCAGGAGGTGAGGCATGAGGAGGAGAAAGGTTATTTCTCTCCTGTCCACACCACTGCACAGGAGACAAGTGATGGGGCCAGCTCTCCCATGCTATCCTGTGGGGGAGGGTCTGCTTACCCATAACTCCACTATGTCGGGGGGTTGATCTCCTGAGTACTACAGCTGGCTAGGGACTGGATCAGCTCTCCTGTTTTCAACCCCCCCAAGGCCAGCTCTCCCACAATGCCCAAGTCAGGAGTGGGCCCAGTTCTGCACATCTCTCAGACATTTACATGTGCCAGAGAGATGCCTGCCTGATCTTTGGTGATAATAGACCCTTGAGTCTTCAGGGCCATGGACCCAGACATGGCCTTCAGGGGCAGCACAGGGCAGGACCCTCTCCTGATCCCAGGTAGCATTGCTAGCTACTCAAATCAGGGTGTTCCTCACCACCCTCAAGTCTCCAGTTCTGCTTCTCTTCATTGTGGCTGCATCCTTTTGTTTTTCTTTCTCTTCTATTTCTCCACCACTTACTTGCTCCTCTAATTGGGGTCCAGGGTATCTGAGTGTCTGATGTCATCTCACAAGTGGTGTTAGGACTGCCTTGCCAGACTCAAGCATTATGCCACAGAATAGGGGTCCTCTCAGGCATGGTCTGCCCCCTCAGGCCTGCATGGCACCAAGCTGGTGGTCATCTCAGGTTAGATCCATTTCCAGGGCCCCATGGTACCAGTCTGGTGGTTGTCTTGGGCTCTGGGTTGTCTCCAGGCCTACCCAAGTGGCCCCATGTGAGGGTCATCTGTCTTGGGCTCACTCCCACTCAGCATGAGTGATGCCTAGTAGAGTTTTAGTCTCCAGATTGGGAATCTCTAGTCCCCATGCTGGGAGCCTGTTCTACCCTGTATGTATCGGAATGGTGGTTGCCTCAGACTAGCTCCCTGTCTTGACCCCCTGGACCAGGATTGATGTTGATGGTCATCACAGGCCTGTTCCCCCAAGCCCCAAGGAAAGTTAGGCTACTAATCATTTAGATGTTCATAGGTAAGAATGATGATTGTCTCTCCTCTCTGCCACCTACTAACACACATGACAGCAGCCTCACCTGCAATGTCTCTAGGGGCAACTGATTTACAGTTTTAAGAAGAGGTGGTTGGAATAGAATTGAAGACCCAGAAATGAACCCACACATCTATGGTCACTTGATCTTTGACAAAGGAGCTAAAACCATACAGTGGAAAAGAGACAGCATTTTGAACAAATGGTGCTGGTTCAACTGGCAGTCAACAAGTAGAAGAATGCAAATTGATCTATTCTTATTTTTCTGTACAAAGATCAAGTCCAAGTGAATTCAAGGACCTCTACATAAAACCAGATACACTGAATCTCATAGAAGAGAAAGTAGGGAAAAGCCTTGAACACATGGGCACAGGAGAAAAGCTCCTGAACAGAACACCAATGGCTTATGGTCTGAGATCAAGAATTGACAAATGGGACCTCATAAAATTACAAGGCTTCTGTAAGGCAAAGGACACTGTCAATAGGACAAAATGGCAACCAACAGATTGGGAAAAGATCTTTACCAATCCTACATCCATCCGATAGAGGGCTAATACCCAATGTATACAAAGAACTGAAGACATTAGACTCCAGACAATCAAATAACCCTATTAAAAAAAAATAGGTACAGAGCTAAACAATGAATTCTCAACTGAGGAATCTCGAATGGCCAAGAAGCACCTAAAGAAATGTTCAACATCTTTAGTCATCAGAGAAATGCAAATCAAAACAACCTTGAGATTCCACCTCACACCAGTCAGAATGGCTAAGATCAAAATCTCAGGTGACAGCAGATGCTGGTGAGGATGTGGAGAAAGAGGAACACTCCTCCATTGTTGGTGGGATTGCAAGCTGGTACAACCATTCTGGAAATCAATCTGGCGGTTCCTCAGAAAATTAGACATAGTACTACCTGAGGACCCAGCTATACCACTCCTGAGCATATACCCAGAAGATGCTCCAATATAAGGACACAACAAGGACACATGCTCCACTATGTTCATAGCAGCCATATTTATAGTAGCCAGAAGCTGGAAAGAACCCAGATGTCCCTCAACAGAGGAATGGATACAGAAACTGTGGTACATTTACACAATGGAATACTACTCAGCTCATAAAAACAATGACTTTATGAAATTTACAGGCAAATGAATGGAACTGGAAAATATCATCCTGAGTGAGATAACTCAGTCACAAAAGAAAACACATGGTATGCATTCACTGATAAGTGGATATTAGCCTAAAAGTTCAGGATACCCAAGATTCAATTCACAGACCACATGAAGTACAAGAAGAAGTAAGACCAAAGTGTGGGGCTTCAGTGCTTTTTAGAAAGGGGAACAAAATACTCACAGGAGGAAATATGGAGACAAAATGTGGAGCAGAGAGTGGAGGAAAGGCCATTCAGAGACTGCCCCATCTGGGGATCCATTCCATTGGCCTAAGCTTGGGGTCGTCAGCAGTGAAGGAGTTGGAGTAGGGATTAAAGGGGCTGAGATGGTTTGCAGTGCTATGAAGGGAGCAAGAGTGTCATCTAGCTATACTCCCAGAGCTCACTGGGACTGGACCACCAACCAAAGAGTACACATGGAGGGACCCATGGCTCTAGCTGCTTATGTGGCAGAGGATGGGCTTGTTGGACATCAGTGGGACAAGTGGCCCTTGGGCCTGATGGTGTTTGATGCCTCAGTGTAGGGGAATTGCCAGGGTAGGAAGGGGGGGGGTGGGAAGCACCCTCACAGAGGCAGGGGGAGAAGGGATGGGATAGGGAGTTTCAGAATGGGAGACCTAGAAAGGGGAAAACATTTGAAAGGTAAATAAAGAAAATATCCAATTTAAAAGAAAAGAAAAAGAATATTTATTTAGAAAATTATATTAAAAATAGTAACTTCTTGCTCTTAATGGAATTTATATACTACTCAATATAATTAAAAATAAATAAATCTGTAACAAAAAAAAGAAGAAGAAGAAGAAGGGGTGGTACACTGGGGCACCCAGTTGCAGGAGCATGGAGCAGCTGCTCTGCTCTCACTTTGTCAGCAGCCAGGAGGCAGAGAGCAGATCGAAGGGAGACCACTCTAAAACTTCAACCGTAGTGACCCATGAGGGTCCACTTCCTAAAGGTCTTTAATTTTCCAAAATAGGTAGGATCCAAGAGTTCAAACTCATAAGCCCATCTGTACTTTCGCATTCAAATTACAAGACAACTTGAGCTTTTATGCAAATAAAATAAAAAATAAAGATAAAAACTTTTGTAGGACATTTTACAGTTAAGATAACACATAAACCCTACTGTTTAAACTATGTTATATAGTAATTTGCTACTTTGTGATTTGTTTTTTTTTAAATATACCAAACTTAATCTCTAAGATTTGTATTATGTTTAGGATATTAAATTTTGTACCTGTATATGTATCTACCTGTCTACCTATCTACAGATAGAATAAAAGCAATCTCTACTTTAATTCCTGTTTGAAATAAAACAATATAGAAGAAAATTAACTAGAATGACAAGAATATGACAAGAATTTCCATAGACGTTCATATAAATGATCATTCCAGTGACCATCCAAAAAAAGCAGAAAAATAACAGATTAAACAACTTTCAAAGAAATTTCTGAAAAACAGAAATTTGAGGTGGGCTGATGATGAGTGGGTGGAGGAATATACACCGTGAGAAGCCTAGTCAGGGAGCAGAAACCCGCTCATCAAGATGGGACTCTGTGGTAACCCTTGACTCAGAATCAACTGCCTGGCAACCTGAGTAAGCCACACAATGAGTACTATTTAAACACCTCTATATGCTTCTGTGTGAGCAAATGTACCTGTGGGTCTTTGCTTATCCTTGTCTCTGTTCACAGGTCCCTAGGATATAGCATTCCTCAAGGCAGAGCGTCTGTGGCCTTTTCTGTTTACGTGAAAAGCCAAAACTGATTCTCTGAAACCCACTAAGGATTCCTGGTAGAGCTGTTAACATTTCTGAGAAGAATCTTTCTCCTTTGAGAGTTTGCACAGATTTGTAGCTTCACAGATAGTTTTCTGTTGGCTCACAATAGGGTGTGATCTACAAATTAACACACTGAATTCCTCACTAGATTTTCTAGTTTAAACAGGAGCCTGTTTTTTCCAATAAAATAATCTAATCAGAAAAGAAATCAAGATTACAAATATCAGAGAATATGATCATCAGTACTATGACTTTTACTTTAAACAGAATTGGATGGTCATTGGTAACGATGACTGACTATTAGCAAAACAAAGAAGAGTCTTCAGGGTAAAAGGAGGCAGTTTTTAACAGGAAAACCCATATCTGAATAGTGCCATGAACTTTAACACAATAACATCACAAAATCTTATATACTTCAAAGGGAAAAAAAATCCCAATTCACCTAATCACCCCTCCCCCAGTTATCAACAAATAAAAATAATGGTGGCATGGTAAATTAAAAATTATATCATAGTTCTTTCCAATTTAGAAAATTTTTATCCTACAAATCATCAGTTCGGTGTAAACTTAGATTGCATATACTCTCTGTGTGTAAGCTCTCAGGATGGTGAGTATTTTCTTACTAAGTAAGGATTTGTCAAATAATGGAAAGACGGAACCAGGAGTCAACAAAAATACTGGATCCAGGAAATGAAGTGATAGAAATTGTCTTTTTGGACAACTGTGTAGGTTAATGAGCTTTAGAATAGATGTGGGCCTTCCTAGAATGTAATAAACATTTGACCTACCCAGTGTTTGCTAAACATACATATCATGTATATGAGAACAAATGGTAAACAGGAACCCTGAACAAATGCAAAACTGAAGATTTAAAAAAGTCATTATTCGCCGGGCAGTGGTGGCGCACACCTTTAGTCCCAGCACTTGGGAGGCAGAG
>NW_021604565.1:20720852-20733445 GCF_004785775.1 Grammomys surdaster | reverse complement strand
AAAAAAAAAAAAAAAAAAAAAAAAAAAAAAAAAAAAAAAGGCATGATTCAAATACTGTGGTGTGATTTCAGACTTTGAAGTTCAAATTTGAACCTTCATATTTGCCCTTGTGTGACATTAGGCAACACAATTGTACTCAAAGAAGTCGGAATGTAGTTCTAACAGTCAACACTGACATATACAAATATACTATAGCGAGAGGAAGGGGTAGGTGAAGGTACAGGAGACAATGTGATACTTAAAAAGACATGGGGGAGACTAATGAGGTGGCTTCATACTTAGTGTTTGCAGCTAAACCTATTGACTGGAGTTTCAACCTTGAGACCCACAGAGTGAAAGGAAAAAACTAACTCCTACAAGTTATTCTGACTCCTACAGGTATGCCTAAGCACACCCATGTGTAGACACATACACAAGCATGTCAGTGTGTATATAGAAATACAAATAAATAAATGTAGAAAGGCCATGAGATAGATCATGTAGCTATTCCACAGATTCCACTGGAACTTTGTACAATCTGTTGAAATCATATACTTGAATGAGTGAATTTTATGAGGAGGTTCACACAAGAGGATGTGGCATTCTCATGGTTTGGTAAGGATAATTTACATATAAGAAGCTGGGTCCACTTACTCAAATGGTAGGAAGACGACAAACATCCCAAGAATTAGCTACTATCTTTAAAAGTAAGTGAGAAGCCAGAGTGGGGCAGAGAGCTGAAAGAATTTTATGAATAAAGAGGTTTGTTGAAAGAAATCACTTATGTGTTTACATCACTGCCATGATGTCTATAGCAGCTGTGTTAAACAAGGACTTTGGTTCTATCAGAAGCACTTATTGGAAGGATATCTGTTCAGGAAAATCTGGGATTTCAGAAGGTGAACCAGAACTCAATACCATTGGTACACATTCCCAGGGTCCTTTTCTTAGTATATCGCCTTCACTCTGTCCTGCTGCTTCTGAGATTGTCTCCATTTAGTAAAAATTGACTTGTCACCGTTTACAGTATTCTATACTAATAACTTATCTGCTAGTTTAAAACACACACACACACACACACACACACACACACACACAACCAGTGTTGGCTTTCAGATGATCTCAGTCTGAGAATCGATCTCTTTGCAATTATTTTGGTAAAAAAAACAAGGCTTTCCAGTAGCTCAGCTGCAACTCCTCTCTTACCTATTTTTAAGAGGTCAAACAAAGCTCATAGAAGAATTCTCAGCCTAGCTTGTGTCCACAATAAGCAGCAACAAAATGCCCAAAGCTAACACATCATAAATCAAACTCACTTGACTCCAAGTAAAATAACTGTAATTGAGTATATGGTACTTTATTATAAATATTAGTATGTGAACACCTAGTTTTTAAGCACTCAAGAAGGAACGTTTTTCACATTATTAAACTGTGGATACACTTGCACGAGTTAGTGATGTTAACAAGTTTCCAACAACAAACCCAGAATCTCCCCTAGCATCCACTGTTCTCAAGGTGGCCTTTGCTTCCCATCGCAGCTCATCTTCACTCTTCTCCACTTAGCATCCTGGGTAATGTATACATCCCCGGAGCCCTGCTACTTATCTTCCGGTTCTTCATTTTGCTTGCAGCAACTTATCACATAAATTCATCTTCGCTAATGTGTTATATCACCCAGGTAACAGAGCTCACGGTTGATTGCCTAGGATAAATCTCTCCTGTATCCAAACTGTCTCTCTCTGGGCCAAATTACTTTCCTCTAAAATGCCAGTATATTTTTCATTAAAATGTTTGCAAATCCTTCAGGTTATTGAGTTTATAGCAGCCCCATTAAGCAGAACAATAATGATTTATGTAAGAAGATAGAACAAAATTGTTGTTTTGTTTAATAGAAAGGCTCACGGTCTGCAGCCAGGCTCTCAGTGTAACTGTGCATTGTGCCATTATCTTTTTGACTTATACTATTTGCCTATTTATTTTTTAGAAGAACGTTAGTCATCCTAAAATTGTTCTTTGGGATTTAGAATCCAAAAGGCCAGCTATGATCTTATAAAGCTTTTCTAAGAAATCTTCAGAGACTTTGAGTCAGAAAAGACCTGGATGAAGTTTTCTGATGTCAAATCTGTTTTGAATGCTCAGGTGATTATGTTTCCTGATCAGTACCTGGATGATACAACACTCAGCAGAGTAATGTACCTATGTGTGGGTTTCTTACAAGATTGCTAAAACTCATACTTGGGATGATATGTTATACCGTCTAGAATAAATATTAAAAAGCAATTATACAGACTGGTTAGGGAAGCTGCCAGGGTAACTAGATTGTCACCTCACCCTCTATCCCTCCAAGTTCCAGTCTCAGCTCTTGCTCTGTAGCAGAACACCATGGCAGTCTTACCCCACTTCATCTCTTGTGAACCCCACAGATATTTTCCTCCTAACCCATTTGGTTGCTTCATCCCAGTCCTCAGGCTCATCAGGCCCTTTCTGGGAACCCACAGACCACTCTGACAGGTTGGCTAATTGCAGACCTGCACTTCTCCTTATCCTCCAAATCAAATCTCCTAGTCTCGTCTCAGCTCTGTAGCAGAACACCTGCTGCAGCCTCCACTGTTCCGTCATCAATGGAGCCTACACATCTGCCCCTCCTAATATTATCCCCTAAGCCCAGGAGATATCCCTGGAAACCTACAGGCCCCTTCCTTCTGTCAGGGAAACAGATAGGCTAACACCAGATATTCAGCTCTCCCTCCATTCCTTTAAGCCCAATCCTCAGTCTCATCCCTAACTCTGCAGCAGATAACCCAGAAACTCCTGGAACCTTCATTCCCCCCTCGACATCTCTAGCATACCACACAGATGTTACCCTCCTAATCTCTCCCACACTCCAACTGCAACTGGTACTTTCTGCTATCACACAGACCACTGCAGGCATGGAAACAGGTTGGCTAACTGCAGACCTTCACCACTTCTGTCCCTCCAGATCCAATTCCCCAGTCTCTTCCCCAGAATACCTGCTGCAGCCTTCCTACCCTCCAGACCAGTTGACCACATAGATCCTATGTCCTAACCACCCTCTCTCTACTTACTGTATTATCCCAGCCCCTCTAGCAGGCACTCCATGAGAACCACTGGCCACTGGGCAGGAAAGGAGGCAGGCTAATTGCAGAACTTCACCCCTCCCTCTGCTCCTATAAATAAATCCCCAAGTCTCATCTCTAGCTCTGCAGCAGAACACAAGCCTCCCTTTCCTTTCTGCACCCATCTTCTGTAGATCACACAGATCTACCCATCCAAACTTCCTCCAACCCATTTTCTTGCCCCAGCCCCTAACTCTAGGAAACAAGTAAGCTAATCTTCCCCTCTCCCTCTATCCCTACAAGTCCTGTGCTTCAGTCTCATCCTTAGCTCTGTACCTGACCATCTGTTGTGGCCTCTCACACTCTGTGCCCCCATTCCCATTGGATCCTTGTGGAACACCTCTGTTCTCAACCCATCCCTATTACCGAGTTTCAGGTCCCAATACCCAGAAACCATTTTAACTGAAAGTTTAACTGCTAGTAATCACACCTATGCAGACACCAGAAGATTTTCTAACAGCTAAAACACAACCACCATACTCTCCTAAGAACAGAAACCAGGGAACAAAACACATCTCCCCTGACAAAGACCAGATATTAACACCTAGAATTACAATCTTCTCAATTGCTAGTCATACTAAGAATTTCCTAGAACCAGGTTCCTCAGAGCTCCAGCATCTCGCACCACCCACCTCACTCTCAGTAACTTAGTAACAGTGGCCCCTACCATCACTACCAGCCAATGCAACATGATTCCATGCACATGTTCCATACTCTTTATAAGGCCTATCATCACAGCCTGGCCCGTTACTATCTTCATCCTCATTAGAAGACAGCCATTTTCTGTCCCTCACTCCATAGATCTCTTGCATGAGGTTTGTTGCCTGGTGTGATTTTTATGATATTTCTTGGCCCTGATGGCTGAGATACTCTTTTTGTTACAAAAGCCTTTCAATAGTCCCAGATGTCTAGACACCAGCATAAAAACATAACAGGGAACATGTTTCTACTAGAGCCCAGCAGCCCTAACACAGAAAGCCCTGAATATTCCAACATAGGTGAAGCACAAATAAAAGACCTTAAAGCAGCGTTTATGCATGTGGTAGAAGTCCATAAAAAGGAAATGAAGAAATCTCATAAAGAAATCTGTGAAAACACAAACACACAGGCAGACAAACAGACAGACAGACACACACATACACACGGGGGTGTGTGTGCTGCAGAGACAATAGATACCAACCTACATTACTATACCAGCAAAACTTCAATCACCATAAATGGAGAAAATAAGATATTCCATGATAAATTCAAATTTAAACAATACTTATATACAAATCTAGTCTACAGAAGGTGCTAAAAGGAAAACTCCATCCCAAGAATGTTAATCTGAATACATGAAAACACAGGAAATAATCTCACATTATCAAAACCAAAAGAAGGGAACCACATACACATACTATCTCCACCACTGCCACCACTACGACCACCAATAACAAAATAGCAAAAGTCAACAATCATTGGTCATTGATATCTCTCAATATCAATGGACTCGATTCTCCAATAAAAAAAAAAAAACAAAAAACCACAGACTAACAAAATGGATATGAAGACAGTAACACATATCCTCTTACAAGGCCATACCTCCTAATAGTGCCACTCCTTATGAGTCTATGGGGTCATTTTAATTTCTTGTTTTTGTTCTAGAGCTTTCAGGTGTGTTGTGAAGTTGCTTGAGTATGATCCCTCCAATTTTGTTTTGTAGGCACTTAACGCTATGAACTTGCCTCTTATAACATCTTCCATTATGTTCCATAAGTTGAGTATGCTGTGTATTAATTTTCATATAATCTTAGAAAATCTTGCTGCATCCAAGAAACACACCTTAACACCAAGGATATAAATCACCTTAGGGTAAAAGGTAGAAAAAGAATATTCTAAGCAAGTGGACTGAAGAAGAAAGATAGTGTAGCTATTTTAATATCTGACAAAATAGACTTCAACTAATCAGAAGGGTTGGGGAAGGATACTACATACCCATAGAAAAGGACACTACATATGCATCAAAGGAAAAATCTCCTAAAAAGACATTCTTAATATCTATGCCCCAAACATAAGGCCACCAAAGTATGTAAAAGAAACACTTGTACATCTTAAAGCACATGTTGACTCACAAGCTGATAGTAGAAGACTTCAAATTATACTGCTCCTGCCTACAGATAGGCTATTCAGACAAAGACAAAACAAAAATGTTAGAGCAAACTCCAGTTATAAGCCAAATGGACACAACAGATGTTCACAGAACATTTCACCTGAAGAATGAGTGTGTGTCTGTGTGTGTGTGTACACATACATATATGTACCTTCTTAGTATCTCATGCAAATTTCTCCAAAATTTACCACACACTCAAACATAAATTGAGTCTAAACAGATACAAGAAAATGAAAATAACACACTGTATCTTGACCACCATGGATTAAAGCAAGATATTATCAACAACAGAAAGCTTACAAACTCATGGAAACTGAACAACTTTTTCTCAATAAAAAATGGGTCAAGGCAGACATTAAGAAGGAAATTAAAGATTTTTTTAAGATTATATGAAAATTAATACACAGCATACTCAACTTATGGAACATAATGGAAGATGTTATAAGAGGCAAGTTCATAGCGTTAAGTGCCTACATAACAAAATTGGAGGGATCATACTCAAGCAACTTCACAACACACCTGAAAGCTCTAGAACAAAAACAAGAAATTAAAATGGCCCAGTAGACTCATAAGGAGTGGCACTATTAGGTGGTATGGCTTTGTAAGAGGATATGTGTTACTGGAGATGGGCTTTGAGGTATCAGAAGCTCAAACCAAACCCAGTGTCAGTCTCTTTTCCTGCTGCCTGCCCAACCAAATGTAGAAATACTTCTGCATGCCACCATGTTTTCTGACACGATAGTAGACTAAACCTCTGAAACTGTAAGCCAGCCCCAATGTTTTCCTTTATAATAGTTGCTCTGATAATGGTATATCTCTCCTTTCTTATTATTGGTTATTTTATTGATTTATATTTCAAATGTCCCCTGTGATGGTTTGTATATGCTCAGCCCAGGAAGTGGCATTATTAGAGGGTGTGGCCCTGTTGTTGTAGGTACGACCTTATTGGAGTAGGAGTGTCACTGTGGGTGTTGGCTTTAAGACCCTTATCCTAGCTGCCTGGAAACCAGTCTCCCACTAGCAGCCTTCAGATGAAGATATAGAACTCTTAGCTCCTCTTGCACCATGTCTGCCTGGATGCTGCTCTCTTTCTGCCTTGATAATAATGGAGTGAACCTCTGAACCTGTAAGACAGCCCCAATTAAATGTCCTCAAAAGAGTTGCCTTGGTCATGGTGTCTGTTCACAGCAATAAATCCCTAACTAGCACATCTCCCTTCCCCACTCCATTACCCCTCCCCCTGCCTCTATGAAGGTGCTCCCCCACCCACCCACTCCTGCCTCATTGCCTTAGCATCCCCCTACACTGGGGCATCAAGCCTTCAGAGGACAAAGGGCTTCCCTTCCTATTGATGCCAGATAAGACAATCATCTGTTACATATGCAGCTGGAGTCATGGGCCCTTCCATGTGTATTCTTTGGTTGGTGACTTAGTTCCTGGGAATTCTGGGAAGTCCAGTTAGTTGATATTGTTGTTCTTCCTTTGGGGTTGCAATCCCCCTCAGCTGTTTCAGCCTTCCCCTAACTTTTTTAGTCCAAATGAATCAAGGACCTCCACATAAAACCAGATACACTGAATCTAATAGAAGAGAAAGTGGGAAAGAGCTTCAAATACATCAGAACAGGGGAAAATTTCCTGAACAGGACACCAATGGCTCAGGCTCTAAGATTAACAATTGACAAATGGAATCTCATATACTTGAAAAGCTTCTGTAAGTAAGGCAAAAGACACTGTCAATAGAACAAAATGGCAAACTACAGATTGGAAAAAGGGCTTTACAAACTTTACATCAGATAAAAGGCTAGTATCTAATATATACAAAGAACTCAAGAAGTTAGAGTCCAGAAAACTAAATAACCCTATTAAAAATGGGGTATGGATCCAAACAAAGGATTCTCAACTGAGAAATCTCAGATGGCCAAGAGGTACCTAAGGAAGTGTTCAACATCTTTAGTCATCAGAGAAATGCAAACCAAAACGACCCTGAGATTCCATCTTACACTAATCAGAATGGCTAAGATAAAAAAAACTCAGGTGATAGAAGATGATGAGGAGGATGTGGAGAAAGAGGAACACTCCTCCATTGTTGGTGGGATTGCAAGCTGGTACAACCACTCTGGATATCAGTTTGTCAGTTCTTCATAAAATTGGACATAGTTCTACCTGAGGACCCAGCTATACCACTCCTGAGCATATACCCAAAAGATGCTCCAACATATAGCAAGCACACATGCTCCACTATGTTCACAGCAGCCTTATTTATAATATCTAGAAGATGGGAACAACCCAGATAATGGTGTCTCTTTATAGCAATAGAAACACTTTCATCAAAGTAGCTGGATATGTAATTAACTCACAAAAGTCATTAGCTCTCTGATACACAAATGAAAAACAGACTGAGAAAGAAATCAGGGAAACAATAACTTTCACAATAGCCTCAAATAATATCTTGAGGTAACTAACCATGCAAGTGAAAATTTTGTATGATAAAAAGGTTAAGTCTTGCCTGACTACAGGAGGTAGCCACTTCAGTCTCTATATCCTCCTCTGGTAGTAATCTCAACTAGGGTCATCCCCATAGACTCACTGTATCTTCCTCCATCCTATGCCTCCAGGTAGTCCCAGAGATGGCTTCCATTGATTTCCATTCCTACTCCCAGCCCTCTCCTGCCCCTCTTTTCCACTCACCTGATCACCAGTTCTCTTCTTTACCCCATCTCTACCCAATTCCCTTTCTTCTTCCATCTCCTGATGACACCTCCTATAGCCAGACAGAGGAGTGATGAGTACATCAATCCACCCACAAAACTTTCAACCCAAAATCTGTCTTGCCTGTAAGATGTACAGGGATAAAGATGGAATAGAGACTGATGGAACAGCCAACCAACGACTACCCCAATTTGAGACCCATCTCATGTTACAGAGCCAATCCCTGACATTATTAATGATACCCTGCTATGCTTGCAGACAGGAACCTAGAATAACTGTCTCCTGAGAGGCTTCATCTATCAGCAGACAGAGACAGATACAGAGACTCACAGCCAGACATCAAACGGAGCTCAGGGAGTCTTGTGAAAGAGTTGGGGATTGAATTGAGCAAGTCGGAGGGGTCAAGGACACCACAATTAGACCTACAGAGTCAACTGACTGCAGTCCATGGAGGCTCACAAAGACTGGGACACCAGCCAGGGAGCATTTGGGGCTTAACCTAGGCCCCATAAAAGTTTGTAGCAATGTGCAGTTTGGTCTTCATGTGGGTCTCTAACAAGTGGAGCAAAGGCTGCCTCCGTCTATGTTCCTTGTAATTGGATTCCCTTCTTCTACCTGAAATGCATGGCTGGGCCTCAATGGTAGAGGATGTGCCTAATCCTGCTGGAGCTAGATGTCCCAGTGTGGGATGGTACACAAAAGGCACTCCCCTTCTCATCAAGTGATGAGAACGGGAGGGGGCAGTGGGAGGAGGGATTTGTAAGGGTGAGACTGGAAGGAGAAGAGGGAAGGGGCTATGATTGGGATGTAATGTGAATAAAAAATAAATGTTTGAAAAAAAGACTTGGAAGAAAGACATTTAAGATGGTACCAGAAAATAGAAAGATCTCCCTTGCTCATGGATCTGTAGAATTAACATAGTAAAAAAAAATATGACCACCTATCAACAGCATGTACAGAGTCAATGTAATTCTTCAAAGGATAATTTTCAGCTTCATATGTAAACACAAACAACCCAATAAACAATAAACTAAAACAATTCTGAATAATAAAAGAACTGCTGGAGGTGTCACCATACTTGATTTCAAACTATGCTACAGAGCTATATTAATTAAAAGCAGCATGGCATTGACAAAACAAAAAGACACAGTGATCAATGAAATGGAATTGAAGACTTAGATGTAAATTCACACATGTATATATGAATACCTGATTTTTGATAAAGAATCCACAAATATACCCTGGAGAAAAAGACATCTTTCAACAAATGGTATTGATCAAACTGGATTACTGCATGTAGAAGAATACAAATATTTATCACCCCACACAAAACTCAACTCCAGATGGATTTAATGCCTTAATATAAAACCAGATACACTGAACCTGATAGAAAATAAAGTGGGATATAGACTTGAACTCACCAGGACAAGAAAAGACTTTCAGAAGAGAACATCATTAATTCAGGCACTAATATTAAGCATTAATAAATAGAACCTGATAAAATTGAGAAGCTAATACACAGCCAAAAGCAGTGCCATTCAGATCAAGTGGCAGCCTAAAGAATGAGTTAAAGATTTATACCAATTTTAAGGCAATACAGGAATATTGCAAAAATATATAAAGAACTCAAGACACTAGATATCATGAAAGCAAATAACTCAATTTTAAAAATGGGGGTATATATCTAAATAGAGAATTCTCAACAGAGAAAACTCAAATGGCCAAGAAACACTTAAAATATTTTCAGCATTCTCATCAATCTGGGAAATCCAAACAAAAACTACTTTGAGATTTCCTCTTACACATGTTAGAATGTCTAAAATCAACAAAATAAGTGACAGCTCACACTGGTGAGGATGTGGAGTAATGGAAACACTCCTTCATTGCTGGTGGTAATGTGATTTGATATAGCCAGTATGGAAATCCATGTGACAATGTATCAGGAATTGATTTATCTCAAGACCCAGATATACCATTCTTGGATATATACACCCAAACGATGTTTCATCCTATCACAGAGACATGTGCTCAGTATTTATTGCTGCTCTATTCATAATAACCAGAAATTGGAAATGGCCCAGATATTCCTCAACTGAAGAGTGAATAAAGAAAATGTGATACATTTAAACAATGGAATATGCTCAGCAATTAAAAAAATCATGAAATTTGCAGGTAAATGGATTGAACTACAACATTGTCATTGTCATCATCATCGTCATCAACATCACCATCATTATTCCCCAGAAAGACAAATAAGATATGTACTTCTTATGTGTGCATATTGACTCTGGAGTTAGTAACATCCAAGGTAAGATTTATAGAACCACCAAGGGTATCTGTAGAATAGGAGACTAGAGGGGATAGGTACATCTCATTAGTCTCATTAGGAAAGGGAAATAGAATAGACAGGATGGATGAGTATCATGGGGCTGGAATGGGATGATCAAATGGGGAAGAGAGGTACTAAGAGAGACTAAGGAGAAGACATCTGAAGTTAAGAGACATGTGGTGGGCTATATAGAGGCCTAATACAGTAGAAACTTCCGTAAATCATATACTTATATAAAGGCATTCTGAATTGGCAAATAATGGGTGAAACAGAATCTCAACTCGATATCTCATGTCACCAAACAAAGCTTCCAGTACTGACACTGAGTTACAGCTAATTGAACTGCTAGCCAAAGAGGACCCAGATGAGTCCCCAAACAATGGAAGCTGTGGCCAAGACTATAGGTTGCTCTATATAAACTGAAAACAAGGCCCCATTGCTGAAGACCACACCTACACATCTCATTGTAGATGGAGATGCCAAGCTGGTGCCTACATAGAGCCTCCACCTCTGTGTTCCAGTATATTTAGTACAGGAACATATTCTTCATGCTCTTAAAAAAGAAATGTAAATACCAAGCCAACCATGAAACAGTTGTCTTTGATAGTATGCTACCTGCAAGATAGGTGAGGGCAAGGGTGGAACAAAGGTTGTAGGAGCAGCCAATCAATAACTAATAAATCTTAAAGTCCACTCCACGAGATGGAACCCATACCCAGCACTTATTGGATGACTAAGAACCAGAGACTAGATAGCTCAGACACTAAGTATAAAACCAAATAATACTGGTCTAAAAAAGGAAAAATAAATGTAGTGATAAAATGATTCCTAATGATATCCTGCTATATTCATAGATCAAAGCTGTGTTTCAGCCATCATCAGAGAAGCTTCTTCCAGCAGCTGATGAGAACAAAAATAGAAACTCACAGTCAGACATTATGCAGGGAGTGAGAGACCTTGGAACACTCAGCCCTAAATGGTACATCTCTATCAAATCTGAGCCTCAGAGCTCAGGGAACCCTGGGAAGAGGAGGCAGAAAGAGTGTAAAAGCTGGAGGGGATGAAAGACACCAAGAAAACAAGGCCCACTAAATCAACATGAGCAAAGCTCATATGAACTCACAGAGACTCGAGCAGGGCCTGCACGGGTCTATACTGTCTTTGTATATATCATGGCTTCCTGTTTAGTGTTTTTATGGGATTTCTGAGACTGAATGAGTGAGCCTCTGACTCTTTGCCTTCTCTTGGGCTCTTTTACTTCTGTCACTTTGTCTTGTCCAACTTTTTTTTTTTTTTTTTTCGAGACAGGGTTTCTCTGTATAGCCCTGGCTGTCCTGGAACTCACTCTGTAGACCAGGCTGGCCTCGAACTCAGAAATCCACCTGCCTCTGCCTCCCAAGTATTGGGATTAAAGGCATACGCCACCACTGCCAGGCTGTCTTGTCCAACTTTGATGTGATACTTTTTGTTTTGTCTAATTACATTTTATTTGCTATATTTTAAGAAAATGAATGAATGAATGTAAACCTAGTCACCAGAATAAAGTTTAACAACTGATCTGTCACTTATATCTACTGAGAGAGAGAAATCAGTTTTCTCTGGTAAATAACCAGTGTATCAACCACTCCGGGACAATCTTTATGGTCCCAAGTAGTTAATTAACATATAATGGACTCCACAAGTTTTGTTTGTTTGTTTTGGTGTGTTTTTATTTGGTTACAGTTTAGCAAGTTTTTTCTTTGTTTGCGTTTTTTGTTTTGTAGTGAGGTTTATTTTATTTTCTTGGTTTGGGGGCTTTTGTTTGTTTTTTAAGAAAGAGCTTAAAGTTAGGTGACTAGGGGTGGGACTATCTAGAAAGGCTTAAAGGAGGGGAAGATGCTGAGCCCTACATAGCCCTGGTGGGAACAGAATGACATGGTTCCTGCCCCAGGACAGGGCCCTGGTGTGAGCCTCCACTAGTCCTCCATGACTTCTGAGGGCTCAATGCTTGTTTGTGTAATAATGTACATGTTTTCTGGAACCAGTACTAGCAGTGGAGAACTCTTTCCTTCCATGAAATTTCCTCCTTGTTAACATTAATGACTTAGAAACAGCAGGAGTCGAAGGTGTTAGTATTCTGTCTAAACTCCACCTCCACAGTTACCTGGCAACAGCCAGGGAGGCCTGCTCACTATAAAAGGGGTTGCTTGGCCCCTCCTCTCTCTCTTGCTCTTGTTGATCCCTGCTTGCAGGTTCTCTGTCCCCTCTCCCCTCCCCCCTTCCCTTCCCCCTCTCTCCATGTGGTCATGGC
>NW_021604565.1:20711025-20720752 GCF_004785775.1 Grammomys surdaster | reverse complement strand
CTCTCTGCACTCTCTCTCTCTCTCTCTCTCTCTCTCTCTCTCTCTCTCTCTCGCTCTCTCTCGCTCTCTCTCGCTCTCTCTCGCTCTCTCTCGCTCTCTCTCGCTCTCTCTCGCTCTCTCGCTCTCTCGCTCTCGCTCTCGCTCTCTCGCTCTCTCGCTCTCTCACTCTCTCACTCTCTTGCTCTCTCGCTCTCTCTCCTCTCACTCTCTCTCCTCTCGCTCTCTTCCCTATCTCCTACATAAACTTCCCCTTGTGGAACCGTCTGGTCTGGTGTTATCTGTCCAAGCTACTCTCGAATATTTAACAGAAGGTGTGGCTATATCTCAACAAAATGGAAAACACTGGGACCTTCAGGACAGCCCTTAAGGCTTAAGGAAAGAACTATAAATACCTGAATTTGAAAACATATAATTTCTCAACTATGTAAACATAAGGATGCAATATGAATTATATGAAGGACATCACAAATCTAAACAAACAACAGCAGCTGAGCTGTGAGCCAACTTGTTAGAAACTTACTAAAGAAGATGAAGAGATTTAGGGAGTGGTGATCTCGAAATCCCACCTAACTTTTTTGTTTATGCTTACAAATGCAGATTCCTGAGTTCAAGGTCAGCCTAGGACTGAACAAGGTTAGGCTGGTGGAAATGGTAATTTCAGGGCAGGACCCCACTCAACTTGGTTATTGTCTATGCTTTATAAAGGCAGACAGGTCTCGGAATTCTTTTGCAATGTTAAGGAAAAAATGTATGCTTGCTGTCTCCTAAGAAGAGTCGAGGATGCTGTCTCATAAGATAATCTAAAGGAAACTTGGAGTGTAGAGTGAAAAATTATGAAGATCATTTTATAAAATGATCTATAGATTCTTAGGTTTTTCTTTTAAAGGGCATGGAAAATTCTCTCTGAAGCAAGCTAAGAATGTGGACAGGCTAGTTACGGGAACTGGCTAGAATGCAAGTGAGCTAGGTGGAACCAGCAAGCTGGTAACTGCAGTGACAGGGCAAGGCTGCAGTGACAGGGCAGGACCACATTCTTGAGAAAGAATAGCGTAGAGAGAGTTTTCACCTGACCCTGACTCACGTAGGTTGGGTTCCTTTGGAATGTTCCGCTATTTTTATGTTATGCCACCTTAGCAACCCCTCATCCCCCTCCCCATTCCTTAGTTTGTGGTTTTTCCCTTTAAAAACTCCTCTCAAACTGGTTGTCTTGGTCAATTCAGCTCCTGCATGAGCAGATGAATTGACCATTAGCCCGGCTAACATTCCTGAATAAAAGCCTCTGTTGATTGCATCCAGATTCGGTGCCTTTTGAGTTTGTGGGTGGTTGTGTCACCCGGAGACTTGAGTGAGGGTCTCCCCGGAGTGGAGGTCTTCAGGAGTAAATGACTGGATTGATATGTAAAATAAAAGACTGGACCTGTGTTCTGCAGATGAGCTATCCAGATAATTTTTTAGGATAAAAAGAGAGGCCTGTTTGAAGAACTGAGAGACACAGACACACATGCATACACACACACACACACACACACACACACACACACACACAAAGAAGCAGGACATGGACAGAGAGATCTGTTAGAATAGAAAGCAAGTAGAACATAGAGAACTCTCCAGAGAGAATGCAGAACATAGAGAGAAGCTCACTGGAAAAGCTGTATTAGGTAGATCACAGGTCAGCTCATCGCCCCCAGACACCCCTTTCTCAGAATCCCCTCCAAGCTGAAGCTGGTCTTTGGAAGGAAGAATATGACCAATACATATAAATATAAAATTTGTTTTAAATAACAAAAAGTAAGGAAAAACAATTATAAAAAGAAATTACATTCAGGAACTATTATAATAGATGAAAATAGATCCCAGTATATGACTGGGGTCACTTCTAATACGGCAGAGCTCTACAAACCGATTTATAGCCTAGAGACGATTAGGGGTGGGAGGGAGATTAATGACAGATAGAAACAGGAGCATCAGGGTGAAGGTGGTAACATGGCCGGGTACCAAGGGTGAAGGATGAGCAATCTAACAAGTATGAAAGATAGGCTTTTTTTCTAAAAGAACTCAATGCAGTCCTTGTTCCAACAGTGCCCTCAGGCCTGATGAGGATGGATGCCAATGTCAAAGCTTAGAGGGCTCAGAGGAGACTGGCTAATGCTTACTGAAGGAGAGCACTTGCCAATATCTGAGTACAGTTAAGTAATAAGTAGAAAGGAGTAATACGCATGTTTGCAAAGTCTCATGCTGGTGAAAACTCCTTATGCCTTCTTGGCATACTTTTATTCAAAATGGGAACAAAAGCTAAACATTTCTTATTAATATTTGCTAACCTTGGGAAACGTCAGAATAAAAATGGAGTCTTTTTTTATTAAGACTAACAAAAATATAAATGCTAGGAGGTTGTAAAGAATGGTTTTCACCCATAGTTGTCTAAAAGCAACTATCAGAAAAGATTTTCCTAGAACCACAACTTTGTACAAAGGCTACAACAACTTTCTCTCTGTCTCTGTCTCTGTCTCTCTCTCTCTCTCTCTCTCTCTCTCTCTCACACACACACACACACACACACACACATACACACACAAAAACCCACGTATATATGCACATGCTCATGTACATACACTTCCCATCTGGACATCTCCCAGCAACTGCCTGTTCAACCTCAGACTGCTGCCACCTTTGCTATGAATCCTTGTAGCTAAGAACCATTTTTAAAAATTATTTTACATAATTCTCCTTATGTTCATATTTAAAACCCTCCTTTGCTCCTGGAATATGCTCATAATTTATTTTGGCACAGAATTTTTCATTGAGATTCTATTTTATTTCCATATACATATCATTATTCTTTTGAGAATTTGTCTCTGTTCTGAGAGAGTATGATGTACCATCTCTTTGAATAGGGCATCTAGGACTATTTTACGTTAGGAGTTCTGTTTACCATATTGCTGAGCAGAAAAGTATGTAACCAAATTGCATCTAATTTTTCTTTTGACTGATTATCTATCCTCATATTTCTGGTAAGGAGCATTATATCAATGGGAGATAAAGTCTATCAAACAAATTCATTATCATCCTCATACAATATTGTTTTACTTGCTGTCTGTTAGTGGTGTCAATGACCAATAAAGAGAGAAAAGATGAACAGAACTACAGAGAGAGGAGAAAATATTCAGAGGCCTAAAACAGTCAATACTCTGGTTCCAGTATTACTATACCCAGTGTATTTCTCAGGTTGTTGAGGTACACCGATATTCTCATAATAAATTTCCCATTTTCATTTTGCTAGGTTGGTACTTGCTAGCAGTTATCACAGGCCAACAGGATTCCAGGCAGATCCACTAGAAAACAGGAAGAGAAAAGGGCTTAAAAAAAAACACCTTAATATTGGTTTCTTGTGAATTTCAAATCTTGTAGCCCAATCCCACTCATCTCCTTCTGACCTCCTATCTATCCTCCACCCTTGGAACCTTCCTCCCAATAGAGAAAATAAAATCTCATTGTGGAAACTGTAGTGTGTCACACAGAATACTCTTTTGCCCACACTTCTTTGCTTGCAAATGTTCATTGTAATAATGTGTTGGTCTGGTACAGGCCTCTGGCTTTTGCTGCTCTATGGATACCGAAACTCATTAGAAATTAGCTAGGATATCCTGTTGTTGCCTCGTGTCATGGAGAACCTGCTGTTTTGGGTATTCATGCACTCTAGCAGTTCTTCAATGGGGTAGATGTTGGGGTGGGCCAATTCCAAACCCTGGATCTGGGTCCCAGAGGTATCCGAGCTGCTCACCAGCTTTCCTACAGTCATGCCCTCAGGATTAGCTCACCCTCAACCCCTGCTATCAGGGCCAGCTCTCCAGCTCTGAGGATCCTGGGGCCAATTCTCCCTTCTGCCATTGGTAGCAAGCGGCAAGAGGGAGGAGATTCCCTCCCTCCTTCCCTCCCTCCGTCCCCCCCCCCCCCCCCCTCCCTCTCTCCCTCCCTCCCTCGCTCCCCTCCCCCCCCCCTCTTGCTCTTGTCACTACATGGCAGACAAGTTGCAGGGACCAGCTCTCTCCGTGCACATATCCTCAGGGCCAGCTCACTCTGAACCTTATCCCCACCATCAGGGTCAGCGCAAGGTGCTGCTCAGATGAGACACAGGGCTTGCCATCCCAAGTGCTGTAGAAAGTGAGGGAAAGGCAGGGCCAGCTTTCCTGATCTCCTAACCCTGTCAGGGACAACTTTCTTGATGGACATTGGTGGTTAGGGCCAATGGGAAGGTAGGGTATCCCTCTCTCAGTGATACCACTACATACCAGACGAGATACGGGCCAGCTCTCCAGCACTTGACTCCTCTACTGTGCTCCTTAGGCAAGGTCTGCGTTTTCAACTTGTGTAGGTGGTAAGGGGCAAAGCCAGCCCTCCTGCTCTCATTACTCCAAGACCAGGTTTCCCACCTGCCATAGGTGGTAAGGGGCAAGAGGTGGGGAGGGCACCTCTCCCTCATCCATGATACCACACAGGTCCAGCTCTCCTATTCTTTTTTTTCATCTTTCTAAAATTGGGTATTTTATTTATTTACAATACAGATGTCCTCCCTTTTCCCTATTTCTCCTCCCTAGAACCCTGTATCCCATCCCCCCCACCTCCTTTATGCTTTTATACCATTTTGCCCCCCAGTATAAAGGTCAGTTCTAGAAGGCATTCTTGTCAGAATGACCTAAGACAGGCTCAGTCTTGTTCATGAAATAAAAAAAGAGGGAGAAGCAGAGAACTTTTGAGGCTGCTTGGCAAGAATCTGACAAGGGCCAAGGACAAGGAAATGGGCTGCTTGACAGGAATATGACATTGGCCAAGGACAAGGTAGTAGCCTTAGGCAGGAATCTAACATTAGGCTAGAATAAAGAAGTAATTTCAGGTAGGAATCTAAATCTTAGGCTAGAACAAAGAAGTAATCTCAGCTCTCCTATTCTTGTATCAGGGGCGGGGCTAGAGCTCACCAGGACCTCCCACAATGTGCAGAGCAGCTGGCTAGGGGCGGGGTCAGCTCTCTGGCTCTTATGCCCCCAGGGCCAGCTCTCTCACAGTGCCCAGGTGAGGCGTGGGGTCAGATCTGCACAGCCTCCAAGCAGCAGGCCACACTAGTGATGTTGCCCTGGACTATAGTAGTAACAGATCTCTATTGTTTCAGGTCTTTGGACCCAGACATGCTCCCCAGTGGCATCACAGGCCAGAACCCCACTATGGTCCCACGTGGCATCACTGGTTACTCACACCAGGCTGTTCATCATTACCTTCATATCTCCAGTTCTGCTTCTCTTCATTGTGCCCATATCCTCTGTTTCTTTTTCTCTTCTCCTTGCCACTTACATGTTTCTCTTAGAAGTGCCCGGCATCTCTGAGTGTCTGGGGTTGTCTCAGGAACAGTCTCAGAAGTGCTATGCCTCTATGATCATGCATCATAGCTCTGGGAAGGGGTTCTCTTGGGCACAGTCTGGCCATTAGTCCTAGGTGGCCCTGGACTGGTGGTTGTCTCAGGCTAGCTCCCTGTCGAAGGCCCCTGGTACAGGACTTGTGGTTTGTCTTAGGCTTGATTTTTATCAGGAATGCTAGGATTTCAATCATTCAGATGTTCATAGGTCAGAACACAGAGGGTAGACATAGCCTCTATCCCCTCTGCTACCTACTTTACATGTGATACAGCAGCCACACCTACACAGCTTCTAGAGGCAGGGTCCCTTTTTTAAAGCTGGTCTCAAAACAAGCAAGGTTAGACCATAAGATCACCACTGAATAAATGATGGGCTCTTTCCTTTTCTTATGGAACGTTTTCAAACAGAAGAGACAATGGGGATTTTTTTTTCTCCAAAGAATAATTCTTATTAAAAAATTTAAAATATATTTATCATAAATGGCTCTCAAACTTTTCCTCACTCTTCATCTATTTTACTGAATATATCTGGCATATACTCTTTCAAATCATAGCAATGATGTTTAAGTAAAGAAATCATGTCTATTAATCCTTCTTTACTCTGGTAATTATGTGATGTTTGTAAGTCATACAATTATTTAGACCTTTTAATAAGGATAAAAGTATGTGAGTCACAGTGCACATATCTCATTTTTAAATGCACAAACTTTATAAAAAATGACACATGTCTAAAGTGATTAAAACTAGTAGAGATAAATATAATAAAAAACACCTCTTAGTATTGATCAGTGGGCTGCCAAGTGATACACTAGATTGCAAACAATATTATGTATACTTAATTCACTTAAAGTTGGTTTTTTATAGTTCTTTATTGCCCAAAGTAAAGGACTGTATAGTACATACCTTTTTACTTTCAAAGCCAAGTAAATGCTTTTTCTATTTCTAAGTGCTTGATTAAAGTCTGTTGAATGAAGGAGAAAAAAAAAAGTTTCAAGCTCTTGGCAGCTCTATTGCTTGGTTTATGTCAAGATTATAGTCATTATCACTGCAATAAATGGAGATAGTTTGGAATACAACCTACAATAGCTTTTCAAGCAAGGGGGTCTGAAGCAGGGGAATAGCAGTAGGAAGTATTGGTGCTCCCAGAGGACCATCTGACCTAAGTTGAGGGATATTGACTCCCAAAGAAAACTATACAGTCACTGTCCTGCAGGCTGGACAGTAAAAGAGAGTCAACTTGGAGTTACCATGTATCTTACACGATTCCTAGTGGCTCCAAGGTGATGATCAGAGTTTTAAAGATGAGATCTTCAAGATTAACAGCTTTTGCTGTCTCTAAGGGGCTGCAGTAAGGTCAATTGAATTCAAGTAGGGCCAGAAGAATCCAGAAGTGAGAGGAACTGCTGTCATTGAAGCAGCAGCAGCAGGTCAAGTGGTGTAAGATACCTTGACGAATTTTCAAAAGTAAATGTAGGACTAGGGCTCCAGCTCAGTGGTGGAGTGCTTCCTTAGCATGGGTAAGGTCCGAGGTTCAGTCTCAATCCTACCAGAAAAAAGAAAAAAAAAACTGGAAGGAAAGAAAATAGCACATGTTGGTGCAATCTGACCAGAAATACAGCCTAAGTGGGATATGCAGAATTCAGTCTGAATCCTTGTGGGACACTTCATGGTTTAAGTCATCACCTGGAGAGCTACATCTAAGGTACAAGGATAGACTATTGTCTCTGCTGATCTGGACAGGACTGACCAACATCTCAGCCCTATTAAACATTACACTCCACAGAAGATTTCTGTGACTCTGTGTTTTGGTTTGTCTGGTTTCTATTGACAGATAATAAACTGCCTTAATACTTGGTGGCTCAAAGCAATGTCTGTTTTATTACTCTCATAGATTCTAAAGATTCTTTCAGTTAGCCTGTAGTAGAGATGACATGTTTCCATCCAGTATCTGTTAACTAAACTAAAAGGACATAGAGGCTAGAGGCTAGGGAGAATCAGCAGTTGGGCTCTAGAATCATCCAGCTTTTCAGCTGGTTTGATAAAAAACACAATGGTCCTGTCCAGAGTGTTGATGTCTTCTCTACACGGCATGGCTTCTGTGTAGACTACTGGTCCTAGGCTAGACTTGTATGTCTTCAATCACCCAATCCCTCCATAGTGCAGTTCTCCAAATTTAATTTTATCTGTGAATCTGGCAGATTTGTCACTTATGGGTCAGTCTTTGAAGTCAAGTGCCTTTTCTACTCTATTCTACAATAACTGAAATAGCTACAGACTTCCCTTGTTTCAAGGTGCAGAGACTTCTTCCTGGTTGAATGTGTCAGTATCATACTAGAGAGCTTATGGGTGCCAGGTGTCATCATCAGGGATAAAAGATTTTTAGAATACTTGTCTCAAAAGTAATTTGAGTATACAGAGATAGAATCTTTCTGACAGAGAAAGAGGTGGTATGGCAGATAGTGTCCTACTTCTGACAAATCAGTCTCCAAGGTCTAGGTGTGCCAATGAGAACAGAGGTTAGACATTAAAAATAGATTATCTCTGATCTTGTTGTTGTATTTATTATAACTTCTTAAACATCTTACAAATGCATGGTACTGAACAGCCTTAAAAATGTAAGATTCTTTGATCTTCACTCACTTTTGCACAAAAACATATACCCATTGTTCTAGGACTTACCTAAGAAAGAATAAAAGTTTTAAAGAAAGCAAAAAGAGAACTATAGGAGAAAACACTAGAAACATACAGTTTATATTAGATTTAGTGCATGTTACAGTTTACAGCCTGCATTTTTATTGTTGTAACAAAGCCTGGACCCAGTTGGGACCACTTCTGTGAGTTCTGGAGAAATCATGTGTCTGAGAGAAGGGAATTCCTTTGTTTTTATACAATATATATATACATATATATATATATATATATATGCATTATACATACATACATGTATATACACATACATATATGCATCATATAGATACACATATGTATATATTATGTATATATGTATGTGTATAATATAAATACATATATATTATATACATATATACATGAACTTACAGGTAAAGATTTTGAAGTACTGTTTACTTTTGTCTCAGATGTCTCAGATTCTTGTTTATATCTGTCTCAATGTGTCAGGTTTTTATGTTTATCATTCAGAAAACAAATTGGTATCTGAAAGAATTAAACATAACTTTCTCTTTGAATGAGTTAAATGTATGGGAATACACACTAATATTTTGCCTTGCTTTCTTTAGGTGTATCTGAGAGATAAGAGGTACCTGCCAAAAGCATTAAGGCTATTTTATTTAGCAACTGTTAGAATTCTTAAGAATACTAAAGGTTTTATAGAAAAGCAAAAGACTAGATTTAAAAATCTGTAACAAAATAAATGAAAATGTCTTACTGAAAAGGGTAAGTCAAAGTTAAACATTAAATAATCAGTGGCTATATCACATGGCCACTTTCTTTGAAATTGCTTCTTTTCTTATCATTATGATTTTGGTAACAATGAATGTGTATTTTAAAAGGACAGAAAATGATAAACTACATATTTCCTTTATGTGATAGGTTATGTAATTCTCTACACTTAAGAAAGGATTTCCATGGAATTGGCATTCCAATTCCAGGCATTCTCCCTGTCTGCTCTTTCTTAAACAGTAAAACTTCCCAGAGAAATAAATAATAACTGCTTTCTTACTTTCCTTTAATCTCCTCCTACACTGCTTCCTGGTTTCTCTTAGCAACACAACCTCTTACTAAGATGTCAAATATATCCCAGATTTCAGCCTCCACTCACCATGATTCTTGGCACTGTATAGCACGCCATGAATGTCTTTTCTGTCTTCCTTTTTTTTTTCTTCTTTTTCATTTTTTTATTGGATATTTTATTTATATGTCAGATGTGATCCTCTTTCCTCATTCTACCCCCACCCAGGAACCCCCTATCCCATCCCCCCTCCTCCTGCTTCTATGAGGATGTGCCCCCACATACCCTCCCACTCCCACCTCCCCACCCACGAATTGCCCCACACTGGGGAATCCAGCCTTGACTGGACCAAGGACATCCTCTCCCACCTATGCCCGACAAGGCCATCCTCCCCTACATATACAGCTGGAGCCATGAGTCCTTCTCTATGTGCTTCAAGGCTGGTGGTTTAGACCTTGGAAGCTCTGGTTGGTTGGGGTCACAAACCCTTTCAGCTTCTTCAATCTTCTCTCTCACTTCTCCATTGGGAACCCCTCCTTCAGTTTCTATCCCATACTTTATCTCCATATTTGCTCCCTTGAGTATTCTGTTATTCCTTCTAAGAAGGACCTAAG
>NW_021604565.1:20601025-20708525 GCF_004785775.1 Grammomys surdaster | reverse complement strand
AACCGATTATCCCACCCATCTCTGACTTAAACCAGAAAGGGTTTTAATGGGGCTTTTCCCTTTAAATTGAGAGCTGAACATTAAAGTATTGAGTCTTGAGCAGAGAACTTTGTCTCAGCTTCATCTCTTCTCACCCTCCGTCCCCCTTTGATTCCCAGCTCCCCTTTCAGATGAGCCCAGTTGATCCTGGCCACAGGCAGCTATACTTTTGTCTAATTAATCTGGCTAGGACTGTGGGACTGTGTAAGGGTATCCTGGTTCATAGCTGGGCATGTGCCTAGAACCTCAAGACTCTACGTGAGAACCAGCAGGAGTTTGGCCATGCCCCCAGAACCCAGAGTCCTGACGCGCAGTCTCATCTCCATAGACTTACATTGTTCAGTCACATAGGACATTACAGCCCCTCCTAAAGTGCACAGGTAGATGGTGTGACTATAGGCCTCAGGTCCTAGGGATTTACATACTAATGAAGGCCAGAGGGCAGAGCAAATTAAGCATGCCTCCCCAGATCCTCCCCAATCGTCCCCCTTTCTCCCTCCCTATTTAACTCGGGACTGCCCTGAGTTTTGCAGGGTTACGCCTAGATCCATCCACCATCTGCCAGGACAATAAACCTTTTGGAAGCAAGGACTTTCTTGTGCCATGGGGCCTGCCGCTGCCAAAGCCTCCAGCCTCTGGAACCCTAGACCTCCTCGTGCATGTGGGACCTGCCAGCGTGCATAAAAACCCCCTGGGACTCCACCACCGTTGCACCCTATTTTTCCCCACATAAGACTATCTTGAATAGGTAGGGAGAGAGTGGGCAGCCTTGTCTAGTGCCTGATTTTAGTGTGATTGCTTCAAGTTTCTCTCCATTTAGTTTGATGTTGGCTACTGGTTTGCTGTATATTGCTTTTACTATATTTAGGTATGAGCCTTGGATTCCTGATCTTTACAAGACTTTTACCATGAAGGGATGTTGAATTTTGTCAAATGCTTTCTTAGCTTCTAGTGAGATGATCATGTGTTTTTTTTCTTTGAGTTTGTTTATATAGTGGATTACATTGATGGACTTCTGAATGTTGAACCATCCCTGTATTCCTGGGATAAAGCCTACTTGATCATGATATATGATTGTTTTGATGTGTTCCTGGATTCGGTTTGCTAGAATTTTATTGAGCATTTTTGCATCGATATTCATAAGGGAGATTGGTCTGAGGTTTTCTTTCTTTGTTCTGTCTTTGTCTGGTTTAGGTATGAGTGTAATTTTGGCTTCATAGAAGGAATTGGGTAGTGTTCCTTCTGTTTCCATTTTGTAGAATAGTTTGACGAGAATTGGTATTAGGTCTTCTTGGAAGGTCTGATAGAATTCTGCACTAGAACCATCTGGTCCTGGGCTTTTTATCGTGGGGAGACTTTTAATGACTGCTGCTATTTTTTTAGGAGTTATGGGACAGTTTAGATGATTTGTCTGCTCCTGACTTAACTTTGGTACCTGGTACCTATCTGTCTAGAAAGTTGTCCATTTCATACAGATTTTCCAGTTTTGTTGAGTATAGGCTTTTGTAGTAGATCTGTTGATTTTTAAAATTTCCTCAGTTTCTGTTGTTATATCTCCATTTTCAGTTCTGATTTTGATAATTTGGATACTGTCTCTGTTACCTCTGGTTAGTCTGGCTAAGGGTTCATCTACCTTGTTGATTTTCTCAAAGAACCAGCTTCTGGTTTTGTTGATATTTTGTATAGTTCTTTCTATTTCTACTTGGTTGATTTCAGCCCTGAGTTTGATTATTTCCTGCTGTCTACTCCTCTTGTGTTTATTTTCTTCTTTTCGTTCTAGAGCTTTCAGGTGTGCTGTCAAGTTGTTAGTATATGCTCTCTCCAGTTTCTTTTTGTAGGCACTAAGAGCTATGAGTTTTCCTCTTAGCACTGCTTTCATGGAGTCCCACAAGTTTTGCCATGATTTGTCCTCATTTTCATTAAATTCTAAAAAGTCTTTAATTTCTTTCTTTATTTATTCCTTGACCAAGTCATCATTGAGTAGAGTGTTGTGCAGTTTCCATGTGTATGTGGGTTCTCCATTGTTTTTGTCATTATTAAAGACCAGCCTTAGTCCATGGTGGTCTCATAGGATGCAAGAGATTATTTCAATCTTTTTGTATCTGTTGAGACCTGTTTTGTGACTAATTATATGGTCTATTTTGGAGAAGGTACCATGAGGTGCTGAGAAAAAGGTATATTCTGTTATTTTAAGATGAAATGTTCTATAGATATCTGTTAAATCCATTTGGTTTATAATTTCTGTTAGTTTGACTGTATCTCTGCTTAGTTTCTGTTTCCATGATGTGTCAATTGCTGAGAGTGAGTTGTTGAAATCCCCCACTATTATTGCATGAGGTGCAATGTGTGCTTTGAGCTTTAGTAAAGTTTCTTTTATGTATGTGGGTGCCCTTGCATTAGGAACATAGATGTTCAGAATTGAGAGTTCATCTTGGTAGATTATTCCTTTGATAAGTATAAAGTGTCCTTGTTAGTATTCTGTCTAAACTCCACCTCCACAGTTACCTGGCAACAGCCAGGTATGCTCCTCCCCACAGTTACCTGGCAACAGCTAGGTAGGCCTGACCAGTATAAAAGGAGCTGCTTGCCCCCTCCTCCCTCTCTTGCTCTCTTGCTCTCCTGCTCTCTTGCCTCCAGCTTCTCTTTGTCCCCTTTCCCCTCCCCCCTTCACTTCCCCCTCTCTCCAAGTGGTTATGGCTGGCCTCTACCTCTCTGCTTTCTGCTTTCTGCTCTCTCTCTGTCTCTCTCTGTCTCTGTCTCTCTCTGTCTCTGTCTCTCTCTCTCTCTCTCTCTCTCTCTCTCTCTCTTTCTGTTTCTACTACCCTTCTGGCTCCCCTCTCCATGCCCTGAATAAACTCTATTCTATGCTATACTCTCATGTGGCTGGTCCCTCAGGGGGAAGAGTTGTCTGGGCATGGGCCCACTGAGACATCTCCTTCCATCACTGGTTTCCTTCCATCATTTCATTGGTGCCATGACTCACTCGGATGTCTACAGGTTTTCATCAGACCAGCTACCAAAAGATATCCACGTTCACTGCCTGGCCTAGAACTGGTAAGCTTCCACATCCCCACTTGCCAGAGTAACTGTCCACATGGTTGCAGGAAAGATTTCTTGAGCTAGAAGCAAACCATGTCCTTCCCTGAACCTCGTTCTAGGATTGCTCCCCTTGGGTGAGACATTTCCCCTCTCCTCTCGAGACAGTTTCTCGTGGCTGACTACCCCAGGCCAGGCCTGGATAGACTGTTTTCTCTGCCTCAGGAGCACAGGCTCTAGCTCTAATCCCCAGCAGGTCTCCCCCAAGGGTCAGCCTTTCACATGCTTCTCCCCCTCCTCCTCCGTCATCTGCAGCCACCTGCATCCACTAGTTAAGCTGGTTTGCCTGAAAAGCACTGGGTTTGACACCTGGCTTGCTCCCTTCCCTCTGTGGTTCTTAGCTCTGCTCTGGGTCTTCCACTTATATCCTGCCAGGGACCTTCACAAAGGGCTTGACTGACCGAGCATGCGAGGGAGGCGCTTTCTCTTCCTCTCTGTCCTGGATCTGTAAAGTGAGTGTTAGCGCTGCCTTCCACTACAAAAACAGCTAACATGTACGTTGCTGTGATACGGGACATGCTTGCTTTTCCTTGCTCACTGCAGCTGCCAGAGGCACTGGACAGTGACTTCTGCCCACTAGTAGGAAGTCCTGCCCAGTCTCTTCTGCCTCAGACCTGACCCACAGCACCTGCCGAACGATCCTATGCCACTGTTTCCAGCTTTCTCATTCTGGTCTTAGGCAAATGTTTCTTTGCTAATACAAAAATGTGCTTTTCTCTACCTATACAACTCACCAAAGTTACTTAAGACAGGATAGGAAAGGCTCTGTCTTAATAGATTTTTACTACTGCTATTAAATTCTATTCAGTTACAACCAATCCTTATGGCTCTCAGTCTTGTCAGAAGTCTGCTAATAGTATTTTTTTAAGTTTATGGCCGACAGTATTCCCGAAGCCTCTAACAGTTAACCCAAGATGGTTTCAGAAGACTTGGCCACTGGACTCCTAGAAGATAAAGTCTGGATTGTATGTGATGATATAGTCACTAACAAATACAGTGGGCTAAACTGGATGCTCTGAGTCAAATGATTAGCTAAACTAAGGTAAGTCATTTATCATGTCACACGTATTCATTCCACAGAGAAAAAGCCCTGCGTCTTCTACGCTTGGAAACCAAACTGACTTTGCCCAAGAGACTATGGAGACCATGGGAACTGTTGGCTAGTGGACTCTGTAATTTTTAAAATAAATATAACTGGTAAATTATTGTTTACTCTCAGACTTCTGACTACATTGACAGCTAAACTTTTCATATTTCATAGATAATATTAAACAATATTATCTGTTACCTCATTACCTAGAGTCAGTTGCCATCAATTAAACACTTCATATTTCCTCTTCTCACTATCCCACTGTCCTAAATTATCTGAGTTCCTATAAACTTGCCTAACTCTAATAAAACATTCCACTATATGATCCAGCAAAGGTTCATCTTAAAGACTGCTTGTGTTGTTAACTCATGCTGTTATCTCTTTTGTAAACTTATAAGCTACAGGAAACCCACTCAGATCTACCTCTCATGGACCAAATAGACGCCATCCAGATAAGTACATCTGCCTAAAGTTCCCAGTTACTACCTATTACAAAGGGTGGGTTTCAAATGTACATCTTAGAAAAATTTTCTTTCTCTCAAATGTACTTAATCTTATTCCCTACATCTTATCAAGTCCAGGCACATCCAGAACAGCTCCAGAGAAGCAACCTCCAGATGCTCCAAATCTGTCACAGACACAGCTCCTTCTACTGGACCTGTTCCTTCTGACCTATCCTCAGATGGCTCCATAGACCCTGGACAGCAGAAAACTGCCAACTCTCCTAAGACTGGACAAACATCCCCGATTCCCATTCTTCTAGGTTCCCCCTAGAGACACGTCACCCCCAATGCCAGCAGGAAGTAGTCAGATATCTTGATGACCCTATTCCTGCTTTGCTGTCACCTCTTTCTAATTTTTCTTTTTTAATTAAACCGAAACATGGGAATGTTAGTATTCTGTCTAAAGGGAGTATAACTGGGGAAACAAAGTACTCTTAAGGATAGGCTACATGGCCATCAGTAGGCAGTCAACAGAAAACAAATGCAACAGCATTTTTGGATGTTCCTTGTCTCATAATCTGCCAGGATATTTTACTTTCATTTAAAAAAAAATTACCTTTTGTTTGTTTATATTCTCTCTCTCTCTCTCTCTCTCTCTCTCTCTCTCTTCTCTCCTACAAATACTTTGAGTATATGTTATGGCTTCCAGTTTAATCTTCTTATGGGATTCTGGAATGTGTAAACAAATGGGTCTCTGCATGTATATCTGTTTCTGATTCCTTTTCTTGAGCTCTTTTCCTTCTGTTTGTTTTGTCCTGTTCTAATACGTTAGGTTTTTTTTTATTATGTTGATTCTATTTTGCTATTGTTCCTTAGAAGCTTGTTCATTTTCTAATAGAAGACAGAAAGGGATGAATTTGGATGGAAGGGTAGGTGGGGAAGAATAGAGAGGAGTAGAGGGATATATTATGTGAGAAAAACATCTATTTTTACTAAACAGAAAAAAGAAAAAGCATAATACCGTACTATAGGTTTTATATTCAATCAAATCTATTTGTATTGACGTCTACATTTATATGTTCTGTCTATATCTACATATACATGCGTATAGACAGATGGATAGATAGATGATAGATGAACAGATAGATGGATAGATAGATGGAGAGAGAGAGAGAGAGGGAGAGAGAGAGAGAGAATAGTACTGGGGAGTAAGATTGGGGAGGGTACATGAAATCATGTTGTTCTAGATTCTTTACATTGCACCAAAGTACTTGGAGTAGAGAACAATCTGAAAAACAAAAAATTTACTATAGTTACAAGATTAGGACCTGGTAAATAAAAGAAAGTTTATGATGGTGTAAATATGTATACTTTAACAGTGATTAATGAGAAGGAATATTAATTTCTTATATAATCCAATAGATAAATGCAGACAGAATAAAAGCATACATCAGTTCTGTGGTATTCTTGTCAAATGATATACAATTAAATCTAAATAGGAGGAAAAAAGAAAGTTCTCTAGTTAAGGGACATTATACAAAATAATTAATACTTTTGAAATATGTCAAAGCAAGAAGCTGCCATAGATTTTTTAGGGTCCTTGTACTAAAGTCTTTTATCAGCCTGAAATTTATCAAAGTGTTGACAACTCTATAGTCCTATCAGGTAAAGTTTAACCTGTCTTTTTCAGAAGCTGATGGAAAAACAATGGAGACTGCTTGCTGGACCACTGAGCAGTGGTTGCTATAAGATCTTTGAAAGACAATCCTAACATCTACATTTTCTATTCCTTGGCACCTACTGATTCTAATTTGCCTGGAAGAGGCAGCAGAGAATTATTCTGCTGGTAGACTCATCAAGTCTTGTTGATCTTGTTTACATCTGATTAGAACTATGAAGAAAAAGCATAGGCAGGTAGCATGTATGGCAGCAATTTCCTGCCTAATGTCATTGGACAAGGAAGAGGGAGGCTGAGCTTGGAGTTGGGAGGAGAGGAAAAAATGCAGGGAGAGGAGGAAGAGGAACAGGAGAGAGGGGAGATGGCAGCACATATATACCCTCGTGTATCTAGAAATCAAAGATAATTATTCATATCAAGGTTAGATAATTAAGATAACAATACTAATTGTGTGGGCATCTTGTGTATTGAGTATTTATTGATACATAAATCTATTTGGTTAATCTTTAAGCATTAAGAGTCTTATTTCTACCGGGTACTGGGAATTGGGATATCTACCTTGAGGATGGTGGTTATTGTCTGGGGTTAAGCAGAGCACCATGGGGGTAGCATAATTGACCCAGGGGCATGGAGGCCACAGAGCTGACCGGTGGAGGCAGCAGCTACACCAACATTTTATGGGTCCCGGGCTGGCACTACTGGCCAGCCCATGCCACCATTAGTGTGGGAACTTAGAGCTGGCAGCCAGGCAGCTACCATTTTTTCTAATATCTCCCACAACAGCATGAAAGGTGATATAGCAGGAAACATTAAAGACTGTGTGTGTACTCTATCTAATGTGTATGAGGCAGTTTTGTTACCATTCATTGATACTCCATGTACAGGAGAAGATGACGTGGTACAGGACATCTGAGACTTGGGGTTTAATTTTTCCTTTTAAAGTTAATGTTCTAAGCATACAAAGGAATTTACTTCAATGTGATGTTTTTCATCCATTTTTATAAGTGTATTATTTTTGTGTTTGTGTTTGGGTCTATGTGATACACATGTGTGTATGTGAGAAGTGTTGACAAACCCATAAAGACACATTCAAGGAAGAGGAATACATCAATCACACGCCCTGTTCTTTCACTCTTTGCTTTACCCTTTGAGACAAGTCCCTCTCTTCATTTGAAGCCTGTAGATTCTACTAGGCTGGAAGATTAATAAACCACAATAATTGTGCTTCAACATCTACTGTGTTGGTGTTACAGGTACACATAGTTGTGGCCACATTTTACATGAGTGTTGGGGATCTGAACTCAGGTCTTCACACTTAAAGGTGTCCTCTTATCCACTGAACCATCCTCCCAGACCCTCGATATGCCTTTTGAAAAAATTACAAAATAATTACAGGGCTTATTTACATCAAGATCCCTATTTAGATCAAGAAGATTGTGGCAGAAATTTTCCTGCCCAATCTATTTGCAGAGGGAGGCCTATGATTGGACAGGAAAAGGGGAAACAGAGCTAAGGGTGGAGAGAGAGAGACAGAGAGAGAGAGAGAGAGAGAGAGAGAGAGAGAGAGAGAGAGAGAGAAGGGGAGGGAAGAGGGAGAGGGAGAGGGAGAGGGAGAGGGAGAAGACAGACAGAGACAGACAGAGACAAAGAGATGCAGGAGAGAAGAGCGAGGAAGGTGAAATGACTGCAGACATGGACCTGCATGGCATCAAGTAAATAGGTAGATATATAAATCTAAAGGTTAGGGTAATTGGGATAACTTTCTAAACTGTGTGGGCATCTTGTGTATTCAGATTTTATTGATATATATAAATCCATTGGTTAACTTTAAACATCTAGAGTTTTGATTTACTGGGTTACTGGAAGGTGGGTCCACTGAAAACCGGTTAGTTATGGCTGTGAAGGAACTAGATAGTGGGTCCAGGGATGAGCCAATTGGACCTGGAAACACAGTGACTGGTCACTATAGGGGCTAGCTAGAGAGATTAGCCTGCAGGATACCCAGCTGGGACCAGGCGGCCCACCAGGAGCCAGCATTAGTGAGGGAACATGGTGGCTAAGCCAGGAGCTAGCCGTGCTCCTTTCTCATACTTCCCATTACAGAAGATAATTTCATGATATAGATTTTACCTGTATGCAGAGTTCACTCCTTCAGACATTGGCCATGTTTCTAACAAACTATAAAGCTTTGTATGAATAAATTTAAGAGCAATTAAACAAAGACTGTCACTAACTCTTGTTGAAAACCTGTAGGTTTTCTTGCATGGTGATACATGGTTGCATGGTCAAACTATTCTTTGCGTATTGGCTTCATAACATAGGTCCAATATTAATGCCTTCAGAAAATGGTGGATTGAAAAGAGCTCCTAAGAATATGCATGTTTTGCCTAGGGTAGTCAGCTATAATAGAGAGACACCCAGGCACCCACACTGAGTCTCATTGCAGATACCACTGTCCACACCAGATGTTTTCTTAGTTCCCTTTCTCAGTGAGATTCAAGTATCTTCCCTTAGGTACTACTTGTTACTTAGCTTCTTTGGGTCTGTGCATTGTAGGATGGTTATTCTGCAGTTTATAGCCCATATCCACTTATAAGTTAGTACATACCATGTTTGGCTGTCTGGGTCTGGGTTACCTCACTCAGAATATTTCCTAGCTTCGTCCTTTTTTTTTTGGCAAACTTTATGATGTCTCTGCTTTTAGTAGCTGAGTAATGGTGCATTGTGTAAGTGCGCCATTTACTAGAATGCGGTATCACTTGAGTTTTTTATCTTAGCCATTTTGACTAGTGTAAGATGGAATCTCATAGTCAATTTGATTTGTATTTCCCTGATTACTAGGGATATTGAACATTTTAAAAGTGCTTCTAGGCCATGAAAGGAAAAAAGGAAGGAAGGAAGGAAGGAAGGAAGGAAGGAAGGAAGAAAGAAAGAAAAGAACTACTTACAAGACTTGGACTGTATTTCTTCTCTCTCTCTCTCTCTCTCTCTCTCTCTCTCTCCCTTCCTTTCTTTCTTCTTTCTTGTTTTTCCTGTATTCCTAGAATACAGAGGGTTTATTTCTGTATTCCCTCAAGTTCTAGGACTATAGATGTATACATATATGCACCATTGAAAAGTTAAATTTAGCTGAGTTTGTATTTGACTCTGCCTTAAACCATGAGGGTGTGGTAGAGAACAGGAAACCATGTCAAGAGAGACTAAGTCCTGCTTAGATATGAGAAATTAAGCTTACATCTAAAATAAAAACTGGCCGGGCAGTGGTGGTGCACGCCTTTAATTCCAGCACTTAGGGGGTAGAGGCAGGCACATTTCTAAGTTCGAGGCCAGCCCTCCTGGTCTACAGAGTGAGTTCCAGGATAGCCAGGACTATACAGAGAAACCCTGTCTTGAAAAAATAGTCTTGCATGAGGTGTAATTTGCATGAGGTGTAATTTGAAGGATACAGAATAGAAAATAATGATTTGGGATTCTTTTTTTTTTATTATTTTAACTTTAAATCTGAGGAATTAACGTTTCAGGTATTTAGAAGGTGCTAGCTGATGGCTAGAACTACAAGCAACATTGCTTATTTTATACAAACACTAAATCACGTTTCAACTTCTGTAATTACCAGCTATTTGTTCAAAATTCAAATCATTACTTCTGGTTCTATTTCACAGATGGCAGTCAGTGCTTCGCAGAGATGATTAGAGGAAAATACTGTCTCCTGGGTGGGCTATAGTACATTAAAAACATCACCACTGAGGAGAAAGCAACATGTAACTAGGGAAAGTGTGACTCATGTTCAAGCATACTAAGTAACTTCATTTATAAGCTCCCTTTGAGACACAGCTAGGACAAGCAGTTTCAATGTTTATAGAAAAATCATTGATATTTTTAAAGTATATTAAGAATTATTCTACCTTATTTTAGAAAGTCAACTATTAATCAGTTGTTGGCTATCATTCTTGGGCTTTGGGAATGTTAAGTATTCTCTATACAATATTTCATTTCACTTATCCACTCAGTGTGTACATACTGAGTACACACTCAAAACACTGCTCTAGATACTTGGAATAAAGAACCAGAAAAGAAAATGGTAAAAGATGAGGATATCATTAGATTTCTGTAGGACCATGAAAGGCAGCCTTGTTTCTGGTTGAGCTAAGGTTGGAAAACCCTGTGACCCTGAGGGACAGTATATGTTTTGCCTGGTTCCTAGATACTAGGCTCCTGACACGAGGCCACAATCCTCCATAGATTTGTGGCCATCATTCACATAAGGACAACGTTCCAAGCCCCTCTACAGGTAGAGGACATGACCAAAGGTTGCTTAGCCTCAAGACCGATCTCCATTGTAATGAAGTACCTAAAGATCTGGAGGACTTAGCCAATTAAGCTTTCCTTCCTAGATACTCCTCTCTGCAAAAGGTATTTACCTAAGGCCTGCATTGAGAAAACGGGGTATGGTTTTCTCATCTACTTTTTGCCATGACAATAAACGTCTTAAAAACATGGACTATCTCTTTTCATAGGGACCCACCACGGGGAGCAATGGGGAAAACTTTTGCCTACAGAGCCGCCTTCTAGTCTCCAGTACTAGGCCTTTCTGTCCGCTCAGCCATGACCACCAAGTGAAGCCAAGCCAGCTGCCCACTGATCAAGCCAAGGACTATCCCTGTGGGACCTAGCCAGAGCACTGTCTCCTTCTCCCCTTTGGCCCCGGGATGTATACAGCTGTCCCCGGGACCTCAGACTGTGCTCCCTCAACCCCAAGTGGTGTCCCCGTGGCTTCTCATAGCATAGCAGTCAAACTTCCCATGGCTTGCCTCCCCAAGCAGCTGGAGCCCTGTGGCGGAGCAGACAGGGGACCCCATTTTAACCCAACAACATTTCTTAGTTTATGTTTCAAACCGGTTACTGTGGTTGCCTCAGGAAGAGTAACAGAGGACAGCGAGAGTGCTAGTATAGCAGCCCGAATGAAGAACAGCAATATCTTGGACCAGGAAAGAAAAGGAAGATAAAGGCATGTCAGAATTTAGAGACAGAAGCATCAACATTCTCTCTTTGTCTGTGTCTTTCTCTCTCTCTGACTATCTCTCTCTGTCTCTCTGTCTCTGTTTCTCTATATCTGTCTCTCTGTCTGTCTCTGTCTCTCTGTCTGTCTCTGTCTCTCTCTGTCTCTCTGTCTCTCTCTCTCTCTCTCTCTCTCTCTCTCTCTCTCTCTCTCTCTCTCTCTCCCCATCTCAGTACTATCCTACATATTACTATGGCTGGTTGTATTAATGTTTCCCCTCTTTAAGTTTTACTTTCTAAAGGAGGAGGCAGAAGAGTATAGTGAATACATGTATTTTCTCACTATCTCTAGGCTGTGAGAATGTGGGAAGCTACACTTTCTATATTACAATTAAATAGAGATGAAAACAAAGTGTCTATTGCATGCTATTGTGAAGATTAAATGGGTTGATACAAAATAGGCCCTTGGAATAGTACTTAGCAAAGGAGGGCATGTAATAATTGTTAGCCATGATTATAATCATCATGATGAAACATTCTATGCAAGGGTTATTCATGAGTACTCTTGAACAAATATAATGATTCAGTATCTTGTGATAACCTAGATTGCTTTTCAAATTCAATTAAACTCTTATCAAGAATTTAAAAATAATGTAGAAGACTAAAGTTGTAGAATACACAGATGTGAGCAGGCCTACTTTCACTTAATAGGAAAGGAGGTAGACAAGAAAGGGTACATGTACAGGCAGTTAGATAGATTTTGTGGCAGAGAAATATTGACTTTGCAGAATATTTACTAGGTTCTCACTGTGTATCAGCCATTACACTAGGTGTCCTTAGCTTAAAAAATAATGCTTGCCATCCTAAACAATAAACTTCTTCCCATTCTGGAACCATCTTCTAGAGAATTTGAGGTGAGAGAACTCTCTGAGATGAGTGTATGAGGAAAGAGATGAAAATGATTTAAAGTGAAATAGGAAAAATGAATGCTCTAAAAAAAATACCATATAAGCTTTTGCTATATTAAGTTTATAATTTGAATTTTAAGTAAATTTAAAATGTATGTAATTTCCCCCAGTTATATGATTTCTCTGGCAACATTTATTTATTCTGGCATGGAAACACAAGAAAAATAGCTGAGCTCAGACAAATCAGACTGTTAGGAGAAGACTTGCAGATGCATCATCTTAGGAATGGTCCACCTAGTCTAATGTGGTTGTCAGTAGTGATGAAGAGAGGGAGTGTTTGAAGGGGTGAGGTGGGGTGATGAACTGATTAGAAGAATACAAGGTCTATACAAGGTAACTGGGAGTCACAGTAGAAGACAAAGAAGGTGACTAGAGGTTATTAGCTGTTGTCAGAGAGGGCTGACATTGATGTCTCTATGGGTTGAAACTACTACAGGCAATATAACACTGTGAAATTGAAATAATTTTGAGGGATGGTTATGAATCTTGGACTCACAGTGGTGGATAGGTTCCCGAAGTCATTGAAACAACTTCGAATGGTGGCAGAGTAAGCCCTGAAGGGAAGAAGTGAACCTGAAGCTCCAGATGAGACATCTGCCAAGCCCATATGCCTGAGAGGAGAAATCCACATGCCAGGTTCTCTCTCAGCTAAGTGTTGCCAGGCAGGCATTCAGATTCAGTATTGCGAAGGGTATGTATTTTTCCAGACAAGTCAATGTACATTTGTCTTATATAACATTCCTCAACTTTAAACGTTAGCAGCTAATTTGATTTTGGAAGGATATTGGGAGACACAGATCAAATCTAAATTTGTACCAGACTTGACAGACAGAAATTCACATTTTCATCATTGAGCCAAAGCCTTCAGTGGTTGAAGAGTAAGCTGGGCTCAAGTATGTGAACTCTGAGGTGGTGAGGAACAAATGATATGTTAGGCAAGACACCCTACCCCCAAGACATTCAAGACAAAGCAAGGCTGCTCTATAATCATGTCTAAATAACTACAAAGCCTAAGTATTTCCTGAACAAAATAACCAAACATTTTCCTGTGTTAGCTAACAACTGTGCTGTCTACCACATTTTTACCCTTGTTTCATACCTTCCAAGTACTAGATATGATTTACTAAGATAACTTCATAAAATTACTTGTACTTCTGGATAGCTTCTAATTTGGAATAATGTCCTGCCAACTTAGACAGTCCCAGGACATTTTCCAATCCTTATTTGAACAAACAGAGAGACCAAAATCTATGAGTCCTCACTCTAAAACCTCATGGGTCTGTGTGATATATCAATTCCTTCAAAAGAGCAAATCAGCTAAGTTCAACCTTGTCCAAGAACAGGAGTGTCTCATGATCTTTGGTCAGAGAGTACCGACCTAAGGCTTTAATGTTACAAAACATTGTCTCTTGTTGTAACATACAATTTCTCACTACTTCAATTACTGAAAGAATTAAATATAACCACGTCCTGCCTTTTTGTGTTTATAAGCCGTGTGTGAATAAGTAAAAATTAAGATTTGGAAAATAAATAAATAAATAAATAAATAAAAGGAAAAAAAGAACTAAATATAAAAATATATACGTTGTCAAAAGAGATAAGAGGGATAGCTTTCATCTTTAATATAGCTTTGGGGATGTTTCAACTCTTATTTGTGCATAATGATTTGAAATCATGTGACTAATAGCAATGGTCTATAGAATAGAAGGGTTTCTGGATAGATCTTTACCATATCAAATTGTCTGGAACTTGGACTATCATTAGAACTTCCTCTTTCATATCTTCCATCAATTCATTTGGGTAATATTTTACAATAAAAAATTCCAAAGGCTAAGGTTAAACAAAAGGCAAAATGTTGTAACATTAAATAAATAATACTTTTTAACTAGTTAGCTGTATCAAATAAGAAAACTCATTTCTTCCCCCATTGAACAGCAAATTTTGACTACTTGGTATATAAAGCATTATTCTAGTTATTGGAGGTACAGTGATAGAGGAGTTTATAATCTCTTGAGGATTGGTATGGGAAATGAGAAGACAGTTGAACACAAACAAATCATAACAAGTGAAAGGAAACCCTGTGAAAAACACAAAGCAAGTTTAAATGCCAGAGATGAGTTGATGGAAACTAAAAGAAAACTAATTTTGATGAGATACATGGGAAAGTGATTACAGGGGACATTTGAGTATAGACTTGAATGGACCATGGAGGTCCCAGTAGATTGATGAGCCTAGTCATTTAAAGTCATTGCGTCTGGGGAGACCCAAGCTTGGGATAAGTATGGAAATTGAAAAGGTAGACAATGGACAGAAGAGTTACTGTGTGCCATGACAAGAATTGGACTTTGTTATAGGTATCTTGGAAAGATGCTGGAAGAATTTTAGCAAGGGAGTTACCTGATTATTACATTTTAGGAGACAATTTGACTACATGTGGAGTCTGGAGAAGCAAAAGGTGGGGGAAGTGATCAATGAAGAGGCAACTGAACCTAGCAGGTTCTATCAAAGTCTCGTCCAAATTTTTAAAGACTAGGACCTGTTATAAGAGGTTTTATTTAATAATATCTGAGGCTCTTTTCTATTCACCATGACATTTGAATTGTGCCTAGTTAATGTAATTTATGAGCATATTTGAAATTTTCTGGTTGGCTGGCCTGTATACATAACAACTATAGGTCATTTCAAGGGCATTGGGTTTCTATTTACCTGAAGGCTTCTCCCTCTGTGGTCCTGCCATTACCTAGGGTTACCCCTCTTCTGATAGAAGGGATTGTGTCTTATTCTAATTTGAAGAGCAATGTGGGAACTGGAAGACAATTAGATTTAAGAAATCTGTGAGCTGAGAGCTGACAGGATATGCTGATGCTCTAGGGATAAGTTGCAGAATACAAAAAGGCATTGTGGTTCATTTCTAATCACCTAATGATTAATTAATAGTGGCATCACTAATTGAAATGGGAGAAAATTCAGGATAAAATCTCAGATCAAGATTTCCCCAGGAGTATGCTATATTTACAGAGAATTAGAGTGCTATGCTAAATATGGAAACACAAAGAGATGCAAATATTTGTACGTATTAGTATCTAGAATCTGCAGCCTCTTCATATTAGTATATAAAGCAAGTCTATGGAAGTTAGTTACCTATTCATAACGTCTTATATTTATGAAAAGACAACTCAAGGCTATGTTGTCAGTTACAGTTAAAATGACTCTCCTAGGTTTTAAAGGACTAGAGCCTGTTATAACAGAACTTAAGAATATCTGAGCCTATTGGTAGTCACCATGATCTCCCTGCTCTGCCTGATTAATCTAAATTAAAGCAATATTTGAAATGTCTCTAGTCATTTCATAGATGTGATAAGAAATGTTTCTTTCCCAATCCCTTGGTTCCTATGTCCTGAAGACTTCTTCCTGTGGCACTTCCTTTCCTTAAAGTTATTATATTCTGATTGGAACATTAGAGATGCACATCACAATCATAATTTTGGGAAGCAACATATTCTGATGAAATGAGTCAGTTATAGAAGAACTGTGGAATTAGAAGTGGGAGATAGATAAGAAATATATAAGTGAAATCAAAACAGAATAGAAGAGACAAGACCACATGGAATATAGCCCTGAAGAAGGGCTCACAAGGAAAGTAGAAGCCATAGTTTTGTAATAGTGGCTATTTGAATGTGAAGAAACACTAGTCTATATATATTATAATATCATTAAGAGAATGATAGCACAAACTGTAAATGGGGAAATATTTGCAAAAAACGTTGACAAAAATTGCTATCTGAACGTATACAGTGGGAAATTCTATATCACTCAAATTTGGTGTGTACTGATGTTTTATAAAAAGACTTAAAGATTTCAAAAATATTTTAGTTAAATAAAAAGAAATAGAGTAAAAATCCTTGCAGTTTAAAAAAGTAGAGTGCTAAAATAACAGGTGTGTGGGGCTAGAGAGATGGTTTAGCAGTGTTTGCTGCTCTCACAGAGGATCTGAACTTGGTTCACAGTGTTTATACAGGTAACCCACAACACCTGTAAGTCCAGTTGTAGGGGATTTTGTGCCTTCTTCTGTAATCCTCATAGATATGCCAGTGGGCCAACCTGATTTAGAGAATTCCACATTAAGACTCTCTTCCCAATGATTCTAGGCTTTTTAATGTTGACAGATAAAACCAGCATATATTGAATACTTTTGTGGCCCTTTATACCATCTAAACATGAAACAAGTGCTTACAGATGGACAAGTTGGGGCTGCATCCTACATGATCACATGCTCTCTATGCTTTGATTTGTTGTGATTTTCTCTAACAGTCTCCATCTGTTGCAAAGAGAAGTTTCTTTGTTTAATGGAAAAAATATTACTTATCTGTGGGTATAAAGTTCATTAAAGAGGGCTGGAAATATTGTAAGAGTTGGAGGAACAGGATGTCTGCTGTAGTATTTCATCTACTGGAAATATTCGGGAAGTGACATCTGAGAAGTCTCACCAACATGGCTGCCTAGAAAAAACTTTCACAAGATGATGCCAGTATATATGCTAACATAGAGGGAAATCTCTTGGAACTCTCAACATAAGACAAGGAACTATAGGCAACTAAGAAATGCTGAAAATAGGAGAAAGTCTGCCTTAGAGAAGAGGCTTCAGTTGCTTATTCAATACCAGTGGTCAGCTGTGAAATTATATTCATGCAAGTAACATTATATGGACTGATCAGGCTGTGTGTCTATCTTTAGGAATCTATCTATTGTATGTATGTACGTTTGTTTGTATGTATGTATGTATATATGTATGTATGTATTCATATACTATAAACACCAATTAAATAAAAAGAGGCCAAGCATTCTTGATTTTGAAAGAACAAGGAGGGTTTCTTTTGGACTGTGCCTGAGCACTGAGCAGATCTTGGGCTTTAACACTGCACCCAATCCCACAAAACCCAGAAGAGGTGGAGCTCCCAGGAGTTCTAACCTAGGCAGTATCTTAGGTAAGGAGACAGCAGCACCTGCCCTAAACAGGAAGTTACTGGGACCCACTGAGACCCAGTAATTCACTCCTAGCCAGGAGCACTGGTTCTTTCCAGTCTGTGCGTGAACACTGAGCAGATCTAGGGCTTCAACTCTAACTCCAGCAGCAACATCCACCCGAAACAGTTCTGATACAACCAAGATAATAGGAAAGATAGGCTCCAGTCAGAGACAGTGCAAGTAGCACTAAGGTGATCCAGATGGCGAAAAACAAGCACAAAAATATAAGCATCAGCAACCCAGGGTACTTGGCATCATCAGAACCTAGTTCTCCCACAATAGAAAGTCCTGAATTCCCCATCTAACCAGAAAAGCAAGATTCAGATTTAAAATCACTTCTAATGATTATGATAGAGGACTTTAAGAAGAACATGAATAACACTCTCAAAGAAATTGAGAATACACATAAACAGATAGAAGCCCTTAAAGAGGAAACACAAAAATCCCTTAAAGAATCACAAGAAAACACAATCAAGCAGGTGAAGGAATTAAACAAAACCATTCAAGACATAAAAATAGAAATAGAAACAATAAAGAAATCTCACAGTGATACTACCCTGGAGATAGAACACCTAGGAAAGAAATCAGGAGTCATAGACATAAGCATCACCAACAGAATACAAGAGATAGAAGAGAGAATCTCAGGTGCAGAAAATACCATATAAAATATTGAAATACCATATTGACACAACTGTCAAAGAAAATGAAGTGCAAAAAGTTCCTAACCCAAAACATCCAGGAAATCCAGGACACAATGAGAAGACCAAACCTAAGAATAATAGGTATAGAAGAGAGTGAAGGTTCCCAACTTAAAGGGGAAATAAATATCTTCAACAAAATTATAAAAGAAAACTTCCTTAACCTAAAGAATGAGATGCCCATAAACACACAAGAAGCCTACAAAACGTCAAATAGACTAGACCAGAAAAGAAATACCTCCTGCTACATAATAATCAAAACACCAAATGCACAAAACAAAGAAAGAATATTAAAAGTAGTAAGAGAATAAGGTCAAGTAACATATAAAGGCAGACCTATCAGAATTATACTAGATTTCTCACCAGATACTATAAAAGCCAGAAGATCCTGGACAGATGTCATATATACCCTAAGAGAACACAAATGCCAGCCCAGGCTATTATACCCAGCAAAACTCTCAATTACCATAGATGGAGAAACCAAGATATTCCACGACAAAACCAAATTTACACAATATCTTCCAACAAACTCAGCACTACAAAAGAATAATAGAGGGAAGACTCCAACACAAGGAGGGAAATTATACCCTAGAAAGACCAAGAAAGTAATACTCTTCCAGCAGATCCAAAAGAAGAAAGCCACATAAACAATGCCACTGCTAATGACAAAAATAACAGGAAGCAACAATAATATCCTTTTTAATGTCTCTTAACATCATTGGAATCAATTCCTCAATAAAAAGACATAGACTAATGGACTGGATAAGCAAACAGGACCCAGTGTTTTTCTGCATACAGGAAATCCACCTCAGTGACAAAGACAGACAGTACCTTAGAGTAAAAGGCTGGAAAACAATTTTTCAAACAAATGGTCCTAAGAAACAAGCTGTAATAGCCATTCTAATATCAAATAAAATTGACTTTCAACTTAAAGCTATCAAAAAGGATAAGGAAGGATACTTCATACTCATCAAAGGAAGGAAAAGTCAACCATTATGAACTCTCAATTCTGAATATCTATGCGCCAAATGCAAGAGCATCCACTTCCATAAAAGAAACATTACTAAAGCTCAAAGCACACATTGCACCTCACACAATAATAGTGGGAGACTTCAACACCCCACTGTCAGCAGTTGACAGATCATGGAAACAGAAACTAAACAGAGATACAGTGAAACTAACAGAAGTTATGAACCAAATGGATTTAACAGATATCTATAGAATATTCCATCCTAAAACAAAAGAATATACCTTTTTCTCAGCACCTCATGGAATCTTCTCCAAAATAGACCATATAATTGATCACCAAACAGGCCTCACCAGATACAAGAAAATTGAAATAATCCCTTGCATCCTATCAAATCACCATGGACTAAGTCTAGTCTTCACTAACAACAAAAACAATGGAAAGTCCACATTCACGTGGAAACGGAACAACATTCTACTCAATGATAACATGGTCAAGGAAGAAATAAAGAAATAAAGACTTTGTAGAATTTAATGAAAATGAAGACACATCATACCAAAACTTATGGGACACGATGAAAGCAGTGCTAAGAGAAAAACTCATAGCTCTAAGTGCTTAGAAAAAGAAACTGAAGAGAGCATACACTAGCAGCTTGACCACACACCTGAAAGCTCTAGGACAAAAAGAAGCAAACACAGCAAAGAGTAGTAGATGGCAGGAAATAATCACACTCAGGGCTGAAATCAACCAAGTAGAAACAAAAAGAACTATACAAAGAATCAATAAAACTAGGATCCCGTTCTTTGAGAAAATCAACAAGATGGATAAACCCTTAGCCAGACCAATCAGAGGGCACAAAGACAGGATCCAAATTAATAAAATCAGAACTGAAAAGGGTGACATAACAACAGAAACCAAGGAAATTCTAAAAGTCACCAGATCCTACTACAAAAGCCTATACTCAACAAAATTGGAAAATCTGGATGAAATGGAAAATTTTCTAGACAAGTGCCAGTTACTAAAGTTAAATTAGGCCCGATAAACCATCTAAACAGTTCCATAACCCCGAAAGAAACTGAAGCAGTCATTAAAAGTCTCCCCAAGAAAAAATGTCTGGGACTAGATGGTTTTAGTGCAGAGTTCTATCAAACCATCAAAGAAGACCTAACACCAATTCTCTATAATCTGTTCCACAAAATAGAAACAGAAAAAACACTACCCAATTCATTCTATGAAGCCACAATTACACTCATACCTAAACCACATAAAGACTCAACAAAGAAAGAGAACTTCAGACCAATCCCCCTTATGAGTATTGATGCAAAAATACTCAACAAAATTCTCACAAACCGAATCTAAGAACATATCAAAAAAATCATCCATCATGATCAAGTAGGCTTTATCCATGGAATGCAGGGATAGTTCAATATATGGAAATCCATCAATGTAATCCACTATATAAACAAACTCAGAAAACCCCCCACATGATCATTTCACTAGATGCTGAGAAAGCATTTGACAAAATTCAACATCCCTTCATGATAAAAGTCTTGGAAAGATTAGGAATCCAAGGCCCATACCAAAGCATAGTAAAAGCAATATACAGAAAGCCAGTAACCAACATGAAACTAAATGGAGAGAAACTTGAAGCAATCCCACTATAATCAGGGACTAGACAAGATTGCCCACTCTCTCCCTATCTATTCAATATAGTACTGGAAGTTCTAGACAGAGTAATTAGGCAACAAAAGGAGGTCAAAGGATACAAATTGGAAATGAAGAAGTCAAAATTTCACTATTTTCAGATGATATGATATTATACTTAAGTGACCTCAAAACTTCCACCAGAGAATAAACAACTTTAGGAAAGTGGCTGGATATAAAATTAACTCAAACAAATCAGTAGCCTTCCTCTACTTGAATGATAAACAGGCTTAGAAAGAAATTATGGAAATGACACCCTTCACAATAGTCACAAATAATATAAAATACCTTGGTGTGAATCTAACCAAGTAAGTAAAAGGTCTATATGACACGAACTTTAAGTTCCTGAAGAAAGAAATTGAAGCAGATCTCAGAAGATGGAAAGCTCTCCCATGCTCATGGATTGGATGGATTAATATGGTAAAGATGGCTATCTTGCCGAGAGCAATCTACAGATTAAATGCAATTCCCGTCAAAATCCCCACTCGATTCTTTACAGAGATAGAAAGAGCAATTCTAAAATTTATTTGGAATAACAAAAGACCCAGGATAGTGAAAACTACTCTCAACAATAAAAGAACTTCTGGGATAATCACCATCCCTGACTTCAAGTTGTACTACAGAGCAATAGTGATAAAAACTGCATGGTGTTGGTACTGAGACAGGCAGGAAGATCAATGGAATAGAATAGAAGACCCAGAAATGAACCCCTATACCTAAGGTCACTTGATCTTTGACAAAGGAGATAAAACCATCCAGTGGTAAAATGACAGCCTTTTCAACAATCAGTGTTGGTTCAACTGCAGGTCAGCATGTAGAAGAATGTAAATTGATCCATACTTATTTCCTTGTACAAAGCTCAAGTTCAAGTGGATAAAGGACCTTCACATAAAACCAGATACACTAAAACTAATAGAAGAGGAAATGGGGAAAAGCCTTGAACACATGCACGCAGGGGAAATGTTCCTGAACAAAACACCAATGGCTTATGCTCTAAGATCAAGAATTGACAAATGGGACCTCATAAAACTGCAAAGGTTCTGTAAAGCAAAGGATGCCTTCAATAGGACAAAGTGGCAATCAACAGGTTCGGAAAAGATCTTTACCAATTCTATATCTGATAGATGGCTAATATCGAAGGTATACAAAGAACTGAAGAAGTTTGACTCTAGACAATCAAATAACCCTATTAAAAATGGGCTACAGAGCTAAACAAAGAATTCTCAACTGAGGAAACTTGAATGACTGAGAAGCACCTAAAGAAGTGTTCAACGTTATTAGTCATCAAGAAAATGCAAATCAAAACAACCCTGAGATTCTATCTCACACCAGTCAGAATGGCTAAGATCAAAAACCCAGGTGACAGCAGATGCTGGCAAGGATGTTGAGAAAGAGGAACAAACCTTCATTGTTGGTGGGATTGTAAGCTGGTACAACCACTATGGAAAGAAGTCTGGCAGTTCCTCAGAAAATTGAACATGGTGTTACCTGAGGACCCAGCTATACCACTCCTGGGCATATACTCAAAAGATGCTCCAACATACCACAGGGACACATGCTCCACTATGTTCATAGAAGCCTTATTTATAATAGCCAGAAGCTGGAAAGAACCCAGATGTCCTTCAACAGAGGAATGGATACAGAAAATATGGTACATTTACACAGCTTGAGTACTACTAAGCTATTAAAAACAATGAGTTCATGAAATTCTTAGGCAAATGTATAGAATTAGAAAATATCATCCTGAGTGTGGTAACCGAATTACAATAGAACACACATGATATGCACTTACTGATAAGTGGATATTAGCCCAAAAGTCACAATATCTAAGATACAATGCATAGATCATATCAAGGTCAGGAAGAAAAAGGAAGACCAAAGTATGGGTGCTTTTGTCCTTCTTAGAAGGAGTATCAAAATATACAACCAGAGCTCCCAGGGTCTAAACCTCCAGCCTAGGAACACAAAGGAAGGGACTCATGGCTCCAACTGTACAGGTAGTTGAGGATGGTCTTGTCAGGTATCAGTGGAAGAGGAGGGCCTTGGTCCCTGAAAGTTTGTATGCTCTAGTGTTAGGGAATTCGAGAGCAGTGAGGTGGAAATGGGTGGATGGGTGGGGGCATACTCTCATAGAAGTAGCAGGAGGGGGGATGGGATAGGGGTTTTGGGGTGAATGGGAGATGGGAGAACATTGAAAGATAAATAAATAAAATTTGACATAAAAAAACATAATGGAGCTGGCAATTGTAGTTGAGCAGTCGAGATGTTTTGTCAACAATTTATTACTGGGATTCTGTACAATCCTCAAGGACAAGGTACTGTGGAAGAGCCCCATAGAACTTTAAAAAGATTGGTGAGGCATGCTGTTGCTGAGACAAAGAATGATGCCGACCTGTGAGCTTGCTGAGTGCCATGACAAGGGTGACTGGGGAGCTGTATTGGACATATGTTCCTGACGCCCCTTTGCTTGACTATATCCCAGATAGAACAAGCTGCCTTGCCTCAAGTTTTTAGACCTTGTTGGACAGAGACTAAAAAAGAGAAATTATAATGTCTCTTGTATTTTTCTTAAAGGTGACCAGCTATTAGGACTCAATCATATACTGGTCTAGAAATCAATCCAATACTGAAAATAATAGTCTACACTTGGAAGGCTGGATCTGGACATTGTCAGAGACATATTTGGAAGTTAGCTGTAGTTCACTGTGATGTTATGATAGAAAGAGACAAAGTTGGGACAGGATCTGGATTTCAAACAAGGGTTAGTGCATGTTTTAAGGATCTTTTAATTGTCAATTGAAAATTGGTTTTGTCTCTTCTACAGTATTTATTACAAGTTGTATTGACTGTATAATTTTCAATTGTGTTAGTGTGTTGGAACCTGGCGTGTCTGTTATGGGAGTCTATCAACCAGCTTTTGTCTTACTGCTCTGATATTAGAAAACCTTGATTCTCTGAAAAAAGCTTGAAAATGCTGGAAGAAGTGAATTAGGCTTTAAGCAGAAGCAAGAAGGTAGCAGGCTTGATTATTGCTGGTATAACAGCTTAGATTTCATTAATTGGTAGCACTACTGCTTCTGCAATAGTACTGACACAAGCAGTTAAGACAATTATTTTTGTTAACCATCTGGCAAAGAAAAAAATGTTACTAACGTATTGAGTATACAAAAGGATTTATATAGGCATCTGGAACAATGGATGATGCTCTATAACCTATTCAAATTCTCTTAAGGAGGTTCAGGGTTCAAGAGTTAGGAGCCATCCCAAGTGTCATGACAAATATCACTGGAGTAGTGTTACTTCTAAAATTTACAATGATTGTCATCATAATTAGCAAAAAGTTTAAAGACACCTGTAGGGTATTTGACATAATCCTTACACCTCTTTGGGTGTGTTAACTTTGCATAGTAAGATTATGAATTTTAAAAAGTGCTGCACTTTTGAGCTTTGATGCTGCAGATAATGCTGATAAAATTATCCATGGCCTGAGGTCAGTATTTCCGTTTTGGTCAAACCTCAGGAATGGCATATATAGCTTGATCAGGTTAGCCCTTCTTCTCCTGGGAATACTTTTATCCTGCCCATTGTTATAAAGCTTGTCTCTAGCTACATAACAGGCTAGCAGCCAAAGAACATGACTTGAAACTGATAATGGACCCCTAGACAGAGTTGTTAATTTAACATGCTGGCAAGCCAAGGACGAGTAAGATTCTGCACAGTGCCTTACCAACCTTAGACAAAAGTGCATTGCTTATCATAATGCATATTCTATGACAGGTAAGGAAGGCTTTCTTATCAGAAAGACCTAAGACAGGCTCAATCTGGTTTATGTAATAAAAATGTGGAGAGCTTTTGGAGTTTCCTGGCAGGAATCTGACATAGGCCAAGGACAAGGAAATGGGCTTCTTGGAAGGAATCTGACATAGGCCAGATACAAGGAAATGGACTGCAGGTAGGAACATGACATTGGGCTGGAACAAAGAAGTAATTTCAGGCAGAAATCTAAATCCTAGGCTAGAACAAAGAAGAAATTTCAGGCAGGAATCTAAATCTTAGGCTAGAACAAAGAAGTAATTATAGACAGAAATCTAAATCTTAGGCTAGAACAAAGAAGTAGGCTTCCAGCATGAAAATGACTTTGGACTAGGACAGGGAAGTATGCTCAGATATTTTGAGCATCCTGATATGCGATCACAGGAGTGATCATGAGACTCTGTTTATTGTCATGCATGTTCTTTGATCATCTGAATTTATTGCCTTCCTTGTTCCTGGACTATTTGTATCTATTGTATTGCTAGTTCCTCAACCTAGAACTGACCTTAACACTTGCATGTAATTTAAACAGTATCAAGGCAAAAGACAAGGAGGAGGGGTGAGATAGGGGATTAGTGGGTTGGGAGAAGGGGGAAGGAGGATGGCATCTGAAATGTAAATAAATAAAATGTCAAATAAAAAAATCCATCCCCTGTTCAGCTTTCAGCTTTCTTAGTATATCCCTTGAGAGACACAGCAATCATGTGGCTCAAACTATAGCACTCACAAACTTAAAATAATTTCTACATCTTGAATTATTGTAAGTGTTCTTATATTTAGTTACATTGTTAAGCAATACATTTGAAATGTTTTAAAATGGTTAGGATGAACTGTAACTGAGAATATCTACATGACCTCTTAGTATCTTGATATTAATATCAATAAAATTTATTTTTTAAAATCAAAAAAAGAAAGAACAAAGGGGAGGAGTGGAGAGAGAAAGAAAAAGTGGAAGATGATGCAATTATATTTTAATTTCAAAAGATAAAACCACACCCAACAAAAACAACAGCCACAAACTAAACAACAATGAAATCAAAGGGCTGTTGGAGTTCTAAAATTCAAAAGCATCCAGTCATCCCCTGAGAGTCGAGAGCTTTCTTCGGCCTGGACTCTCTACCCTGATTTTTCTTGATACAGAAGAGAATGGAAATTACATTGTCATGTTCTAGAAGCGTTGTGATCAATAGGGAAAACAATAAAATTCTCAGTTGTTTCTAGTATAACTGACATCTCTATGACATCTCTAAGTTATGCTTTAAGCCAAAAAGACCAGGGTGTTTATATAGGTTGGAGACAGTTTTATGCAAGTGTAGAAGCCATAATTCTAAACTGGAAAGAAAAATCCATTGCGTATAAAGTAAGCCTGCTCTCATGTCGATACTCCATAGTCAGTCTTTTCATCCCACTGTGCAAAGGGACTTTTCTAGGCAATGTTTTTGCATCCACTTGATAGGTAGAAAGCCCACCTATTTATTCCAGTCTCAGGTTGTGAGAGTCATGAGCAAATATCACCAGTAGCAGGTGTATGACTATCTCCTTAGTTGTCCACAACATTGTTCCTGACAACAGAAAAGAGCCCAAGTCTCTCACGTCTTTGTTTCTTACTGAATGCAGCTCACATATCTTTAACATCATCTTCTGCTGTGTTAGACCAGAACGATATGTTGACAACTGTTGTCTCAAAGAACTTTCTCAAAACTTCTTCAGCAGAATTTACCCAGCATCACAGTGGTACCCAAGACTTATCAGGAGTAAAGAAATCTGCGATTTCAACAGCTTCGTGTCCATTTACTTATAGTTTTATTTTATCAAGGATAACAGTTAAAATAAGAATGTTAGGTTTTCTTTCCTTTCCTTCTCTCCAATGGTTAAAGGTAAAATGTCTTCAAACTTCTGGTCACCCCTTCTGCATTGGGATTCTGAGCATGATTTTGTGTGTGTGTGTGTGTGTGTGTGTGTTTCTTTACAGATGTTTCATACAAGTTTCATATAAGTTTTCATATTCATATCCAAGTGTTTTGATTTCTCCTTCACTAAATTATTTTACTTGTTTTTTATATCAGCTATGGGAGCTCTTCAAATAACGGTAATACAGTGACTTCAATTTCAGAAATTGGCGGCCTGAGACAGACATGAGGAATGCCAGGAGTTAAAGGCTAGTCTGATATCAAAGAGAGTCAAAGACAGAGGTGGCTTAGTAGTGAAGCACATGGCTGTTCTTCCAGAGGATCTGGTTTTAATTCCCAGTACTCATGTCATAGCTTACAACATTCCATAACTCCAGTCTCTGGGCATGCATGTGGTGCATAAACACACAGGCAGACAAAAAAAAAATACACATCAAATAAATCAAATAAAGGAAATAGAGATATGGACAGGTGAAAGTTAGGTCAGCCCTAAGTCAGATCACAACACTTTTTCCATTTAGTTATATTGTACCCATTCACAAGCCCCAAAAGACCACTATAGAGCCAATTCCGATACAATCACAATAGGGTCTCAGAGTGTGAGCTTGGACTTACCAACCACCCTGATGCAGCTGGACAGAAAGGTGAAGCCCTGAGCCCAGTTTCAAGCAAACATTTATAGAGGTAAGCAAACAAGCAAGGGGGTTTCTAGCCTGACACACATCTGATTGAGGGGTTACTATGGAATTTTGTTAAAATAACTGACTGATACTGGGAGCCAAACCATAAAGTTAACTTTTGCTTTCCTCCCGATTGGTGGTGGTTAGGAAGTGAAGTGCCAGGGGCAGGTTTATAACCTGGAGGCACAGTTTTATTGGGGAGTAACCTGGAAACTGGTGCTAGACGCAGGTTTGTAGGTCAAGTTCAATCTTAGGTCAAGTTCTCTAAGATGATGTCTGAACCCAAGATGTGATCTCTCAGTTAATGGATCTGATGACTCTTTATAGTTGTCAACTTGACTTTATCAGGAATTAACAAAAATCTAAAAATGGAGGCATACCTGTGAGGGATAGCCACTTAATTTGAAGTAGACAGATCCACTTCCAATGTTAATTGTTTATGTAGAAAGACAGATGTCTTTAATACACCTTTAGTCTGGTCTACAAGTTCTGCTGGAAGCCTGTTATAGGACATAGAAGAAGGAAGCTTTTGCTCTTTGCTTGCTTCCCCTTGTCTCACTAGCAAGTCCATTCATTGGCATTAGACTCTATTTCTTTTAGATTCTGGCTGAGACATCCAGCTTTGTGGACTGAATGATTACGGGATTCTTGAATTTCCCATTCACAGTCAGCTATTGATGGATTAGCAGGACTGCAGCCTATAAATCATTCTAATAAATACCATATGTATAATGAGATTTCTCCTGTAAGGTCTGCTATTCTAAATAGCATGGATGAATATGATGAAACTCTGGTTGAATATACATACTTACCACTTGAGTTAGATGGAGAAGGCTCAGCATCAACCCATAGAGATAGGAGTCCTAGAATAAAATGAATTTTATTCTGGTGATAAGTAGATGAGAATGGAATTGATTTAATTCTTTGAATAATTTTTGAGTGATATGCCAAGCGTCTCAAAGTGGTCTGGCATCAAAAGTCAGCTTTAATGATCTATTAGCTAACCTATTCTATGAGATCAATCTTCAATTTGATTGAGAGCCAAAATTGAAAATCAATTCCCTTGCAAAGATTTCCTAGCCATTATTGGAGTCATTTATTTTCTCAGATGCTGGGAGTTGTACCAAAACCACTTTTCCAGTCCCCTTCGAGTTGCTATTAATTATTTCTGTTAATTTTGCATTTAGAATCTTATAGTTTAATGCAGTGCACTAAGAAAAAGCTAAGATTGAATCAAGAATAATTTTAAAATAACTTTTCCAGGATAGTTTTTATAAAGTGCTATTTCTCCTTTTTTCTGTATGTTTAAATATATTTTGTCAAAACTGGGGGCTTTAGGCTCTTTATTAAAGGAATAGAAAATTCCTGTTTCTTATCAGAAAAGCCTGTACCAATCACGTTCTTATCTTGTTGGGAAGAAATATAGCCTTTCTTTTTTTTTTTTTTTTTTTCTTCAGGTTTTTCGAAACAGGGTTTCTCTGTGTAGCCCCGGCTGTCCTGGAACTCACTCTGTAGACCAGGTTGGCCTCGAACTCAGAAATCTGCCTGCCTCTGACTCCCAAATGCTGGGATTAAAGGCATGTGCCACCACTGCCCAGCTAGTAGCTTTATTTGTTAATTAAAGTAATGTCTTAACACATGCTTCAATAACTACTGGAAAACCAATTGTGAATGCATCTTGTGAGATAAATTCCCCAAATGGTCAGTTTTCACTTAAGATGATGTAGAATCAGAAGTAACCAACAGGTTGACTATAAATTATAAACCAATAAATTATGTTATCATTATGGCCACTTTGGAATAATGTAATTACATATAGCATTCAATGTAATGGATAGCTTCTATAAATAGCTGTTGATAGTGGATATATCAAGCATTGCTGCCTTTTCTAAATGGGTTTGTAGATATGCACTGAACTGTCTTTAGTGTTAGAACTCTTAAAAATCATATACAAATATTCAAAACTTTATCAAAGGTTTGACAAGGTAAACTTTCCTCCGAATTTCATGAAAGAAAAATGCCTCAGTTCCTAAACTTTACTGGGAACTATTATATAGCTGCTTATTATATTATATAGGATGTGGAAAACATTTACCATGTTATAAAATAAAGTGACAATTAAAATAAATATTTTAAAGTCTTGCTTGATAAGTTAACCTTACTGAATAATGAAATACCAAATGAAAATTTAAAATACAACAAATAAATTTTTTCCTATGTGGAATGCACTTTCTACTAAACTGAAAAAAATTGAATTGGAAAAATGTCCCAGCTACTTAAATAAATACATATATGTATACATATATATATGCTTATGTATACTTTAAAATGTATATAAAACTTTATGTCACTAAGGTATACCACTTCAGCAAAAATAAAATGATTCTTTCATTTATGAATCTTATGAATATCTGAGAAATTGCTAATTTTAGAAATTTAAATTTTAGCTTTCTTTAATATTTCTAAAAATTTCTTTAAAAATTTTAAGTAGTTAAAATTTAGATACTATTTATTCATGCTTTGAAAATTTTATATGTGCATACAATGTATTTTGGTTTTATCCATTTCCTGCTACCTCTCTTAAATTTCACTGAGACCTGTGAACCTTGCTCTAGATAAAAATAAATTAAAAATAATTTATCCTTCCTGCCTTATTACTATTCTAAGTCCCTTGACTCTAATTAATGTTGGACATACACAAATAGCTGCAGGGTCATCCAATGGGGCATGGAAAGCCTACCAGCAAATACATCCCCAAAGAAAGCTGACTGTTCCTTCCTTAGCAGCAGTCACTTGACAGTAGCTCCTTAGTTAGGGGTGGGCTCCCTTCCTGTCCAGACTGGAATTTTGATTGGCTTGAATGTGTGCAGTCAGTGTGTACAGAGATCCACAACTGCTATGCCTTGATGTGTACATCATCCTTGTGGTGTCCAGGAGTCTGAACTTCACAGCCTTCAACCCAATGCTCAGACTCGTAGATTCTCCCTGCCCACTCTTCTGTAATGTTCCTAAACCCTTTGATTTGGTGAGATTGGTATCACCCATCTAGGGCTGAGCAGTCACAGTCATTATCAGCACACTGACCAGTAGTGGATCTCTGTGCTGCCATGTACAGTTTGTTTTATTGTTTTATATAAATTATTTTGAAGTCAAAATACATGTTCCTCCCCAGCTCAATTTTTTTGCCAAAACAAACAAACAAACAAACAAACAACAAAACCATAGCAATGACGATATAAAAAAATAGTTTATCAAGAAAGGATATGTCAATTCTTTCCTTTAAAAGGTATTGAACAATTGCTATGAGAGTGGTTGTATTTATGACCAAAAGTAGTAGCCAACAAATCAGGACTCAAGAAAAGCCTACAAAGAGAAAAGGAGGGTGAAGTTGAAGAGGACTACATGTGAAATGGAAAGGGTCTCGAACTTCTACTTGGACTTTATTTGTTTGCCATCTTGTTTTAACAGATGTTGATAAAGTATTTTTGATGGGACATATCCTGTGTTCTATATTTAAATAAAATCATATGAACAGAACTGACAGAATCTTTTCCTTAAATTTATTAGTGTTTAAAGGAGAACAATAACCATTAAAATAATCACATTTTTAATTAATTAATTTATTCATACATATTACACCTTCCTTGCTTTCCCTTCCTTTCCTGGTCCCCCCTCACAAAGTTGTTCCCCAATACCTGTCCCTCCCTTCTGAGAGAGTAACCCCCTGGTATCCCCCCACCTTGGCACATCAAGTCTTTGCAGGGTTAGGTGCATCTTCTCCCACTGAGGCCAGATAAAGCAGTCCAGTTGGGGACAGGTAGTGGCCTTAGGGATAGCTCCTGCTCCAGTTGTTGGGGGACTCATAGGAGATTGAGCTGCACATCTGATACATATGGGCTGGGGCCTTTGGTCTTGGAGATCCCCTAAGGCTCCAGGTAATTTGACTCTGTGGGTCTTTTTGTGAAGTTCCTATTGTCCTCAGAGCCCTCAATCCTTCCCCCAACTCTTCCATAAGAGTTCCAGAGCTCTGTCCAATGTTTGGCTGTGGGTATCTGCATCTGGTTCAGTCAGTTGCTGGCTGGAGCCTCCCCGAGGACAGCTATGTTAGGCGCCTGTCTGCAAGCATAACAGAGTATCACTACTAGTGTCAAGGGTTGGGGATTGTCCATGGGTTGCATCTCAAGTTGGGGTGGTTATTGGTTAGCCATTCCCTCAGTCTCTGCTCCATTTTTGTCTTTGCATTTCTTGTAGACAGAACAAATTTGAGTTGGTGTCCTTATTCCTCCACTGGGGGTCCTGCCTGGCTACAGGAGGTAGGTGTCCTCTTCAGGTTCTGTATCCCCACTGCTATGCATCTCAGTTAAGGTCACCCACATGGAAGCCTCCCCCATCTCTGATCTTTGGCATGTCTTAGAGATGCCCCCAACCCTTACCCCAGCCAGCCATTTATTGTCCTGACCTTCTGGTCTGGTCTATCCACACACCTGATCCTGATCCACTTCTTTTCCGTCCTCATCCCTTCTCCCACCCAGTTCTTTCCCTCCACCTCCTATGACTATTATATTCCCTCCTTCTAAGTGAGATTCAAGCAGTCTCACGTGGACCTTCCTTCTGGTTTAGCTTTTTTGGGTCTGAGAAGTGTATCCTGGGTATTTTTTATAAGTATAGTACTTTATGGCTACTATCCACTTATAAATGAGTACATACCATGCATGTCCTTTTGGGTCTGGGTTACCTTACTCAAAATGATACTTGGTCGTTCCGTCCATTTGCATGCAAAATTCATGATGTCCCTGTTTTTAATAGCTGAATAGTATTTCAAACACTACCCTGTAAAGAAAGAACTTAGACGTCATTATTCCTGTCTTCCCAACAAATGATGGGGCACATTGAACATCTAAGAATTTCTTTATTGCTCCAGGGTACAGTGCTATATGCAAGTCTAAAAAGCAAGACGGACATGGAGAGCTATTCTGAGATCTGCTTACTTGGTGTATACTGGAAAGATGTCACCATAAACCATAATGCGTTGCAAATTTCCAAAGAGTCCCTTGATAGGAGAAAGAAACCTAGGATGGAATGAGGAGTTTAATTCCATTACAGAAAACGACCTTACCAAAAAGAAAATGGAGAAAAAATAATTAATGAATTATGTAATACTGTGAAAAAATGGAAACCAATGGGCTAAAGGCAAAGAGAATTACAAATAAGCACTATACTGTAGTTGATAAGGTGTGAGCCAATGATTTGATGTTGTTATCCAAGCTTAGTGTGATTGAACAGTTTAGTATGGAAGATAGATGGAGATAGTCTGGTTTCTCATTGTTTGAATCAGAGATTTAGATGAGCAAGTGGAGGTATCTAGAAGAAGTGGACTAAAGTGGGAGGTTTTGGTGCAAACTCATGTTTAGTTGAACATAAAAGACTACCTCTATATATGTTACTATGAATATATATATATATATATATATATATATATCACTAATATATTCTATATAGTCTATATGATATAATAAATATGTTAATGTTATATGTAAGATATATTATATATTAGTATTAAGCATATTAATGTTATTAGGTCAGTTTTGCTCACACAATTGTATTCAAGCATTGAGCACAAAATCTTTCCCATCAGAAGTACTTTATAAACATCTGTTAAAAATGAGTGGAGAAAAATAATAAATTCTCTCTCTCTCTCTCTCTCTCTCTCTCTATATATATCTATATCTATATCTATATCTATATCTATATATATATATGTATATATATACATATATATATATATGTGTGTGTGTGTGTGTGTGTGTGTGTGTGTGTGTGTGTTTGTATTTAAATTTCATTTCGTTCTGTTTTTATTTTTACACAGAGGACCTAGAAACAATGGCATCAATGTATCTAACACCTAAGTTTTTTTTTTTTCTATTTCAATGACAAAGACAACTTTTCTTTGGAGAGTGACTGTTTCTAGGACTAGAATAGAATACATACCTCAAGCATCCTGTATACACATAAATAACAAAATATTAAAAACAAAACAAGCCACTTCTCCACGAGTAATGTTGAGGGTAATTTTTAAGGAGTTAGAGAGGCATATGACAGAACTATTGAAAGGCTAAAACAACCCCAGTAATGACATATAGAAGATTTTATTATGACTCCTGATGAAACTGACAGGAAGATGAGATAAAGGATCGTATTGTGGCAATTGGTCACACCCTGGCAGCAGATAATTCAGAAAGCATTGGTAGCATAGATATGCATCCTTACAGGGTCTCCCCAGTGAATCAACATCTGCCAGCAATTGTTTCATAACCTCCTAAAACAGCACTACCATGGCCAACACATAACTTGTTGGATCATTTCAGATTCAAACCATACCTGCTCAAAGGAGGGCATAATTGTTTTAACATGCAGAGGTTAGAGAGGATTACCTGATGATAGTACTTGAGTTGATAGTACTCGGGCAAAAGCAGCTAACAAATGACAAAAAAAGAAAATGAAGGGAAAGAGCATTTCAAGCAGAGAAAACTGTACATAGAGATGTACCAGACATCACTAGTATGAAAAATTGAGGGGAGGAAGAAGGATGTGTATTCTGAAATGAAGAGGTGTGGTTGTGTGGTGGAGCAAGCTGTAGAGACACAGTTAAAGAAGATCAAGTAGGACCTGACCTATATGTCAACTATTCTTGGTCCCAGAGCATTGAATATAATCTTGAAGTATTAACTATGGAAGTATTGTTATCTTCGGGGAAGAACTTTAGATGAAGTCCAGAATGTAGATTGAAGAAGGCAAGATGCAAATACATGGGCAGTAGCAGTGAAAAAGCCATGGTCCAGGTCAGAGATGATGGATGCTTATCCCAGAACTAGGGAGCAGTTGAGAGCCTGGATGGAAACAGTGTGCTGGTTCCACTCAACTCATAGTTTGAATATGAGTGAACCACTGAGCTTTCTTGTTCCACTAAATCCTCTCTTGAGGATGAGATTCTGGGGAGAATACAAGTAATGTTTACCTTTTAAAAACATTAGCTGTATTACAGATTAACAATGTTTCAGTGTTGATTAAAAAACATTATCACGCCCTTTCCCCTGGCTGGCATTGCGGAGGCCGCAGGATGCCTGGAGTTACTGTAAAAGACATTAACCAGCAGAAGTTCGTCAGAGCTCTGGCAGCCTTCCTCAAAAAGTCCGGGAAGCTTAAAGTCCCTGAATGGGTGGACACAGTCAAGCTTACCAAACATAAAGCGCTCTCCCCATATGATGAGAACTGGTTCTACACACTAGCTGCTTCCACAGCGCAGCACCTGTACCTCCGTCGTGGTGCAGGGGTTGGCTCCGTGACCAAGATCTACGGAGGACGGCAAAGAAACGGTGTCAGGCCCAGCCACTTCAGCAGAGACTCTAAGAGTGTGGCTCGCCGGGTCCTCCAAGCCCTGGAGGGGCTGAAGATGGTAGAAAAGGACCAAGATGGGGGCCACAAGCTAACACCTCAGGGACAGAGAGATCTGGACAAGATTGCTGGTCAGGTGGCAGCTGCCAACAAGAAGCATTAGAACAAAGGATGCTGGTTAATAAATGGCCTCATTCATAAAAAAAAACCATTATCACTTATATCATAAAATTGATAGGTAATTTTCCAACTTAATAAAGCACTGTGTTCTCCTTTGCTCATCACATTTTATAAAAAAAGGTTTTAGCACTGGGAATCAAAGACAGATCTTAAAGCAGGACAACGAAAGAAGGTTAAAATGAGTTGACATCCTTTATCTTACATACACAAATAGTAAATGATGATCCGATGACTGCTTTGGGGGGAAATGTTATAGGAAATGATGCAGCCCATGATTTCTGTCTTTCCAAGGTGGCTTTAATGCTAACAAATAGCTTAACTTGCTAGGAAGAAGTTGCAAAATATGAGTAAACAGCAACAAATACAAAATGTCCATTCCTAAGTCTCTAATACTACATCACACAATAGTTTACCGTGAGTCCTGTGTTTTTCTTTGTAAGGGCAGGTGGTGGCAACAAGACTCCAGGAGGTCTCATTCATCCCTTTTATATCTTGAGAGAAATCTTGAGAGGTTCTCAAAATTTGTGAGAAGGATTGTGTCTATAGATTCATGCTTGGTGACAGCTGGTTTCACCTTGTTTCTTTTTCTTGTGTGTGTGTATATATTTTTTTTATTGGATGTTTTATTTACATTTCCTATGTTGTCCCCTTACCCCATCCCCCACCCACCCAGGAACCCCCAATCCCCTCACCCCTCCTCCTTCTTCTCTGTGGATGTAACCTCTATCTACCCTCCCAACTCCCACCTCCCTACCCTCAAAATTCCCACCCCCTGGGGCATCCAGCCTTCATGCGGTCAAGGTTCTCTTCTTCCACCTATGCCCAGCAGGGCCCTCCACTCTTACATATTCAACTGAAGCGCTGGATCCCTCCCTAAGTGCTCCCAGGCTGGTGGTTTAGACCCTGGGAGCTGTGGTTGGTTGGTATTGTTGCTCTCCTAATGGTGCCGCAAATCCTTTCAGCTCTCCTTCAGTCTTCACTCTAACTCCTCTATTGAGAACCCCATGATCAGTTGAATGGCTAGTTGTGAGCATCTGCCTCTGAGTATGTCAGACTCTTGAAGACCTCTGAGGAGATATCCATATCAGGCTCTTATCAGCATACACTTCCTGACTTCCACATCAGCATCTACCTTTGGTGATTGCACATGGGACAGATACTCAGGTGAAGTGGTCTTGAAACGGCCCCTCCTTCAGTTTCTGTCCCTCACTTTGTCTCCATATTTGCTCCCTTGAGAATTTTGTTGCTCCTTCTAAGAAGGACTGAATCACCCCCACTTGGTCTTCCTTCTTTATGGGGTTCATGTGGTCTGTGAGTTGCACCTTGGGAATTTCAAGGTTCTGGGCTAATATCCAATAATCAGTGAGTGAATACCATGTGTGTTCTTTTGTGATTGGCTTACCTCACTCAGGATGATAATTTCTAGTTCCATCCATTTACCTAGGAACCTCTCGAATTCATTGTTTTTAATAGCTGAGTAATACTCCATTGTGTAAATATACCACATTTTTTGAATCCATTCCTCAGTTGAAGGACATCTGGGTTCTTTCCAGCTCCTGGCTATTATAAACAAGGCTGCTATGAACATAGTTGAGCATATGTCCTTGTTATATGTTCGAGCAACTTCTGGGTATATGCCTAGGAGTGGTATAGCTGGATCCTCAGGTAATGCTATGTCCAATTTTCTCCTTAATGGCACAAACGTTTCTCTTTTATAGCTCCGAAACGCTTCTTTCTCTATACCATAGAAGGCCCATCTTTCTGGATGTGAAGGGAGTAACAACTGGGTTCTCAAGACTGCTTGTAAATTCTTTTAGGTTCTGCTGCTAAACTCTAGATCCAAGGAAGAAAAAACAAAAAAGAAAAAACAAACAAACAAACAAACAAACAAACACCCTGCTTCCTCCTTTCTGCTCAGTGGTAAAATTCAGTTTGCCAGATTAGAGCTCAGACTCCTCAGCCATCTCCCTCCTTTTGTGTTCTTGTGGAACACTTGAGATTGGGGGCAATTATGGTTTACATGGCCCAAAGAAATGGCCTAGGAGGGGATTCTATGGTGGCTTTCTGACCTTGATTGACTGCCTGCATGGTTGCTTTGTCCTGTCAGCTCTGGGAACCTGCATCTACTAATGTTGTACCTCCCTTTGTGTTTAGTCATCTGGCTATCACAGAAAATATTAGCATCATCTCTGCCACAACTTTCTTCAGGTCCAATGCTGGTTGCTGTGATGTTCTTGGAGAAAAGCATCTATCTGCTAACTCTGTAGCTACTTTGCCACGTGACTGGAGATCTTGAAACCTGAGGGAAGCTTACTTTCTGCCAAACACTCTCTTTTTTTTTACTTTATGGAGTTGTATGGTTGAAGGCCTTCTCTAATGGAGCATCCAGTCCTTTTGAACCAACCCCTGAGTACAAGGGCTGTTTGTCTGCCCAGTACTTCCTAACTGATGTTCTGACTGTGAACAGAATTACGTGTAAGAGGGCTGGTGAGGTGGATCAGTGAGTAAACATACTTGTTATCAAGCCTGATTGTAGGAAGCCGCGGCTTGTGCTGGCAGAATTCGCCATTGCAAGATGGCGCTGGCATCCGTGCTCCTCCTAGTAAACAAGTAAACTGCACACGTGCTATGGTAAAAGCGCGCCAAAGTCACGGCCCATCCCAGGGCGTTTTGGCGGGCAACGAGTAAGCAGCCAATCAGAGGTGAACACACCGGTCTAAGGGTATATAAACAGTGCCTTTTCCGGGCCTGGGGTCTTCTTCCTCCATTTTGGTTTGGAATAAATGTTTGCTGCGGAAGGATCATAGTGTGTTGCCGCTTGTCTTCCTTGCTGGTAAGGTGGGCGCACGTCACACCTGATGATGACCTGAGTTTGATACTTGGGACACAAGTTGCAAGGAGAGAATTGTTTCCAGCGAGTTATCCTCTGCCCTTGATGCTTGTGCTGTGTGGCAATGCACATGCCCATAAACAAACAAATAAATAAACTCTATTATTTATTTATTTAAAAATTTAAGCTCTGTAGTGGATTCCACCCCCTCAGATTTCAATATACTTTGAAAGAAACCATTGCTCCAGCTTCAGTACTAGAATTAATCTTGTATTGAACTGACATGAATGAATACATAGAGAATGTATTGTGGGCATCTGGCTTGCATAATGCAATTGTACAGCTGTGAGAACTAGACTAGTTGTTGTGCCAGCAACTTGCTCATTTCCACCACTGTATATTGAATTTCACTGCATCCTTACTTATTTTGTTGCTAGTGGATATTTAGGTCATTTCCACCATGGGGTTATTGAAAACAATACTAAACTCAGTCTCATAAATTTGGTTCAACATACAGTGTGTGCATACCAACTGACTGGGAAAACTTTTAGGATTAAAAATAATACCATGTATTTTCTTTGTTTGTCAGTATGCATTATATGTATGACTTTAAAAGCTTTCTGCTATGAAGTCTTGCCTTTCTTTAATGCCTTTTCCATGATGTCTATGGAATATTGCTTCCAAAACTCCTATCTAATCCTGTCATTTTCCTTCTTAAACCACTTCAGTTGTGTCCTGTTGCTTTGGGATTGAATTGAAAACTACTTCCATGGTCCACAGAGCCTTCTGCAACTTGGTATCTACTTGCTTCATTTTTGACTTTTTGTGTAAGTCAAACCTCACTCCCTTTTCCCACAGGGCTCCTTTCCAAACCACTTTACCATGAACTATTTCTGTCATTTTGTGCTCTGCTCTTTTTCCATACCATGCCATCATCTTACCTGACTAATTTGAACTGACTCTTCTAGTCAGTTCGTCATTGCTGAGATAACACAGGAATACAAAATGTCAGCTTGAGAACATATTGCAAATAGCAGCATTCAAATGAAACATGGGAAACGTCTAAGCATATTAGGATACACGGTGGAGTCTATGAGGGTCTAAGTGATGACTTGGGATATTATTTGCCATTTCTGTCATGGCACATCACCTTATATTCTGCAATAATTAGACAGTGTGTGCATGTCATTTTTGGTGAAGTATGTTCTGTAGACTAGGAATTTCTTTTAAAAGCAATAAGTAACCTGGAAAGAACATTCAACACATCACAGAAGAGTCTTTCCATAGAAAGTGTCAATGGGCTATTCATTACTGTATTTGCACAGAGATGGACAGTCACATCTCTTCCTAGAGATTTACTTACAGGACTTCCTTCCTCTTCTAGAAATAGATTATCTGAAGACCTATTCCTAATTCCCTCCTGCCTGCTTTCTCATATAAACACTGTTGACCTTAACCTGGGTGGGTGTCCATTCTGTGTTTCTGTAATTTTCTTTTGCCTATATTCTTCTCAATACCATGAGTTCCATTAAAATGCTGTGTTTATGCATTTTATCTATGACTGTGCACCAAGACTAGCACCTAGCCTGTCATATTTTAAAATGTAACTGTATTTGTGAATTGCTGAGCTGCTCAACTCTATCAGTGCCCTTAAACCACTGTCGTTTGTCATCTGTAAGCAGACACATTGCTTTTAGAGTGTGCTGAATAATATTGAAGTATAGTTAACACTGAATGATGACTTTGTGCAGAGAAGAAAGAGATTTATTGGTTTCTTGTACAAATCTTATCATAATAATTCGATTTCATGTCCTCATCAAATGTAAGATATAATACATGTTTTGTCCTTTCCAGAGATGTCTCATTTATTTCCAGGCACTTTTTTGCTGACTTATTTTTCCTGTTTCCTCTCCTCTCTTCCTGTCAGGGACTCAGTGTTATTATTGTGTTCATTGGTTTCCATCCACATCTGCTTATTGTTTTATAGTTTTTCCATACTAAAAATGCATTTTTGTTCATTAGTTTTTGTCATTTCACAGAGAGAATTTAAAAGAGATTTAAACTAAGTTTCTTGTTACAGTAATAATTAGAAGTTTACTGCCTGCATTGTCCTACATGGCTGAACTCTAGCTACCCAGAAAGTTGCCGGGTAAGATATAATGACAAACTCCTAACACTGGTAAGATTACAGGCATTGGGAGTTTCAAAAGTTTGCAAAAACAGCGCAAATAAGAAGAGATGTATTTATTCACTGGTATTTGAAACAGTACCTCACTGAAATATAATTTTTAGAATCAATGGCAATTAAATTAATGGGAAAACTCACATTTTCCCAAACTAAATCACTATTCATCAAGAGAATATGGTACTTTGTACTACCATTTGGCCCATTTTGATTGAGATTTGACTGTGCTTTCTGGAGCTATGGATGGATAGTGCCAATCTTTCTTTGGTGCATGGTTTGTATCCTAATTACTGATAAATCTCTAATTACTGCTAATTTCAGTCATATTTATAACCTCATCTGATTTTGACCAAATATGAATACATAATTTATGTAATCAGTCCACCTTTAGTCTTGACACATTGTTTAGTTTTTATTCGCAGCAACTAAAGGAGTGCTATTTAGTATCAATATAATTTTAATTATAAATGCAATGTAGACACTGAATTTACATGGAAATAATATGGTCATTTAGATGCTTTAGAATAAACTATTAAATTTCTATAACTATCATGATAGTTGCATTCAAATTAACCATTTTTATGGAGACCACTCAGGTCTTTGACATTGTTTTTAGATTCTCAGGTGGTAATGTCTATTAGTTCAAGAAACAGTAGCTTGTTCTTCTAATGCTTAGGCCAGTGATTTTGAAAGTCTGACCCTTGGCTAACAACATATGTATCACGGAAGGACATAGAAATACATCTTGATCTGTGGATATAGCTCAATGTTAGAATGTTTGCATAGTAAACTCAAGGTCCTGGGTTCTATCCTAAGCATTAACAGGAAGAACGTCAACTCTACTCCAAACTGATTGAAACAAAAACTTCAAAAGTAGAGCTCAGCTTCAGTTTCAGTTTTCCAGATGATTCCAATATACTTGGGAACACTGTCTTGAAGCATGGTGAATGCTACTTTTCCCAATTGTTTTCTAGGATATGCAAAGAATTTGTGTTTATATCATAAATCACTAGAAGATTTTTAAAAAAATTCTCAACCATATAATACGGCAAAGTTCTTATAAACCATGCTTTAAGGAAGACATGAGAAAGATCAGAACCAGGTTACTCCAAGACTGGAATGTGGGCTCCTTGACTGGCTCCTACTGCTTACATGTAAAGATCAGTTGAGCCAGGAGAAGGTGAGTACAAGAGCACAGATAGTATGTCCTCAAGTAACCACGTAGGAACCACGGATTAGGGGTTTGTAGTCACTATTTATGAACAAAGCAAGCCCAAATTCTGAACCACTTGGAGACAATCAGTTGCTGCTTTTCTGTTGCCATGGAAACTTATTTGGACTGGACCAGACCTGTGATTGTGAGAGAGCAAATTGCTACTATTCTTTACATTTCAGTGTTCTGACAATTATGGTTTAGAGTATTATGCTGAGGGCTATTTTCTGACATTGTATTAGAGAATTTATCAAAATATGAAGATTGTAGATCTCTGGCTCTCACCTAGTCTTTTAGGAGTCAGAGTAAGTTTAGCATCTCTAGGGATGTTTGAATGGCTCTATAAGGATGCAGAGAAGATTTCTCTTGTTGCTGCAGAGTATCCAGAATTCCTCCTAGCATACATTCTTAACCACCTACTATAACATGAGGGCCCTGTTAGTTCATGTCTTCTCCAGTATATTATAAAGTCATGAGATACTGTTGTAGGGAAGCCCAGAACTTCATATACGATTTTCTCAAAGGTCCATGAGGACCCTTCATGTAGATGGCTAATATTGTGACTTTATATGGTACATTACATACTCAGATCAGAAAAGAGAAGGATAGAAGATTCTATGAGACTCCATGTCCTTCCTTATGTTCTCTCCATTATGCAAAGAGGCACAAAACATATTCTTCCCCATAAATACATATGGTGCATGGCTCATGTAATGTTTCTGCTTAGAGAAGTCCATTAAAGAGGATTGTCACAGCTATTGATGGTCAAATTGCGTGCTCTGCAAAGAACCAGACAAAATTCCACACTCTCAGATATAAGGCAGATACACAGCATGGATTGTAGCTGTTGACTAGTCACCATCTACTTAACCAGTTGAATGTTTTCTGAGAGCACCAAAATAGCCAAATTCACATTTGCCAGGGAAGGTAGACTTTGGACACACATCCTTACAAGGATTTGCAGTGTGGGGAGAAAGATCACATCTACCATAACCCTCACATTTTCTCTAGAACTTTCTCTAGAAACTTGAGATACATAAAATTGTCAAGAAGTAATTGGTAAGTGAATTTTCTAAGGCAAACCTGGTAGACCAGTGCCAATAAACAGCACTGTCCTAACTGTCCTAGATGTTTTGCCTTGATCATGTTTGTGTGTACACACACACACACACACACACACACACACACACACACACAGCTCTATCAATCTGCTCTTTGTTTGAAGGCTTAGGTTCCTGACTCACCAAAGATCTCATGAATGCATGTAAGGAATCTAGCAGCTGCTTCCAGCCTCTCAGTGTCCTTTAATTTAGCCCTAGTCAGGGAAGATGCACAAAAACTAGGGTGCAAGTCATCTTCTCTTCCAACACATGTTTATTTAAAACACCAAATTGCTTTCTCTTTCTTTTACCACCATAAAACCCTCTAGTTCTTCCTTGAAGTACTCTCTCCAAAGTCATATTTCATACAGGCAGAGACATGATCTAGACTCTGAGTCCAGTGGTCACCTTCTTTAAGGAGCACAGAAGTCCTTGTGCTTACAGGTAAATATTAGGGAAGCCAGGAGTGTTGACCATGCCAGATCGTCTCTCAAAGAAAGATGTATAATCTGTTTTCTGCCCAGAAGACTGAGAACAGAGGTAGTTAATAGCCTGGCTGACCTCTGCACTATCTGTATGACCTATTAGTTTCTCCCCTAAAGCCTTAAGATAATACATATAACCTATCTATAGAACCCATATTCATAGAAGAAGTGACCTTTACTTTCAAAAGAGTTTCTAGGTAATTATTCCTCATTGTGCACAGGGGGATTGTGGAACACCAGGAAACTTTTTTTTTAAATGAATTACATTGTACTTAAATATGCCTTAAAAGTCTCCAGAAATTTGACACAACATCAGCTACTGAGTTGTGTTGAATTAGACTTCCTCGTTGCCTCACATGAATCAAACCTTTGCTGGCAATTATGTTTGCAGAGACCCCCATAACCTTCCACTTTCTTGTAGGACTCTCAGTCCCCTTTGCATCCAGTAAACATGTCAGGTTTTACTTCTTTCTCTGTAACTACCGAAGTCTAAAGCCGTCTTCATTCACCAAAGGAATTTTAACAGCAATAGGTTCATTTCTGTTTGCACTTTTGCATCACTTTGTTATAGAAAAAATGCTGTCTTAGTACCAGCAGCAAATAATTTATAGCATGTAGTGTAGTACAGACACTTGGAGATTTTATTTGTAAACACTCTGTATTTGTGTGTATGTGTCTAATCACAAATACTTAATTCTACAAATCTTCCTATGTTAGCTATATGGAGTTGTTCAGACATATGAAGAGCTAATTTATCTTTACTTCGACAATAGCCAACAGCGAAGAATGTTACTCTGTTTGTATTATAGAAGTTTTAGTCAGCTATGGAAAGAGAAACCCATTTGTTGCAAAGTACATTAAGGATGACTGATGGACATCTGGGTTGTTTCTAGCTTCTGACTATTACAAATAAGGCTGCTATGAGCATAGTGGAGCATGTGTCTTTGTGGTATGGTGAAGCATCTTTGGGCATATGCCCAGGAGGTCTAGCTGTATCTTCCGGTAGAACTATTCCCAATTTTCTTAGGAATTGCCAGAATGATTTTCGGAATGGTTGTACTAGTTTGCAATCCCACTTGTAGTGGAACAGTATTCCTCTTTCTCCACATTTTTGCCAACATCTGCTGTCACCTGAGTTTTTGATCTTAGCCATTCTGATTGGTATAAGGTATTATCTCAGGGTGTTTTGATTTTCATTTCCCTGATGACTAAGGATGCTGAACATTTCTTTAGGTACTTCTCAGCCATTCGAGACTTCTCAGTTAAGAATTCTCTGTTTAGCTCAGTAGCACATTTTTAATTGGGTTATTTGGCTTTGTGAAGTCTAACTTCTTGAATTCTTTGTATATTTTATTAGCCCTCTGTTGGATGTAAGGTTAGTGAAGACCTTTTCCCAATCTGTAGGTTGCCAATTTGTCTTACTGACAGTGTCTTTTGCCTTACAGAAGCTTTTCAGTTTCATGAGGTCCCATTTGTCAATTGTTGATCTTAGAGCCAAAGCTATTAGTGATCTGTTCAGGAAAATGTCCCTTGTGTCAATGAGTTCAAGAATCTTCCTCACTTTCTCTTCTATTAGATTCAGAGTATTTGGTTTTAGGTGGAGGTCCTTGATCCTCTTGGACCTGAGTTTGTAAAAAGTGATAAATATGGATCAATTTGTATTCTTCTACATGCAGACCACCAGTTAGACCAGTACTTCTTGTTGAAGATTTTTTTTGTCCCATTGTATTATTTTGGATTCTTTGTCAAAAATCAAGTGTCCATAGGTGTGTGGGTTTAATTATGGGTCTTCTATTCTATTCCATTAATTTACCTGTCTGTCTCTATACCAATACCACGTGGTTTTAATTACTATTCCTCTGTAGTACAGCTTGAGATCAGGGATGGTGATTCCCCCAAGAAGGTATTTTATTGTTAAGAATTGTTTAGGCTATCCTGAGATTTTTTTTTTTTTATTCCTTATGAAGTTGAGAATTACTCTTTACATGTCTGTGAAGAATTGAGTTCTAATTTTGATTGGGATTGCACTGAATTTATAGATTGCCTTTGGTAAGATGGCCATTTTTACTATGATAACCCTACAGATCCATGAGTATGGGAAATCTTTCCAACTTCTAAAGTCTTCTTTGGGGATTTGAAGTCCTTGTCATACACATCTTTCACTTGCTTGGTTGGAATTACCCCGAGATATTTTCTATCATTTGTGACTATTTTGCAGGGTGTTGTTTCCCTAATTTCTTTCTTAGCTTGTATATCCTTTGTATAAAGGTAGGATATTGATTTATTTGAATTAATTTTCTATCTAGTCACTTTACTGAAGTTGTTCGAAACAATCCAGATGTCCTGCAACCAAATGATGGATATAGAAAATGTGGATAATGTATGCAATGGAATACTACTTAGCTATTAGAAATGATGACATCATGAATTTTGCAGGCAAATGGATGGAACTAGAAATATCATTCAGAGTGAGGTAACCCAGACCCCAAAAATATGAATGGTATGTACTCACTGATAAGTGGATATTAGCCAAAAAGTACAGGATACCCATGATACAACTCACAGACCATATGAAATGTAACAAGAAGAAAAGTCCAAGTGTGAGTGCTTCAATTCCACTTAGAAGGGGGAACAAAATAATCATAAAAGGCAGAGGGAGGTGGGGACCTGGGTGGGAGAGTAAAGGTGGAGGGAAAAGGGGAGGCAGGATCAGATATGAGGGGATACAGGAGAGAAGGCTAGGGGTCCAGGAAATTTAATAGAAAAATGCAGCTCTGTGGGGTGGGGGATGGGGGAACCACTAGGAAGTTCCAGACACCAGGGATGTGGGAGGCTCCCAGGACCCAATGGAAATGACATTAGCCAAATTGTCCAAAAGTGGGGAGATAGAACATGAAAAGGTTACCTCCAGTAGTTAGACACGGCCTATGGCTGCCCTCTGAGAGGCTTTACCAGCATCTGAGTAAGACAGATAGAAATACTCACAACCCAATATTAGACTGAGCTTGGGGATCCCTCTGGAGGAGTTAGGGGAAGAACTGAAGGAGCTGAAGGCAATTGTAACCCCATAGAAGAACAATAGTATCCATTAACTGGACTCCTCAGAGCTCCCAGAGACTAAGCCACCAACCAAAGAGCATACATGGGCAGGTCCATGACCTCCACTATATATGTAGCAGAAAATTGCCTTGTGTGGCCTTAGTGGGAGGGGAAGTGCTTGGTCCTGTGAAGGCTTGATGCCCCAAAGAAGGGGGATGCTAGACTGGTGAGGTGGGCATGGTTGGGTAAGTAGGGAAGCACCCTCTCAGAGGTGATGGGGTGGAGGGATGAGGTTGGAGGCTTGTGGAAGGGGAACTGGGAAGGGGGGGGACAATATTTGAAATGTAAATAAATAAAATAATTAATAAAAAAGAATGGTATATGACTTAAAACTTTTCTGCAATAGTTTTAATGTTTATTAGAGTTGCCTTTGTCACAAAAATGTCTTAGAATGATAGTATAAGTTGCTTAGAAAATATCGAAAATCTTGACAGACCAAAACTTAAGAAAATAATGTTAAAATCCCATGGTGAACATAGACACCGAATCTGCCACTGCTGTTCATCATGAGTCAGGATGCTTATGTACTAAAAATGAGTGAAGAGAAAGTCTGCACAATTGATTCACTAATAAACAACACTCATAGACAGAAAAATACCAAGGGAGACAGATTGCTGATGCCAGAGGTTTTCTCTATGGCTATCTCTTTGCAAACAGAGTAGAGCTGCCTAAATAGATGGAAAGATAACTTGTGCTTGGTGCAAATGCCATGTGTATTAGGTTTACATTGATGGGTTAATCAGTCAGATTTTAATTACTGCAACATGATACCTCACATAATTAGATGAATAAGGGCTGCTAGGCTCAAAGTTCCAGAACCTGGAGTCCACAATCACATAGTTTGTTGTTTTTGATCCATGACACAATAGTTTACCATGACAGGAATGTGTGCTGGAGACTTCTTCATTGGATGGTGATCAGCAGGCAAAGAAGGAAAGACAAAAATAGGACAGAGACCCAACATTCTTGTCAAGGGCATGTCCTCAGGACATAACTTCCTCCAATTGGGTCTTTCCTATTCTCACCAATAAATCCACATGGACTACAGACAAAGTCTATAGTCTACACAAAGAATCATGGGAGACATTTAGATCCAATAAACAGTAGCAAGTGTTTGATTATGAAAGTATATGCAGATTTCCTTGGAATTTATTATAAACATTTTCATTATGAGTTCATAAGTACAGGAAAAATAACACATTTTGCCATTTGCAACTCATCCATCACTAGGCTGCATGCAACATGACCATATCATGTCTATCTGGGCTCAGATCTTAGGAAATAATTTCTTTTTATTTAGTAAGATGAGGCTTAAAATAATATTTACATCAGATGATTATTGAGTGAATTAAATGATATGATGTACATTAAATGACTGTATGTGTTCAACAACTGGGAACTATAATGAATGTTTTGATTCCGACTGAGAAACCTTTTATTTGATTGACTAGTAAAATGATGTTTTGGTGACAAAATACTGCTATTTCAGAAACAACAAGGCATTTATTAAAAGCTTATGCTTAGTGGTTCTTCAAAGGCTAGATCTTTAGAGAGGATTTAGTCAAAAAAGAGAGAAGTCTAGGGCCTTGACAGAAGATACACCATGGCAAAAAGCAAAACTGTGAATAATTTACACTTCATGCCAAGCAGTCAAAACAGCATCTGACCTGATTTCTCAGACCCTCCTCCTTTAAAGAAGGCACAGCTAATTGGGAGAACAACTGTCCTCACACCTCAGGTTTTGAGAAACAAACATCAAAACATGCCATCTGTCACTGCTCCCTGTCACCACGAAACAACAGAGTACCTGCACCATCAATTAGGGTACTTAGACTTGCTTCTTAATCGCTATCTTCCTGTTTCCTCTGATGTCTTTCATTTCTAACTGATAAAATAACACCAGTGACACAGTTCAGCTTGTTGAGAATTTCAAACACTGCCAACTGATAGTTTTTAATCCTAGGAATTGGATAAGAATAAATGAAAATATAGATATTGGTTTAAGGCTGTACATTAGGGCTTGTTTATGCGTAAATTTTGCAGTCTCAAATTTTTCTACTTCTCTCCACAGAGAAATTACTAATAGCATTTTCCTAATACCACTGGGAAAGAAACTAGGAATGACTTTTATTCGAGAATTACAGAGAACTGTGTAAACACCAATTTAATTAGAGTTTAACAAGACAACCCGAAGCAGAACTTATCCACCTGCCACCTGGTTGACACATCTACTTGGCAGAGCACGTCTCACACTGGCAGTATTTCAGGATGACTTGAGGAGTTCAAATGAAATCACCCAGAGGCTCTAGCCCCACTCCTAAGTCATCAAACGTCAATCTATAAAGATGGGATCTGAGACTTTGATATTTAAAAATCTCTCTTCCCAGTTGATTCTAACACATATGAGAGTTAAAATGATGGTGATCCCAATACAAATGAGAGGGATCCGTATAAGACCCTCAGGGCTACACGATGTAAGGGTTTAAGAAAACACAACTACAGAGGAAAAAAAAAGTGCAAGACAACTAACCAAACCAAAAAAATAAACAAAATAAGATAATTTGATATTCTAGTTAGAGCTGTATCTAAAAGGAAAAAAAAGACTACATATAGTTTATCCAAAAAAGCTATATGAACACATATCTCCCTCCTGTCAGCCCCAGGAAGCCATCCATCCTTTAAACTCCAACTTCCTGATCCTCAGGTTTCATGATTGGATCGAATTCGCACATTCACAATGGTCTTGCTCTCTTACAACAGGAGTTGAGAAAAGCAGCTGTCTCAACTTATTTTTAGGGGACCTTAGGATCTTTTCTTCAGTACAACACATTCCACTGCCTATACCCCTATTCTTTATGGGTTTGAATTCCTGAGAGCCCCCTTTCCATGAAAATTTGTATGTAGCATCTCTGACTATAACAGACTAGTATGTAGAATCCTCACTTGAAGAGAACTGCCCACATAATGTAGAAGGAGTTCCAAATGATTCCTATTGTATTTCTGAAATCTCAAATGCCACTCCTTCCCCTGGAGCACCCACCCTGGTTCCCACACATTAAATACAACAGGTCCCTGAACTAAGGTAGCACTTCTACTTAGGAAATGGTACTACAGGTGAAGAGAGAAGAAGGGTCACTTGTAAGTGTTATACCCACCGGAAACACTCAAGATTAGCTTTGTTTGATATCTCTTCTCCATCCAGGAAACAGGGACGGTTCTGTAATTCACATCATGCCAGTTTTCTTCTCAGAAATCTCTACTGGTGTGCTGGTTAGGTTTCTGTTCTCATGACCCAACCCAGAGTCATCTAGACAGAGGGAACCTCAATTGTGGAGTTGTGTTAGTCAATTTGGCTTGTTAGGATTTTTGTGGGGAAATTTTGTTTTGATTAATGATCGAAGTGAGGGGGCCCAGCCCAGTGTGCGTGGTGCACCCCTACACAGATAACCTGAATTATATAAGAAAACAAACTGAGGAAGCTATGGAGAAAAAAAAAAACAGCAAGCAGCTTTCCCTATTAGTTTCTGTACTTGACTTCCTGCCTTGACTTCTTCAGTGATTGGCTGTAAGTAGGAAGTATAAGCCAAATACATCCTCCCCTAGTGGCTTTTAGCAGTGGTGTTTGTTGTTGTTTGTTTGTTTTCCAGCAATAGAATCATGCTATGACAAATAGTTTCCCAATACATAGATGAAAGTTTAACCTCCATAATAAGGTCTGCCATAAGACTTCAAGAGGCCTGCAACACCAGCTACCACCCTACTTCTCTAGGTTTCTTATCTCAGTCTCCTGGCATTCATGGACTTCAACTGAACTGGCTTATTTGCCATCCCTGGGACACATCAGGCACCTTATGAGCTTGATGCCTGTCCATCTGATAATTCTTCATAGTGTTTTGCTTATAATGCAGGTTGTCTTCTTCCTTCTTAGAGAAATAAATTGGCTTTCTTGTATATTTTACTTCTTAAATTTTCATTTAGAGTTGCAAAACTTGCAAACATGATGCCCAAAGGCCATATTATACATAACCAGTTCTCCCAGTTGATAGTCCCTCTAAAATATGACCAACATTCACTTCTGCGAGCCTGTTCCACCCTTCCTTCCTTGGTAGCTTCTACTCACCCATCACATTGTAGTTTTGGTTTAACAAGAATGGGAGTTCAGTCAAAAGAGGGGTCTTATTTGGCACATGACTGTATTGCCAGCATTTAGATTGGAGATTATTAAGTCTAAACATCTGCCAAGTAAAATTTTAGACCATATGTTAGAATATGACTGAAATGACACTCCTTGGCAGAGATAATGCTTCAGAACAGTGGGAACACCTGTCCAGAATTTCTGCTTGAATATCTGTGTTAGAAGGTAAGCCACAGCTGGGCAGGGGCTTATTTTCTGCACAAATTTTCCCCTAGCACCTAAAGCAACACAAGGGTGTCACCTCTGTTCAATATGTGTTTGTGCTGAGCCCGGCATGGTACCAGTAGGGACAGAGTGACATGGTTCCTGCCCCTGGGTCAGGGCCAAGATGTGAGCCTCCAGGAGTGTCAATGTCTGCTGTGGGCACAAGGCTTGTTGTGTAATAATGTACACATTTTCATGTTCCTCCAAGGAATCTCCTCCCTATTAACTTTAATTACTCCATGAGAAATTAGAAACAGCACAGGAATAGAGGGTGTGGCTATGTCTCTGCAAAATGGTAAATGCTGGGAACTTCAGGACAGCCCTTAAAGTTATGGGATAGAATTCTAAATATATGAGTTTGAAAATATATAATTTCTCAACTATGTAAAACATAAGGCTATATTATGAATTATGAGGGGCTTCACTAACTTAAAGGAACAATGGCAGCAGCATTAATGAGCCAGCTTGTCAGAAAGATACAAAGGCAGGAAGATTCCTGAGTACGAGGTCAGCCTGGAACACAGCAAGGTTAGGCCCAGGTGTAGTAGAGATGGTAATTTCAGGATGGGGTCCCGCCAAACTAATTCATCATTTGTGCTTAACAAAGGCAGACAGATGACTGAATTCTTTTGGAACATTCAAAATTATTATGCTTGCTGTCTCTTAACAATTGGAGTAAATGACTGAATTGATATGTAAAATAAAAGACTGGACCTACATTTTGCAGGAAATGAACTATTCAGAGAATTTATTAGGGTAAAAAGAGAAAACTGCTTGAAGAAACACACAGATACAGAGACAAAGACACAGACATAGAGACAGAGCGGGCGCGCTTGCGCGCGAACACACACACACACACACACACACACACACACACACACACACAAGGAAGCAGGCATGGACAGAAAGATCTCTTAGAATAACAAGCCAGCAGAATATAGAAAGAAATCTCCAGAGAGAAAGCAGAACGTAGGGAGAAGACCTGAAAAGCTGTATCAAGCACAGGCCATCAGCTTGGATCTATGATTTGACTTTGAGTTGTTCTTTTTGCAACTGCCAGGCACCCCTTCTTTCAGAACCCCAATCCATGCTGAGGTTGCTCAATGGTATGTTTGTTGAGTGAATATGCAAAATTGTACCTTTCAACCCAAACTTTAACCCAAGATTCAGCCTAGGCATCTCCCTTTTCTTCATATGTTACATCAAATCATAAATTCATGTGAATTGTGTCCTATTTATTGTACTGATGCAATCTGTCTCATTCTGAGGCATTTACTCTAGGTTTTGAATGTTGCTCTCTGGATTATTATAATTGTGACCCACATGACATCCCTATAGGGGATTTAGTTTAGTTCTAATTCCTTCTTTCAGTATGTAGCAAGAATGTAGGTTATTTTTAGCGTGTATCTTATTATGTCTTAAAAGGACACTTCTTAAAGACGTCCAGTTGTGTTCACAGTAAAATATAAAATGTAGCTGCCTGCGGCCACGGGTCGAATGGGTTCACCTGGAAAGAGGGCTGGGAACGAAAGGGGGACGGAGAGCGAGAAAAGATGAAGCCAAGACAAAGTTCTCTGATCAAGGCTCAATGGCTTAATGTTAAGCTTTCAATTTAAAGGGGAAGACCCCACCTGAACCCTTCCTAGTTTCAGCCAGGTGAGATGGGTGGGATAATCCATTCTTGGTCACGGTCAAGGCCGAAGATGTCTCAAGGCAAGCCCAGGGGCAGTTCTTCTTTCAAGTTCCAGTAGCGGAATCTACTGCAGCCAAGGTGGGTGTGACTCCACCTAGGTGTCTATTGATATGCAGCCAAGGTGGTTAGTTCCACCTAGGTCCTATTATCTGGTCTCTTGTGGTAAACAAGGTCTCGGGCCTGCTCAAGGCTGGAGGAAGAGCACAGTGAAATTGTTACAGAAGCTGACATGTATGGCCTAACTGGGCCCTGATTTATTCTTTACGTTAAAGTCTATCTTCCATGTATATTGATTAGACCCTTCCTTGGTTCTGAAACACAATGCTCAGGGGGATTCTTGTTACTAGAAGAAAAGGCTTGATCTTTCTTCCCCATACAGGTGTTATACCATTCTCACTCCTCCCCCTTCATGACTGGACTATGTGGCTTGTTCGGATATATCCCACAAACACACTAATCAGTTTTCACATTATTTAAGTAGTTCATTATGGGATCACTAGCTCCAAATACAAACCCTGATAGATAGTATAGATCGAGCAATTGTTTCTTGTATTAAATCTTGTTTAAAATTAATGAGTAACGTACGTGGTATAGACCATGCTATGTGGCTCAACTTTGAACATCTGTCACATAGGTTAAATATTATATGTCACAATTATTAGATTTTGTTTTTATGGAAACCTATTTTCCTTAGATGTAATGCTTGGAATAACATTTTAGAGATACTTCCAAAATGTGAAATGCATACTGCATACATCATCAAAGCAGTATTTTCAAACACAGATTTGCTCACTTTTGGCAAAAAAGCCAAGACGGTGGCATTAAAGAGTCTTTAAACAAAGAGAAAAATTTAAAATCATTCTCCTGACAACTCCTGACAAACTGATAGAAATCAAGAACTTATCATAACTTTTGCCAAAAATCATTCTCCTGACAACTCCTGACAAACTGATAGAAATCAAGAACTTATCATCACTTTTGCCAAGCATCCCTTTCTGTGTATTTCAGTTATTCTTAAGAGACATGTATTGATAGTATGAATATAAATATAACAGTTACAGGACAACACGTGTGTATATACCAATAGTAGCAATTCCAATAGCAACAATTCTATAGTCGAATGAAAGATAGATGATAGTAATAATAGCTTGAGCCGAAGCATTTAGGCAAGTTTGTTTACAGGTTGACAGATAAACCTGGCTAAATGTAGTGGAATGTTCCCCTAATTGATTAAAATAATAAATACAAGAAGCCAATCACTGGGCAAGGAGGCAGGATTTCCAGGTCCGAGAGAGGAAGAGGGAAGCCAGGAGGAGGAGAGTGCCCTTTTGGACTGAGGGAACAAGGAGATGCAATGTAGGCCAGAGGCTGTTAGTTCGCGTGGCAGATCCACCAGGATCCGCATGAATTTGACTAAGTTATAATCTCTAAAATCTTCATTTATTTACTTATAACTCAAGAATACCTAATTTTTAGAATGGTTTGTATCAAGTGAACCAAATTCTGCATGTAAAACTTGGCATAAACAAAACACAGAATTTCAACAACAGTGTCTGATTTGTTATTATAATGGCTATTAAAATATATTCCAATCATCTTTCATGTAATTGAATTGTTGTTGAACAGTAGTTAATTCTAAGTTCTAATACATCCCTTGAACTATCTAGCCATGTATTCATTGACTTCGACTTATCTCAATACCAAATTGCAGTATGTTTAAGATGTAAAGAAGGTAAATACAAAGAAATGGCTTCCAAAATTTCTAACCATCAGAACTTCTGGTATTAAAATAATAAAGATTATGCATTTTGGAAAAAAAGATTGTTTTAATACTGGAAACTTAATGATGTGAGCTTTGCTGTTTTCATGTAATTGATATCACCATAAAACTTGGTTTGAGGTAATTCAACAGAAATCTTCTGAACTCTATACCATAAGATAAATGTTTAGAATTGACCAAAAATATATTGTGCATAATAATGTTGGACTATTTCAGAAAAAAATAAGTTTTTACATGAAGTATAGTACTGGAGGTAGTTCATGGTAAAACACTTCTCCACAATTATTAGTACCTGAGTTTGAGTTCTCAGAACCCACATGAGCCAGGAGCACACATCTATAATCCCAGTGTTACTGTGAAGATCTATAATATAAAGACACACAAATCTCCAGGATCTTGAAGGTCAGCTATCAGCAACTTCAGATATCCTCCCTCAAACAAAGTAGAAGGGGAAAGATCCCCAAAGTTGTTCTTTAATCTCCACACACACACATATGGCATGCATACTTAGACTCACATACACACATGAGTGCATACACACATATTATATATATGTATAATATATATATGTATATATATATTTACATACACACATATACATACATATACACAGACACAAATTATGCACATATCCAAACACATTCAATTGCATACATTAAGAATTTACCATACTATTTTTTGTAATAAGACATATCTCAAGAGAACTGTTTAAAAAACATTCTTACCAAATGAAAAAATTTTAGATTTTCTTAAATTCAGTAAGAGATCAAGGAAGCTGACATCCCATGGCTTTCTCTAAGTTTCAAATAATGAATCATTTAGAAGAAACATCTGTTGCATCTAGAAGTAAACTACTGGGAGCTGAAATCATTCTTTGGAAAACAGAAAATCTGAACCTGTGTCACATACAGTTTTACAAGTAGTTTCCAAGATTAAAATAAAAAAAAGAAAAACAAAATTAGAGCCAACTCTCATGACTACCAACCATGTTTCATGGCATCGTGCCAACTCTTCTGTTTTTGTTCAATAATGAAATCCGATCTTTAAAATTCTCTTCAGAGACTCAATCAGAATGGAACTTCGAATCCGATCTTTCTTTGATTGTAAAGCACCCCAACTCTATTCTCTAAATTCAGTGTACCCATACAGTTCTTTATCTGAATGATAGCTACACTGAAAACTAGAAGCACCCCTCTCCTAGTCTGGGATCGAATTCTTGAGAGCATACTCTTGTGACAGAAAGATAGTAATCTTGCCATCAGGCTTAATTTGAATCCGGTGTCTGTTGCAGACAAGCTGTAGGAGTTCAGATAATTTGGATGACTAATTTCATTTCAGTAACATGGACTTGCATCATACATCACTTGGGACCATCACATCCACCTTGTACAACTGTTGAGCTGAATGAACATTTGATGTTCTCATTATAAAATCGTACATGTCCCTTCTTGTCTACCCTTATAAATTATATGCCAACCATAATGAAACGTCTTCATAACCCTGGAAGACAGGACAAAGGCAGAAAGTAACATCAATGGGAAACATTTTTGCAGTAGTCTATAATCTGCTGGGTGAGTAGTGTCAAATTAGTGGATCTATTATTCCTGATGTTTGGTTTCAAAAATGAACATCCTTCAGCATTTTATTTAGCATCCAATTGTCCTTAACAATCCAATATTTAAATAGTACTGTGGTAGATATCTATTAACTGTATTAACTGAGGTCTCTCTCTCTCTCTCTCTCTCTCTCTCTCTCTCTCTCTCTCTCTTTGTGTGTGTGTGCATATTCCCACATGTATGTATGTGGTTGTATGTAAAGCCAAAGGCTAATGTCAAACAATTATTAATTGTTCCAATTTTTACTTTTTGAGACAGAAACCCTCATTGAACCTGCTGTTCACTGATTTACCTAGGATGGTTGGCCAGCAAGTCCCAGGAAGCCACATTTTTCTACCTCCCCAGTGCTAGGGATATGAGTGTTTTCAGCTGTGCCTGCCTTTTAAGTGGCTTTGGAGAATCCTGAAATTAGTTCCTTTTACTGATTCAGGTATCTCCATAGCCTCTGTAGGAACTTTGCATATTTTACTTACATTTCAGTAGTAGAATTGGCATTTTTAAAAATTAATTAAAAATACTTTTTGTTAATTATTTGAGCATTTCGTACAATGTATTTTTATCATTTTCACCCCTAACTCTTCTCATGACTATTCCTAGATCCACACAATATAATCTCCTTAACCTCCCAATACAGTGTTCTCTTAAAATTTAAAATAATAACTCATCAATTCCTATTTGTGCGGCTTATATCCTCCTGGGTATGGGACAATCAACTGAAATGGAATCAACTCACTATGAGCCACACCCTTATAGAAAATTGACTTCCTAGAAGCTATCAACTATCTCTCGATCCTCAGGTAGGATCCAGAATCCCTCAGTTAAGATGGAAGGGGTCGTGAACTCCTTCCAGTTCTATGGTAGACATTGATTGGTTTTATCTTGTGCAGGCTGCTGTGAGTTGATAGGTGCACTGGTCAAGTCATGTCCAGAGTACCCCATTCTCTGCACCTATCCCTCTTTTCTGTTTTTTTTTTTTTTAATAACATTTCTGTCTCCTCTTCCACAATGTTCTGTGAGCTTTGGGTAGGAATGTAATGTAGAACTGACAATTATTCTTTGTGCTTTTACTAATTGTGAGTTTTTTAAGTTAATACTTTACACAATGAAATTTCTCTGATGAGGTCTAAGAACTGTTCTGATTTATGAGTAGAGTAATTTGGATTCAGAGGGCAATATTATATTATGTAAAATTAGCAAAATAATAGTATTAGGTTCAGCTCCAGGGTCTGTGAGATCTCCAAATAAGGATCCTTGACCAGATTTATGGTCAAGGCCATAAGTTTGCTTCTGTGGAGTGGGCCTTAGATCCAATTATAAAGTTGCTGGTTACCCCTATGTCATAGTTAGGGTTTTACTGCTGTGAATAGACACTACGGCCAAGGCAACTCTTAAAAGGACATTTAATTGGGGCTGGCTTACAGGTTCAGAGGTTCAGTCTAGTATCATCAAGGCAGAAACATGGCAGCATCCAGGTAGGCATGGTGCAGGGGGAGCTGAGAGTTCTACATCTTCATCTGAAGGCTGCTAGCAGAATACTGGCTTCCAGGCAGCTAGGATGAGGGCAACCTACTTCTACAGAAGACCAGCTGAAACAACTAGCCTCATGGTCCTGAACAACTACTAGATTCTTGGACTTCCCATTCACAGCCACCCATTGTTGGGTTACTTGGACTACACACTGAAAGTCACCATAATAAATTCCCTCAATATATAGAGACATTCCATAAGTTCTGTGACTCCAGAGAACCCTATCTAATACAATACTTATCCCAGAAGTCCTGGGTTTCCAAATAAAAAGTCCAGTGCCAGATAGAGATACCTCCCCTAGAACTGTTGATCAGTGGTGTCATAGAGACAACCCCTCCCCAATACAGGCTGTTGACACTGCTCTTAGTTTTCTACCAAAACTCGGTGGTAAGAAAATAATTTCTGAAAATACCACACATGTTGTTCACAGGATATGGATAAATCAATTTTGAACTTACCAGGAAGCATCCACCTAACCAGCTTGCTCTTGAAGTATTGACAAGTGTTATAAAGCCTACTGAGTGATGAGGGTTAATCAACAATCTTACCTAGCATTGAACCTTGTAAGATGTTAGGTTTTTGACAACACCTTGAGAGTATAGCCTAACTTTGTGTGGATGTATCGGGACTAACTATGAATGTAGCTGATAAGGTAATCCTTATATAAATCCTGTAATTTATTGGGAAATATGACTTGATTGAGTAAATTGTTCTTGAAAATACAAATGTGGATTTTAGATGAAGCAGAATAGGAAGAATTTTCATTTCATTTCCTTTTCTAATACATGAACGTATGAAGAATCCACATCTCTTATGTGAATAATTGTTGACTCTATCACTTTGAAGAGTACCTGGGAGAGTGCTGAGCTTCCTAAAGGACTCCATAAACATCAGTGCTTTTGCAACTGGGAACAGGGTATTAACTCTAAGGTAGATGAACTTCCTTCCTTTAGAAATAAGCAGAACAGAGTCTCTATTCTCATAATTTAGACAAGATTTTCTATTCATTATTTTGTGTATGTAACCTTCCTCCAGCTCCCTAGAAAATTATTCACTTATGGGCGCTGAGTATGATTTATATCTAATTGCTTTGTAGTATGATAACAATTATGTAAATCACTGAATTGGGGTAGCTCTAACTTTACTTTTGAGTACAACCCAAACTTTTGCATCTTCAATAATCGTAATTAGCTGTTCCTGTAATGTATCAGTTGGTGTGGTTTCAATTACAGTAGCAGAAGCTGTGAGTCATCCTGATATAAACAAGAAAGAATGCTACTGTGCTGCATTACAATTATGCAGTTATCATCTGCAAGAAGAGTTGATTCAGTGGCTCTAATTTTAACTCAGGGACTCAGAATGTTTGTCTTTCTGCTCCACTCAGGCTGACCAAGTGTCCTAAGGTCCTTCTCATTATTGCCATTAGATCACTGCTTGCAGAAACTGGAGCAGCGTGGTTCCTTGAATACATCAAGAGCATGAGAAAGAAATACCCAAAGACTGAGGATAGGTCTTTCAGTTTAGTCTGAGGAAGGGAACTAAACACAGAAGCCCATTCCTGTACTAGTAATAGATTCAGGATGCTGCCATGTGCTGAGGATTTCTTTGAGCCAATTATCCACCACTAATGCTTGGGGTTACATCAGTTACCTCATAATCATGGATACTCTTTATAAGGATGGTCACCTAGAAAATGAAACAAAACAAAGCAAGCAAGCAAACAAAAAACCTCCCCCCCCCCATATTTGGGTCAAAGGAGGAAAAAGAAAAAAGGATGAATGTTAAGTGACTAGCCAAAAGTCCCTTGCTTAATAATCTCACCCAGAGATTATTTTTCTGAGGAGTATATTATGGCTTGAATTGTAAATTTGTACCACAGGCCTACATTTTAAATACCATGTTCCCAGGATGGAGTTCAATTTTGAAGGATGTTGAAACTTGGGGATGTGGGGCCTGACTGGAAGAAGACACTGGGTGATTCTTTGACAAAGTTAGCCCTGCTTCTGGCCTTTGACCATGTGAACAAGTATTTCACACATGTTCCCAGTACTATGGATAGAGCCACTCCTTCTGCCATGTAATTCCTGTCACAATGCACTGAAATATCTCTGAAACCATGAGACAAAATACGTTTTGTGACCTTTAAGTAGTTTTTAGCAGGAATTTTATCATGGCAACACAAATATTACTAATTGTAATGAGAAGATAATGGATCAATAATAAATCTCACGGTGCTTTTCATATATAAGATATAGCAGGAATACTTTAGATACTTGTACATTTTGAGCAAAACATAGAGTTGAAACTGTAAAAATACTTAAGATTATTTCTGTCATTAGTATTAAAGTAGTATACAAGAGAAAAATGTTCATATATATTATGAAATTGATTCTGATAGAAATAGGCCAAATGGTATACATTCTTGCTAAATTGAAAATACTGCCTTATACCCCCTTAAAATTTTTTTGAAAGTGCCATCTTTTATTTATCCTAATTGAATTTTAAATGTCCTTTTGACACAAAAAAGGTATATACATGACACAGCTACACAACCTTTTTAACTGGACAACAAGTGTCAAAACCCAGGATTGGTCAGGAGAAGAGAATTGTTCCTATAACTGCAATCTGACACAATGTCCTATTGGCATTTAAAAAAAAAAAAAAAAGGTCCATTTCAGTTTATTCCCCCTTAAAATTTTATTCATTAACATTTTATTCATTAAAATTTCTTTCATTCCATGTGAGTTACTAGTAATGCGGTTTTTAGTTTGCTCACAACTCTCTGTAGCTTGTAACTATTGTGTCACTACCTCTCAGATACAGGATATGGTTGATCCTGAGGCCCCTCTAGGTTCATTCAGTACACAGTGCAAGCTTTCTTCAGGTTTCTCACTATGTTGGCAGCCTCTGCATAAAAGCAGAACTGAATTTGAAAGCTTCAACAGCTTTCATACCAGTAAACCAAAGCTATGTTCTCTGGAGAATTGAATAAATGATTGCTTAAGCTAAAATCCATTTCACCAAATGGAAGAATTGATGTCATCTAATTAAATCCTCTTAGACTCTAAAAGCCAAATTTTTATCAGACTTTGTGATATAAGACAATGACTTGAGTTTATAAATCCTTTAGATGGCAGTTGCCCCTGTGCTTTAGCTTTGAATTAATGTAGTTATATTATGCATTCTCCAATTCATAAATCCATAGTAGTTGGAGCCAGTAAGTAAATGGATATGAAATCTCATTGATGAAGTCATAATTTTCAATCACATGTAATGTTCTAGGCAGGGTCCTAGGTCAAGGCCACCCTGTTCTCAATTTTGAATTGACACACATATATAATTACAATGAAATCCTTTTTTTGACTCAGAAATCTGAAAATTTCAGTATACAGGATAAGTGATGAATTCTAAGGATGTCAGGATGTCCTTTACAGAGAAATCAACGTTTAAGCAGGGTTTTTGAAATTGGTACAAATCTCAAGAGATAAATGAGCCAAAAAAATGTATTTTCAAGAAAAGAATCTTATGATAAAGGTCAAAAAAGAAAAAGAAAAAGAAAACCCTGAAAAAGTGTAACAATGTCCAACAATGTTAATGGACTGAAAACTGTTAATGTGGTTTCAGGAAAAGAACTGAAGAAAGTATCAGACATATCGTATAGAGATGTGTAAATAAAAAGACTGAAATGTTGAAATGTGAGAGACTTAGGTTTGAATTCCTATTCTATCACTAACTATATAGAGCTGTCATATCCTATAAAATACACATGCTAATTTGTTACAAGTGTGCTCTGACATGACCCCTGATTAGGGTGACTTGCTCACTAACAAGACCCTTTAAAATCTAAGTCTGGTTTCTAACAAGGACTCTAGTAGGAAAAGACCCAGTCTTCCTTCCAGTTCTCATGCAGGTGATTGGTATGTGAGTTTCTAATAACACATATCTGTACCGTGTACTAGTATTCTGCAGAGGTGAGGGGTGAAACATTTTTGGAAGGCTTGATGATCAAAAAGATTAAAATAGGAAAGGTAATATTTGATTGACTTCCAAATAGACTTGGCAAAGAAAGTGGATATTGAAAGACAATTTGAGGTCAATGAGAAACTTTAAATAGGCTTTGGAGGTGATAGTTGCTATAGTATGCATAATATTACATTTCTGCTTTTGCAAAAAGAATATCATTATTTGAGACAATATCTATATTTGGAAAATTCCCTCTTTGTCATCAGTTTCAAGTTTCCCAGTTGTAGTTACCTACAGTCACTATTAAATAGAAACATTTTAAAATTATTTGCATTTTATTATAATTTATTTTTATCACTGTCCTGCTACATTATTAACTATTGTTGTTAATCTCTTTCTGTGGCCAATTTAGACTTTAAACTTTATCAAAGGTATGTAGATACAGGAAATAGTACAATACATATAAATTTCATATTATTCATGTGCAGACTTCCATGGGCAGTTGTTCTAACTAGTGTTGACTGTCAACTTGACACAGCCTAGAATAATGTGAGTCTCAATCAAGGGATTGTCCTGGTCACGTTAGTCTATGGGCATGCTATGAGGGATTGTTGTAAAAGAATTTTACTGCTGCTCTGATCACATCAGACCTTAGACACACAAATCCCTCTGGCTAGAATCCTTTAATACACAGCTTTAACCTCAAACAATGATGTCTAATTGAGAATCAGATAAAGTAACTAATCAGAGAAGATCTGACAGAATGTGTCTGAGATAGGATATTGCAACTCTCAGGAGAAAAGCTATTTAAGAGCAGCACAGGGAGTCTTTTTTTTTTTTTTCAGTTCAGAGTGGAGTTCAGTCAGTTCTGTTCAGACAGTTGAGTTCAGTACAGTGGAGCTGAGTCAGTCAGATAGGAGTCTGCAGTGAGCGCACTGCAGTGGGGTTGAGTTTGTTTCTGAGTTCAGTGCAGGTCAGCAGACGCAGTTGAAGCCAGAGAATAGGAAGGAGCCAGAAAATTACAAATTGTCAGAGTTAGTTTGAGTCTGAAAAGGAATTTTGGGTTAGTTGGGATCAATGGTATAGCAGAGAGCCTTGGTTTAGATACGGGTAGTTAAAATTGTAGGTCAGCTAGCTTGCTAACCCAAGGCCATCACAGGGGATGCAGAGCTGGGGAAACAAAGGTCAATTGAGTGTACCGGGAATCTGTTCTTGTGATGTTTGACTTAGCCTCCTCCAGAAAAACTCCCACCAGAGGTCCCAAGGACTTTCGAATTAAATTCAGCCAGATGGTCTGTTGGCTCAGATGGTCTGTTGGTTCACACTGGGTCCCAAGGCCACAGGGACCAGAGACTGTTCTCGTGAGATTAGTCAAACCTCTGCCCAGGATCTGCTTACACACATTGCAGACATTTGAAACAACCAATTGTGTGTGACTATGCCACAACCTCCCCCCTCCCTCCGCCTTTGCCTATATTAACCCTAAGCTTTTGTGCCTCTGGGTCGATTCCTCTACCTCCTGCATGAGGCGTGTATAGGCCCGGAGCTCTGATAATAAACCTGCCTTGTGCCAGTTTGCAGCAAGACGGTCTTTGGAGTATTTTTGGGTTCACGTCCCTTCAGGGTCTCCCTTGGGGGAGTCTTTCAAGTCCAGGTAAAGCAATTCAATGAGAATCTGAGAGAAGGCATATTGATCCAGTCTGGTTGGAAGATTAGATTGTACAGAGGCTAGAAGCATCTAGACCTATACCTAGGGATTGTTAGAACCAAAAATGAAACACTCTGGGCTCAAACCAAGCCCTGTATTTGCACAGCTTGTGTATGGCTCTCATCTCATCCTTTCATGTGAGGAAATAAAAGCAACATGTGTATACTGTTTTGGCAATTGATGTAGAAGGACCCAGGCCTCAGGCACCATTCCTTTGGTAAATAGTTTTGGATTGTATAGAGGAAGCTATCTAAGCATGTGCCTGAAAACGATCCAGCAAGCAAACTTTCACCCAAGGTTTATGCTTCAATTTGCTTCCCTATCTTTCCTCAACGATGGAAACCTGTGAGCAGAAATAAAGCCTTTTCTTTAGTAAGTTGCTTTTGGTAACAGTACCTAAACCAGACAGCAGAAAGAAAACTACAGCAATGGTCTTAGACTATAACCCACACAGATAAGAAAAAAGTAGAGGTATTTAGGGATAAGTAGGCATGTTTTCTCCAACTTATATACTTAAATAGATCACTACATTTCTGTGTGAGCATTCATGTTTATCTGTGTGTGAGCAACCATATATAGGCAGAATTTTTTCTCTTGAAATTTTTACATTAAATTTTAAATGTCATTTAAAATAGGACTTATTTAAGAGGTCATTAAAAATCTGGAGAGATGGCTGAGTTTGTCTTCTATCACCATGTTAGACAGCTTAAAACCACTTGTTATCCCAGGCTTAGGGATCTATATTCATTCTTTGGCCTCTGGAAAAGTAACTTTTATTCACCTATGTAATTGTCATCCCAGAGACTTCCTGATGAATAAGTTCCCTCTTTCTAGTTCTTTCTGAACTCTGGTTGGCTGGTTCAAGTAAGCTGTTCTGGCTCTCCCAGCTGACTGATTCAGTCTGACTTCTCTCAGCTTCTACTGAATTGCTTTGCTTGACCTCAAACTAACTCTGACAATCTGTTCTAATCTTCTGGCTTTTTCCCACTCTCTGGCTTGTTATGTCTTCACTTGTGTCTAGCTTGTTCTTTCTGCAACTGGTCACTGTAAAACTGTCCCTGTAAAAACTGCATCTGAACTTCACAAACTGAACTGCTACAAATTCCACTGCATTGCACATACTGTCTCTCAACTCACTGACTCAGCTTAGCTGACTGACTAGAACTTGGAGATCCGCATGCCTCTGTCTCCTGGGTGCTGAATTAGAAAGGAATGTTTCACTACACCTAGACCTAAGCTTTTCTTAACCTTTTTTTTTTTTAAAAAAAAACTTGGTACTTGCTGTTTACCAGGCTGTCCTCGAACTCAAAGATTTGCTTGCATCTGTCTCCTGGGATTAAATGTATGCCTGTAATTCCAGCTGGGTCACACAGACCTAGAAGATCTTTGGATGTGATCCCTTGCCAGAGCATCTGTGTTGCTGTACTAAAGTTCCTCTGGAGGCCTCTGTTGGACAATGGACTCCAGAAAGGTAGCTGACAAGAGCAGTGACCAATGCTGGTTCTGCTTGTCTAGGAAGTAGCTGTTTTTGAGGCACCCACGCTCATATAAGTAACACCAACAATCCCATGAAGTTAACTGAGTGGAATTGTTCCTTTTGTTTGCAGTCAATGTCTATCTTAGGTGATTAAATGCTTGTTCATATCTTCCCAAGGTGGGGAAATAGAACATTGTCAAGAATTATTATCACTAATAAGAAGTCTTAAGCTAATAGGCTAGATTTATCATTTGGTAAGGTCCTCTGAATTTCAATTTCAGCTACATCTTAAATAATTGTTTAGCAAGCAGGAATCATGTACATATAGTTTTATTTATTTATTATTTATTTATTCATATTTTTATAACTCTAAAACTAAGTACAAGTTAGACTTTTATGTGACTGAGTTTCATTGAAAGAGACTTGTGTGAAGTTTAACCCTTCTATTTTTCCTTCTCCTTGGATGTCAGATTACAGTATGTTTTAAGACTTTCCTACTCCTGGTGTTAAAACTCTCTTAGAGAGCAATTTTCAGAAGAAACAGCAGAAAGATTGTAAGAGCTAGAGGATCAGGGAGTTTTCTGTGGGATAGTGTCTCCTTGAAATGTCAGAAGCTACACTCACAGCCTCTCACTATAAAATGACTAAACTTGACCTGAACAGAGAAATGTCAAAGACTAGAGAGGAAAGCCCAGGAGGCCTCAACCCTACACAAAGAACTAACAAAGGAATACTGACAACAGAAGAAATAGTCTTCCAAGGAAGAGTGCACCTACTGGTGATGTATTACCATTGGTCAGCCTGGCAAGTATGCATACAAGAACAATATACAGACTAAGCAGGTTATATATAGAAATATGTATTATATACACATATGCATAATTTTAAAGAGAGCAAGAAGTATGTGAGAGGTTTGGGAGGGAAGAAAGGAAAGGGAGAAATGATGTAATTATAATTTCAAAATATAAGAAAACAAGAAAGAAATTGAATATAAAGAAAACAAAACAAAACAACTACTGTGTCTTTTCTGCCACATAAGCACATAGCATAAGGCCAATAAACTAATGAATTTTAGAACAAGATAGAGTTGCAAGTGACACTTCACAGAGCTCACAAATAATGTTTGAGTAGATCATGGATATATATATAATGACTTTGAGTACTTAGAAATCTATAATGAACAACATATTGTACATTGCACTGATATATTTGGCCTGCTCCTAAAGTTCTGAATTTCACCCCCAAACAAATTTTAAGATTAAAACAAAGCTTAGAATAATAGATTTAGACATTTGTTCAAATTACTATTTTCCATGGATAATTTATCATTTATATCTTTTTTGCAATTATAACATAATTGCATCATTACTTTGTCTCCTCTCTCCAGACAATCTAGTGTACCTCTCAATTATTTTTGATATTTAAAGATAAGAAGCTTAGGAGTTCATTTTTTATTAAATATAAATAAAACAATCTAGAATATAGTATATTGCAGGTGAGTATCACTAATGTAGTAATTTTACACATACCCTAAATATAACCTTGTATAACAACTTAAGATGTATTTTTTTTTTTACAGAATCTTCTGTGTATTTAGCAAAGGGAAGCTAAAGCACATAGTGTGAGTTTAAGGCCTTAAAGAATTTGTACTAATTGGATCATTCTATAACTTGATTTTTTTTTTATTTCAGATAATTTTGTCTTTAAAGTCTATCCTTGAAGAAGTTCTTCATGCTGCCCTGGAGATCAATAATTAATAGTTCCTTTAAACAAGGTGTATATATCACTCACATTTGAAAATGTCAATCAGTTGCACATTGTTCCACTTTATAGCCATACCATGGCTCACTTATGTCAGCCATCCTCAGGGACACTGTCCTAAGAATCTTTTATCCCAATCAGCCTTTCAGTAACCGTCATTTTAAAGAGGGTTTGTGTACATCTTCCAGCAGTTACATGAAATATAAGCTTTGCAAGAGAAGTTTCTGAGTCAGAATTCTATACACTTTAAATTTTGTTATGTGCTAAACTGACCTCCCTAAACTTCATGCATATTCAAATATCCACTGGCAATGTATGCAGGTGTGCATTCTTCTGTTTTCAGCTACTCTAAACATTATCATTAGTTTTAAACTTTCTTAAATGCATAGTTAAAAAAAAATCACACTTCAGAATTGAGTTTCCTTACTACTGAAATCTTCTTCCCACTCTCCCCTCCCTTGACACATATTTATATGTTTTGTAACTTGCTCTTTCATGTTCTTTTTTTATTTAGAAAATTGCTGGAGTTTTAACAATTTAATTGTCTATGGAAATGTCAGATACTTAGCTTCACTATATTTAGAAAAATGTCTTCTCCCATTTAACTATTTGTTTTTAACATGCTTTATGAAATCATTTTATGCAAAAAATTAATTCTTCGTGCTTAAAGTGTTATGCTTATTTCCTTTCTAACTTCTTCTTCTACAGCTCGCTTGAGGAGTACTAGTCATGTCAAGGCAGGAAAAATATTATCCTATCTTTTTCTCTAACTCTATCTTGCTATCTTTTAAAAATTTTGAATTTAACATATCTAGAATGTTGTGTGAGACATATGGTTAAATACTGTGTTTCTAATAGAAATTCAATTGTTTTAACACATCAATTAAATAATTTATCACCTTGATGATTAATAGAGTTGATTTACTTAATTATCTCTATTCTTAGTCATCTTCCTCCAAGGTCATGTCCTCCGACAAAAACCTCCAGAAACACAGGCAAGTGTCTTCCTGGGGTTCATATGTAATATTGAAAACATATAAATATATTTGTGTAATATATATAGATGTGTGTGTGTCTGTATATTGTCAATTCCCTCTTATTTTTCTTTTGCCAAATATTCTATGCATGTTCTTCTACATGACGAATTTAGATTACAAACATCAATTTCTATGAAAACTCCTGCTGTGATTTTAATTGAGAATAAATCAAATTATGAATTTATTTGGGAGATTTTACAACACTGGATTTCTGCATGCAGAAATACGACATGTTTTTCTTTTGTTTTGGGCTTTTGTGGTTTTTGGCAAATAGTATAGTTTACTTCAGGTAGAAAAAAGCCACAGGAGTGTAGCTCAGTGGCATTGTGTGGTCAATATACACAGGTCTAAATTCAAATTGTGACAGCAAAGAGAGGGGTGAAGTTAATTTTTTTTTTTTTGATACAGACTCTCACTATATAGCTCTGGCTGGCCAGGAAATTGCAGTATGAGGCAGTCTGGCCTGGAATTTAAACAAAGTTACCTGTTTCTGCCTCCTGAGTGATGGGATTAAAGTTGATAAAAAGCACTACCATATCTGGCCAAACATTTTTGTTTTCTAAGAAATGTGTGTATTTTTGTTGTTGCTGCAAATTAAGATTTTTTTTCACATCAGCTTCTTCAATCATTGAGTACTGCTGCAAAGAAAACTTTTTATACTGATATCACTGAGTTCATTCACTATTGTCTCTAAGGATGGGCAAGAATATCTTGTGCTTTCTGTTGTTTTTTTTTCCTCTTGTGGGGGGAGTGTAATATTTTAAAGTTGTGTTTATTTATTCTCTCCTTCTACCTTTGGCTGGCTTCCAGGAATCACACTCAGATGATCAGCCTTCTTCAGGATGTTTTCATCCAGTGAATTATCATGATGACTTTCTAATCTCATAGTCAAGTAAATCAAAGTTGCATCTTCTGCCTTTGACTTCTAACAGAACTTTGATATGTGTGTGTGTGTGTGTGTGTGTGTGTATGCGCGTGTGCGCGCCTGTCATGGTTGATATAAGACATCACCAGAAGACTAAAGATGATCATATGTGATACTTACTCTATTTGACCTCATTTAATTGGCTCTCCAGGTAATAATTACATGAAAGTTAGGTGTCTAATCAAACACAAAGAAACAGATGTCTAGAACCAATGCATTAAAGAAAACAGAGGTAATTTCCCAGCACACAAAGCAAATTTCTTTTAAATAATATCCCTATTTCATAACTTTTATATCAGTTCCCTTAATTATTATACTGGCCAGTTTTATGTTAACTTAATACAAGTTATAGTCCCCAGAGGGGAGGGATTCTTAGTTAAGGAAATGCCTCCATAAGATCCTGCTACAAGGCATTTTATTAATTAGTGATTAATGGGGAAGGACCCAGCCTACTGTGGATGGTACCATCCCTGGGATGATGGTCCTGGGACCATCTATAAGAAAGCAGGCTGCGAAAACCATGAGGAGCAAGCCAGTAAACCCTCCATGGCCTCTGCATCAGCTCCTGCCCCAGGTTCCTGCCCTGCATGAGTCCTGTCCTCACTGCTTCTGATGATGAACAGCAACAGGAAAGTATAACCTGAGTAAATTCTTTCTGCCACAAGTTGCTTTTGGTTATGCTGTGTTTCATCACAGCAATTGTAACCATAACAACGACAATTTACTCATAAAGAAAAACATGTTTCCTTTTTGTAACAGCCTTAGCACAGAAGGAGAACACAGGCTTACAGCCATCAGTTTCTGTTGGAGTTCATTTCACTTTACTTCATTGCAGTGAGATGAAAGATGCTCGGCATTCATTCTTTTCCATGCTGTAATTCTGTTTGGTTTTATCTAGAAATCCATGGCTTTATCTAGAAATCCGCGTTCACTTTCCAACTGTCTATGAAGTATCACACAAACAGTCAAATGGGTTTTCAAGTGTTTCTAAATAGTAGAAAATTATATAAAATCTGTTTTTGGAAAAAGAGAAAGGAAAGGAGCAAAAAGATGAAATCAACTTGCCTAAGGCTACTTCTTTCATTTACAAGGAACACATATAAATCTGTAGGGCTTTTAACCCTTTATGAGATACATACAGGTTCCAACCATGGAAGAGACATGGATGAGCTATATTTCCAGCAAGCTGGGTAGCTCACAGATGCATGTCCCAGCTTTATGGGTTGAAGGGTTGACAGTACAGTTAGTAACTAATAGGTGAGACTAGAAAGGAGCCAGTTGCTCTTAGCATCACTTCACTATCTTCTCCTAATTGTTTCTCAATGCTCTATCTCTTTATTCAGGCATTCAAATGATCCCCTACCACAGATGTCCACCCAGGTTAGTTTTTCAGCTCCATCATTAATCACTTCTCCCTCTGAATGAGCAAAAAATTTTCTTAGGTTGATAAGCTGAACTGTAAAGATCAAGTCTGCTCTTTAATACTTAGACTGTACTTCTCAGCAGAATTTGAATAAATGTTCATGGACCTAGTATTCCAGATTCTATCTAAATGTGAAACAATTAAATGATATCACTGATGTCCTATAAATAACACAGTAAAGGGACATACCTGCTTTTCCTTCTAATATGCCAGGTACTGAATGCAGTCATTAATATTTGTTCATATCATATAAAACTGCCATTATTTTGAAATTGTTCCTTTTTGTAACGGTATATGTCAACATCCGTAAGATTGCACATCTAGAACGTATACATGCATATACATATACACATACACACACACATATACATACATATACAGCATATACATGTATATATATTATATACATGTACATATTATATATACATGTTTGTACATGTATATATAATATTCAGTAGAGGAAAGTCTGCAAGGAGGAAAATGGTTAGAAAGAAAAAGAAAAAAAGAGCATGGTGGTATATCTCTTTGGTCCTAGTTTTTGGGAGACAGAGGTAGGAAGACAAGGAGGTAAAGGCTAGTCCTGGTTATGCAGCAAGTTCAGTGGTGCCAGTCTGAAATAAAATGGATCTTGTCTCTAAGACATAAAAAACACAATATAAATCTGGAAAATGTAGGCATAAATTTTAAACATTTTTGTTTTATTTTGAAGCTGTTTTATTGAGATATGGGTGATGGACAAAATCTATAGGTATTAACAAAACCAATTTCAGGTAACAAATGGCAATACATAGGCATTAAAAGAAACAGAAAGGAATAAAAGATCAAGAATGATGGCACCAGTAACTCCATTATGGAAACAGGCTAAGGTAGAAAAGTTTCAAGTTTCAGGTTATCTTAAATGGTAGACTAAAATACACTCTTAAGGAAAACTGGTGTATCAATTCATAAGACAGAACATAATTGGAGTCATCTTGCCCAGAGAGTTATATTCATTCCATAAGCAGTAAGTTGCCAAATATAAGTCCCAATGCTAAGTTCAGGCTATCTTCCCTCAAAGTTGTTGATCACAGGTGTCTCAGAGACTGCTCAAATAATACAGGCGATTGCCATTGCTCATGGTTGACCCAAAACTTGATGGTAAAATCGTATTTCTGAAGATACCACAAAGATTATTCACACATATATTGTTACTGACCAGCAAGCTTTTTACCTGATGTACTGGAAGATGCTATATAGGCTACCAGAGGGGAAAGAAGGTCATCAATAATCTTAACTAGCTGTACACTCTATGTGATGGTTTGTGTATGCTTGGGCAGGGTGTGGCACTATTTGGAGGTGTGGCCTTTTTGGTGTGTCACCATGAGTGTGGGCATTCATACCCTAGTCCTAGCTGCCTGGAAGTGAATATTCTTCTAGCAGCCTTCAGATGTAGATGTAGAACCCTCAGCTTCCCCTGTGCTATGCCTTCCTGGATGCTGCTATGCTACCGTCTTGATGATACTGGACTGAATCTCTGAACCTGTAAGCCAGCCCCATTCAATGTTGTCCTTATAAGAGTTGCCTTTGTCGTGATGTCTGTTCACAGCAGTAAAACTCTAACTAGGACACTCTATGACTAGTAATGAATGACTCTTGAGGTGAGATATGCTAATGAGTGCAATAGTGGGCATAAATAGTATGGGGGCAACCAGCTCCTTTCTGTTTGTATTTAAAACCTACCATACAAAATGAAATTCATGCTTGTACTATAAATATGTGAAGATGGAGATATCAGAAAAAGAACCCACAGACTTCTTACTCTTCTGCCTGACTATTCTCAGCCCACCAAATCTCCAGGATCTGGATCTCCTGAGCTGGTTCCATTGGGCTGTTCCCCAGCTTACTCCCATAGCGACCAGTTGCCGTGTTTCCAGCTCTGGTTGCGCATCCCTGGAGCCTCTAGTTCCTTCACAGCCATATCCACCCAGTTCTCTATGGACCCACCTTCCAGTAACCCAGTAAGGTAGAACTCTAAAGCTTAAGATTAACCAAATATATTTATATATTAGCAAATACTCAATACACAAGATGCCCACACAGTTAGAGTTGTTATCCCAGTTATCTAGCCTTCTGTTATGAATAATTACTTGAGACTGCTAGAGACACAGGGGGATATATCTGCGGTCATTCTGGCTCTCTCCCATCCTTCTCCTAACTCCTAGCTCTGTCTCCCTCTTCCCTGTCCAACAACAGGACTCCAACTGCAAATAGATTGGGCAGGAAATTTCTGCCACAAATGTGCTCACAGTCGGGAGCTCACTAGGCCTAGACATTATACCTACTGCTATTGTTTTACCAAATGGACATAGCATCAAATTGCCCTCTAAGCTTATAGCTCTCTACCAAGAGATTACTGCAGCTCTCAGACCTCATCAGAAAAGTTCCATTGTGTGGGACTGCGTAAGGGTAGCCTAGGTCATGGTTGACCAGTTGCCTAGAACTCCGAGACTCTGTGTGAGAACCACTGGCAGGAGTTTGGTGAGCCCCAAGAACCCAGGGTCAAGAAAAGCCATCACTTCTCCATAGAATTACATTGTTCAGTCACACGTGGTAAACTATAGGCCTCAGGGCCTAGGGATTTACATACTAAAGAAAGCCAGTGGGTGCAGCAAATTAAGCATGCCTCCCCAGATTCTCCCCCAATCCGACCCAGATCCTCCCCCTTTCTCCCTCCCTATATAACTCGGGAGTGCCCTGAGGTTTAGGGGGGTATGCCTAGATCCATCCACCATCCGCCATGACAATAAACCTTTCTGGAACCAAGGACTTCCTCGTGTCATTGGGGCCTGCCACTGCCAAAGCCTCCAGGCCACTGGAACGTTATTTACAATGTACAGTGACTTACTCACTTACTGTGAGACACTCAGAGCTGGCCAAAGCATAGAGATAAGTATAGAGAATAAGTGGCTGTGGAATACTCAGCCTCAAATGGGACATGTATATCACATTATCCCCACCTAAGGTTCAGAGACTACTGTAGAAGAGGAGGCATAAAGATGGAACGAGCCAGGGGTCAAGCAGGACTCAGTGAACAATGTCTTCTGGACTTGATGAGACTGGTGCACTTTTGAACCTACTGCTGCTGTGGTTGCCTGCACAAAACCTGTACCAAACTAAGCAAATCAACATTCGAGCATAGAATGGGATGTAGTTCATGAGTCCTAAAACCCGAATTGAGGAGCTGTGGCAGTTTATGGCTCCACATTCAGGAGTATATAAACAATACAAACTTGAGTTATGGGTTATTAAAAGAAAAGAGAGGACATGAAGAGGGGGTGATAAGGATGTGGGAGCAGATCTCGGAGGAGTGAAGGGGAGGAGTTAGGGTGAATATGATCAAAACATATCATAAGAAATTCTCAAAAATAAATAAAAATATTTTTAAAAATTTAAAAACCGAGACAGCTTGTTTTCAGAGAAAATTTTGTTCAGGTGTTACAGTGTATAACTTGCTGATAAAATCTGATCATAGTAATCCCCATAGTCTTCCTGTGGTGTCTTTAAATTCTCATCTCAGGAAACGGTGTAGAGTCTGCATTGTCTTGTATGCCAGAAATAATCTGGATTCCAGATAACTTCTGAGACCATGATTTAGTTATATCACAAATATTTTTATGTTGTTGTAACCTAGAAGTGCTTCCCATCCTACACTAGAACATTCTAAATGGCTGCTAAAGCAATTCATTGCTTAATAAAGATAAGGGGCTTAAATTTTTATGTAAAGTACTAAACACATAAACACATGCACAATTAAACATTGTACAAATTTTAACCTTTTATATTGCATAAGACTATTACTATATGGCTTTTGTAATCAGACCTTGGTATTAGATCTATAAGTATGTTGTAGTTACTTTTCCAACTTGAACTTTTAAGTCCTTTAAATGTTCCTAGTGGTATTTTAAAAGACCTGCCAAAGCTGAGAGATTATACTCAAGAGACTTTGAGAACACTGTGAAAGTGATTTGGGCATTGATTTGTAATATGTCACTAAGAACCCCTGAGAAGTTATAAACTAGAACTGGGAGCTTGTCCTTTTCAGTTTACTTGACTTCCCAGCAATAGGCTATCTTCTTCTTTTGCAGTTCATTTTGCTCTTGGCATGTTAGCTGGCATTTGCCACCTAAGTCTATCCTTAGTGTCTAGCATTTCCTCATTGCTTTGACAATGATGCCCATTGAGGAAGACTTTTCTCCATGTTTGACAAGTAGAATCTTCTGAGATCCATGCTTAGTGCCTCTCTGCCTTGTTCATCATTGTTCCAGAACCTACATTCTACAATCATCCAGCTCTTTGGTAAAGAAAGCATGGAGAGACAAGAAGAAAAGCATTTCATAGTTCCCAGAGAATAGATTCAGGAAAAGATGAAGAGTTGCATTTCCCTAAGGAAGCTGTCAACTTAGGAAAAGGCATGTTGACAGCATAGTTCACACACTTCCCCAGCTACCTCTGACTATGGTATTCTGTGTATTTTCTCTATTGACCATGGGTAATGTGTGAGCAACTGCATGCATTGGTCTCTTTTATTTTGCAAGCAGTCTGTTTCCTCTCTGTCACTGAGAGAAATTGGCATCTGGCCCCACTTCTTCTGCTAAGTCATCTTGTACCTTCTTAGGAACATGTTGCCTTTCCTCCATCTGCCCATTAAGTAATGAAGAGGCCACACCACTGGGTCACTTATTTATTCATTAGGATTCACAGGAAACCATACAAATAATTTTCTTAATTACAGTATGTGATGCTGCTGTGTGCCTCCCAGATTCTTGTGTGCAAATTTTGTGTGTGTAACAGGCACTCTGTGTGAATTCAACACCTTTAGTTGCTGAGGAACTTTCTCTAGGAGAGATAATAAGCAAAAATAGAAATCAGTTTCTAGGATTCCATTGAAAGAATGCGTATTTGCCTCTGCTCTCATTGGGTTTGGAGAATCAGACTGAGCAATACTCTGTGATTTGAATTTACAAATCAAGGGAAAGCTTCTTTGAGGCACTGCTTATTCGCTAATAAAAATGCAGGAGGAGGTCTGGTTCTCAGTCTTTTCTTATACTCTGAAAGGACAGAATGGATCATCTGACAGTCTCTAAAGCATGGAGAGAGCAATGCCACAGCATTTGACTTTGAGACTGAATTTTATGAACTTATCAGCTAAGAATTGCAGAAGTAGAGTGCAGACACTGTGGTCTCCCTCTAAGTGCACTGACAAGGTTAAGCACTTTTAAGGTCTTTGTACAGAATATTGACTAATCTCAGTCCAGTCTCTAGGAGCTATATATATATAAAACAGCTGAAAAGCAAAATAAATTCAGCTGAATATATTGTTTTTAAAGGTCTTAGCAGTTAAAATCTCCCGAGTTCCACCTTAGTACTCTCTGATGTCAGTAATTTGCAATACATGGATTTGTTTGTTATTTTCATTGCTGGTTATTTCTAGGCTGATGACAGTCAAATATATATATCATTCTGAATTCCTCCTCCTCAATTCTCCAAACACATACACACTAGTTGATGCTGTTGGTGAGCCTGTTTTCATACACATTATTGTTCCATATGGTATATACAATAGTGCTATTAATAGCTAAAGATATCTGCAGAGGTTTCTAGGTTTTTGTGTCCCAGAACAAATAATTGAACAGGGACACTCAGTTACAACAGAAACAGAGGTGGTTTTCCAGGAAACAGTATACTTGTGGGAAGCAGACAAGAGCAATGAGAAAGGTTAGGAACGTAACAATGTTACATAGAAAGGATGGAGGCATTTGTACTGTATATGATGGACATTTTCAAATCGTTTATAGAGTGAAGGCTTTTTACACATATTGTCTGTTACATATAGTTTATAATGTCACAAGCCGCTTTCTGACTTCCTAGAGTACCACTAAGACTGTCCTGTAGCTCGGAATCTGCCACTTTAATCTTTGCCAGTGGGCTTTTCTCATATATTAATTTCCTGCCTCAGTTTATACAAACAAGATCACGACAGAAAGTAGTAGGCAGTCTAGGACATATAGAGCAGAGAAATGCATGCAATTCTTTTTTCACTGGGAAACTTTGAAAAACATGATCATCCAAAAAGATGATTTCCTGCTGAACAGGGCTGTTAGCTGATTTGGGATGGAACCTGAAGCCAGGCAACTGGGAAGTCCTATTATTGGTGGTCAGTTTTGCATGAATGTTTTCTTCTAGGTCATGGAAGGGACACATGAAGGAGAAATCAAAGCACCTTGGCTAGGAAGGCTATTGGTTTACTGGTCTAAATGTCGATTAATATTAATGTGACTCAATTAGTATCTCTAGGCTGGTGAAGGGCAAAGGAAACCAAACTGTATTTGCTTCTATCGCAGGCAATTCAAATGCATATCTTAGACCCTAGGTTTCATTCATTTGAAAACAGAAGCATTAACCCCCCCCACCCCACATTTTTCTTTGAGAGACCAGTGAATTAATATCAAATTATGGACAAATAAGACATTATTTATTTGTACTATTTCATATTTGCATGTGACAATTTTCTTAAAGTATGATGAGAGAAAAACTTTGTTTTAGACTGTTTCATAGCCTCCAAAAAATGTCCCCTCCCCTCACTTAGGAGTAAAAAGTTAATATGAAATCTAGTTTTTGGAAAGGGTCATACTCCGAATAAATAGGTTTATTTAAAGAGAGGTGAGAACGGATGCTAAAGAATGTTGGAAAGGCAACAGATACAAGGTTGAGGGACTGCTAGAAAGTGAATGATTAGTGGCAGCAGCAGGAAGAACTATGCCAAGAGTAATCCTATACACACTAAAGTGAAAGTTGGAATAAATTATGCAGACGCTCAACTCTTTGCTGTGTTTTTGTCTATCTGGCACGTTTTAACTCAATCTGAAGAAGAAAAATTATTAAAGAATCCATTGTTTTCCATTACCAAGGGAGTCTTTAAGATAAATATCCTCACCTTGACTTGGGATTTCACAAGTCAAATACTGGGCATGAGAATTGGATTAGGGGGCTTGGATGTGGAATTTAAGAATGACAAGAACAAGAGGCCAGGCACTAACCACTACTGTAGACAAAGCGCATGAACCAGAAGAGAAGGTAATTTGCTAATCTCAGTTCAGTCAGTTGTTCTAAGCAAAGCTAATATTCTCTTTAAAAGATAATATTTAATCTCAAAATAAGAAAATGCTGTTTTGTAAGGTAGAGAATGGTCAGGTAGCTGTACTTAAATGAGTGGCTTTATTAAGTATATGGCAAGTGAAATAAAAGAATAGGCAGAGAAGAACAGAGAGAGAGAAGCATCTGATTGATAATGAAATGTCATCAAGTCAAGTATTCATAATACCCATTAGAGATTACTAAAGGTCAGCATTAGCAAGTCAAACATACATCAGTAGCCAGCTGGGGAAGCCCTGAGGAAACAGCCATGCTGCAGCTCCAAATCAAGAGGTCCAAGCAGATCACAGCATTCTTTTCATAGATGGGTTCCCACGTTTTCTTTCCCACTGTAGGCATTTTTATAATGTAAGAGTAGGAATAGTAACTCTGGTTGGAAAGCAAATCTTTTTGGCTATTATGAACATAATTTTTACTCTTGAGCTGTTTTTAATATTTATTTATTTATTTATTTATTTATTTATTTTTATTTGTGTGTATATATGCCTGTTGCATGTTTATGTGTGTAGTGCTGTTGGAGGGGTCTGATGCCCTGTAACTGGAATTACAGACAGTTGCAAGGGGTTATGTAGTGCTGGGCCTCAAATCTTGGTCCTTTGAAAGAGCATCATGTGCTCTTTCCTGCTGAGGCATTTCACTAGCCCCATCTTGCATTATTTTGTTGTTCTTTCTCCCTGTTACAATGCCAAGGGAACAGTCAATTTGCAGACAAAAAATACTGTAGAACACTTGAAATGAAAGTTCTAGAATCTGGAATCGGAGAACCTCACTTACTCTCAACAGCTGCTTTCAACAAGTTTAATAAACACATACCAATTTACCAACATAATGTACATTACAAAGTCATTACCTCTGCTGGATTTCCCCTTGGCTTCCAAAGCTAAATAATTTTTCATCTCATCTTCCTTCTCAGGACTTGCTTGCTGCAGTGGCAAGCAGGAATGCAGCACCCCAATCTCTCATTGTTTTCATTACATTACTCTATTTTACTATGCATTGTCAATCTTAAGACACAGATGTATTAATTTCCCTAAAACTTCCAAACTTATGTAACTGACATAACAAAATAAGGTATAATGCATAGTAAGCATCTTCATTACCATCTCATGTCAGTTAACATAGGAACAATTCTGAGCCACTCCCAAGTTGTAGCTTACCATCTAGTTATAAAACATTTCTTTCTGTCTTTTTTTTTACATATTTACATTAAAAAGAATGTGTTTCGCATTCTAAATGAAGGTACTGAATTTTTTCAATCATCTTAAGTATTTCAGGTGGCCAATGGGTTCATCCCAGAGAAAATGATTGATCCTGAGTAACATGTTACTCATATAAAGTACTTTAATATGAAATACTAAAAAGCCTTCTTTTTATTCAATAAATCCAAGACAGAATATGTGATTTGGAAGAATCTTTATTGATCTTTGTTTTAAAAATAATTCTTCTTTTTCTTGCTTTCATCTACCTGGTTAGGAATACCATTTTGTAGATATTTCTATGGAACTCTGTTCAATGATAAGAAAAAGACTTAAATACTGTGTTTGTTGCTATTGCAAATTGCTTTCAGTTTTTTTTTTTTAGTAGTTAGAGTTAGTGCTCCATAAAACTTGAAAAGTACTACAATTAATAGACCTACTACCAGCAGGGTGTAATTTAAGGTCTGCGGTATGAGGTAAAATTTGAAACATTCTTTTTAATCATCAGTGATAAGTTTTCTAAGCATAACATGGCAAAGTCAGAGCCTTTATAAAGTCACTTTAGGTCATCTCCAGCTTCAAATAACATGGAATTCCAAAGCACATGTAGAGAAGACACATTATGTATGCTGATTGATGAATACTATATGTATGAAGTGAAGAAAAAAACTGTTTTCTTTTTATTTCATTTTGTTTTGTACCATTGAACTGAGCTGGGAGAACCCAATGAAAGAGCTAGGGGAAGGACTGAAGGAGCTGAAGAGGATTGCAACTCCACCAGAAAAACAACAATATCAGCTAACTGGAACACCCAAAGCTCCCAGGGACTAAACTACCATCCAAAGAGTATACATGGAGGGATCCATGCCTCCAGCTACATATAGCAGAGGATGGCCTTATTTGACATCAGTGGGAGGGGAAGCCCATAGTCCTGTGGAGACTTGATGCCCCAGTGTAGGGGAATGCTAGGGTGGTGAGGTGGGAGTGGGTGGGTGGGTGGAGGAGCACCCTTATAGAAGCAGGGAGAAGGGGAGAGAGCAGGTATGGCATAGGGAATTTGTGCAGGGGTAACCAGGAAGGGGGTATCATTTGAAATGTAAATGGATAAAATGATTAATAAAAAATAAAATTCTATGAGAGAAGAGAAGCATTTTATTGTGGGCTCTTTGCTGGTTTATGCTGCTACAAAAAAAAAAAAATTCAGAGCCAACTGACCCATTCACAAAGATCCTACCTTGCTGCACTTGAATTGTGTTTGGCAGTTGGGAACACTGTTAGTCATTTTCAAAAGAAGGTTTGCATAATTTTTCCATTTGGCTAATGTTTAGCATAAATCTATCTTTATGCTAAAATAAATTTGGAGCTTACAGAGGAAAGATTTCAGACAGAACTAAATGGACACCCATTACTAATATTTGTTTGATTGCTTGTCTTTTAGCAAGCACTTTTTTGGATAATTTTCAATATATAGAATAGTTCCCACTATTACCATTCTTCCAAACCAGAAAACATTTAAGCAAAAATAATGTTCTTCTTATAATTATCATGTTTTACATTTTCAAGAAACTTCCTTAGTTAGGAAGTGAGACACAGCCCAACTAAGTAACTCATTTGAATAAAAGTAGCCTGATTTCAGAGTGTTACCTAATTCTTGACATTTTACTGGAAAAAAAAAAAAACATACGTACTATGGCCAGGTATCTTAAAACCTCCTTTAAATGTAATTTAATGCATTTAGTTCATCTATAAATTATGTTTTTCTGTTTCCATTTTATATTAATAATTACCACTGAGAGCCAAATATTTATAGGCTACATTATAGACAATGAAGGCAGCAAAGTTAAATTTAAAACTTACATATATTTTAACACTGATGGTTGGCTGTGCCATAAAGCAGATCATGAAGGAAGGGTCTGGAAACAGATGATTCATGTTGGAGGTTCTTTAGGGAGAAGAGGAGTAGAGAGAATATCTTGTGTATTATATGGATGCATCACCAGTCAAGTAAAAAACCTATAGCTTATGGCTTAGATAGGAAATAGAAGTGGATATCCAGGAGGAGAAATTATACTGGGAGAGCGAAGGTGTGGATGTTGCCGAAAAGATGAGACAAGACAGACACATGGTACCCAAGCATAGGTAACCAGCCACATGGCAGAATGTAGGCTAGAATGAAAGGGATATTTTATGTTTTATCTAGTAAAAAACTGAGCCTAGCTATATGGCCAAGGAATTTGTAAATATAGTTTGAGTCTGCATCTTATTTCTGGGAGGACGAACCAGGGCTTAACTTCTACAAAGAGGTGAAGGAGTTTGGATAGCCAGATAAAAAACTAAAAGCATGAGTTTGGGGACTGTTTCCAATATTGACAGTGGATGCTTACCCATACATAGACATCTCAGAAGTATTCCACTAGAAAATTAATGTAATTTAACACTGGGTTTCATTTGTCCTTGCTGGATTACTTTTCCCAGGTATCTTAACTCCTTTGAAACTTTGAGCTATCTGTTCATCCGAAAGGCTTTCCATAGTTTTGCAGAATGTGCTGGACAAAGAGGCGGTTCCTTCACTTTTCTGGATAGGGAAGAAGTGTACTGTGTATGGACTTGTCTACCACCGCTGTGATGACATCAGAGAATCACAATGCAGTTGGGAACAAGGCACCACAAGATGCTGCCACCACTGGTATTTACAGATTTACAATGACATAATGTGTCAGCAGAAAGCATATTTGAGAAAGGGATTGGAAGGCAAATGACTTTCATGTCAGAGGGCATATAATTAAATTGTTAAGCTTAAGTTATTTTAAAGTTACTATAAATAGGTGAATGCTGTTTGAAATCTACGACTCCTAAGGCTTCTTGGCTTCTGTGGAGAACCTGCATGTAGTTAGCATGTGTCATATGCACTGTTTCATCTTTATTAAAACTACTTTAGAAATGAATCCATTTGTTCTCATCCATCTACAAAGATTCTTGAAAGGTCCACTATTTCCCAGGTATTGAGCAAATTACTGCACTTGGCTGACCTAGGGGAGAGAACATGGACTTCACGTCATTGTCATTTTCAGGAGATCTAGAAAAGAGTGATATATAATTTGGTCTAACTCTATTTTAGAGAATTGAGAACTTATAAAAATCCTAAGATGTTACATGTCACAGTATAAGGAAAGTATTCTTTGAATGGTGAATAGTATTATGATTGATAATCTCTCTTTTTTTTAAGTTTTATTTATTTATGTTTGTGAGTGCACTGTCGCGCTTTTCAGACACACCAGAAGAGGGCATCAGATCCCATTATAGATGGTTATAAGGCACCATGTGGTTGCTGGGAATTGAACTCAGGACCTCTGGAAGAGCAGTTAGTGCTCTTAACTGCTGAGCCATCTCTCCAGCCCCGTAATTGATAATCTTGAGGCATTTAAATGAATCTTCTCTTGCCTTATGAAAGTAATAGTACTTCAAGTACACACACACACACACACACACACACATACACACACAAACACAGATTAAACCTGTGTTCAGGTGTGAAACAATGGGGCCATTTAACAAATCTGAGATTTATTGAAGCATGAAATTCCTTTTCTATGCCAAAATGCATTTTAATCTGTTTCCTGGTAGGATGCCCTAGGCATGGCAAAACTTGTTTTACCAGTTACAGATGTGTCTCAGATTATTTGGAATTGAAAGAGTGTCAGGGTCATCTGATTTATTGAGTATACTTTATTATTATTGAAAAAGTGACAATAAGAAATATTTGAAGCAATTACTCCAAACAGCTCCCCAAATTTCAACTATTTCTTAATAACTGTGATTTTTGTCTCATTTAATATTAACCTTAAATAAACTTAATAGTGTCATGTAACCATGGATAACAAGACAAGTTAGTCATTTTTGTACCAATGCACAGTAAATGTCTTATTAAAGATGAAAAGTGTTTATTTGTGTTTTACTTGCGATTATTTGGAAGAAAAATTCAGTGGCACATGTCAGGTAACAAGGTATCAAAATAAAATGCTTGGTTTAGAATCAAGGTATACCAAAATAGGTTGACTTCAAAGAAAAGAAATAAAAAACCCTGGATCTTTCAGTTTGATACTTTATTGGTCACATATACACATACAGAAACAGTTTCCCCTTTCAGAGAGAACACATAATACTGCACTTTCTTAATGAAGATTCTTTGTCCACATGGACACAATGGTTAATCTCCAAGCAATGAGATGAGTCAGCATACACCTTTCTACAACTGCTACAAGGAATCCAAAACATTCAGAGGCATGTAGTAATAAAACAATCATTCAGGAGCACAATATAAGCAACATGCAAGTCAACAGGTTGAGGGTGTTAGAAGCTAGTCACTGCTTATCAGTTTCACATTTAATATGGATGCTTCGGATTATGAAGGGCCTATGAGCTAGCTTGGATCTCTATGGTTAGCATAACTTCATGGTTGTCAAGGATTTCTCAATAATATATACATAAATGAATATACACCATATATGATGACAATGCAATATAGAAAAGATATATACATGTACAATAAAGTTTTTACTTGGAAAATTGTGACTTTAGGATACTTACAGAATTATAACACTTAGGAGACAAATAGCATACTATATTTTTATAGATAATAAGTGAAATTCACAATGTCTAGAAAATACATGACAGCTTACTAATATACAGATCTACTTACTGTGTCTGGATGAATATTTCCTCATCAAACATAAGCATCATGAAGTACTTTATCACCCTTCCTTTCCTTTCTCCTGGTGGCTCACCTTAATCAATCCCTGATGAATTACACTGCACCGCACACGTATCTACAATACCTAGAGTTGTTTCTTTTTACCCTGCACTTCCTCACCTGTCATTTCTAAGAGCAGATATCTTTTCCTAACTATCTAAGCTAAGTCTATCCTTAAAAGAAATCCAAACTTGCCTATGAGGTTGTTCTAATTACTCTAGCACCCCCAATATTCTTTTCCCTATGAGGAATTTTGATGTCTGTAGTCTGAAATCATGCAACTTCTCTTTCTATCATGTACCCTGCACATTCATTTTATTCATGTCAGTGATAATATGTTGTCATTCTCTGAATGTACATATAATAATCTTGATCATTATTAAATTAGGTGAGAGACGTGAGAGTACTATTTAACTTTACACTCACAATATATATACAGGGATGATTGTGACCATCATCTGACAAAATATAATACATTTTAATGAGCCAGGAGAATGGTTTACGATGATCAACACAAAGAATAAGCAATCTGTATAATAATAAAGAAAGCTATGTGAAAATCAGGTATTATGAAGATTTTAGGTTATATTTCTTAGTTGGAGATTCATCAATTTACTTATTCATTTGTTCATTTATTCAACAGAAAGTCAATTCAGAATTATTTGGTATTCAAGGGTCTTGAAGGATGTATGTGGAGACTCAGAGCAAACTGGTTTTTAGGATGTGTTCCAAGTCATCGAGTGAATGACATTTTTATTTTTTTTGAGACAGAGAGACATATTAAGATAATACATGCCAGTAATTTTTATATATATCAAGACAGGATTAGCTTATCCTCATGGCTAGGGATTAAATGTTTGTCTACTTATTGTCCTGTCCTGTACCATTTCAGTATTATAATGTTCTTACTGACTTCTGAATGAAGACCTTTGATCAGTTGGAACCATTTTATTCTGAGTCATATTGAATATTTTGAAAGATTTCACTTTATAAACACCAGTCCAAATATTCTTGAGGAAGTTCATATTTGCTCCTGTTTGGCAGTCAAAGAATAGCCATATTCACAAGAGCTGGGTCCATTTTTCTGTAAAGAAAGAAAGAGACTCTTACAGGCATGCAATTATGCTAGGTAACAGTACAGGTTAACCCATTTTCTTAGTATAATTTTCAACATGTTTCACATTTCCACTATTCCAGTTGAGAGTCTAGAGTATGGACATCTATCAAGACTTACAGTGATTATGTGACTATGTGGTTTATTGACCACTAAATTATTTTCTTCTCTTGCTACATCTGGATTTGACAGTTTTAGACAATATACCATCTTAACTGGTATTATATGTTCCAGTCTTTTTCATTTTTCTAGATATAATTCTTAAAATATGAATTAAACATATTCTATTTGGTTAGCATGAATTTGCTTGATATAAAAGAATGCCATTTACATATTTTTGACAAGATAACATTGAACGCAAACATTTATAATCACTCTAGTCAAAGATTATTTGAGTTTTGAATTAAGAATGCCATAGATTAAACTTGTTACGATGTAGTTCATTAGTTGCTGAAAATCTTAATAGTGAACTGCTTTCCAGTATGCAACTCTCCTGATAACATGTTGCTGAATTATTTGAAATCATAATTATGGAATAAACATACATGGAGAACATTACAGGGTTCTTTATGGCCTTCTTTAATTCTGTGGTAAGTAAAAATAAGAATTAAAATACTTATTTCTAATCATAATCCATTAAAAGACTATGTAAATAATCCTTTTATTAACTCATCTTAGATCTTTTCAAGTAGACTATTAAAAACTGCTTTATGCTATACTTCTTATGACTCTAATGTGTATTTTAAACATTTCCTAGGAGTTCAAGTTATATCATGTGTATCTGCTTCCTTTCATTTGGTTGAGTTTTGTAAGAACAGAAAGACACATTTATCTTATAAAATTTTAGCAATGATTTTACATATATTTAATGTTCCTTTTCTAGTTTCTGACTGATGCTCTCTTTTATTTTTTGAGAAATTAGCTATATTAAACAATTCATCTCTGTGATTCCTACTATATAAATCATGACAAAGCTAAATAGAAGTTTAAGAAGCAACAGATGAATTTTTCTTTTATTAAAGAGGTATTTTTATGAAGATTATTCTTTCATATTTTCTTATATATAGTGCATTCAACAGAACATTTGAACAATGTTAAGTCTTTGGGGAAGTTAGAAGAGTTTTTTTTTTCTCTGAACAAAGTGATACTTGTGGAAGGATAAGAAGTTGAGAGGAGGGAAAGGAGAGACAACATTATCAATAGAGAGACAACATTATTTATAGAGAGTTCCAGATTCCTTTGTGCCTGCTAGGGTAACACTTTGTATTTGCTCAGTTCAGTGTTTGTTTTCATGGATATTTATTTGATACTAGCTGATGAAATTCAAGATGAATTGGTTCAGAGTCCTCTTTTTGTGTCTTTGTAGCCAAAAAGTGATTCCACATATCTGCGATGTGTTTCTACAACATGGAGCTGATTAGAGGCTCCTGAGTGTTTGCTCACTCACATATGGTTTTCTGATGTCATATACAAAATTCATCTTCTCTAGAAGTTGAATTGAAATGAAAATAATACTGAATCTTTTATTTGTAAAATTTATAGAATTAGGGGTTAATAATTTATTTTCCTCATAAAAGCTATTTTTCCCATCTTATAATTTTTATAGATTTAAAGTAATTTATCATGATATCACTAGGGATTTACTTTTTTAAAGACATGAGCAGAACAGTGTAACTCTTTCTTTCTTTCCTAAGGCACATGCTCTATATAAAGCAACTCCACCATCTACTTAAATCTTAGATTTTACTACACTTTCTCTTACATGGATTTACTCAAGTTTTAGCACAGAGTATCCATTACTTTTGGTAGAATATAAAGGTATATGCATGGTTCTGTGCATTTCACCTACTAAGAAATGTTTACAGAATTTGAGATTATTTTCTGTTTATCTTCAGGATATAGAATACTTGAGATCTATGTCAAACTTTGAAAATATATTAATCATACTGGGGAAGAAACCCTAGGCAGGGATTTATGCTTGCTTGTGTTATTCATTCACTTCTGCCCACTTTCCTGCCTGAAGTCCCTCAGTGATGAATAGTATTGGAAGTATTAACAACTTTAGGAGCATTATTAAGGGAGTCTCTTAATAAGATTATTTCACTACACCAGCAAATTTTAATTTAGCTTTTTAGTGCCCATTTGATGATATATGATTGTGATTATCAATGGAAATATTTTATGAGTTAATGTAGCATGATACTGAATACTTTAGAAAGTTATACCTCCTTTGTGTAAATTAAACTATCTGTTGGACATTACATAGGAATATTTGATTTTATAATGGCATTTTCATTAAAGTCAAAACACTATGAACTGTATTCTTTTGAATTTGTCATGTGGTCAAAAAGCAAAACTAGTAAACAACTTTTCAGAAATCAAAAGGGAAAACTGAGGCTATATACATAACTTCCGAAGGTCAGAAAAGTGCATTTTGTCTTGTATAAAATGTTTTCATTATCTGATATTGTCGTGTGTGTGTGTGTGTGTTCATAACCATTAGATCACAGGAATTGAATTATTAACTTTACAAAAGGCAAAAGAAACATCTCTGTAATCACCACGCTGTTTAGGAAATCACCGTGGATACTTGTCCAGACAGGGTAGTGGACATCATGGTGCTTAAGTATCCACCAGTATTGCGAAGACATAACAGATGTTCAATGATATTATTTTCTTTTCTTATTCTAAGAGTTCTAACATATTCCAATTCTCTTTGTATATAAATTTATACACCTGTGGGTAAGTATTTGTATGTATCTAATGTCATATGAGGTTGGGTAATACTAGTGCCCTATCCAATAATAATAATAATAATAATAATAATAATAATAACTAATCCATAATGTAAATGTAATTATAATAGATCTCTTAGTGGCATAGGGAATAGACTTCTGATTCTTTCTGTAACTATTTTGTTACATTGTTTTACTAATATGGTAGTAGGCAGAAAAAGTGTCTTCATGGAGTAAATGAAGAAAAATTTCATACAAGCATATCTAGAATGGGTTGTGTTTGACAGTTTTTCTATGAAGAGTGATGTTCTTTATTAAGAAAGTGTGATGGGTTAATTATCATTATCAATTTACATTTAAAACACAATCCATGAACTAAAGATACAGGTTGGAGAGAGGAAAGTACCATCTTTATGGGGTACTTAAAAATATGACATTTTGACCCAACAGTAAAAAATTAATGACTATGAAGCTATCACCAAGGCCAACTTATATTCTTTAATATCTTATTTGCTGTATCCCAGTAGGTGAGTCATTTGAAGAGGACCTGTAAGCCTTCTGTGTAGTTGCAAATTCACACCTGTCTAATAATAACTAGGACAATAGGTCACAGTTCAACCTGTAAAGCTAAGGTAGCGATAATAGTATGAAATCAGTTTTAAAATAAAGTCAGCAGACTTGTGGTGCTTTGAATTACACTCTGTAAGCAAAATATTCTGAGAACTTGAAATAAAATGAATCTGAAAAATGACCAGAGGGAACAATGAAAGGTAATTGCAGGCAAGTTAAAGTCTAAATTAGAGCCAAGCATCTTCACCTTGAGGCAAAATAGCCAGAATTTGACTGATTTCAAGTAACAACAATACCTCAGAAACTGTTTCAGACTTTAAAGAGTGGTTCAGCTGGAAGTATTTACTTGACTTAACTCAGGAGTTAATAACAAGAGTGTTCAAAGAGAATTTTGACCTTAAAAGTTTTGAGAAAAAGATTAAACCACATTTTAAACACTCGGTTTGGTACTTGTTATACATTTGAATAGTCACTGTATGTTAGCTGGCATCTTCACAGCTATTTGAACTGGATACATCTTTACCTCATCCATTATTTAGGAAGTCTGAAGGGTTGGTAAAACTTAGGTTTGCTTTACAGTCAAATCCACATGTCTCTAAAATTTGAAGGGGGGAGTATTTTGAGTTTCTAGTTTCTAGTTTGGAAAGAAGGAAAGTGAAAAAAAACCAATGTCATGGGTTAAAGTATGCAGGCCCAAGCTTTGTAAGAGTAAAGCCATGCCTCTCTACAATGTCTCCAGTGCAAGTATTGCCTTGGATAGCAACACAGATTCAGCATCTGACCATGATTCTTTTTTGTCTCATTCATGAATCAGCTCTGACTAAAGGTTACCTCAGAGGCCAAGCAGGTGTCATCAAATGACACTTTTGTGGTTGACACATACGTGTCAGTGACGGTGATGTCATCTAGCTCTGTGCTGAAGCGGTCTGACTCCTTGATGACACTGTAATTTAGGGCTACACTGTAGTTAGGAGCTTTCTCTGTGGGCTTCTGCTTGCAATTGCAGAGCTTCCTGAAGGCTGCACGAAATTTCTGAGACATGAGATTGTAAATCACTGGGTTGATGGCACTGTTGAGATAAATGCAAATTCTGCAAAAGAGCAAGAACCAATTTTCCTGGAAAGGGCTGGAGAGAAAAGAGTTGACAACCACAAGAGTCCTGTAGGGCATCCATAAAAGGGCAAACAGAATTACAACCACTGCGAGCATCTTTGTGACCTGTGGAGAGACAGAGAGAAATACAGTACAAATATTAACGGAAACAAAGCAAGATAACCCTACTGCCCCCTTTCCCAGACAAGTCTCTCTTTTCCAAGATATAGTCTGAGACTGCCTTTCAGTCAGGATTTGAATTTGGAAGTTGAATCCAGAAAGCAGGATTGAAGGAGCAGAGGAAAATATGACACACGAGGAAAAAACAAAATTGGATTTGATTGAAATGGCACTTGCTTGGGCAACTGGACTAAAATTCTGTATTCCAGAATTATCTGCCTCAAAGGATATTTACCCATCATCTGCATACTGCTATTTGTTGAAGGATGTCCTTAAGGATTTTAAAACCCCTATATTTCCAGAACTCTACCTTAGGAACTCCTGGGGCCTTCACCGACAAAAGAGTACTGCCACAGTGGGACCACTGAGTACCAAGAATGGGATGCAATCAGGAGCCACCCACTTCAATGGTGGCTGGAAACAGGGCAGCTAAGACTTTTTATCACGGGGTCCCAAAGGTGTCTGTGAGGAGCACCAGGTGACATAGTCCTAATTTCATCTCCTTAGCTGTAAGAATCATCACAGCCTTTCTCATAGACCATCTGTAAAATAGGACAATAGTATTTTCCAGCAACAAATGTGGTAGCATAACTGTGTGAAAAGATACAGCAAAATTGAAGAAGCCATTCAAGATCTACTCTATACCAGAGACTATACTAATGTTGCACATTTCTTATCACAGGTGAAATAACCATTTCAAGATCCTTCAGCATGCCTTTAATCCCAGCACACTGGAAGTAGACACAGGTGGATTTCTGTGAATTAGAGGCCAGCCAGGTCTACAGAGTGAGTTCTGGGACAGCCACAGCTTTTACCAGAGAAACCCTGTCTCAAAAAACTGATAGATAGATAGATAGATAGATAGATAGATAGATAGATAGATAGATGGATGGATATATAGATAGATAGATAGATGGATAGATAGATAAAAAGAGAGAGATCATATTATTCCAACAATATAATGAATGTGTATAATTTTAGCAGACATTATCTTTTCATGCAGCAATAATAACTAGTTGATTTTCTTTAAATGCAAAATCTTATACATTTAACAAGTTCAGTCTCTTGCTGCATTTGAGAGAATTAACTTTCTTAGTCCACACTTTGTAGATGTCTTGAAAATGAGCAATATCAAAACAGAAGATATGCAGTTTTTCTTTTTAAATATTCCAGTGAAGTGAGCTGGAAAGAGTGGTCCTGTTGACATTTGGTGTGCGACAAAGTCAGCAGAGTACAGTGTACAAGTTTCAGCTGTAGGCTGTTTAACACAAGTGGAGTTCGCTTATTCCCACCAAGGGGTGGGAACCATTTCACAAGCCGTTGTCTGAGGACAAAGAGATGTCACACTCTATGGAGTGTTTGGCCTCTGTTTTTAGGGCAGAAGGAGAGACACAGCTGTCAAAGGGGTTACAGCTGCAGGTAGAGTCAAGCTCGGAAAATGTCCACTCCACGGACGCATTGTAGTCAACATGTAAGCAGGCGGGCTCTGAGTATATGAAAGATGAACAAACGAAATTATATATGCCAGGATGAGAAACACAGTATTTAAAGAAAGAATGCTAGCAGAGAAGATGAAAATGAGCAGGCAGGATCAAGATTTGATAGGTCTCTGTCCTCCATCAAGGAGTGTCTCCTTTGCAATGGTGTGTGTGTGTGTGTGTGTGTGTGTGTGTGTGTGTAGATCAAAGACTCATGACAGGTGATTAATCTCTTTCCACTTTACTTCTTTGAAAGAATGTCTCATAATGAACCTGGACCTCATCAATTGGCTAGATAGACTGGCCAATGCAAGCCAGGAATCCTCCTGTCTCTGCTTCCCAAGCACAGGACTTTACAGAAATATTAAGATTCAAGAAAGGCGTAGAGTAAACTAAAATTAAAAGGTTGAGATGCATATTTTTATGCTGTTCTAGAAATTAAAAAATAAAAAACCGGGGCCTGGAAGGATGGCTCTGTGGTCAAGAACGTTGGCTACTCTTCCAGAGTCTTGTTCCCAGCATCCTTATCAGGTGGATGTAACACCAGCTCTAGAGAATCAGAAGTTTCCCTTTCTGGTTTGTGCAGATACTACACTGACACACACACACACACACACACACTAGCCTGTTTGCAATGTGTGTGTGTGTGAGAGAGAGAAAGGGGGGAGGGGGGAGGGGGGGAGGGGAAGAGAGAGAGAGAGAGAGAGAGAGAGAGAGAGAGAGAGTGTGTGTGTAGTCATGGGAAAGGAGAGTAGAGAACTCATGGGCTTACAAGAGCAGAACTTACGAGCTTCAGTTTTCATTCTTTCTTTCAAAGATGGACCGTAGTACAGCATAAAAACATTTGTTATCCAGAAGAGAATGAGGATAGGAAGCTTGAAGAAACAGTGTTCAGGGTGGAGAACATCATATCCAGTCCACCATCAATGGGCATATGACGAATCTCTTGTACTCTTTCAGCCACATTTAAGAGATCAACACACACACACACACACACACACAGTGCCAACCTGAACAATTGTATTTTAACACAATTTCAGAATTCAAGACTGTTCTAGGAACAGTTAATTGTTGATGTCTCAGAAGTTAACAATTTTTTTTTTCATATTCCTGGAACATTTGTGCTGTTACCCACTGAGACCTGTGGAAGAAGTGTTAGCGTTTACATTTTGTTGATAAGAAAAGGGGAAATGAGCTCATAGAAGCTGAGAACAGGAACATCCAACTCTTTTGCAGGTGACAGAGTGGCTGTTGAACAAACACTCTGGACTCTAGTTGAATTGTTATTTTTCTTTCCAGGTCATGATAAAATTAATATATTTATTGAGCTAAGATGCGTATTTGCTATAGATATTGTTTGTGGACTATTTGGAAAGGATGATATGTAGCTGTAAACTATTAATATGCTCTGAGCTCCTGGTGGGTGATCACACTTTTAGCCACTGGTCAGAGTTCTCTGGATTTTAGAATGAAAGACACACACACACACACACACACACACACACACACACACAGTGTTATTTTTAATATGCCTTACAAGCTCAATGGCTGGGCACTTCCTGAACCTCCCCACAGCTAGCACACACTCTTCTTTGTTATTACTGAGTTAACGTTTTCTAAATTGTATTTTATCTTTGACACTTCACACCCAATTGGGAGCATGGCCCCTGGAACCACTTTTCCAGATTTTTACATGTTGGCAGGCCTTTAAGTTTGATCTTTCTGTTTGCATGTCATGTGATCCATCCCTTGTCTGAGAAAACTAAAGGTCCCACCTCTGTCTCCCTGTCCAGCTATTGGCCATTGGCAACTTTATTTCCCAATCAGAGCCAACTGGAGGCGGACTTCCTTTATCCTATGTGTGGGACACTGCAAACAGGGTTTTTCGGATAACACAATTGGATTGGAACATAAGCTGCAACAGTCATATTGTTGCCAACCATCGCTAGTAACCTTGGAATCTGCCCACCATGTCTTTTGGACTCAAACTGGAGTCTTGCATGGAGACCTGATTAGGGAAAATAAAGTTGTCACAAAGCAGACAGGAGTCCTTCACACCAATCTATTTCCTAGGGAAATAAGCAAACAAGAGAACTGACTTGCAAAAATAATCACGTAAAGTAATGGAAACTCGAGTTTCTTAGTGCACAGCTTAATTAACTCTAAATCATTTATTAGGCACTGGTTTCATGGGACCTGGGATCATTTTAATTAATTGCCAGAAATCAGCTTGTTAGTCTGCAGAGGAAGTCATAAGAGTTTGATTCATACCCCTGTTCCCTAGGATATTTAGTTGAGATTCTTGTACTGATTCAGAAAAATATCTGAACTTTTATTTTGTGAACAATTCTGAGAAAAAAATTCTGTGTGTGGTCATGGGACTTGCTGCTTTCAGGAGACAAAAGATGACACTATTGCCTTGTGCACTGATGAGTGACTGTGGCTAGAGACAGAGGTGGAACTGGATAATATTGTCAGGGTTTTCCAGTTTGTGTCTGTTTCCCAGGAATACGGAGCAGAATACATGACCCGAGTCTGGATTTCTACATTCTAATGCTGAAAAGTCTAAGCTTGTCCTTAAACTTCTATTGACTCTTTGTTTAATGAGTGGCTTTCTATGCATTGTAACAGGGAATCTTAATTTGTGAGCAGGTTCTTTACCAATTTTGGATTCCCTGTAGTCATAAATCATGATTCTGCTTTTGGCCTCTGAAGAAATATAAATCAAGAAGACATGTAGCACATCTGGGGCACAAAGGGGTAGAAGGAGTCTTCAGTACAGAAGCTGGACACAAAATAAGTGCTCAATGCATGGTTGTATTATTGTTTATTCTTGCCAAATATATGTGACACAAAGGTCTTTTAAATTTGCAAAGCGCTGTAGTCCTTGCATATTTTTTTTTAATGGCTGGGAAATTCTCACTTTCAGAACACTTTATTCTGGAAACAGTTATTGGTTAATGAATACAGAACAGCTAGCCTTTAATATTCTAATGCCATCCTTTAAAGGGCAACAATACATTCTGTGTCTGGATTCTATCCATGTTCTCTGGCTTTCTGCATATTAACAAAGTGTTCTGAAACTGGATATGTTTTGCTTTTAGCCCTCAGCAAAATGATCAATGACCTTTTGCATTTGGTTATATTAATTGAGCCAGCTGAAGGATAAACTGACTTGGTAATTAAATAAATCTGAATGTAGCAAAGCTTCTGTGCTTGGGGGCTCTGGGTTTTCTTTTTGTAGAGTGTTCTACATTGTTTTGACATATTCTGAACGTTCAGTTTTGGAAAGATATATAAAATCAGTGTGGAGCTTTGCACACCATAGTGTGAGGTTATTACTAGGGTTTAAAAGTTGAATGACAGAACTGGAAAGGGTTTTGGAATCAACTCAAGATCAGTTAAAGTGCAATAAAAGTGAGTAAAAGCTGAGTGATGAGACATGGGGGAGAGACTGTGGGCGGGCTGTCAGACTCTGCACTCTACATCACCTATGGCTCTCTTGACAGGAAGCCATGCAGAAATGTGAATCCATGGGTCTCCCGACTTCCCCTGTCATCCTGTAGTGAATGCTCTATTCAGAATCATCTTATTGGCAAGAAGTAGACAGAGTAAATTCTGAGTTTTATTTTGATTAAAATGTGCATAAAATTTTTGTCAAGATTCCTAATAGAGAATTTTAAAAATTGTATTTAGTAATATGTTCTTTCTCAAGAGATAAGGCTTGAGGGAAAGGAGAAAACTGATAGATGGTTTAAAAGTATAGGTTTATGAGAGTGGTACACTCACTATAAAAATTGTTTGTTTGTTCCCTCCATGATTCTAGAAGGGGTTGAGATAAAACCTTTTTTCCAAAAAACATATACAAAGACATGAAACTGGAATTTAATTCTGGGGGTGGGGGTGGGGTCCACAGGAACAAAAGGGCCACAAGATCTGCCATCGAGAAGACACAAGAGTTGAAGTCATATCTAGATGTGATTATGGGCAGCATACAGTGTGATTTTTCTCCGGAACACCAGCAGTTCCCCAGGAAAATATTCAAATGTAACCCAATGCAAATATGAAAATGCTCCTGTGAGAAGCAGACTGAGCGTCACACAGATGTCCGATGCAGGATAACCGTTAAGCCAAAGCACATGAAAAGGGAGCGCTGATAGGAATTGGAGCTGTGCAAAAACTGAGATCCCATGCTAGCTCACACCAAAGCTCTCAGCATACAAGAAAGCTGAGGGCCTGTTGTATAGGGAATGTAGAGTACTTTCGTAGCATGACTTTATATAAAATGGCAACACAGGATGGATGCTGAGAATAATAATATGCACATTAGAGCAAAAAATAATTAAGACATATGATATAATTTGTAATGATCCATGGAACATGTATATGTTTTTTTCAAACACATTTGCATTGGAGAGGATACAATTGTTAGTGGAAAATTAATATGTTAATGATTGAGGGCTACTGTGAAAAGACATGTGTATTTGACATCACAATCTTTTTCTTGCTACTAAATGCCTTAAATTTTAAGAAAGAGCATCTTTCCTGATCCTTTCAAAACAACAATCAAATAAACAAACAGAAAGTCTGAGATTAAAGCTGGAACTGTAGAGGCTGTATGTAAGAAGGAAGCCAGCATAAAATAAATTCTTATTTCTAAACAAGGCCGCATGCTTGAAGTACACGACAAGACTATTTCTATTTTCACTGTGATACTAAATCCTGTTGGGACATGTTTTTAAATATTTCCTATTTCAGGATTCTTTTGTTACAAATGTAAGCAACTCCATTCTAGGTAACATCTGTCGCTAGGCTCAGTGCAAAACTTTTCATGATACTAGTAACTATCGTGTGGCAGTTTCAGAATTGATTATTTAGTCTTGATAGCTCTGCATGATGAATGGCTGGCTCTTCTGTTGCTTGGATGTTTTCTTGTTCACAGGAGGTAGATATTTAGAAACATGCTGGGAAAGGAACATCTCAGCTTGCAGCACTGAGATTCAAATTACAATAACATCTGAATTTAGAAAATAAAATGTCATTCTGATTCGATTTTTTATGAAGCCCCACATTTTATCTGCTGTACTTTTGGTTTGCTACTGGGCCTTTCCATGTGTTTGTCATCTCTTCCAAGTAGGAGACTGGCGAACTGCTAAATGTAGGAAAATGCTGCCTCATACATGTTACTTCAGATTCCTTAGTTTTGCTCTTTAGAACATGGTTACCAAATCGGGATATGTTTCTGCTTAGAACCAGGCATAGAGATTCTAAATGGTCAGGCATTTTGCTTTTTGGCTGCTAGCTGTTAACATGTCTCTACAGATAATGGTTCTTTCTGAAGGTGATGTTTTCCCAAACTCGACTCTTTTCCATGCTTTTCTGGCTATGTGCTCACGGTCTAGCAAAGGGTACATTGTAGACTAAGATACATACAAGTGATCTGTTGTCATTTATTCACCCAATGTGATCTGGGAAACCAGTCTTAAACTGTAAAATGTGAGTGATAGAGGAGAGGAAAGGAGAGATGTCTTACAAAGAGAAGAAAAGCTCTCAAAGTAGTCAAGAGTTTTGTGGGTCAAGAGTGGTCATTTAAGTTTTATTTTTGCTCCTAAAACTCTTGGGCAGCATCTTTTATCAAAAGACTGACAGTGTCCTGGAAGGATGCAGCTCTTTCTGTACCCATGTTTCACTTAAGGTAGGCAGGCTGTACCTTGGTGGGACCTGCCATGTGCTACAGAGCTAATGTTCTGGCTGGCCTAGAAGAATACACAGATAGAAACTACAGGCTGGCCATGTTTAATGCTCTAAACAAATCACAAATTGAACTGCTTTTCATGATTTCAGCTTTATTTACTTTGCAATTTTTAGATAGGGTCTCATGTAGCCCAGGTTGGCCTCTTTCTATCCTCTTGCCTTCATTTCCCAAGTGATAGGATTATAAACATCCACCACCCACACCAGCTCTATTTTAGCTGTCTAATGTGCTACACACATTATGAGAAATCAAGAATTGATTATTAGTTCAAGTTGCAACCCAACGTTACTCACAACTCTTTTGAGTTTTGATGTCTGCATTTAATATGTGGAATTGTATGTGTGGAGACTGATAATAAAGAAGATGTGAAAACCCAAAGTATCGTGTATTTTCAGTGTAAGAGATATTTATATTTAGTGTCCTCTCATGGAATCTGCATCCTTGGCAAGGGGTGATCATGGTATTGACCAAATATATTGAATGAGGCCTTTTTGCCTTTGTCTTCTTCTTATCTATTTGACTAGAAATTCATTTGAGTCTCTAAAGCCTACTAGGCAAAGCCTAAGCCTTGGGATGCCTAAGTATGTGGTCTAGGCTTTGACACAAATTTGTTCACAACAAAGCCCTCTTTGGGTGATATGGTCTAGGTTGCTTTGAGAATTATAGTGATTGAAGGGACAGGGTATTAAGACAGAGATGGATTCTGTTTCCAGTTATACCCATATTGGTATGTCAGGGAACAAGCCATTTTACTCCTCCAAGCATCACTCCTCTGCTGTGAAATTGAAGGAAGTATGGAATATCAACAAATCAGACATGCTGCAGCACACTTGTATACCCAGAACCCTGGACGTAGAAGCAAGAGCATCATAAGTTCCAAGCCAGCCTCTACTACATAAAAGAACCCTTCTCAAAACCAATAAAATATAAGAATAAAAGAGCTCACATATGCAGAGAACCATTATAAATAGCTTGCTCACTAAAGAAACAGCTAAATTTATAATAGTTAGACTGGTAAGATTTTTCTTTTGAATGTAATAGAGACATGGAAGAATTATCTAAATAAAGTGTTAAAACAATATATCTTAAGCACAGCACTAGCTACTGTCTTCAACTATATAAACTTTAGAATATTTATAAGATATGTATTTTCTTTGTTTTATGGATAAAAAGAGACCAAAGAAAGTTAGTATTTCTGGAGAGAAGCATGAGTACTAATGTTTTCTCAGATTGTAGCCTCTCCTCTTCCATTGTCTTACTGTGAAGGGGAAAGAGTTCAGTGATGCTCTGCTTAGCCTTACAACCTTCACAGAATTCCAGGTGACGGTCCATGCTTCTGTCACATTCATACAACACTATCATGCTGCATCTCCTTTCTTCTCTGGCTTGTAAACTATTGATGACAGAAGTAACATTTTGGGTATGTTTTTAGCTCCTCCCTAAAACAAGTTTGGGCATTAAAATGATTGCAATTAAAAGTTAAAGTTAGAAAAAAAGAAGAGATTCCTTCTCAAAAGAAAGGTGATGAATCAGGTAATTTATGTTTATCCCCCCACAAAGGCTTTTGGAGAGATAGTTTGTTATTGTATGAAAATGAAGAATTATTGGGTATATTGTTATAAAGAATTTTGTAAGATTAAAGATTCAAGGAAATTCTAACTTGATGTAATTCACGCTTAGGTCATTTTCAATGCTAAAAGTTTACTGATGCTATGTTACTATAAACCAAAGTGAGATGGAATTTGCCACCAAACGATACAAATATCATTATGACAGCTGTTTTTTGTTCTGTTTATATGTCTGTTGTCACGTTCTATCAGTTGTGCTTTCTCTGTTACTCAGAAGTTGTAGAAAGCTGTTTCTCCCAAGTACCACCCTGCATGCATAGATGATAACTTTGTCTTCTAGAGTTTATTGATGTAGGATTCTCTACTCCAATGGGCAAGGCACCTTCTTTAGGGAGATTCAGAGTTAAGTTTAAGGAAATGATGTACATGCTAAATGACATTGAACCATTTTCAAATAGTACTGTGTCTTATGGCTAATTTTTTAAGGTCTTTTAGCTAACAATTTATAGGTCTATGGTATAGACTAATATTTGCAGATTTGAGCTTTGGAATTAAAGTTTGCAATTTAACTTTTAAGCACTAATTTTCTAGCAATTTTTAAATTTTGTCATGGCAACATTGTGCTTTTTTATTTTTTATTTATTTTTTTATTTTTTTACAAACATGGAGTCTACTTTTCTAGAAGAGGAAGGACTCCAAGAATGATTATATGAGCAGTTGTGTAGAAACAAGCATATGAGGCCTTGGAAAAGACACATTTCCAATTGTTGGGGAGTGGTGCACATCATCACTCTTAGCAAGCCAGGAACTCAGCTTCCTCACCAAGCTCTTGTAATTTACCAGCAGAAAAACCTCAGCTAGTTCACAGCAGCATGGGTTAACATCCTTGCCAGAACACTTAGCGGTTACTAGATCCAGGGCATTAATGCTTCTAGTTTTCACCTTTCTTCTCAGTAAATGGTGACAGAGGTTTTATGTCCCTCCTAGGGTATTGTGCAGAGAAGAGCAATGATACAAGTGCCCATATCAGTCTTTAGGACAGCGTAGAGACTGGAGAGATCAAAGGAATCATTAGAAAACATCTTGCTAATTGTGCTTCAAGATCTTTTGGAAATATTTCACATATATTGGTACATTTAATTTCTACAACAGCATATAGAAAAATACCATGATCACTTCCATTTAGGAAGTAAGGGAACTCAGGATTCACCTATGATGATAAAACCAGCATGAAAGGCAGTCAGAACAGACCCAGGTGTCAAGATCAGCATCCTTTCTTCCATAAATGTTAACACAATGTTTAGGTGAAGGATCATTTATCCAACCTCTCTTGGCCATAATTCTACCTAATGGTCCCATTCCAGCATCAGGGAGTGTCTCAGCTCTTAATTAGAGCACAGAAGGCATTTTCTTTTAGAATGTATGTTAATACACTTTATAAAATAAAATCAAATGGTATTACTAATTCCACACTCTTTGCTTAAAGTCAAATGACCTCTGTAGGGCAACCTGCTGCCCTAATTGTGCAGCAGTAGGAAAGACTTGGTTGCATTTCAAGTATTGATTTTTTTCATGTGTGCATGTATAATCAAAATTTCAGGATACTTAAAAATACTGTCATTTTAAAAAATGACAACTCTCCTCTTTCATTCTTTTCTTATTTCCTTTATAGTCACAAGTTTTCCTCACAATCTTATATGTCTTACATCTTGGTATAGTATGTGTTTTTACTTATTTATTTTCCAATTCTCTTTCCTAATAGAATGTGAGGTTCATGGGGTAAAACTTTGATCACAATTTTGATATTAGTTGATAAAATATTTAAGGAGATATTCAACACATATTTTTGTAGAATGACTAAATTATGCTGCCATGTATATAAGGAAAAGTTTCATTTCCTTGGACAAACACAACCTACTCTCTCTTTGTCTCATATTCAACACACTGTTAACATAGAGAAGAATGTGAGTTTGTGGATCAAAGGTTGTGATTACATACTAGAATTAGATTTCTTGCCCTTTCAGTTTTGAGGACCTTGAAACTCTTAAGCCTCAGATCTCTATTTTCTCATAGGGATAGGGGCAAATGAGATGGCATGGGAAAACTCCTTAGCACCATGCCTGGCACACAGTAAGGACTCAGCAATGTTACCTACCATAAAGATTAACACATGCCTGATGCCTGATGCCAGTGCAAGCGGGCAGACAGCTCTGCAAAAGGCACTCAGATAGACAAGTAGTGTGGGGCGAGCTACTGAAGGAAGACTGTAAACTGGACAGCTTCAACAGTAGATCTTAAACTGGGATGAAGTGGCGTGAGAAGGGTTTTAAGAAAAAAATTGGAAGGCTCTCCAAAAGGCTCCATGCTCTAGAGCTTTCAATGTTGCCTTATCTTAAGAATTTGAATAAAGCTACTCTGTTTCAAGGGCTTGGAAGTGCAACAAATGTTGAAAGCAAGTGTAGGACCCTGAAAGGCAGCCTGGTTTCTGGTAGAGCACAGGCTGGAAACCCGGATGACCCCGAGGGACAGCAGGCGTTTCTTCATACCCTCAGACTCCAGGCTCCTGACACAAGGCCTCCATACATTTGTGTCCTTTAGTCACTTAAGGCCAATGCCCCTAGCTCCTCCACATTTAGAGGACATGACCACAGATCACATGGCCTCAAGCCAGATCTCCATATTAACGACCGAATGGCCAGAAGGGCTTAACCAATTAAGCTTTCCTTCCCAGACAAACCTCCCTGAAAAAGGTATTTAACCTCAGGCTCACCCTAAGAAAACCGGGTAAAGTTTTACTCATTCATGCCATGACAATACAAGCCTTAAAACCATGGACTGCCTCTTTTCATCAGGATCTTCCGTGGGGAGCCACAGAGAAGGCCTTCACCTACAGAGTCCTAGTCAGAGTACTAGATTTCTCTGTGCTCCCAGCTATGACCACCAAGCCAAGCCAAGCCAAGCCAAGCCAGCCGCCCACTCAACAAGCCAAGGACTGTCCCTGCAGGACCCAGCCGGAGTGCCCTCCTCTGCTGTTCTCAGCTCTTCTGCAACTTCCGGGACACTTGGGTGCCCAAGAGCCTGAGAACCAGACGGTTCCGGGCTGCCCTGCAGGCCAGGAGACCCCTGGACCTCAGACTGTACTCCCCCACCCCTTGAGCTGTGTCCCCACGGGCTTCACATAGCCTGGCACCTGCTGTGGGGTGAGTGCAGTCAAACTTCCGCATGCATCTCACATCTAAGCCTCCCTGAGCAGCCCTAGCCCCATGGGGGTTGGGGGTGGGGGTGGAGCGCAGACTTGCGACGCCCCGCCCCCTTAACCCAACAAGCAAATATAATAAAATAGAATGGATTCACATCTTTATGATGTGTATAAACATGTCAAACACATACATGATTAGCTAGCTGGTACACAAGAAAATCACTACTTGCTCCACAGGATATGCTATGGTCACTAATATGTGACCATTTACCAGGCTGTTCTACTTCTCAGTGCTGACATTTAGTTTCTTTTAGGGAATGTGTCTTTATGAGTTTTATGCTTGGTGGTCATTAATTATTCTTCAAGGTGCATTTATGACAAATTGTGGCTGTTTCTAAAAGAATAAATTCCACATTGTTTCCAAATATCTTGATTCTGTACTCAATTTAAAAGAACATATATTCAACAATCACTAAGATTTATTTGAGGTAAGTTATCACAGCCCATGAGTTTGTGTATTTTATTGTTAAAGCATATAAAGAAAATATGTTTTCTTCTAGTACTTGAGTAGTAATTACTTTGCATATTGTTTTAAAATCATGAGTGATTTTTAAACTTATGTATACACATGGATATTTGTCCACTTAAAAATACGATTATGATGGGGGAAATAAGTCTAGTGCAATGCAACATTATCTGGAGTATTATTCCGAGGAAGTGGATGCAGACAAGGAGCAGCCAGCAATAGACACTGATATTCATCAGTTTAAAAGGCCTGGTGGATCACAGCAGTTTCCAGCCCTTCCAAATTTGGGTCTGCTCTGGATTTTGAACAATGGAAACAAAATCAGGAGCATTTCCTATAGGAATAAACAGACATCCTGAGGTGCTGAAGTATACTAGATAGAGAACGAATTTGGGCTCATTTCTCTAGTGCACTCAGTGCTTGCTCTGAGGTAAACACAGAATATGCTTGTCTGTGAACAAGGAGCGAAGTGCTATTGAAGTGAACCTGCTTTATTAAGAGCATTTATGAATCACAGTACCGCATACCTTTGAGATGAAGTCAGAAGCAAAGTCAAGAACTGTGGGCTTTTATTCCAAGTCTAATTTATTCTAAGTGGGCCTCCTGAATTCTTCAGAGGCAAGGAGAAAGACCCAAGACTTCTATGTTCAAGGGAGAACCAGCCCGACACTGGACATCCTCTGGAGAAAGGAGAGTCCTCTCTTAAGACATGGGGGTGGATGGATGGGTGGGGGAAGTGTATCTCTTTCTGTGAGCTTCCCCCCCTTTTAATTTAGAGAAGGATTTTGACTTTATTGATTTGGAATCAGGGCTTCAATGGAACTTTTTAGCAAATACAGAGATCAGGACCCTGTGGTAATGCATCTGATCTGATTCAGTCTGTCTCCCTCCCTTAAGGTCCTCGCATCAGCGAAGTGGGTAGAGTGAAGTTGTACTAACTGTGATGGATTCCTTATCCAGGAGAGAGAAGTAGCCTCAAGGATAGTACCAATTTAGCTGATGGGGAACAAACTGGTTCATTCAAATATGGTTGAGTGGGAGTGAGTTCAGGATAGATCCATGGGGAGGTGAGCATTTACAAGTCACTAATAAATTCAGATGTCCAGTAATTTGTGGTCTTACTAGCTCATATGAATGGGATTTAAGTCTGTTGTCATGCTATCATTATCCCCGAAGTGCTGGGATTGCAGGTGGCAACCAGAGCATTAGCGTGCCCAGTGCTGGCGATTAAACATAAGGTTTCATGCCCTCTAGGCAGGCTCTGGACCAGCTCAGCCACCCCCAACCTTCTTAGAGATAAGGTTGCACACAGCTCTGACAGTATGGTCTATGAGGACTTCTTGGCAGCGAACGTGGGCCAGAGACAGGGCTTTCCCTCTCTTGTTTTCTGCAATGGACAGTTGTGTCATGTTCTAATATCTACAGATAATTCCTTCTATTCTATTGGCTCGTTCTCATCAAGATTTAAAAGGCTTAGATTTTTCTGTCTTCAGAGGTAGAGCTAAATACAAACAACAAAAAATGTCTTGCCTCTCTTCTCCACGTCACCACTATTCTTTCATCAAACGGGCTTGTGCGTGGCTTCCCTCTCAAGTTTGCCTCAGTTCTTTATGGAGTCCACACTCGCAAAATTTGGGTGTTTCTCAGTGCTTATCTGTACAGTTTTCTGATGCTGACTACTGAAACGGTCCCATCCTGGCTTTCCTCCTTATACTCAGTATTTTCTTCTCTCCTCACGCTTTCTCTACTCCTAGAATTCTGGCTACTTTAAGGTTTCTTTCTTATACTCCAGCATTTCCACCATGAAAGAGCCTGTTCTTGGGCCATCATTCCATCTACATGCTGCGTGCTCAGAACTCTGTATTTATAGGATAACTGTTTCTTCTGAACCCTAAATCTGAGCCCTAAATCCATATTATTGACTGTGCCTTTGTAGATGCTAAATATGTAACATGCAAGGCAGGTTTGTTCCATTTAAATCTTTTATCTTCTATTAACTGTTTATTTACTAAAGCACACTGTCAAAGAAGGATAGTGACAATTAATGGTTATTATTTCCATGTTCCAAACACTATGACTAGTGATTACATGGATTTTGAACTAATCCTAATTACTTTTGAACAGTATTGATATTATTAATACCTTTTGAAAGGTATTACCATTATCATCTTCTGGACAGATGTGCAAACTGAGGCTCAAGACTGCAAATGAAGCAGACCATATAACACTGAAGGGAATCTGGCACAATGCTTTACAGCTTTCATACCACTTTATCTCCCGATAGTCCAATATCACCTTTCAACTCTTTTTCTTTCTTTTTCTACCCATCTATTCACACTAACTTCATGAATTCTATTCCAAGCAGATTAATGTCTTTCCATCCTCACTGCCATTTATTTTATTTGGGTACTCTCTTGCACCATGCCTCACATGGCTCAGATATTTTCTAAATAATACCTTTGACCCTGGCTCACAATTGTTTTCCTATGTTGAAAAAAGAATGATAGTCATAGATCTTGCCACAACATAGTTTTATTTGCCTTGCAATCTGAGAGTAATTTATCTAACCTTTCAATCTTGTCCAGTATCCCCAATAGACAGGATAAAGACCTTTCCCAGTCCCTTTATTCTTCATTGCTCTTACGGAGCCACTGGTGGTTCCCTGGTGGGGTCGTCCAGGACTTCTCATTGTTACTTGGATACTTTCCTATGCTGAAACCATCATCTTTCCATCTCATCCACAAATGTCTATTAACTCACACAGCTCATCTTAGAAGTACTACTTTCCCCATAGCGCCTTGGTTGCACACTTCTTCCCAGCCACTATAATGCAATTGTTACTATTTTAACTCTTAACCTTTCGTGGATTTAGTTATTATGGTGCTTTGAATAAGAATAGTCCCCATAGGCTCATATGTTTGGATGCTTAGTCATCAGGGAGGTATTGTTAAGAAGAATTAGGATGTGTGGACTTGTTAGTGGAAGTGTGTGTCACTAGAGTTGGGCTTTGAGGTTTCAAAAGACCAAACCAGTCCCAGTGTGCCACTTTTCCTTCTGCTTGTGAATCCAGACGTAGAACTCTCAGCCTTTCCTCCAGCACAGTGTCTTCTTCTATGCTGCCATGCTCCCTATCATGATGAAAGTGGACTAAGTCTGTGAAACTGCAAGCAAGTCTGAATTAAGCCCTGTTTTTTATAAGAGCTGCCTTGGTTATGGTGTCTCTTTACAGCAATAGAACACTGACCAAGATAACTATGACTTTACTTCCTTTCTTTTGACTAGATTGCAAACTTCCAGTGAGCAGAAAATTTCCTCATTCAGATTTGCAACATGATGCCTAACACAGTGCCTGGCATAGTAGGGCTTATTTTTTATTAAACTATAGGTGAAAAAAGTTGTGGATCTATCCAGGAATCGTATATCTGTTTTTATTTCCAATGATTACTCCCTCACATAACAGTGTGCTAGGAGAGATTGTAACCAGACCATGTTTCATCCAGAGTAAGCCCTCCACATTCCAGTGCAGTTGGTTTATATAGAAGAACTCATTTGATTGCTTTAACACTTAGAGATATCTAATTGATTCTTAAATAAATTCCTAGCATTTTGTCCTAGTACTGTATGATCTCTAGCTAAATATTTCTCTTATTGTATGACTATTACTCTAAGTCCATGTTCATCTTTCTTGATAAAATATGAAATGAATCAGGGCATTCTTAAAAAAAAACTCTGTCTCATTCAAATATTTGCAAAGTAGAAACACTCTGAGCTGAGTGCTATCATGGGAAGTGTGAAGATGTCATCAGCCATTCACGTTCTGTCACTTTACAATGTTGAGAATTTCATAGGTACTCAGTGTTGCTTCACTTTGGTGTGTACAGTCTCATGATGACACCACATCTCTCACTGGGTCACTTCCTAACCAAGCTTCATGCATAAACATATTGAGCTCTCACACATTCATGAATATCCATAAAACTCAGCTAATAATGGCTGCAAATGGAAATACATGGAATACTTTGATATTCTGAGCTACTATGTAATTATGCTCAGGGTAGTCCATGTTGAGTATACAGACCAAAGGGAATTGTGTTGTTTATACAGTCTTTATGCAGCATATGCCCAGGGTAGTCTTAAAATTATATATATATCCTCCCTCTCCCCTCCTCCTCTCTCTCCCCTCTCCCAGTCTACACTGCTGTCTTAAGTCACCTACATCTTTCTTTTGTTCTTTTAGGAGCTGGGTATAACCTATCTTTTACTCATTCTGTCAGATTTCTCTCTGATTCATCATTCTTTTCTGTTCTTCAATTAGGCATCGTAGCTGCTTCCTTCTAGAAACTAACCTTACCTTCACTGTTTGAGTTTAAGGGTGTGCACTAAGGAAGTGTCTGCATTCTAGCCAGAGAAATTAAAGCTGTGTCATTCCAGTGGAATCACAGAGACCTAGAAGGTCTTTGGATGTGATCCCTTGTCAGAGCAGCTGGATCAAAATTTCTCTACAGACACACACACACACACACACACACACACACACACCACACACACAGTGAATGTAATAAAAAATTAAAGTTTAATAAATTAACATGCAAAAAGTTATGTAAGTAGTAACCTGAGACTTGTCCTGTGCTTTTCTGGCTATAGAGAGCAGGCGTTCCTGCCTTCTTTTATATTCCTAGTGCACAGAATCCTTTGATTCACCTGTAGCTTAAGCTGACACCCTGAATGCAACATCATGGGAAACAAACCAAAGTGTAAAGTGGAGAGGGCTTAAAGGGAAAGGTAGAGAATCATTTAAGTAAAAATCACAAGGCATAAATAAAGTTGATATTCTGTGTGTGTGTCCCCTAGTTGATGTAGTTAAAACTGTAAAGAAGAAATAAATTCAAATAAAAAATGCTCTCTTTCTTCATTCTGTGCTATATGTAATAATATCACTACATTTCGGCTAAGACTTTGTCTTCCTTAGCTGTCAAATTTCGTTGTTAAACTGCTGGTTTTGGCTTTTCATATTTATCACCCACAGTCTTTCCTTCTCATCTCAACCATTGCTTCTTACCTCAAGTCTTACATCCTTCTTGCTGGATTGGAAAATCCTTATTTCTGGCTCCTTGATTCGTGCTAACTAGGTCACATAACTTTAAGAACTAAGTTTAAGTCCCATTTTCTACTGTCAGTAGGGCAGTAGTGGTTCCCGAGTGCTTTATGACCAAGTTTAGATGCCTTCAGATGAAACAAATATACCTGCCAGGGTCTTATTCTTGGCACCTAGGCTACACAGATGACCTCTGCTCCTCTGAAAGTCTTTGCTTTCTGTGTTGACTTGAGACACTAGCTTATTCTTTAAGAACAGGAGAAGGTCTTACAACATTTGAGGATAGCTCTCCAGCCTTAAATGCCATAATCACTCCTTTATTGTTGCTTCTTTTGTGCACTATAAACCTTAATGTCCTGCTTCCCCATTGTTATTAGTGTCAATCTTTTACATTTCACAGTAAGTTCTATGCAGCAGTGACTGTTATTGCTTCTCTGAAATAGTGCCTGGCCGGAAATTGGTGATCAACAAATGATTATTGAAGTAAAGAAACAACAGGTGAGCAAAGCCATAAAACATGATGAGGTTTTCAAAGACAGACATTTCTCTCTATCTCCATTCATTCATTCATTCAGTCAGTCAGTCAGTCTGTCTGTCTGTCTGTCTGTCTGTCTGTCTGTCTGTCTATCTATATGATGTGCATGAAGCATTTTAGGAAAATTACTGACTGGGAGACATTCCCATTCGTTTGGCTTTATTGCTGTCTTTGCACGGACACTCAATATGGTTTTTCTTTGCTAGGTTACTATTGCTTTTCTTCTTTGCACCTTCTACTAAAAGTAGTTTCTTCATTTAGGAGAGGATTTTTAAAGCTCGTGGGATGGGCAACTAGATTTTGTATTACAAAGTGAATTGTCCAAGTCTGTGGTGTTTCTGAGTTGGCCTTGTCAGCATTGTAAGGAAAAAAAAATCCTAAAAAGGATTTATCTACTAGCTTAATTTCTAGTCTGTGATTATTTCACTTGTGTTATCTTGAAATTTAAAGAAGGCTTTAGTAGAAGAGATGCAAATTTTACTTAAAATTAGAGAAGGATTGGGAACACGTAGGCAGTATTTTCTCATGGGGCAACATAGAGTGTTGGGCATGACAAACCGGAAGCACTCGTGCATCTAGTTTTTACACTCTTACTTATATTGCATGTGAAAAGTGTTGTCTTTAAGATATATTCATATAAACAGAAATACATGGGAAAACAAAAGGGAAGGACTTTATCTTTACATTTATTGATTTATGTAGTGAAGTTGCAATAAGCAATGTCAGTGTTATGATAGTTATGATGTGGAAGTGGGAAGAGAGACTAATAACTTGCTCTTGCAAAGCCTGTATTCCCAGGCTACAGTGTATCACCATATCCTTACACTTGGGAGACCTACCATATTCCACGTTCAGTTCTGAACACAGTAGAGGGTGAAAGTTCTTACTTTTAAGAATATTAGAAGGTATAGAAGACAGACAAGTTAATAAATTCTGAGTGGCCAAAATTACTAAATCAAAAATATGCAAAGTACCATAGAAGCATAGGAAAAATCACTTTATATGTACTGCTAGCTAGGGAATCAGCTGTGCAACTCTGCCTGAGAATTTCAGGAAAGGCTTGAAGGGGTGCTTGAGAGATTGATTTGAGATTTGAAAGACAATTGGGAAACTGCCAGAGGAAAGATGTTCTGGCTGAGAACAGAGCATACTCAGAGAACTGAAAATAATTCAGTTCTGCTGGAGCATAAAGTGTAAGTTGAGAGAGCCGTGGGAGATGAAGCTGAAAGTTATGGGAAGGTGCCAGGATTTTATTTGCTATGCCAGGTAGTTTAAATGTTAGGCTTGAGGGAACCCTAAAAACTATGTTTGGTAATGTAACTCTGAACGGGAGAGATCATTTAGTGAGCAATGTGCCGAGTGGTTGGGTGGAGTAGAACAGGAGTTGGAGGGACTAGTGCAGTGTGCATTGTACCAGAACAGTGAGAGGCAGTGAACCTGCACAGTGCTAGTGTTGGGGGAGAAGTGGGTCAACCCTGAGAGTTACCACTGGAACCACCAGCTCTTTACTACTGCTTAGGTTTGGGTTAGGGGATAACAAGAGTAAAATGTGTTTCCAGTTTGGAAACATTAAACAGGAAAGAGAGAGAGAGAGAGGAGAGAGAGAGAGAGGGG